>NC_140996.1:152526785-153126785 GCF_052327205.1 Somniosus microcephalus
ACATTTACAATTAATTTGAAGTAAATATTTTCTATATAAATGTGAAAGTTCTGTCATTTTAATTAGAATAGTCTAGTCTATTATTGACTAAAACACATCTATTCACAGCATGTTTCAGTGAATTCAAATTGTAATGCATTTTACAATTATCCTTATAAGAACTATTTCTTCTACTCCATAAGTGTATTCAGTTCAAATTAGTACAAACAAATTATTTTATGAATGCAATAACAAAATAGTACTGAAATAATTGAGTAGAATTACAGATTATAAACTTTCCAGAATCAATTAACTTCTCTTGATCAGATTTCACACCATGGGATTGAAATCACACTGTGATATATTAGGAGTGACTGTGTTAACACACTGTATGAAATTCGTCTGTCCACTTTTTTAAAAAAAAGCTTCAATCTATTTAAATTTTAAATAGGTTAACATCTTGGTTAAAATAGTGGACAACAACATATTATATGATTGCATTAATGCATTTATTACTAATATGACACAGCACAATTTTAACTCTCGTGATTTTTAATCGTTGTAGTACACTAGAGCAATCAGCTTTTAATGAAGGCCTTGGCTTTCAGCAGACCATGTCTTTCTAAATAACAACAACAACAACTTGTACTTATATAGCACTTTTAAATTAGTAAAACGTCCCAAGGTGCTTCACAGAAATGTTATTAAACAAAATTTGACACCGAGCCACATAAGGAAATATTGGGGCAGATGACAAAAAGCTTGGTCAAAGAGGTAGGTTTTAAGGAGCGTCTTAAAGGAGGAAAGAGAGGTGGAGAGATTTAGGGAGGAAATTCCAGAGCTTAGGGCCTTGGAAGTTGAAGGCACGACCACCAATGGTTAAGCGATTAAAATCAGGGATGCTCAAGAGGCCAGAATTAGAGAAGTGCAGATATCTCGGAGGTTTGTGAGGCTGGAGGAGATTACAGAGATAGGATGGGGTGAGGCCATGAGGGATTTGAAAACAAGGATGAGAATTTTAAAATCGAGGTGTTGCTTAACCGGGAGCCAGTGTAGGTCAGCAAACGTAGGGGTGATGGGTGAACGGGACTTGGTCCGAGTTCGGACACAGGCAGCAGGGTTTTGGATAACCTCAAGTTTATGGGGGGTAGAATGTGTGAGGCCGGCCAGGAGTGCATTGGAATAGCCAAGTCCAGAGGTAACAAGGGCATGGATGAGGGTTTCAGCAGCAGATGAGCTGAGACAGGGGCAGAGTCGGGCGATGTTATGAAGGTGGAATTAGACGGTCTTAGTGATGGCACATATACAAGGCCGGGAGTTCATCTCGGGTCAAATATAACACCAAGGTTGTAAACAGTCCAGTTCAGCCTCAGACAGTTACCAGAGAGAGCGGTGGAGTCAATGGATAGGGAACGGAGTTTGTGACTGGGACCAAAGACAATGGGCAGGATTTTCATTGGGCCATGGAGGCGGGATTAGAGGCATGTGGGGGGGTAAAATCCCGAAATTGGGGGTCCCGAACCCATTCCGCACCCAACCCACCTCCATGCCAGTTTCAAAGGAGGCGGGTACCCGACCCGCACTGGGACCTGCCTCCCCGAGGTGGGAAGGGGATTAGTGCCAATTAACTGCCTGTTAACAGGTAGTTGACAGGCAGTTTTTAGCCTAATCCCTATTTTTAATGTTGAAGTGTGGGATTCCCGATGGCTCCAAACCACGCCAAGTTAGAGGAGGCAGACCGTCGGGATGAAGGGCTTGGAGGGGTCGAGATGTCTGGTGTTCAGGTGAGTGATGGGTGCATGAGTGCAAAGGTAAGTGTGTTTGGTGTGTGTAAAGTGTTTAAAGAAGTTCTACTAACCTTTACAGCTTTCCTTCCTTCAGGTCTCGGGAGTAAGACGATACATGATCAGTGGTGTACATTTAAGGAGTTATTTTACAACTTCCAAAAAATATATATTCCACTGAGAAGAAAAGGGTGTAAAAGAAAAGACAGCCATCCGTGGCTAAGTAAAGAAATTAAGGATAGTATTCGACTAAAAACAAGGGCATATAAGGTAGCCAAATCTAGTGGGAGGATAGAGGATTGGGAAAACTTTAAAAGACAGCAAAAAGTAACAAAAAGATTGATTAAGAAAAGGAAGATAGATTATGAAAGTAAATTAGCAAAAAATATAAAAACAGATAGTAGGAGTTTTTATAGTTATATAAAAAGAAAAAGGGTGGCTAAAGTAAATGTTGATCCCTTAGAGGATGAGACCGGGAAATTAATGGTGGGAAATATGGAGATGGTAAAAACACTGAATGAATATTTTGTATCAGTCTTTACAGTAGAAGACACTAAGAATATCCCAACACTGGACAAACAGGGGGCTATAGGGGGGGAGGAGCTAAACATGATCAAAATCACTAAGGAAGTGGTACTCGGTAAAATAATGGGACTCAAGGCAGATAAATCACCTGGACCTGATGGCTTACATCCTAGGGTCTTGAGGGAAGTGGCGGTAGGGATTGTGGATGCATTGGTAATAATTTTCCAAAACTCCCTTGGAATCAGCAAAGGTCCCGGCAGACTGGAAAACTGCTAATGTAACGCCCTTATTTAAAAAGGGCAGTAGACAGAAGGCTGGAAACTATAGACCGGTTAGCCTAACATCTGTGGTAGGTAAAATATTGGAGTCCATTATTAAGGAGACAGTAACAGGACATTTGGATAATCATAATTTAATAGGACAAAGTCAGCATGGTTTTATGAAGGGGAAGTCATGTTTGACAAATTTGCTGGAGTTCTTTGAGGAAGTAACATATAGGGTGGATAAAGGGGAACCAGTGGACGTAGTGTATTTAGACTTCCAAAAGACATTTGACAAGGTGCCATACAAAAGATTATTGCTTAAGATAAAAAATCACGGGATTGGGGGTAATATTCTGGCATGGATAGAGGATTGGCTATCTAACAGAAAGCAGAGAGTTGGGATAAATGGTTCATTCTCGGACTGGCAATCAGTAACTAGTGGTGTTCCGCAGGGGTCAGTGCTGGGTCCCCAACTCTTTACAATCTATATTAACGATTTGGAGGAGGGGACCGAGTGTAACATATCAAAGTTTGCAGACGATACTAAGATGGGAGGGAAAGTAGTGAGTGAGGAGGACATAAAAAACCTGCAAGGGGACATAGACAGGCTAAGTAAGTGGGCAGAGATTTGGCAGATGGAATACAATACTGGAAAGTGTGAGGTTATGCACTTTGGCAGGAAAAATCGTAGAGCAAGTTATTATCTTAATGGCAAGAAACTGGAAAGTACGAAGTACAAAGGGATCTGGGGGTCCTGGTGCACGAAACTCAAAAGGTTAGTATGCAAGTGCAGCAAGTGATTAAGAAGGCCAATGGAATGTTGGCTTTCATTGCTAGGGGGATAGAGTATAAAAATAGAGAGGTATTGCTTCAGTTGTACAAGGTATTGGTGAGACCGCACCTGGAATACTGCATACAGTTTTGGTGTCCATACTTAAGAAAAGACATACTTGCTCTCGAGTCAGTACAAAGAAGGTTCACTCGGTTAATCCCGGGGATGAGGGGATGGACATATGAGGAGAGGTTGAGTAGATTGGGACTCTACTCATTGGAGTTCAGAAGAATGAGAGGCGATCTTACTGAAACATATAAGATTGTGAAGGGGTTGGATCGGGTGGATGCGGGGAGGATGTTCCCGATGATGGGTGAAACTAGAACTAGGGGGCATAGTCTTAGAATAAGGGGCTGCTCTTTCAAAACTGAGATGAGGAACTACTTCACTCAGAGGGTGGTAGGTCCATGGAAGATGCTGCCCCAAAAAGCTGTAGAAGCTACATCATTACATAAATTTAAAACAGAAATAGACAGTTTCCTAGAAGTAAAGGGAATAAAGGGTTACAGGGAGCGGGCAGGAATTTGGACATGAGTCTAGGTTCGGATCGGTCATGGCCCTGTGGGTAGCGGAGCGGGCCCAGGGGCCGTGTAGCCTGATCCTACTCCTATTTCATGTGTCTAATTCTGTTAGATTCAGGAGATGGTTCAGTGATAGTAGATTGGCGGTTAGGATCAGATCAGCCATGATCTTATTGAATGGCGGAGCAAGCTCGAGGGGCCGATTGGCCTACTCCTGCTCCTATTTCTTATGTTCACCGGCACAGAAAGCAGAATGGCTGCGAGCTGTCAAAAATTGCAGCATTCAGCTTTCTGTTCCAGGGAGATCTCTAAATCAGCCTGAGAGGAAGAAATTAACTTAGGTTACAGATTGTCAGTGTTTGACAGCTTCAAACTGCTGTGAAACGCTGATATTTCATCTGTCAAAAGGTCTTGACAGATGAAATACAAATCTGTGATGTCACCTGTTGCCGGGTGGCCCTTAATTGGCCTGCTGAGCCCGCTGGGTGGGCTCAACAAGGTCAATCAAGTCAAAATCACATGGGTTGGCTAGAACTCGATGGAGGCGGGACTACAACCCTGAAAGTTGTAGTCCCGCCTCCTATCCGATTCCTCAATGAAAATCGAGCCCAATGGCTTCGGTCTTCCCAGTATTTAGTTGGAGGAAATTTCTGCTCATCCAGTACTGGATGTCAGACAAGCAGTCTGATAATTTAGAGACCGTGGAGTGACAGTGAAAATACATCACTCAAAAGAAATTAGATAATACTGAAACTAATAGCATCATCCCAAACTCTGTTGATAAGGCACTATATAAATTGAACTTATTTCTTCTTTCATAGCGAGGGATAGAGAGTTGGAAAGGACTTTTTTTACTGTTATTTTTGATTTCCTTCCCAAGCACCAATGGTGGCTGCCACGTTTCCCTACATTACAACACTGACTACACTTCAAAAGTACTTCATTGGCTATAAAGTGCTTTGGGACATCCTGAGGTTGTGAATGGCGCTATATAAATGCACGTCCTTTCCTTTCCTTTTACACCCAGGGTTCCACCAGTGCTGCTCCTGAACTGGCTGCTAGAAAATGGTACAGTGATCCAGGGTGACAACCTTCCAAATTTCCTTCACTTTCTGCATCATCACCTCCCTCTTTTGATACAGATTAGCTCACAGATGATTACAAATGCAAGCTCTTGTCATAAGCCAACCCCAGTACCAACCTTGCTATTTTTTGTTGTTCTATGTTTTACTTCTGTCATTCCATTTTTAAATTTTTCTTCGTTATTCGCATTTTGTATTTTTATCGGTCACCCTAATTTTATTGACTTCAGGCAATTCTTCCTTTCTTTTCCTTTTTGGTTCATTCCTTCAATTTTTTTCTTTCTTCATTTTGTGCGTTTTTTGTTTCTGTTCTTCATTCAAAGAATCATAGAATATTACAGTACAGAAGAAGGCCATTCGGCCCATTGTAAGAGCTATCCAATTAGTCCCAATCCCCTGTTCTTTCCCTATAACCCTGCAATTTATTTCCTTTTCAAGTATTTATCCAATTTTCTTTTGAAAGTTACTATTTCATCTGCTCCCACCAGCCTTTCAGACAGAACATTCTGGGTCATATCAAATTGCTGCTTAAAATTTCTCCTCATCTTCTCTCTGGTTCTTTTGCAAATTACCTTAAATCTGTGTGTCCTCTGGTTATCAACCCTCCTGCCAGTGTAAACAGTCTCCTTATTTACTCTATTCTACTCAGTTCTATTCTAATTTGCACAGCTTTAAGACCTGCCAGAATCCTAAGTGCTAATAGCTTGCAACTTTCCTGTCTAACGTTACTTGCTCATATAATGCTTCATACTTCCAGGGACAAACTGTTATGAAAGCACTGGTAGAAGATGGATGGCTCAAGTTTAAAGGGATGGGAACAATTAAAAGGGAATGTCACAACAAGGGAGACAAAAATTTAGAAACTCCTGGAGAGCGTTAAAAGTTATCTCAACCAATCAGCAAGGCTGAAAGGGCATAGGATTAACAAGTGACAGTCCGGGATGAAGGGAAAGAGACCCGTAGATGCAGGCATGAATCAGCAGACAAGTGATAGTGTAGCCCAGCACTTTGGTGGCTGCATCAGAGGCTTACATGAAGGATTTTCCTCTGTGCCACTCTACAGCACCATCCCATAGGTCAGCATTGCCACATGCCTGCAAGAAAGTGCAGCCAAGTTTCATGCCAAAGCTGACTGTTACTGTCCTTGCACATCTGCAAGCTCAGTGCTGCATGGTGGTTGCTACTGTCTTTAAAGCAGATACCAGAGCTTGGCATCCTCCCTTTGCTGATCCAGACTCTAAGAAAGGAGATCACCACAGTCATTCCCAGATAGGTTTCCCAAGGTTCACAGAAATGGTTAGTGACATCTTGGGAAAGTGTGACAAAACAGGCAATGCTGACTCCTGATCACCCTGACAGGTTTTCATTCATGCAATACCAAAACTTCTGAAGAACCACCCAGCACAATGGTTAGACAAGCATTCACATCTTATAGTGATGCCAGTGGGAGGCCTGCTGATACAGCTGTTATTGGGGAAGGAGCCTCCACCAACAACGTCTGCCAGTGTGAGGTTTGCTACCTCTCTGCAGATGTTGAGGTGTGCGTACCTGTGCAGGCGAAAGAGCCCAGAGTACCCCAGGGCCAACCTGATCTGCCTGGGGCTGATCCTGCTGTTGGTCTCCTTTAGACGTTATAAGTATCAATTTTGTACAGTTATGAATGAAATATACATGCTGAAAAACATTTGGTAGCTGAAAAGTTCTAATTTATTATTTTTAAGTACATTAAAGGCAAATGTTTCTTCTTTTACCTTCAACATGGGGTACAGTTACTTTCAGTTTTTGAAATTAATCGCAAAATTTATTGTAAAGTACCATAAAACGTTACATAGAATCTACAGCACAGAAACAAGCTAATTGGTCCAACTGGTCTGTGCCAGTGTTTATGCTGCACACGAGCCTCCTCCCAATTTACTTCATCTCACCCTACCATCATATCCTTCTATTCCTTTCTCCCTCATACACCTGTCTAGCTTCCCCTTAAATGCATCTACGCCATTCTCCTCAACCACTTCTCGTGGTGGCGAGTTCCACATTCTAACCACTCTCTGGGTAAAAAGTAATAAACCTGTTGAAAATTTTATTTGGCATGGTAGTGGACAGAGTTACTTGGGCCTGGGAATGATGGTGAGCCGTGTTACTGTATGAGCATTTAATTTTAAAATAAATGGGTTAACGGCTCCATTAAAGGTGAGAGAAATTTGACACGATCACGTTAGGTATTCTGAGAATAAGTTGACTCATTAATTTCCCGGCTCATATCTCTATTGCCACAGTGTTTAAAATTGATGAGCCTTAATGAGTATTTTTGTAACTATAACCTGCAGTGATTCTTCTGAACTTTCATGACAAGAAACCTACAAGGGTCTCCACTGTTTATGTTCACATTCTGCTAAATACCATTTTCTAGTAAAGTGTGTACATAGGAGGGCAAACTGCTCCACAGCCCTGCCGAAGTTCTGTAGTCTGCTTGAAAGTCACTGACAGCAGTTTTAGCTGACTCACCCTCCGATAGTACTCGTGTGTGTCAGATGTGGCTGAGTTGGTACCACTCTCGCCTCTGAGTCAGAAGATTGTGGGTTCAAATCCTACTCCAGACACTTGAGCACACAAATCTAGGCTGACACTCCAGTGAGCTACATAGGTAATGCTGCACCGTTGGTGGTGCCACCTTTCAAATGAGATGTTAAACCGAGGCCCCGTCTGTCCCCTCAAGTGGACGCAAAAGATCCCATGGCACTATTTTGAAGAAGAGCAGGGGAGTTCGCCCAGGTGTCCTGGCCAATATGTATCCCTCAACCAACACTTCAAACAAATTATCTAGTCAGTATCTCATTGCTGTTTGTGGGAGCTTGCTGTGTGCAACATGGCTGCCGTGTTTCCTACATTACAACAGTGACTACACTTCAAAAGTATTTCATTGGCTGTGAATGCTTTGGGAAGTCCTGAGGTCGTGAAAGGTGCTATATAAATGCAAGTCTTTTTTTTAAAACATCTCACCTTGACTTTGAATATCTCAAATCAGGATTTTGCCATTTTGGGAATGGATCCTACAAATTCATCTTAAACTCATGTGATGCATTTTTTTTTACAAACCAATGCATTGTCCCACTGGGCTGCACTATTAAAGTATGAATCATTTTGCTGCAAAGCAGAATTAAATATATAGCTTAAAGTTTGGTGCATTTAGATAGTCTCAACTAATTCAGTATAGCTGCTAACTTGCAAATTAGTAGCTGGCATGTAAACACCATGGCCTAGAAATTCAGTTGTTTGCGCCAGCTGCTAGCGCCTTAGGAGGAGGAGATGTGGGGCGCTAGGCGGCTAGCGGCCGGGCGCTGCGCGATCTGCGCCGCTCCCCAACTTCAGTAAAGATTTAGCGGCGGTGCAAAGCCTTTGCGCGTGCTCAGCTGCGCGCGCAGATCCTGACATCATTTCATCGTGCAACGCCCTTTGTGCGCCCCAAACCGGAAATTCAGTGGCGCCGGCCTATTGCGCGCCTGGCGCCCCTAGCGACTGGTGGAGGGGAATGGTTCCCAGTCGCTGCGGGGCGCGGGGGGCACTAATTAAAGGGCACTCCTCCTGCAGTAGAAATGGCAGCCATTTTGCAACACTCCTTCTTTGTGAGAGACGGATCTTTGCAGAGAGACAAAGGTAGAGAGCTTTCTGGCTTGGCTCAACACTCGCACAGGTACTTGTGGCTTCAGGCCACAGCTTTGCACTTGTCTTTAACTTCAGAGCCATAGCATTGATTGGAAACATATAATGGGGGCTGCAATGGGTGCAAACGTTGGCCTTCTCCATTGCATTCAAAGGGCTCAGAGACGCCGTGAGAGAGTGGCAGTCATGGCCAGAGGGAGAAGGGGCAACAGGCGTCGGCTAAGGAGGCCTTACCTACCCAGGGTATACCGCCAGCAGTTCTCATATTTGAACATGTCTGACGAGCAGTGTGTTCGGAGGCTGCGATTCCGAAGGGCGGTGGTCACTGAGATCTGCCACCTGCTTCACGGAGATCTGCAGCCACAGCTGAGGAGCAGGACGTCTCTGTCGGTGGCAGTGAAGGTGACGGTGTCTCTCAACTTCTATGCCACCGGCTCCTTCCAATCCGCTGCTGGGGACATTTCCAACATCTCCCAGTTTGCCGTACATTGCTGCATCCGCCAGGTGACCAATGCCCTTTTCAGAAGGAGACATCAGTTCATCTCCTTCTCCATGGCCCTTGTCAAGCAGCAACAGCGTGCAATGGGCTTTGCAGCATTAGCGGGCTTCCCCATGGTGCAGGGCACCATTGACTGCACGCATGTGGCTTTGCGGGCACCTCTAGAGCATGCCGAGGATTACCACAACCGGAAGGGCTACCATTCGCTCAACGTGCAGTTGGTGTGTGACCACAGGCAGATCATCCTAGCTGTCAATGCCCGCTTTCCAGGCAGCAGCCACGATGCCTTCATCCTGCGCCAGACTTCTGTGGCAGACATGTTCCAGGCCCAGCCTCACCCACGAGGATGGCTTCTCGGGGACAAAGGCTATCCTTTGTGCACCTGGCTGATGACCCCGCTCCGTGCGCCCAGCACCCCTGCTGAAGAGGGATACAATGACAGCCATCAAGCAACCAGGAACCTCATTGAGCAAACAATCGGCGTCCTGAAGCAACGGTTCCGCTGTCTGGATCGTTCCGGAGGAGCCCTACAGTACTCGCCTGAGTGAGTCTCCCATTTCGTGGTCGTGTGCTGCATGCTGCACAACCTGGCTATCTGCAGGACTCAGCCACTGCCACCAGACATTGGAGGACCACCAGAGGAGGAGGAGGAGGAGGAGGAGGAGGACCAGCACAGGCGGGAGGCAGAAAGTGCAAGGGCCGCCCGTCGGCGGCTTATTGAACGTCGGTTCTAGGCCCCCTCTCAGGGAATGGCTTGTGCCAATGGCTCAAGATGAATGTAGCCACTCCACAAGCCCTCAGCCAAGCAGGGCAACCAGGACTTCCAAAAGAAAGCATGGACAGTGCGATTTAAGAACATTTATTACTTTGATACCTCTGTGAAACTAATGGAGAGAAGCCCCCCCCCCCAAAAACACAAATCGAGCAGTCTCGGCCTTTCAAAAAACAGAAATACACCAGTCTCGGCCTTTCAAAAAAACAAATCCACCCTCCCCCTTTAAGAGCTCACCGGCGCCAGAGTGTCTGCCGTCAATCAGCAGCTCGCCGCACCTGTGCTGCGCCCGCCCTCGGGGGTTTCGCCCCGGGCCGCCAGCTTAGCGCCTAATGATAGTCGTGCATCGCCTGTTTTAGCGCAGCAGCAACCTGTTGGGACGATGCCACTGAATATCGGCGAAGGTGGCGCGAAGTTGCGCCGGGCGCAAACTTTAGCGGCCGCCCAGCTGTAGCGCCCCAAACGTGGCTATACTGAATTTCTAGGCCCATATCTGTTGCTGAACACATTGTTAAATGTGCTTTTCCTACTACTTTGTAATGCTGTCTTTTGTTTTCTTTTTGCAAGTTTTATCTTTTGTGCTGCAGTTAACACGTCTGCTTGCAATTAAAGTTCATGAAATAAGAGTGTTAATTTTGACTAACAGTTTTAGAGATGGGGAAGAGTAAGAATATGCAACACACCCTGTCTAACTGCAATCACTTGGCTGGAGACTTTTCCCTTGGTTTTGTAGAGTATGAGATAGTTGATTAAATATTAATGTGCCTTGTTCACTTCTTTTCAATGTTTTGTTATAATATTGAAGTATTTAAAATCTTCTCCATGGTAAAATCTCACAAATAATTCAAAAGATTTTGTTGACTCTTGAACCTCAGTGAACTGAAGAATATTGTTTTTTTTTAATTTCTGATTTAAAAAAAACTTGACACCTTCGATATAATGCACACCAGTTACTTCATTCCTGATATTTAGCTAGTTTCATGACAAATTGCTTTCGAAGTGCCATGCCCCTCCAACCAGACTTTTAGCTGAAGACTGAGCAAACTTGCAAGATTTAGCAGGGCCAGGGAGGTACAACCTGAGCCAGGACAGATATATCAAACAACAGATTGGCCAGAGTCTCAGCAGTGGTGTGTTCAAGGTTTGGAGAAAGGAGTCCAGCTCGCCAGCGGCATGGTAATGATGTTTGACATTGGAGATAGTCCGGGCCGTTCACCAGCAGGAACGGGCAGGTGTTGTGTCCACTGCCCACCAATTCCATGCCTGGAATTAAAATCTAACCCATGATACTGATTCCCAACCAGAAAACCATGAACTCTGTGAGTTGTTTTTCATTCAAACTCCCTCACTTTTGTCAGCTCCAAGTTAGATTACTGTATGGACTGCTTTGTTGAAATGAAGAGTTCTATTTTGGTGGTCATAATGGGAAGGGAAGAGAGCAAAAGAGCTGCCATTGTCCAGCTTTTACTCCCTTTGTGAATTCCGCCACTTGCTGTTAATGTGGACCAGATTACGCTGTCCTTCCAGCCCAATATAGTCCCTAATGAATTGCATGGGGAGATAGATAAGAAGAATACAATTTGGATCAGAAATGTATCCAAAGTCTAAGACCATATTTGTGTATGGGTATAAAGGGGCCACCACCTCCCCTTTCAGTGCTATTATGATAATAAGGATCTTTTCAGCTCAAGCAAGCATTGAAAAGGCAAGGAAGTGTCGTTTTAACACCTGTGGGAATTTCTGAGAGCTGAGACATTTATCTCTCAACTATCTATAGGTAGAATAGCAATGTCTTGTGTAAAATCTGTGTAGACGGGTATCATAAATTCCGGTTTCTCTCATTTTTTGGTGCATTACATTGGCTGGAAACAGCTGGTAGGCAAAAGAAGCCAAGTGAAATTACCCATTTTAAATGGGTCTTATTTTTAATTCCCCTGTGCCACAGGACAATTTATGCTATGCTGCTTTCTGTCTAACAATCTATTTATCTGTTCATGATCACCAGCTTGCCACCTTAATGCACAAGAGGAGTTTGTCCATGATTTTTGTGGAAAATCTAGCCATGAGTCTGACTGCTAACAATATGCTGGGACGGCACTGCCCAGCACTGGGGGAGCAGGAGGCCCACACTGCTGGAGTGCGCAAGTCTCATTAAAACCCTCAAACAAGATGCAAATGAAGCCGAGGCTTCCCTCTCCTGCACTTCATCAGTGCAACATCACTGGTGTGCCTGTATAAATTGGGTACACTTGCAAGCGTATTTCCCGGTCCGTAGCACAAAAGTAGTAAAAGCTGTAAATGTCCTTGCTATTCCCAGTAATGGGGAGCTAGGTATTTTTTGTACTTTTGAGTTAAATATTGCTGCCTTTCTGTAGCTTCCATTGGGTTTCTTGGCAGTTTTCATTTTACTTCTGATTTTGTTCCTTCCCCCCCCCCCCCCAATTTCCCTTTGTCTAGAAACAGTTCATGCAGCCCAGCATGTTCATTTCTTTGAGAATTCCTGTTGCCCTCCAAAGGTAGAGGATGAAGTAGAGTTTATACAGGCATGAGGCAAGGCAGATGCACTTACATTGGAGAAGGGCTCAGTGGACGCAGCTGAAATCATAGAATAGTACGGCACAGAAAGAACAAAAGGAAAGGTCTGTGATAGGGTGGAAGGGAGGAGAGATTAAATGACAAAAGGTCTGATTGTACAAGGGAAAAGGAGATGGTAATGGGACAAGTAAAGAAACAAAAGATGGGTGTAGAAGAGGTGTAGATTGGTATAGCAGAATCATCAACTGCTGCCGCCCGAGAACATGGGGGCAGAGGGTATGATCTGAAATTGTTGAACTCAGTGTTGAACCCAGAAGGCTGTAAAGTGTCTAATCGACAGATGAGGTGCTGTTGCTCGAGCTTACATTGAGCTGCATTGGAACAGTGTAGGAGGCTGCGGACCGAGCGGTCAGAGTGGGAGTGGAGCGGAGAATTAAAGTGACAGGCGACTGGAAGCTCGGGGTCACGTTTACAGATTGAACGGAGGTGTTCCGCAAAGCGGTCACCCAATCTGCATTTGATCTCTCCAATGCAGAGGAGACCACATCGCAAGCAGCGAATACAGTATACTAAATTGAAAGAAGTATAGGTGAGTCGCTATTTCGCCTGGAAGGAGTGTTTAGGGCCCTGGTTGGTGGGAAGGGAGGAGGTGAAAGGGCCGGTGTTGCATCTCCTGCACTTGCACGGGAAGGTACCGTGGGAAGGGAAGGGGATGTTGGGGGTGATTGAGGAGTGGACCAGGGTGTCGCGGAGGAAATGGTCCCTTCAGAATGCTGAAAGGGGAGGGGAAGGGAAGATGTGTTTGCCATTGGAAACAGTTTCTCTTTATTTACTTTATCTAAACCCTTCATGATTTTAAACACCTATCAAATCTCCCCTTAGCCTTTTCTGCTCTTAGGAGAACAATCCCAGCTTCTCCAGTCTATCCAGGTAACTGCAGTCCCTCATCCCTGGAACCATTCTAGTAAATCTCTTCTGTAACCTCGCCAAAGCCTTGATATCCTTCCTAAAGTGTGGTGCCCAGAATTGGACACAATACTCCAGCTGGGGCAGAACTAGTGTTTTATATACGTTTAGCATAACTTTTTGGCTTTTGTACTGGGGGGGGGGGGGCCTAGAAATTGGAGAACACCAGAAACCTGCCGATAACATCGGCAGCCAAGGATAACGGCCGCCAGCTGAGAGAGCGCAGGCAGTACCGGCGCTTTGGTACTGCCTGCTCATTAACATCAGCGTGGCGGTGATTTTCTAGTGTAATGCGCTCTTTGCAGTGTTATTCTGGAACATATAATGCTGGCTCCATATAATAAATGAGTAACTGAAATGTCTATATTCCCTGTTGTGTTGCAAAGACTGAGAGGTGCACGACAGCAAATGTAGTTCCCTACAGTGAATCCTGTGGTGTCTGCTCATTTATTAAAGGGTTTATGAAAAATACTTGTATAAGTATCTAATCTGGGAACAGGTCTGGTAGAGTCTCATCATTAAGTTTAGATATCCTTCTGTGCCAAACGGGGCCCATTGATTATTTGGGCCTATCCATCTGAAATCCAACTGTGAGTCTTGTCATATAATACAGTCTGAATCCACCACCATAGATCGCAAATGTATTTTGATCATGTTTGGTTTTCAGTTTAGGCAGATAGAAATATACTACTGACCTGTATCAATAAATGGAATAACATTATTACCCAGAGTTGCATCAATGGGAATTTCACTGCGAGTGTTATGTTTTTTGCGGACGTTGAACAACAACTACTGTTTAGGTTCAGTTGTTGAGTCAAGTACTGATAGGAAATGGGTGTGTTTTTGTTATGGGGTGAAATTATTTACTGACCCACAAACACTATAGGTCTCCTGGAAAACTGCCAGAAAAGGCAACCCTTCCCCCCCACCGCCCGTCACTGATGGGCAAAAAATGAACGTTTAAAAGAAGAATCTTGGCAAAGGAAGCATTTGAAGTTCCGACATCCATCAGCAGTGTTTTCCACTTGTCAACGTCCATCCTCATAAGTCCTGCCAGATGCCTGATAACACTTAGCGTTGCTGAAACACCTTTTAGC
The DNA here is from genome assembly GCF_052327205.1 of Somniosus microcephalus. Taxonomy (NCBI): domain Eukaryota; kingdom Metazoa; phylum Chordata; class Chondrichthyes; order Squaliformes; family Somniosidae; genus Somniosus; species Somniosus microcephalus. The sequence goes on from NC_140996.1 coordinate 152,541,301, forward strand.
AGCAGCACTCACTGGCATGATTTAACGTGAGCAGCAATGGCAGCGGAGGATTCCAAAATGGATGAGCTGGCGTCAACTCTGCGTTGCACGCCGATTGACATCGGCTCCAACTCAATAAAATAATCTTGCAGATGGCAGGCAACGGCAGCGCTGTCGAGCTGCCAAAAATGGCGGCCGCCGCGGGACCTGCTACCATTTCATGGTGGTAATAACTGGTGCAAACCACCCAAATTTCTAGGTCAGTGTCTCTATTTATAAAGCCCAGGATCCCATTTGCTTTATTAACTGCTTTGTTAACCTGTCCTGCCACCTTCAAAGATTTGTGCACAAACACCCCCAGGTCTCTCTCTTCTTGCACCCTCTTTAAAATTGTACCATTTACCATGTATTGTGTCTCCTTATTCTTCCTACCAAAATGTATCACCTAATATTTTTCTGTGTTGAATTTCATCTGCCATGTGTCAGCCCATTCCACCAGCCAAATCTATCACTTAGCCAAATGTGTAACTATGCTGTTACTGCCCCTTTTATCCCATGGGCTTCAATTTTTCTAACAAACCTAATGGCCTAGAAATTCACTGGCGCCCCGTTTGGGTTGCCAGCCTCGCCAGGGCGCCAGAAGTACCGCCCCGGAAGGAGTCGCGGCCGCCCACCGCAAATTTAGTTTCAGCGCCCCAGATGGAAGTGCAGCGCTACTCGAGGCGCCCCGCATCCCTCTTGGGGCGCTGCAACTGAAGATCGCAACGCAACATGCCGCAGCGCCACACACTGCGGCACGGCGCACTGCAGTACTGCAGGCCTTCCTCCCCTTCTTAAAGGTGAGGTGCCTGCTGCAGCACGCTCAAAGAACGTGAGTGCCGGCAAAAGAGCCCGGCACCGAGGAGAAGTGCCGGGCTCTTGGGACACAGCCGGCACTCCGCGGTGGGGGGGGGGATCTCAAGAGGCCGGGGACGGCGGCGCGGAGAGGTGCAGGCAGGCGGCCAGCAAAAAAAAATGGCTACCCCGCACCTCGGCGCCTCTACCGCCACAGGTAGGCCCCCCTGAACCGGTCGCAAATTGCGACCGGCGTTAAAGCAGGGGGGCGCTACTAAATTTCGCGATCGGGGCAGTAGCGGGGCGCTGCGCACACCGATGACATCATCGGTAACGGCGCAGCGCTAACGGCTAGCGCCGCCATTAGCGTCCCGCTAAATTTAGCGGGAGGCGTGGCCAGTGGCGCAAAACCCACTAAGTGCCCTCTTAGGGCGCTAACGGGTGGTGCAGCCCACTGAATTTCTAGGCCAATATGTGGTACTTTATCAAATGTTTTTTGAATGTCCATATACACATCAACTGCACTGCCATCATCCACCCCTTTCTGTTACCTCATCAAAAAACTCAATCAAGGTAGTCAAACACAATTTTCCCTTAACAAATCTGTGCTGGCTCTCCTTTATTAGTCCATGCTTGTCCAAATGACTATTAATTTTCTCCCGGATTGTTGTTTCTAAAAGCTTCCCCCCCACTGACGTTAAACTGACCAGCCTGTAATCTCCCATTTTCTGAACAAGGCTGTAACATTTGCAATCTTCCAGTCCTTTGGCACCACCCCTGTATCTAAGAAGGATTGGAACATTGTGGCTAGCACCTCTGCAATTTCTACCCTTACTCCCCTCAGCAACCTAAGATGCACCCCATCCAGACTGGGTGACTTATCTACTTTAAGTTCTGCCAGCCTTCCTAGTATCTTTATCTATTTTTATCTCATCCTGGCAACCTCCTCATTTACCATACCTTTGGTAGAGTCCTCTTCCTTGGTAAACACTGGTGCAAAGTACTCATTTAGTACTTCAGCCATGCCTTCTGCCTCCACCAATAGATCTCCATTTTGGTCCCAAATCACCCCACTGCTCCTTTGACAACCTTTTTACTGTTAATATGCCTACAGAAGACTTTTAGATTCCCTTTTATGTTAGCTGCTGTACAAAGTTAATTCTACACAAGGAGCTGTAAGTATAGAGAAGGCCACAGTTATTTGGGTAAACACCGTCTTTTCTGCTTGCACTTCTCCAGGGAGTCCGTGTCAGAACTTTGTTGTTTCCTGCAGTCTGACCTCCAAATTTTGTCTGCAACTGGGGTGGCTCTATCTAGGGTGGTGAAAGTCACAAATGCCTTGAACATTTATGCCACCAGCTCCTTTGAACTGCCTTAGTTGACATCTGTCAGTCAGTCTTCAGTGCACCGTTGCATATGTCAAGTCGACGATGAATTGTTTTTCATGTTGGGCACTTCATCACTTATCCAGAGGACAATGTCCGAACTTTTAGGATTTGGTACTAGATATTCTCTTGGGGTCTGCATCAATAGTCACTCCTGTCAGTGGACCATGCATGCCCTATTATCTGGAGTGCGCCTTTTCCTGCCCAATATCTAGTTCAACAATAGCATGAGCAAGGAACTGTGACAGTGAACCTTTACTCTGTATACCAGCTACTGAAATATGATCCTTAGCGCCGTGTGAATTTTATTTCTTTACCGAAGATGGCCTGGAGAGTATCATATTGAGGTGCAGCTTCAAACTAACAGATGAGCAGGGAAATTGCGCGGAGCTGTTCTCACTCCACTAGCATAACTTCAGCAGAAGTACAGCAGAAATCCCATATCCCGTTTACACACATTGGAGTAGATTTTGACTTTGTGCGACAGTGTAAAACGGGTGATCGCGAATCGATAGCCCGTTTTACATCTCTCCTGATTTTCATCTCCAATGGAAATAAAAATCGGGTGTGATGTTAAAATGACTTGCCTATTCACTATTACCTTTTTTACACTGTCACACCAAGTCAAGATCTACCCCATTGGGCGCAGAGAAAATCTTCCTCCAATGTAGCTGTAAACATTACTGCAAACATCTGTGCATTTCCCCCTTTACTGCACTATTAGCAACAGAGCCTTCTGCCACTCTGTTCTTGCTTCCTGAAACTCTTTCCTTACGCCTCTTCTTCTTGTTTTCTTTCTCCTCCTCCTCCAATAGCCTCCTCTTTGACCATGTTTTAACTGACCTTATCTACTTCCTGCTCATTCACCAGCTCCTCCTATAAAGTCCCTTAACATATTTTGTTATGAGAAAGGCCTGATGTAAATGGTTGGTCATTGTAGCCTGATAACTTTAAAAAGTTGACTGATTTTCAGAAAACTTGATAAGTGACTTCTTCTCAACAGCCTCTGTGATTATTATTTTATAATAATGGTCTTTAGGAGTGCCAGTTTTTAGAGTTTAGGACTTCACTTTGAGAACAGACATATTTTGTGCTGCTCCATCATCTTAGCAATCATAAAGGTGGTCATTAAAACTAGCAGAAAAAGTGAGAAATGCATTTGCTGCATTTGCTGCTGTGATTACTGTTATTCTGCATGTTAGTCCAGTCCATTTAGTAGTTATCATTAACAAAATGGCATTGAAATGATACCCAAAGCTTGTTAAGTTAAATTAAGCACTTGTTACAGGCTATTTAGTTTCATTTGTCATGTCCTCCGCTGGATGTTAGAGAGACTCGTGTAATATAATGTTCTCCACAGCTGAGTTGGTGTTATAGCTTTACCCAAGTGGCTGACAGGGGAATGTAATCAATGTTTTGTGCAGTCCTACATTGCTGCCAGAGACTCGGGACCGAACAGGGGTACAGGCTCCATGGAAGCCATTGTGCCCACTAACCCAGGGCCAGCTTACCTGGTCTAGCAGAAGGGCTATGCACTGGAGCGAAGAATTTCCAGGGAGATGGTCACAGAACTCTGCAGTTCATTATGCAACAGGTGCCAATCATTTGTGAACGCTGCACTCTGTACCAGTAAAGGTCATGACTGCACTTAATTTTTATGCTACAGATAGTCTTCAGGCACCAATGAGGTATTGAACAGCCATGATTTGTCACTTGGTCCACCGAACCATCCATCGGGTTATACGAGTGTTGCTTGGTTACCCACATGAATATATTTACTTGGACATGGCAGAAGCTGCAGTCACAGAGACAAGGCCTGGAAATTAGTTTGCGCCTGTTTTCAGGCACTGGAGCCTAAGGAGTGGGAACAGCTGGCCTAGGGAGTCCCCGCCCTTGCCTCCACTCTCCGGCATCATTTGCCGTTTAAGGGGTGAGGAGAGGTTCTGCCCCTTATGACGTAACCAGGAAATGGTGATAACCTGATGCAACTGAATTTCTGCCATTTTCCACTGGAATTCCATCAATCGCCTACTAGAGTTACAGTTGGAGACCGACAGAAACCCCAAGGAATTTTGTTTCCACCATCTCGCCATTGTCCAGCCTGAATTAATGAAGGTCCACACAACCTATAAGAGTATTGAGAGGAATATGTGAACATTTTTATTTGGAGAATATTAGAACAAGAATGTACATGATAATGACTGTGAAATCACTATTATACAAAATATCACTTGATTACTACACCCAACGTACAGCGAGTACCTAAGAGATGTTCCTTCATTAACAGTTGAAGGTGTGAAAGTGAGACAATTGGAGCTTGATATTTAGAACAAATCAGTCTATTATCAGCATGCAAAGTTAACTTCAGCTCCACATGCTCCGAATTTACTGTCTGCTCAGAAAAGAAATGACCATTATAAATCCTCGACAGTTTGTAAATCGAGGTACTGTAATTGCAATGGACCCTATTGCGGACATCTTGACTTAGTCATTTTTTTTTAGCCTTGTTTTAATTTAATGTTTCTTGCCCATTGTTTTACATTTTTTCCTTTTAAATATACATTTAATCTCTTAAAGCTATGGGGCAACATTTCCACAGTGGTTCTCCCAATCTCCTGCCATAGCTCCAGCAGAAGATTGGTGGAAATCCCAGAAAAACAGTGGCCCGTATATTCTGATGCCTACTGTTTTGTATGGGCTGTGTACACACCCGTAGGGACATCGGAAATACCGGTTTCAGGCATGCCAAGCGCATGCGATGAAAACCGGTATTTCCGATCTGTCAAGAATGCTCTTGACAGATCGGACGCCTGCCCTGGAGAAGGGTCTCTGCGGGCGGATAGTTCCGCCTTCTGGAGAACTTCTGCCCGCAGAAAACCCTTAGAAATCTTACGCCTGGTAAAAGCAGGTATAAGGCCTGCTTTTATCAGCATAAGAGTTGAAAAAAGTAAAAAAAAAAAAAAAATTCACTCATTTATAATTTAAAAATACTTTTAGAAAAGGTAAGTTTATTTTTAGCCCCGTCAAAAACTTTAATTATTTTTTTCAAAAAATTAAATTTTTGTTTAAAATATTTAATTTATTGTAATTTCAACTCATTTTAAAAACATGATTTTTTAAACAAATTTGTTTAATGTTTCACCGTGTTTTTGGGGTGATCTCCATTCATATATTTGACAGGTCTATCTGTCAAGTGTATGAAGGGAGATTCCCTTCTCCTATTGGCTCCCCATGGCCCACGTGATCCTAGGGATGCTTGCATACCACATGCGCCTCTGGGATACGTGGGCCCTGCGCATTTCGAGTTTGGAGAGGCCCAGGAATGGAAGTATACGCACCTCGGGAACCCTCAGGTAAGTCCGTAGATTTTTCCAGATTGGAGGCCTCCACATTCAGGAAGCCGCTGATCGGAAAATATGTGCCAGTGCAAATGGCTGTTCACGCCATTTTGCCACTATTTCCGTCGATCTTCCGCTGAAGTTATGATGGGAGACTGGGCAAACCCCGTGGAAGTTTTACCGCTATATTTCAAGAGCTTGCATCTTTGATTTTGGGAAGACTTGCTGGTAGCAAAACTTTACATTTTATATACATTTCCTCCTGTCCATTCTTTCAAAATAAACACAGCTTTATATATTTTATTGATATTTAATGAATTGTTATGGGAATGTTTGGAGTATTTTGAGTTCAAATAATGATATTTCTCCATGTTTCCTTGGAAATTGTAAATTTGTTACCTTGGTGATGGCAATGATGATTAGTTGATTAGTAGATGAAAAGTTTTATATAGACCAACAAGACCCTTTGCCTGGACCTGGTTTGCAAATAGGGAATATCAGCCAGGATTCAGACTCTTATACGTACATACGAATTAGGAGCAGGAGTAGACCACTCGACCCCTCGAGCCTGCTCCGCCATTCACTAAGATCATGGCTGATCTGATTACTCCACATTCCCGCCCACCCCCGATAACCTTGCTTAGTGACCTTTGTGTGCATATGGACATTGAGTGAGGACTGGATCTGACTTTCCTGTGATAGTGGCCACAGTATAGATTCATACCTGGGGAATAGCCAGTTCAGACCGGATACTACAGACTTGCAAGTATCTGACTTCAGAAGAAGCGAGGTCAGAGAAAAACATTCCTTCAAAGTGTTTAGTATGCACTCGTTTGAATATAACTGCAGCTTTTATTATTTAGCATGGTCAAGTTCATGAATTTCAGCTACAATTGAATGAGTTGGATTAAATCTTCAGTTCCGTATGTGTTTTTTCTGTAAGTTGTCAGTTAAATTTCCATTGATCAACTAATAAAATACCATTAATGACCAAGAAAAATATTTCTGCATTTTAGAATATTTGCATTATTCTACACTTCCAAACCGTTTAGATATACAAAGTGTTTTTTTTATCATGGTTTTCTCCCCCTTCCCTCCCGCAGATTTTTAGGGTTGTAGTTTCATGTTCCTGGTCACCTGGCAACACATCCCCCAAGTGGTTCCGAGTGTTCGCTTTGGCTAGTGTTAGCACTTCCACACCTGAGCCAGAGGGTTATGGGTTCCAGCCTCATTCCAGGACTTGAACACGTTATCTAGGCTGACACTTCCCTGCAGTACTGAGGGGGCTGGGGAATTCTCCCTAGTCGTTCATTTGATTGATATTTGTGGGACCTTGCTGTGCGTGTTTCCTGACCATCAGTGACTACTCTGAAGGTAATTAATTGATTGTAAAGCACTTTGGGACGTGAAAGGTACTATATAAATGCAAGCTCTTGTGTGTGAGCCTAGCGAGTATTGGCACACTATTTGTGCAGGACATCAGGAGAAAGAATTGCAGGGATATGGGGAAAGTGGGGGAGTGGGACTAACTGGATTGCTCTTTGAAAGAGCAGGCGCAGACTCGATGGGCCGAATGGCCTCCTTCTGTGCTGTACTATTCGATGATTATGTGTTTGTTTGGCTATGTACTCGGTTTTATGTCTGAACTTTTGTTAAAAGTCCAGGATACCCATTAGGGATGATGTGCCGAGTTGTTGGTAGGTAGAAGGCATGTGTTGGAGAGGGGGTCCTTTAATCTGGGAGCAGTGGGAGGGTGGTTTTCAGATTTGTGAACACTGGGATAGTGGGGTTTGGGAGTATTAGGCAGCAGAGTTTCTGGGTGTTCTCTCTCTTGTGAGTCCATTATCCTCCTGTCCTCCTTAAACCTCTTCCTCCATATAAACTCTCCTACTCATACTCATGACCTCCTTCTCACCTTGCAATCTCCCACAGCCTCTGTATTCCCATGATCCTGATCACTGGCAAGCCTATCTCTGACCACTACATTGTGCCTTCCCTCACCATATCCTAACTTCTATCCCTACCCTCTTCCAACCACCTTCTGCATCCATCCTTGGGAAAAATTCTCCCCCAAGTTTATTTACAACTGCAGTTTCAAACTTCCAACTGCTTAGCCTTTGGCCTTCCATTCATCATGATACTCCTGCAGACATTGATTTTCTCAATCACTCCCTCATTTCCACCTGCACCTTTACTTTCTCCCATCCCGGTTGTTCCCCCTGGTATGGCACCCATTTTCACTCCCTCAAGCCCAAGGGGCAGAGTCTTGTGCATATATAGTGCACAGCTGGTTTAGGCATCTATCACCAGATCTGGCTGGACCACATCAAGCACTACTGGGCCCCAATTCCCTTGGCCAAAACTATACATTACTCCAGGATCATCCTGGAGAGTAAAGATACTGCTGGCTTCTTTTCTCCACTGCCATCTCCTTAAACTCCTCTCTGCTGCTCCCTCTAGGCTCACCTCCAACAACTGCAAGGATCTCATGGACTTCTTTGTCATTAAGGTTGGGACCATCCGTTCTGCTGTCATTTTTGCTTCCCCCTTCCCCTAGCCCACAAAACCAAACCTCTCTTCAGGCTTTCTCCTGCCCTAGGCCTGAATTGGCATTTGTCTCTAGCTTCTTCCTCTTCTCCCCTCATGCCCTCTCTCAGTTCACCACCTGCTCCCTTGACTCCCAAACAGCTGACCACCGAACTTCCCAAACCCCAGCCAGCTGATATTGTAAATGTTTCCTTCTTCACAGGTATTGGCCCTCTCCCTTTCAAAACGGCCATCATAATACACCTCTCCAAAAAAAAAGCCAATGTTGGCCCTCTATCTACCGCCACATCTCAAATCTCCCTTTCCTCTCCAAAGTTCTTGAACCTGTTATTGTCCCCCAAATTTGTGCCAATCTTTGCAACAACACCTTATTTGAACCTCTCCAATGAGGTTTCCACCTCCTCCCACAGCACCTCTGACTCTGCCTCAGTCATAGAAAAGCTGGTCTTTGAGTGCAACTGGATTTTGATAGTATTGTTGGATATAATTTGATAACTGCTTTGGGAATCCTGAAAATCAAGGGAAATTGTTGCATCCAAAATTGAATGAAATGGCTGGTACAGGAGGACAGTTGAAGAAATATCAAGGTCGACTTTTGAAGAATAAGTGTATTTCCACAACCTTACTCTAATGTAATTTCTCATCAGGTGGGACAGATGGCAAGTATGTAGCATGTCATAAGTACAGAAAATGCATTGTGAAGATATCAACACCCATATGCCTATTCACCAAAGGAGACAGCAAAAAATAGACTTGTAGAAAAATGGTGCGACAAGTCATTATTGAACCATCCAAATTTCTTTAGACAGCTCCAGTATTAAATGTGGTGAAGAAAGATGAAAGTTATTGGTTCTCTATGAACAACAGATGCTTGAGTGAGTTTACAGTCAGATGCATTTTTGATAACAAACATTCAAGACATTCTACGTGGATTAAGTGGAGCAAAAAATTTTCACACCTTAGACTTTTGTAGTGGATACTGACAGATTGAGCTTGAAAATAAGGTGCAAGCCATGTTTATCACTCACAATAGATTGCACTTAAATGAATGATGTATTTTGGCTGAGAAGATGTTGTTATGTTCCATCTAATGAATTTGATGCTTAAAAGCATAAAATAGCAGAAATGCATCACTTATTGAGATTTCATTGACATATAATACATATATTTTGAGTAATATTTGAGGGAATAGATGGTATATAGGAACAATTAAAGAAACATGATATGGCTACACCAAGCTGAAATAGAGTAATTGGATCATCTAATACTTTCAGAAAAAATTACACAATCTACTGAGAGTTAGCTAACATGGATCAGAGTGTAACAAGTTTGCAAATATTCCCCCATTGTGCAACTGGTAGGGAACATTTATTGAAAAAACAATACATTCCCATGCCATGTCAAAAAGTGTATCAAATGGAATACACAAATATAAACAGATTCAAGATTCTGAAAGAGGAGCTCCAAGTGCCATTCATCTCAGCCATCAAAATTGCAACTAATTTGCTAATGGATATAATTGATATTGGTCAAGGAAGAATATTATATCAACAGCTTGCATTTATGTAGATGTCAGCTGTGGCTCAGTGGTAGCAGTCTTGCCTCTGAGTCACAAGGTTGTTGATTTAGTTCAGTTGTTCCATTCCAAAGACTTGAGCACAAAATCTAGGCTGGCCCTCCAGTGCAGTACTGAGGGAGTGTTGCTGTCTTTTGGATGAGACATTAAACCGCGGCAGAGAGGACCAATGTGTTTTCATGTGATAGGATGGGTAGTGGTTTGAGGCAATTTCCCTTTAGTGGAAAGTGAGGGCGAAAGAGGTCAGGCTGTGGTGTCAAATGTGGAATGAGTTACACAAAAGAGAAAACATCAGAGAGATTTGTGTTCTGATGCCCCTTGCATCAGTAACTAAGGATTCCTGAGTGCTGTTCATTATGATGGTCTGCTCCATGTAGTTCTAGTTCCAACTGAGCAAGGACCTCCTCACCAGTCAGGAGAAATCAAAGACAAGGTAGCATGCAATAACTCAGCACAAGCACCAATACTGTGAAACATCCCAAGGTGCTTTGCAAATTGGGGTGAAGGGTCAGAAATCAAATATGGAGCAAGAATTGGGATAAGAATTAGGGGAAGTGACTGAAGGTATCATTGAAAATGTAGGATAGCTGATATGAATACAACATAGCTCACCATAGTAGAAATGAGACACCATGGATGAATAAAGGCATAAGGTAAAAATTGAGATTAAGGAAAGAGGCATACAAAATTTGGAAGTATAGTGAACAGCGAGGAGTTTAGTGATAGACTTCAGGAGGTTATAGACAGGCTGGTGGAATGGGTGGACACATGGCAGATGAAATTTAATGCAGAAAAGTGCAAAGTGGTACATTTTGGTAGGAAGAACGAGAAGAGGCAATATAAACTAAAGGGTACTGTTGTGTCTCCTTGTGTTCTTATTACTATGTAATACAGACACTTTTAACTCATTTAGTTTATGACTTTCACTCAGTTGTATTCTTGCTTTTATGATGTTGCTGCCGCATGGTGCGGAGTGATACAAGATGTCCGACCTTGCACTGCCACTGCATTTCACAGTGTGCCGCATAGCAATATAAATACACTAACCAAAGTAGTTCCATATAACAATGTAACAAGTAGTTCCATTTAACGATGTAATATAACGATGTAACAGGTACAATTCTAAAGGGGGTGCATGAACAGCGACACCTGGGGGTATATGTGCACAAATCATTGAAGGTGGCAGAGCAGGTTGAGAAAGTACTTACAAAAAGCATATGGGATCCTGAGCTTCATAAAGGCATAGAGTACAAAAGCAAGGAAGTTATGATGAACCTTTATAAAACATTGGTTTGGCCTCAACTGGAGTATTGTGTCCAATTCTGGGCACCACACTATAGGAAGGATGTGAAGACTTTAGAGAGGGGGCAGAAAAGATTTACAAGAATGGTTCCAGGGATGAGGGACTTCAGTTACGTGGATAGCCTGGAGAAGCTGGGGTTGTTCTTCTTAGAGCAGAGAAGGTTGAGAAGAGATTTGATAGTGATTTGCAGAAGAACCAAATGCGACATGAGGAAAACCCTTTTTTACACAGCGAGTGGTTATGATCTGGAATGCACGGTCTGAAAGGGTGGTGGAGGCAGATACAATAGTGGCTTTCAAAAGGAAATTGGAATAGTACCTGAAGGGGGAAAAAAATGCAGGGCTACAGGGAAAGGGCAGGGGAGTGGGACTAGCTGAAGTGCTCTTGCAGAGAGCCAGTACAGGCTCAACAGGCCAGATGGCCTCCTTCTGTGCTTTCACCATTCTATGATTCTATACCCTAAGTACATGGACAGCAGAGGAGAGCATGACAAGAGACAATACGAAGAGATTAGGAGAGAAGTAAAAAAAAAATTAGAAAGGCAAAAAAGATCTATGAAATTAAATTACCAAGGAACATAAAACAAAATAGTACAATATTTTATAGGCACATAAATAAAAAAGGAAAGTCGGGGTGGGAATAGGGCTACTAAGGGATGGACAGGATAATATCACAGGAAGTAATAGAGAGATGGCAGAAATATTAAACAATTACTTTGCTTCAGTATTTATCAGGGAGATAGAACAGGTGGACAAGACATGATGAGATTAGAACTGAGATAACTGCATTTAAAATAAAAAGAGGAGAAATATTAAACAAACTAATCAAACTCAAAGAGGATAAAACCCCTGGTCCGGACGGATTACATCCGCACATTTTAAAAGAATCTAGGGAAGAGATAGCAAAGGCACTACTATACATATTTAATAATTTGTTAGAACAAGGTGTAGTGCGAGAGGACTGGTGGATAGCTAACGTATTACCTATATTTAAGGGGGTTAGGACATGTCCAGGGAACTATAGACCAGCCAGCTTAACCGGTGGTAGGAAAAATTATGAAATCCCTAATAAAGGAGAAAATAGAAGACCACCTAGAAATGAAAAATATAATAATGAATAGTCAGCATGGATTTCAAAAGGGAAAGTCTTGCTTGACCAACCTCATTGAATTTTTTGAAGAGGTAACAGAGAGAGTAGACAAGAATAATGCAGTAGATGTAATTTATCTAGATTTTCAAAAGGCCTTTGATGAGGTACCACATAATAGACTAATGAATAAGGTCAGAGAATGCGGAGTCAGGGGACAAGTAGCAGAATGGATAGGCTAGCTGGCTTCAAGACAGAAATCAGAGAGTAAGGGTAAAGGGTAGCAGAGTGGCAGAAGATGGGAAGCAAACTTAGCACTAGGATTTATTTCTAGAGGGATCGAATTGAACAATAGAGAAATTATGCTAAACTTGTATCGAACCTTGGTTAGACCACACTTGTTGTACTGCATACAATTCTGGTCACCACATTGTAAAAGGATATAAAGGTACTGGAGAGGATGATACCAGAAATTCGAGGGTATACCTATCAGGAAAGGATAGGTATTGCATATGGATTGAAAAGAGAAAGCTGAGGGGTAACCTAATAGAGGTCTTTAAAATTATGACGGGTTTTGATAACATAGATACGGAGAGAGTGTTTCCACTTGTGGGGAAGAGCAAAACTAGAGGCCATCAATATAAGATAGTCACCAAGAAATCAAATAGGGAATTCAGAAGGAACTTCTTTACCCAGAGAGTAGTGAGAATGTGGAACTCACTACCACAGGGAGTGGTTGAAGTGAATAGTATAGATGCATTTAAGGGGAGACTAGATAAGCATATGAGGGAGAAGGGAATAGAGGGTTATGCTGATAGAGTTAGATGAAGAAAGACGAGAGGAGGCTGGAGTGAAGCATAAATGCCAGCATGGACTGGTTGGGCCGAATGGCCTGTTTCTGTGCTGTATATCCTATGTAATCCTATGTAAAATAATATTATTAGAGGCAACCTCCAATAAAGCAGCAGATCATAGGTGAGGTTTTGCTCAGGATATATCTCCAAAAGTGAAAATGTTCTCTGACAAGTTAGCTTAGATGGGAATAGACCATATGCAATCAATAGGATAGTTTCTCCAGTTAACTGTTATCCTTTTGATCCAACCTCTGCAGAAACCAATACCATATGTCATGTAGACAATGCTAAGCTTTGTCGCAGTGGGCTAAAATCAAATCCCACTGTGACAGAGGAGGAAAAATTATCTTTGTTTTGGATCAGTGCAAACAATAGTTTACATTGGAATTTCCTCTGATTCACAGAATTGATGGAGATACAAGAAACCATCCAGCATAAGCACACAGACAATACCCTTGGGCAGAATACTAAACTTTCCAACAAGGGAAAAACATGCCAGGACTGATTTCTTTGGTTTGAAAGCAGTGTTTGATGGAGGCAATGGCCTAGAAAATTTGACCCAGTTTCATTGTTTTTGGGGGCTAAAACAGGGTTAAAAATGACTAATTTCAGCCTCTATGTCCATATTGACTTTGGGCAATATTCAGGTGTCCCGGGCAGCTGCCTTAAACTGGCGTTGGGTATCTTGCATATGCTAATGAGCTGTCTAATGCCTGTTTAAGCACTCCTCTAGTCAAATTGGTCAGTACTGAGTGAAGAATGCATCAGGTATACTCACTCAGGTTTTCCAGCGATTGCTGTGGCCTAACCAGCAGCCGCCAATGAAAAGGTAAGTTTTCATTGTACCTTCACTTAGATCCAGAAGGCGCAGTAGTACTCCTACTGGCACCACAGCACTTTTGAGGGCCACTGCTGGCCGGCGATTGCCTTCCTCCCCACGACCTACCTGAGGTTTGCTCTCGGCGAGCAAGCGGTCCCAATTGGTCTGATTGGTATCTGCAGCTTGCCGAAAATATGCTGATGAGGCCCAAGGCCTAATGTCGGGTGAGCTTCGAGCCATCAGCTTCTGGCACACGCTCACAGTGTGCCGTCAATTCTGCACCCAAAAACGGGCCTAACTGAATAAATGTGTAAAGTGGTTTAAATACACTACATCTGTAATAGTAAATTGAATGTAAGCTCATGATTCATTGATACTCTGCTGAAACATCAACACTTGAAAGAAAACTGGCATGAGAGTTTCATTATCAGAAAGGGTAAATATTTTTAGTACAAATAATGTTTAGGATCTATTTACACTTTTTAAATTCAAAATCGCTTAATTCAAATTATCTGATAATTCAGTTTTTTAGCAGAGGAAAGAACTTTGAATTATTAGGAACAGGTTGTCATGCCTTAGCATGTCAAGAGGTTGCAAGATTACAAAGTATTGTCATTGGCCCAGATATTCTGATCCCTATGGGTGGGTACACGCTGTGTACCCACCCGTAGGGACATCAGAAATGCCGGTTTCAGGCATGCACAGCGCATGCGATGAAAACCGGCATTTCCAATCTGTCAAAAATGGTCTTGACAGATCCTCTGGCTGCCCTGGAGAAGGCCTGCTTTTACCAGGATAAGAGTTGAAAAAAGTAAAAAAAAAAAAAAAAAAATTTAAATTTTTGTTTAAAATATTTAATTTATTGTAATTTCAAGTCATTTTAAAAATGTGATTTTTAAAAAAAAATGTATTTAAAGTTTTACTATGTTTTTGGGGTGATCTCCATTCATATATTTGACAGGTCTTCCTGTCAAGTGTATAAAGGGAGATTCCCTTCTTTGATTAGCTCCCCATGGCCCACGTGATCCAAGGGACGCTGCGAACTGCCTGTGCCTCTGGGATACGTGGGTCCTGCGCACTTGGAGTTTGGAGAGGCCCAGGGTCGGAAGTATGTGCGTCCCGGGAGCCCTCAGGTAAGGGGATAGATTTTTCCAGATCTATCCGCACGCGGGAGGCCTGCGATCAGAAAATACGGACCATTATAGATAAGGAAGACCATTTACTGCATCTTAGTTAATCCACCCAGTAAGATCCTAAAGTTAATCCATTTCAGCATCCAGTTGTTTCTTAAATGAATTCAGAGTTTTTGACACTACTGCATTTGGAAGTTTATTTTATACCATGATCAGCCTTTGTGTAAAGGAGAATTTCCTAAATTTACCCTTTATTACAGTAGTTTAAATCCATGTATCCTTGTGCCACTTATAAACTTAAAGTAATATTCCAGGTTTACCTTTTCAATTTACTTCAACTATCTTATCTACCTCCCAAAAGATCATCACTCAGACGCCTCCTTTCCAGGCTGAAAAGTCCAATTTTCTCCAGTCTTTCCTTCTAATTCAGACCTTTGACACTAGGGATCAGCCTTGTGGCTTTTCTTACAGCATTTGTTGCTGCTTGAGTTTCTTTGCATTTTTTCATCACATTTATTGTTGGTTTTGCTTGTGGTACACCTGAGAACTCATTTTTAATGTGGAAGCAAGTCATCCTCGGTTCCGAGGGACTGCCTAAGAGAGAAGAGACCCTTTTTGTAATTTTTGGCATTTATTTGCAGCTCCCTATTTTCCATCCATGAATTGTTCCCAGCTATAATGTCAGTTGTCACAGCCACAGTTCTGAAGGTGGACATCCTACTGAGCATATTTGCTGGTTATGGAGGAAGAAGAGGATCTGAGAAAGCATGAGGAACGATGCCTTAAAGGCTGTGCTGGTCTTGCCATACTGACCCCTACTCAGCCACCCATATGTATAGACCAAGGTGCACCTGTCTCAGGAGATTTGCCTTTGTTGGCTACTATTCACTTGGGAGCTGTGGAGCAAACCTGCAAACAAGTTGTAGGACTGTGACTGTCACGGTGGCCACTGCCTTGAACTTCCAAGTAACAGCAGTGCAGTGATCCATAATATAGGTGACAAATGCTTTGTTTTCCAGGGCTAGCTGCTTCATTACTTTCCTCCCGGAAAGCAGCCAGCAGCATGACCATGAACACTGCACTTTTACTGTGCACTGGTTTCCCCAAAGTATGGGACATTATCAATGGCATGCCCCCAGGCTCAGGATCCTGCTCCTCTCCTATCACCACCATTGCACTTCCTCACTGGTATACTGTGACTCACCTGATGTTATGTCCTCAAGGTCACTAACTGCGGCCTCCAGCATGGGTATACCTGTGCTGTTGCTTGTTGAGAGGGATGCAGGGCCCTGTGTGGTGCTGCTTTGGTTTGATTTACTGGCAGTGCTAGGAGGCTGCTTTTCTGAGCTTACAATAACAGAAGAGGAACAACTATTAAAATGCTGGATGCAGATATCCATTTAAAAGGCCAATCAGGGGAGGGATGATGGGCATCAATAGTAATGGTGCAGAGCACTCCATCTGCTGCCAGCAAAATTGCCAATTTCAACAAAACATTTTTCTAACCTGTGCTTTACTGTACCAAAAAGGCATCGGAGTCCTAATGATGTCATAAGATCCCAATTTGCATGGCATAATAAGGCTCTGACGGGAGTGCAGGTCACCTAAATCAAAGCCCACTCAAAAATGGCAGCAGGCAAGCCTGGGGTAGGAAGTCTACGCTAAGTTTTTTAAATAAATTTAGTCTCATTGCTGACCCATTTCAGCTGAAAAATGGAGCTGAAGAGAAACCAAAATCGTCCATTTTCATCAAGCATGCTTTGCCCACCTACCTTGTGTGTGGTATTATTGGGGAAGGATGGTACCTGGGAGCATTTGGGGTAATGAGGAAAAGGACTCCAGGGAGGATCTGCGGACTGGGCACATTCATGAGCTTGGGAGTCTGGGAGAACTAATGGGTTCTAGGAAATTATACAGTGAAAATACTGGGTTACAAACCAAACTGCAATTACATGCTGATAGCTGTTGTTTACTCATTTGAGCACACAATACTTAGTAACAGGTGGTTTAAGTAACATGAAAATGTAAAGTGTATTACAATAGTGCGGAATATAACATGCCTCACTCAACATGACCTGTCATGTCCTCACATTTCAGTGCAGTTTTACCATAATACTTGAATAATTCTATTGTTTGAAGCCCCAAGTTCTTTGTTGCCAACTGGCTGTTTCTAACATGTTGCAAGTCATTGTTATTTAGGAGTCACTTCCACAGGAAAAAAAGTTCAAAGCTAAAGGACAAACTTTTCCTGTAGCATGGTTTCCCTAGATGGTTTAGTAAAAAGCAAAGGGTCTTTCAAAATTAACCTTGTAGATGAGCTTGGAGGACCTGCATGGACGTTACTGGGCACTGAAGTATTGTATGCGCAGAGGCCTAAAAAATATCAAAAGGAATGCCAGCTCCAGAAATAGAGCGAAGGTCAGGCCTTGGGCCTCTGAGAGAACAAAACCTATCGGACAGAGCTCCAAAAGGAAACTGTCAACAGGCAATTTATCAATAAGTTAAAATATTGTTTTATGAATTATTTCTTTTTGTGTGTTTTTTTAGATATTTTATTTTTAAATGTATATGGTTAGCATTCAGTCAAAGAAATTAGAATAAATTGAGTGGGCAGCGATCTTCACTGTATACTACATGTAACAAAGTCGTCACCCATATATAAAGAAGAGGTTTACAATTTTGTTATACATAGCCCACAGAGGAAATCTTCACCCTTGGTTGGTTGCTATGGGGAAAAAAAATGGACAGTTTGGTTGGATTACGAGTTGTTGCTTCCTCATTTGTAACTGTAGCTTCTGCTACTTGTCTGGTAGCTTTTACCTTCTAGTTTAGAATCCAATATTTGAGCAAATCAACATGTTGGTGATTACTCAAGCCAATTAGAATGATAAAGAAAGAGTTGATTTGTATAGCATCTTTCATGACCTTGGGGCATCCCAAAGCACTTTAAAGCCAATTAAGTACTTTTTGAAGTGTAGCTACTGCTGTAATATCTGAGTGTGATGGATCTGGAACCTAGTGATATATATATTCTGCGTACTTTTAAAACTCAAGCTTGGCATCACTGTTCCAAAACTTTTTCACTTACCTCATCTTCTCTCCTCTTTTCAATGTTAATGGTGTTTTGCTCTATGGGCCTTATCCATTTACTTAGGTTTCTCAACAAATAAAAACGAGGTCCATTTGTAATTGAAATATATTGTATGTGAAGATGGATTATGCCAAGGTTGTTCTGGGCATTCACATGAAAACAATGTGGGAAGGATGATTTATCTTTATGAATTAGTAATAATGAATCATCATTCACAAATATTGGATAAACAGAGTAGATTAATACCTGCTGCTGGATGAAACATGCATTTAAAAAGCACATGAGTTCTTGCCATCATGAAGCTCCCATCATCAGGTAAAGGCATATGTGTATTCTTGAAAGCTTGTGCGCGCTAACTATCATGTTGATTGGTCCAGTAAAGATATCAGAATAAATTGTCTGTGTGTTATATAATCAACATGTGACTGTGTTCTGACCAATATTTAAAATTAAATACTAGATGGTATATTTTCCTTCATTCACTAATATGATCAAAAAAAAGTGATGTTAAGTACAAAATTGACTATACTTTTATACTTGCACTGAAGTTTTGATTCGCATTGGTAATTAAAGAAAAATATAAAGCTGTTGTAAAGAGACCTATTTCTTAAATGGAAAACAGCAATGTTACTAATGTTCACTTATGTTTAAAATCCAGTTATTCTGGACTGGTACAGCGAGGAGCCAATGAATATAAATTACAAAATGTAAAATTGTTATGTTATAAGTGCAATTATTCTTGTCTCAAAATAAAGATTCTCTTGACAAACTATTACACATTCTAACTGTACCACTGTAAACCTAAATATACAAACAAAAATGTGATCACCAGAGAACTTCAGTTTTAAATATTTAATCTTCTCTTTTAGTAATTAAACAATAAGTTAGACCTCCTAATGGCTTTCCATGTGTTCATCACAGCTACCTGCGTGAGTTTGCAGTAATTAAGCAATCTGAAGCACTGACTGACCCGGTGAGATAGCTATTACATAGTGCGGGTGTCCTTGAAACGTCGTCTTCATCACACATTCTCTTTTCTTCATCTCACTGAAAGCTGGTGTCAGCACTATTTTGGATCATTCTGTACAAGAGCATTTATTGAAATCTTGTAAGGGGATGTTGCTGCAATGAGCAGAGAGGCCAGCCAGCAAAAAATAAAGTCGCCTACGCGGGTTTTTGCACCACAAAAAAAAAAGATTTTTTTGGGACTTTTTCTTAAGGTCAAAATGTGATTAGCATCTGAATAGACACACAAGTTGAGCTACCCTAGAGATTGTTATGGCCAAATCCATGTCATTTAATGTCAGCAGCCATCAAAATTGTGATAAAATTAATAGAACTCCGAGTGATTGATAACCCAGCTCATCTGCCATTCTACTAGAAAACTCCCAGTGGTCCAACAGTGAGAAACAATGCTTAGATCATTTCTGAAAGGAGCCCATTTGAAAGATGTGCCTGTGTGCTTTAATTAGTTCCTGAAATTTGTGACAGCCTTCTCCTACAAAAATACATGATTTGTTTACTAATGCACGCAGAAATGATGAACATTTCAGCTGTAACGAGCGATAAGTGGGCCGTGGATTCATTTTTTTTTCCAATCACAAATCTGAGTTAGGGAGAAAACTTCCTGTGGTTTTTGTATTCATGCACACTAGAAAACTACAGGTGCTCATCCGACTGGCAAATGACCTTTGAGTCCAGGTATATTTGCTTCACAATAATTGTGTGAAAAATACCAAATTTGCATACCATAGTTATTAATGGTTGTTTATTCAGTAAAAAAAATAGAATGGTCTTAGGATGACAGACTGACAAGTAGCACAGGAGCACTTTAAAGTCTGCGTGAGTTAATATTCAGTCGCTTTATTATAATTGCATATAATTAAACAATAATGAATGGGAGGGTTTGTGATTATTGCAGTTTGTGCTTTGCCGACATCTATTTTGGCACTAGATAAAGTGCTGTCATCAGTTTCAAGTTCATCAGAACACACGCATGCCCAAGGAATGAATAAAATACATGTCTGTAAAAGTTGAAAATGGTACTTCTTTCCACCAACTCTGCCTCCCCACTGAATAAGGCTTCTTGCTTAGCAAGGCTCTCGGATTCTTAAAGGTTAACAGACTATTGGAAATGTTTGATTCTTTACAACATCAGGGTGCCCTTCACAGTGCAACAGTGGAAAATCATTTCTGCAAGCTCAGGCCATCACTTCAGAGAACACGTATGGTGTAGATGACAAGTGACACATCTTGGGAAGGGGTTAAATTACTGAAGTACTCCAATACTTCTGCAATCAGCCTTTAAGGACCAAAGGATAAATTTAGGTGAAACTATGATTTACATCACAAAGGTAGAAGTTATATAGTATGAAGCTGAATCACAGAGAGACTACATCCTCAAGTGTTCTCACACCACTTGCTGGAATACCAAATGCCTTCAGATCAGTAACTTCACACACAACTCGTACTACACATTTTGTAATGTCTGAAACTGAAACTGATGACATTGATACAAAATGTTTATCTAACTGGTCTGAAAGACACCTTTTGTTGTATGTTTGTTATAATTTTTTCTCCTGTGGACAGTTAAACAATTTTACCTTTTTCTGTATTTTTATACACCAGATATAAGTGGCATCAGTATTATGTTTCAGTTTTGTACCTGAGATGAAATCAGTTTTTGCACTTAGGCTGATTCTGTGAAATATCTAAGCTAATTAATCTGTCTGCACTTGATTCACATTCAGTAGGCCAGTGAGTCTAATGGGAAGCCTCATCATGTAAATAGGTCAGTTGTTGAACGGGTGTCAGTTATTAATCCAAATACTTCAAATCCCAAAACAAATTTGACCATAGCACATGCCTTTGTCATAATTAAAAATCAATGTCTAACCCTGACTGCTGTTTGAATTCACTAGTCAATAAAGTATTACACACTACCATGCACATTTTATAAATCTTGAGAAATAAATGAAATTAGTTGTATTCAGATTATCTTAAATGCAAAGAAAGTGCCAATATATATCCTACTGAATAAATGAACAGATACACCATATGGTTAATACAATTAATGTCATGCTGAGCATTTTGAGTTAAACATTTATTGAAACCTGTCAGAAAACAAAGTATAACATCTAAGGCACCAGCCATGTCCAGTTGCCGACCCAATACAAGCAACGTCTTATGTTTTAATATAAAACGTGCACACAGCCTACTCTTTACAAAATATCTCCTCTGATCATGTGGTAGCTTCTGCAATTAGTAATACGTCTCTGTGAACACAGAAAACTAATTTTTACAGCATTTGGGCAAAGGAGAAGAGAGCAAATGCTCAATACCTATAATGCTAGGTAATCAGAACCTACTCCAGCCCGACAACCCTCCAAGATATCTACGCTCCTCCAATTCTGGCCTCTTGAGCAACCCTGAGTTTAATCACACCATCATTGGTGGCCGTGCCAAGCCCCTAAGTGTTGGAATTCCCTCCCTAAATCTCTCCGCCTCTCTACCGCTCTCTCCTTTAAGATGCTCCTTAAAACCTACCTCCTTGACCATCTGCCCTAATATCTCTATGTAGCTCGGTGTCAAATTTTGTTTGATAACACTCCTGTGGAATGCCTTGGGACATTTTACTATGTTAAAGGTGCTATATAAATACAAGTTGTTGTTGTTTTCCTTAATGGGGTTGATTTGATAAATGGGGCAATTTGATCTCTAACCACATTCTCTCAATTATGGCTTTCAACTGTATTTCTAAATCATAAGTATCTTCAGCATTCTAATACCCTGTGTACAATGCTGGGTGGAATCATTGGAAGAGGTTACTTGTGCGAATACCTTAAGTGAAAGATTTAATTATCTTTAAACATTCTAAAGCTTTGGGGGGAAAAATTCGGTTGCTTTGCGCCTCCCATTAGCGCCCTAAGGGCGCTAACGGGGGCACAAAGCAACTAGCGCCCAGGCGCGGTGCCATCAACGCCTCCCGCGGAATTCAGTGGGAGGTTAGCGACGGAGGTAACCGGTAGCGCCCCGCAGCCGGCAATGACGTCCTCGCCATGCACGGCGCCCCGGCCGCGATCTTTGGTAACGCCCCCTGACTCACCACCGGACGCTATGTCCAACGGGGTCAGGGGGACTTGCTGCGGCCGGGGAGGCTCTATTTAAAGCCAAGGTGCCGGGTGGCCATTTTTGTTGCTGGCCGCCTGCCTTCACTCCCGTCCCCGGCCTCCTGACCCGCCCTCCCCGCGGAGTGCCAGCAGTGCTCCATGAGCCCGGCACTTCTCTTGAGTGCCAGGCTCTTTTGCCGGCACTCCCGATCCCCGGGGGCTCAGCTGGGCCCCGGGCCGCACTTTGCAAGGCCCCTCCCCTTTAAGGGGGGAGGAAGGCCTCCAGTACGGCGGCACATAGCGCCGCGATATTCCCTCGCAGCGCCCCAAGAGGAAGGCGGGGTGCTTCTAATATTGCCCTGCTTCCCTCTTGGGGCGCTACCACTCAATTTCCATCACGGGGGCGCTAATTTTTCCGGGGTGCTAAAGGTAGCGCCCCATCAAAGTTATTGGCCCCGATTTTCCTGGAGCCATCAGGCGGGGTTTCAGGCGGGCGGGGGCTGAAAATCGCAGAAATAGGGGGTCGCGACCCCCCCGCCCGATCCCCTGCCCCGCCTGACTTTCGCCCCGGTGTTTCAGCGCGACCCGAATCAGTCCCGCCCGCAGAAGGCAGGACTGGTCGGCGGGAGCCTAATGAGCAATAATTGGCATCTGTAATCCTATTTTAAGGGGCCCTTGCAATTTTCAGCCTTTCCCCACGCTAAACACGCCTGGTGAGAACACCGCTGATGAAACCTGGTGTGAACAAAGTTGGCTTGCTTGCTTTCAGCTGCAGGTCAATCAGGAAAGAAGAGATTTAATCAGACAGCATTTGTAGGTTGCAGGATCTTGTTGTTTCAGGCTTGGGGCAACTTGTTCAAGGCGTAGGCACAGCTGTGGAAGGTTGGAGCCTCACACATTTCTCCAGTGTGAGCTCCTGTGAAGCACCGCTCGGCACCCTCACTCAGCGCTTCCTCAACGGAGGCATCTACCAGAAGTATGGGAGGCCTTTTTTCCCTTCCCTTCATGCCATTAGAGGATCTCCAGCAGCAGAGGCGTCAGCAGCAGAACCAGGAGCAGCAGGATGAGCAGCAGGAGCACCAGGCTGCTGCTCACTCACCTGAAGCTGCACAGGCCAGAAGGGGCCAGCGCTTGTAAGTGGCTTGAGAGCACCTTGCTGCGCATCAGGGGACCATGGGGACCCGTATCTGCACTGGCAGTCCTACTCAGAAGGACTTCCATGAAGGTCTGGTTTCTCTGTTCAATAGATACCCATCGCTCCTCAAGAGATGTCATTCTATAATGAACACTCACCATGTTTTCCATACCTTGGCGACTTATCTCCTCCATGGAGGGTGCCAACCTTTGCATGGTGATGCGTTCATGCGCCAATGACTACGCAAAGGCTCAGCTCATCCTCGCTATGGACTCCTCCATTTGCGCCATACTCGCAGCGACCCTGGAGACAAAACCTGCCAGAGACTCCTGCATCTGTGCATGGAGATCCATCACCTCTTCTCTTGCGGATGGCCCCAGAGGCAGAGGGTCGACATGCAGCTGAGCTGAGCTGGCAGAGTCCTGCGCCCTCCGACGAGGACTCTCCACTGCTGTCCCTGTCTCCACAATCTGCTGATGCTCACTTGTGAGCTGTGAAACATCAGGTGACAACACTACTCTATGTCCCGAAGGTCCCCCCGAGGTGAGTGTCTGCGCTGGTGCTGGGTGCGCATACTTCTGCTGACACTGCGCCCTCAGAGGTTGGAGCTTCCTCTGAGGAGTCTGGCTGTACAACCTCTTCCTCCTCCAAAGTGGGGATGGGGGCTCTGATTGGTACTGTGGGGGAGTAAAGGAAGGAGTTAGAGATGTAATGCCAAGTTTCTTCTGGTGACTCCCAGGGAGTTGACATCTGCTGATACCTGCATCCATGCAGCCTTAGTCTCAGTGGGAGGCCTCTTCCTCCCTGACCTAGGGAAGAGGACCTCCCTGTGGGCCCTAACCCCATCCAATAATGCCTGCAGAGAAGCCTCGTTGAATTTGGAGGCAGCTTGGGGTCTGGCACTGGCCACAGCTACTGCAGGCTCCCCTGCCATCCTGTATGGTTCGTTTGGAAGCCTTCAGAGGATGCAGTGCTTGCTGTGGACCTTGAGAGCACCACGAATGATGACATCATACTGTGGGGCTTTCTGACTGGAAATGGACACTTAGCAAGGGTGCCCACACGCTGGAAATTAATTGGCCAATTGAGGGAAAATTGCGTGCAGCTGGCTGACCCATTTAGATTCGGGTCGGAACCCGACATTCGGGGAACCCGACAATTTCCCGCACCTTCGGGAAAATCGGGGCCATAACCTCAAAGGGGGCGCGACTCAATTTTTAGCCCCTGGTGTTTCCTCAACATCATTCGTATTTGTGGGGAGTTTTGCACTGCACTGCATTACATTTCAAACTCGCAACTCAAGCAAGTTCATTGTAGCTCGAAAAAGACTTGCAGATAAGTTTTGGAGAAATTCTCATTGTTGTGTAATAGTTATGCTCCAGGTGTACTGAAAAATTGTAAGTTGATACAAATGTCATGTGGTGAAATGACGTGTTGATTCGAATTTGCTGTCAATCCTGCAGCAAACAAAAAAATTCATTAAGGTATTGAAGTTCAATAGCTAACTTAATAAGATATGAGTATATCATGCTGGATTCTGTTAATGACAATATATTAATTTCTGTTATGGAAAGGAGATAGCGTGTACAGTTATTATTACTGGGAGAGGGAGCAGCTGCCATTAACTTCATTCTGGTTAGTTTCCCTGCTCTAGTTCCTAAGCAGCCCAGGTTAAAGTGCCGCATTTTCCTTTCTGTGCAGATTTTGGTGCAGAGAAGATGCATTTATCACAATTGCACGACATACATCAATGGCCCGTATTTTCTGATCGCAGGTCTCCCGTGGGCAGAGGACTGCAATCTGGAAAAATCTACGCCTTTACCTGAGGGCTCCTGGGACACACACGCTTGCGCTCCTGGGCCTTGCCAAACTGCAAGTACGCAGGGCTCACATAACCCAGGGGCGCATGTAGTTCGCAGCGTCCCTCGGATCACGTGGGTCATGGGGAGCCAATCACAGAAGGGAATCTCCCTTCATACACTTGACAGGAAGACCTGTCAAATATATGAATGGAGATCACCCCAAAAACATAGTAAAACTTTAAATAAATAAAAAAAAACACATTTTTAAAATGACTTGAAATTACAATAAGTTAAGTATTTTAAACAAAGATTTAAATTTTTGAAAAAAATAATTAAAGTTTTTTACGGGGCTAAAAATTA
This sequence comes from Somniosus microcephalus, assembly GCF_052327205.1. Classification (NCBI taxonomy): domain Eukaryota; kingdom Metazoa; phylum Chordata; class Chondrichthyes; order Squaliformes; family Somniosidae; genus Somniosus; species Somniosus microcephalus. The sequence goes on from NC_140996.1 coordinate 152,566,653, forward strand.
ACTTACTTTTTTAAAAGTAATTTTAAATGATAAATCAGTGAAATTTTTTTTAAAACTTTTTTTCCAATTCTTATCCTAGTAAAAACAGGCCTAACGCCTGCTTTTACCAGGCGTAAGAATTGTAAGGGATTTCTGTGGGTGGAGGGTCTCCAAAAAGTGGAACTCTCCGCCCACAGAGGCCCTTCTCTAGGGCAGCTGCAGGATCTGTCAATGGCATTCTTGGCAGATCAGAAATGCCGGTTTTCAGCGCATGCGCAGTGCATGCCTGAAACCGGCATTTCCGATGTCCCTACGGGTGGGTACACAGCGCGTACCCACCCATAGGGAACGGAATATCTGGGCCATTATAGTTTAACGTACATTGAGGCACTCCTGATTGCTCAAATGCTGCATGGATAATATTCAAAATATCCACCAATTTTGTCTACAAAACATGAATAATGTGCCATCTATTTGACCTGGAGCTGAGCTTCTGACCCCATATTTTCTCCATCACAAAGATCGTCTACTTCCATCTCCATAGCATTGCCTCTCTTAGCCCCTGCCTCAGCCTGTTTGCTGCCAAAACCCTCATCCATGTTTTATCACCTCCAGATTCGACTATTCCAATGCTCTCCTAGCCAGCCTTCCAACCTCCACCCTCCATTAACCCACCCAAAGTCCTGTTCATCCATCACCCCTGTACTCGCTGACTTACATTTACCCCCCCCGTCCCCCAATGCCTCCAATTTAAAATGATCATCCTCGTATTTAACGCCCTCCATGGCCTCACCTCTCACTATCTCTGTAGTGTATGTAACCTGTACCACCTTAAGAGGATACCTTAAGGTGATGGACTACTTTTTGATGGCTCCTGTACATTGTAGTACCGGTGGTGACCACACCGGTATATAAACCCCGCGGAGCAAAGTGTATCCCAGTTCAGCCCTGACCCTCAATCACTAAAGACCTGTTTAATTATTTCTGTAGTCTGTGTCCTGTTATTCAGCATAACTACATTTGAAAACACAGACTCAACAGTGGCGACGAGTCTGATCTTACCTAGCGGCAGTTGAATCAAAGGAAGCTTCGTCCTCTGAAACGGGCGTCGAACAAGGACATCCACCCTCAACATCCTGCTGGGCACGGCATCGCACGGGAGGCCATCGGGAACCCGGGTTGGTTTCTGGCCATGAAGTCAAACATCGGTGAACATCCCTTCGACGACAGCGGCGGGTAAGCCCGATCGAGCGGCACGGGGGGGAAGTCGGCCGAGTTGTCAGTAAGAGAAGGGGAGGGAAACGACGAAAAGGGCGGAGAACACGACCGCAGCCGGTGTCAGGGGCCGGACTGCAATCGGGGCAGAGATGCGCAGCAGCCAGAAAAGCGTTTATGACCACAAGGACCGCGGGAGTGGCAGGGAACAAGAGCAGCAGCGTAGGGGAAAATAAAGGACCACTGGGAGGCGTGAACGGCAACAGCCCGGGAATCACCATTTTGAGTCGGCGGGGGAAGAAGACAAGCGCGGGAAAAGCTGCCAAGCACGGGAAGCCGCCATTTTGAAAAAAATAATAATAATAAAATAAAATAATAATCATATCCGAAGGAAAGGAAACTCAACAAGGATGCCAAAAACAGGTAACATCACTGCTTTTGATAATGATGTGGAAGATTGGGCCACTTATGTGGAACGCATCGAAGTTTACTGTACAACGAATGAGGTACCGGAGGATAAGAAAGCACTAACCCTATTAAACTCGATGGGTGCGAAGACGTACGGGTTAATAAGGAACCTTGTAACACCAGATAAACTGGTAGGGAAGAGTTTTGCGGATATTGTTACTATCCTGCAAGAGCATTTAAATCCCACGCCACTGCTGATAGCGGAACGATTTAAATTCTACAAAAGAATTCAACTTAAAGAAGAAAGCAACGCTGAATTCCTAACCAAACTGCGCAAGTTATCAAAGTACTGTCAGTTCGGTACAGGACTAGCAGACGCACTGAGAGATAAGTTTGTGTGTGGGCTCCTAAGGGAAGGAACCCAGAAGCGACTACTAGAGGAAAAGGACCTTACGCTGGACAAAGCTTTCAGCAATGCAGCATCGCACGAGGCAGCAGCACGAGGCGCTGCAGAGATACAGCAAAGGCCATTGGAATTCAGCACCAATGAAATGGCATTGGGCGCAGTAAAGTGCTATCGTTGCGGGAGGACAACGCATGACCAGAACCAGTGCTGGTTCAAAGATAAAGAATGCAGGCAATGTGGCAAACTTGGTCAAATAGCGAGAGTATGCCGGTCAGGAAAGAAGACCAGCAGCAAAAAGTCGCCGCAGGAGAAGTACAAAAAAGTACACAAGGTGACAGAGAACAGTTCGGATGAACAGAAGATGGATTCAGACTCCAGCAGTAAGGAACTGGGTTGTCTAAAAATACATAATGTGGGTAACACAGCAGACCACCAGACTATCTGGGTTATGCTTCGGATAGCAGGAGTCCAAGTGAAGATGGAATTGGACGGCATTAACGGTCATGAATAAGCAAGATTACAAAAGGTTATTCTCGCACATTCCCCTGAGGGATACGGAGATTGTATTGAAAACATACACGGGGCAAATAGTATACCCCAAAGGAAAGATAAAAGTAAATGTGGTCTACAATGGTAAAGAAAGTCAGAAAATTGACTTGTATGTGTTACCTGATGGCGGTCCGACACTACTGGGACGGGAATGGATCCGGAGAATAAATGTGGACTGGCATTCCATACAAGCACTGACTGTAGATGCCTGTAAGGAGGACGACGTCAAACCTAAAGACTGTCCAAAATATTAGACGATGCTAAGGAGGTGTTCCAACAGGGACTGGGAACACTGAAAGGAATTACGGCAAACATCAAAGTTGAAGAACATACAAACCCAAAATTTTTCAAAGCCAGACCGGTACCTTATGCAATACGACCTGCTGTGGAAGCAGAGCTGGAAGGGCTAGAACGTTCAGGGGTACTGTCCAAGGTGGACTGGAGCGAGTGGGCCACACCCATTGTTCCTGTCATGAAGCGTTCGTTGAACAACAAGCCGGGGGAACCTGGGAAGGTTCGCATCTGTGGCGATTTCAAGATCACTGTTAATCCGATTCTTCACACGGTGCAATATCCGCTTCCGCGGATTGAAGATATCTTCGCTTCGCTGTCTGGCGGGAAACACTTCACCAAGATAGACCTGGCGCAGGCGTACCTACAGATGGAAGTTGATGAAGCGTCACGCCAGCATCTCACGATCAACACACAAGGGCTTATATCGGTATAATAGACTGGTTTTTGGAGTGGCATCGGCTCCAGCGATTTGGCAAAGGGCCATGGAGCAGGTATTGCAGGGAATCCCAGGCACACAATGCTACCTGGATGACATCCTGATTACAGGAGATGACGATAAGGATCACCTCGCGAATTTGGAGCAGGTGCTCATCAGATTGAAAGAATATGGGCTCAGAGTTAATCGCCAGAAATGTGAGTTCTTTCAAAAGCGAATCTCGTACTGCGGCCATGTCGTTGACCAGGAGGGGCTCCATAAGTCACCTGACAAGATCGAAGCTGTTGTGAAAGCTCCTGCACCGGAAAATGTATCCCAGTTGAGGTCGTTCCTTGGGTTGGTTAACTATTACCACAAGTTTCTTCCAAATTTATCCACGGTGTTACAGCTGCTAAACACTCTTTTGCAAATGGGAATACCATGGAAGTGGAGCGATGGTTGTAAGCGGGCTTTTCAAAAGAGCAAGGCACTGATCACCTCTAAGGAAGTGCTGGCTCACTTTAACCCAACGCTGCCTATTCGCGTAGCTTGTGATGCTTCTCCATATGGTATCGGGGCAGTGCTCTCACATAAGTTTCCAAATGGCTCGGAAAGGCCGGTCGCGTTCGCATCCAGATCATTGACCTCCGCTGAGCGCAACTATGCTCAGATAGATAGGGAGGCTCTCAGCCTCGTGTGGGGAGTTAAGAAATTTAACCATTACCTGCAAGGCCAAAAGTTTACGCTGCTGACAGATCACCAGCCGTTGGTTTCCATCTTCAACCCTAAGAAGGGTGTTCCGGTAATGACGGCGCCGAGGCTTCAGAGATGGTCCATTTTCCTAGGGGCACATCAATATGATATTGAATTCAAAGGTACAAAGCAACATGGTAATGCTGATGGGCTGTCGCGCCTGCCACTACCTACAGCGGAAGAGGCACCGGCAGTTAACCCTGTCGAGATATTTCACTCGACCATCATCGAATGCTTACCAGTCACCAATGCGGGTATTGAGAGAGAGACCCGAAACGACCCGACACTGTCTTGGGTCTACGACTTGACAGTGAAGGGATGGCCAGCACATGGCGAACCACTGTTACCAGCATTCTCAGCCAGACGAGAACAGCTGTCCTTATGTCAAGGAACATTGATGTATGGAACAAGGGTGATTATTCCTCCTAAATTAAGGGAGAGAGTTCTGAAAGAATTGCATGAAGGTCATCTGGGGGGAGTCAAGATGAAAAGCCTTGCTAGGGCTTATGTGTGGTGGCCAGGTATCGACAAACAAATAGAGGATCTGACTAAAAGCTGCTCAGGGTGCCAGAAAGTTCAAAATGCACCTCCAATTGCACCGCTGCATCCATGGGAATGGCCTTCAACTCCATGGCAACGTGTGCATATCGACTTTGCAGGTCCATTCATGGATTCCATGTTTTTGATAGCAGTAGACGCACATTCTAAATGGCCAGAAGTGATTAAGATGTCGACCACTACCTCTGAGAAGGCGATCGCAGTTCTAAGAACCATATTTGCAAGGAATGGGTTGTCGGAACAAATATGTTCAGACAACGGACCACAGTTCGTGTCAGAAGAATTCCAGAAATTCATGAAAAAGAATGGGGTGAAACACTATGCATCTGCCCCATATCATCCGGCTACAAATGGGTTGGCCGAGGGGGGGCACGGTGGCATAGTGGTCAGCACTGTTGCCTCACAGCACCAGGGACCCGGGTTCAAATCTGGCCTCGGGCGACTGTCTGTGTGGAGTTTGCACATTCTCCCTGTGTTTGCGTGGGTTTCCTCCGGGTGCTCCGGTTTCCTCCCACAGTCCAAAGATGTGCAGGTTAGGTTGATTTGGCTATGATAAATTGACCCTTAGTGTTAGGGGATTAAATATGTGGAGTTACGGGGATAGGGTGGGATATGTGTCGGTGCAGGCTCGATGGGCCGAAATGGCCTCTATCTGCACTGTGGGGATTCTGTGATTCTGATTTGTACAAACGTTCAAAAAGGCGATAAAGGCCATGAGCGAAGACCATATTCCACTACAACACAAGGTGGACAATTTCCTGATGGCGTATTGAAACGCCACGCATGCAGTGACAAATCAAAGCCCTGCCATAATGTTCTATAACAGGAGGTTGCGATCCCGGTTGGATTTGTTAAAACCCAATATGCGAAGGGAAGTCGAAAACAAGCAATTCCAGCATGTAAATAACAAGGCCACTCGTAGTTTCGAAATAGGACAACCAGTTGTGGTGATTATTCTTTATGTTTAGTAAGAAGTATTCTGATTGGTTGTTTGTTTCCTGCCTTGGGATATATGCTGTAATCTCATTGGTAGTTGATGTCATGTGATTTGTGGTGGCCATCTTAAATTCAGTTCTTTCCAGCCTTTAGTTGGGACTGGGTGTTGAAAGATGTGCTAAAGGATTTTTAAGTTAATAAAGCCTAGATTAGAAAGGCAAATTTATTCTTCATTTCAATTTATTAACTTTATGTCAGAATGGAGCGATATCTTCAACCAGAACGATTCAATGCTGACCCTAATTCTGCAGGAGTGGATGATAAATGGAAACACTGGTATTGTACATTTTAAAACTTTTTGGGCGTGTTGGATCAAGAGTCTCTAAATAAGCTGAATATGCTGATCAACTACATTGCTCCGGATGTGTATAAGTATATTTTGGACTGTAAAACTTACGAAGTGGCTATTTCTACATTGGAAAAGACTTTTGTTAAACCAAAGAATGAGGTATTTGCACGTCACCTTCTATCTGCCCGTAGGCAGCAGGTGGGAGAATCTTTGGATACTTATTTACAAGCACTTCGGTGCCTTAGTGTTAACTGTAATTATAAGGCCGTGACGGCTGAAGAATATAAGGAAGAATTGGTACGGGATGCTTTTATTAATGGATTACTGTCTAGATCAATTCATCAGCGGTTGTTAGAAAATAAGACTTTGGATCTTAAGAGTGCTTTTGAGCAAGCTTCTACATTGGATGTGGCTCAGAGAAGTTCGGATTCTTATGCTCTTTTTAATCGGCCTGTGACACTGGTTTCGGCAGTTCCGGATGAAAAGGAATTATGTGGACTTAATAGGAGTGGTTTACTAGATTCTGAAACAGTTTCTACTTCAGCGGCTGTTGCCTCTAGGATTCAGAAGTGTTATTTTTGTGGGAACGTCTGGCACCCTCGTCTGAAGTGTCCTGCTCGGGAGGCTGTGTGTAGTAAATGCGGCAAGAGAGGTCATTACGCACGTGTGTGTAAATCAGGTTCAATTACCTCCTCTGTGACTATTCAGCCTTTAGATTGGGCATTTATTGCATCAATTTCTGCTGCATTTGCTCATGGCCTAAACAAAGCTATAGTTACGGCCCAAGTTAATGGGTTGGAAGTGAAGGCCCTTATAGATACGGGCAGTACTGAGAGTTTTATAAGTCTTCAGTTTGCAAAGGAGAAGCATTTGAATTTTTTTTGGCGTGTTGGATCAAGAGTCTCTAAATAAGCTGAATATGCTGATCAACTACATTGCTCCGGATGTGTATATAAGTATATTTTGGACTGTAAAACTTACGAAGTGGCTATTTCGTAGCGTTCGAAGGTCGACACGAACAAGATATCCGGTCGACCGATTGAAAATGGACTTTTAAATTGATAGTAATGTTTTAAAATTGTTGAAATATTATATTATATTGTTTTAGTTGAGAGATACTTAATACTTATGTGCAATGTTACTATTTGTTGTTGCTCACTTAGTATTGTGTCATGTTGAATAGTTTTATTTTGTCTGTGCATAGTTTTAGTTGTAAATAATTAATTATAAATTGTAAAGGTTATTTAGGTTGGAGTATATTTTAAAAGGAGGGGTGAATGTGGTGATTATTCTTTATGTTTAGTAAGAAGTATTATGATTGGTTGTTTGTTTCCTGCCTTGGGATATATGCTGTAATCTCATTGGTAGTTGATGTCATGTGATTTGTGGTGGCCATCTTAAATTCAGTTCTTTCCAGCCTTTAGTTGGGACTGGGTGTTGAAAGATGTGCTACAGGATTTTTAAGTTAATAAAGCCTAGATTAGAAAGGCAAATCTATTCTTCATTTCACCAGTGTTGGCCAGGGACTATAGGGATGATAAATGGCAATCCGGAACAATTCGTGCCCGACAAGGACCCTTGATGTACACGGTAGACGTTGGAGAGAACGTAATACGACGTCATGCTGACCAACTTGTGGAATCGAGAACAAGGGTCGACCCCATGTCTACGGCAGAGACACCAGTTGAAGAATCTATTGAGCCTGTAGCATCTACCTCAGGCTCAAACGTACATGATGATGTTCAATCCATAGGAGATCAAATGGATGAGTCATCCCAGCAACGAGAACCAGAGACCCCTGAAAGGCGTTATCCGGCCCGGAGCAGGAGGCCTCCTCAGAGACTGAATCTTTGAACAGTTTTGTGTGAAAATTGTATATATGTTATCCATGTAATGTTTAATTTGGGGTGTACACTGTTAAGCTAAAAGGGGAGGAATTGTAGTGTATGTAACCTGTACCACCTTAAGAGGATACCTTAAGGTGATGGACTACTTTTTGATGGCTCCTGTACATTGTAGTACCGGTGGTGACCACACCGGTATATAAACCCTGTGGAGCAAAGTGTATCCCAGTTCAGCCCGGACCCTCAATCACGAAGAGTCTTCAGTGACCCTCTGTTCCAGCATTTCTGGCTGTGCAGCTGCCTCAATCAGCAGGAGGAGAAGGAGCAGCCAAACCAAGAGAGTGGAGAGTGGAAAGTGGTGGTCTCCTGACCAGGAAGAGGAGGAGAACGATAGACCTCCACCTCCTCCACCATCATCACAGCAACTGAGGTGCCTGGAGAGATAGGACAGAGGAGGAGAAGGAGAAAGGAGGCCAGCAACAACACCAACCAGGGGAGAGGCCTTTCCATTACTGCCTCCCCAAATTGGCCTCCACTTCAGGAGAGGGAGAGAGGGGAGAGAAACAACCAACAACCACCAACTATTTGGAAGGAGGGAAGAACAAAATCATCTCTTCTGAACATCTACAGGTGGGTGCTTTTTGGGGCACTCTCCCAAAGACTTTGTATTTTAGGTGGGGGGAGAAAAGAAGAAACAAGGCCGGATCATCAAGGGGTGTAGTGTGTGTGTGTGTATGTGTGGCTCTTGTTAAAAGCTAGGCCACGCACACCACTAATAAGCACCCCTTCTATTGCCTGGCCTGGGAGAGCTGGAGCTGCCTCGGTGAAGTCTTTAATTCCATTAATTGCATCGTTAAGACCTGCTGCAGGACTGAGCCTGGGCATCTCCAGCTTTCCCTGGTGAAGAAATCTTCTCCCCCTGCCAGAAGACCACCACCACCAAAGACTTTTAAATCCCATCGGAGAGTGCACCCCTGCCAACACCCACCCACCATCCTGAGTGGCAACACTGCCCTTGCGGCCTCCCTCCTTCCCACCCCCCTCTCTCTCTCTCTTTGTCTCTCTCTGCCTATTTCTCTGAGGCATCTCATTTTCATCTCTTTTTATTAATTGCCTATTGAGCAGAGGGGAGAAGGCCCCTCTCCCAATTTCAATCAATAAGGGGGAGAGGTGTGCCTTCAATTTAAACAGCTCCCTCTGCTCAATAGAGGACCAAAAAAATACCCGAGGCCATTAAAACCTTCAGGCCTGTGACTTGGGGTGAGTGTAGCCCTTATAAAAGCACCCCAGAATGACGACTGCATCTTCGCCGGTGGCGGGGCAAGCCAGGACTTATGCGGGAGTGGCAACCACAGCTGCTCCCGCTACTTCTGCTGCCCCGTCACCATTCAGATTAATAACAAAAAAGCTTGGGGTGAAGAGCTACACTCATCCCACTATGACCATTGAGACCTGCGTTAAAGCCATGGCTGGGGTTGTCGGCCCCTCGGCCATCGTCGCGGCCTCAAAAACGTATGGGAAGGCTGTGCTATTCCTGGGGTCGGAGCGGGCAGTGTCCCTGGCCGTCGCCAAGGGGCTCACTGTGGGCGGGACCTTCCTGCTGGTGGATCCTCTCGAGGCCACCGCGCAGAGGATCGTCATTTCCAACGTCCCGCCCTATGTTCCTGGTGAGCTCCTCCTTCCCCATTTACGTCAACTTGGGGAGGTGAGGTCGGGGATCACACCCATCCCGCTCGGCTTCCGGGAGGCCAGCCTTCGCCACGTCTTCTCCTTCTGGCGCCAGCTGTTTATCCAGCTGGCGCGGGAGGAGGACACCGATGGGGCGTTCGTCGTCCTCCACGAGGGGACAGCCTATCGCGTCTTTTGGACATCGGACGGTGTGCGGTGCCATGACTGCAAGGAGGTGGGGCACATTAGGAAAAATTGCCCTGCCTCCAAGGCCGCCGGATCATTTCGTGTGGCCGTGGCTGGCGGCGCCGCCGCCGCCGCTCCTCCCCCCGGATCTGCCCGCGCGTCGAGAACGTCTGATGCGTGGTTGACGTCGGGGGCCGATGCCACCAAGGCCTCCGGCGGGGGGGGAGGGAGCGTGTCCGGCTGGAAAGAAGGCGCGGGGAAAAAATAAACACCTTAGGGCAGGTCCCCCCGTGGCTAGCCAGCCCTTGCCCCTTGAGCCCCTTACACCCGCGCTCCTCGCGGAGTTAATCGGGGCAGACGCGAGCGGGAGGGGCCTCGTGCCCGAGCCTGTGGCCGCAACCGCCGCAGCGGTAACGCCGATACCTGCGGTCGGGCTCGGGCCCGAGGAACCCGACAAACCTGCTCCGCCGGAGGGAGCTGAGGAGGAGGCCTTTGCAGACATGGAGGTCTCCCTCGCTCCCTCCGTGCTAAAAAGAAGGCGCGACCCCCTGGAAGAGGAGGAGGACCGGGAGGAGGAAGGTCCCCCCGAGCAGGGGGAGTCATCGCCCCCCCCCCGCTGTCGTCATCACCAGCGATCGGCAGGGGTCGCCTGTCCCTCGGGAGGCTGAGGCAGATGTGTCTGTCCGGCGCGTGCCTCCCGGGGATGGGGACGAGACCCTGCCCGTGGCGGGGGTCGCGGAACAACCCACGTCGGAAAATGAAATTGACATTCTATCGGTGCCGTTACCCCTCGCCGGGTCGGGCGGCCTGGGGTCTGGGTCGGGCGAGCTCGGGGATAATGAGCTCGCCCAATGCGACCCGGACATCTCCCAGGGGCTGCTCGACATGGTAGAGGTTTTTATTCAAAACACCCCATCCGCTGGGTCGGAGGTTGGTGGCAGGGAGGAGGATGGCCCCCTGGCTGCGTCTCTGGTGCCGGACGTACTGGAGGAGCTGGGAATTGTTCTCTCCCTGGTTTCTCCGGTCGTTCCGGCATCTGGGGCGGAGGGGAGCTCTGAATCGCCGCCATCTTCTGGCCCAGCACCCCCAGGGAGGAATCCTCTGCCGCCGATCCTGGGGGTGGGATCCGGGCGGAGGCGGGGCTGGCTGGTGCGGCCAAGCCATTCGCTGCGCACTGCGCGGCGGACGGGTCGGCCGCTGGTGACGACCCCCGGAGGTGGATGGGGACTCGGTGATGGGCACGGAGGACGATTCGGACTCCAGCGCCGACGAGGCGATGGATGACCTCGTGCCCCTTGCCGAGTCTCCCCTCATTCCCATAAGAGAACTCCGGGATTTTATGGCCACATGCCTGGGTCGGCGCAATAAGGTCCGGCTGGCCCTCGACAGGTGGTCGGAGCTGGCACTGCTCATCGTATCCGTCCGCGCCGCCGTTAAGATCATGGGCGCGGACGAGGGTGTGAACCCGCTCGAGCTGCGTCGGCTCAGAACGTTTCTCACTGGGCTGCTGAGGAAGTGGCGGCTGACCAGCGGCTGCGCTTCCTCCCCCCGTTAGGTGTAGGTAGAGGTTGCAGTATGCTTCTGACATGAAGACAACCATAGCCAGCCTCAACATCAACGGCAGCAGGGAGGCGTGCCGCAGATTCAATAGCTTCTCGGTCCTTCGGGACGGGAAGTATGCGGTGTGCTTCCTGCAAGAAATCCACACCGTTCCGGGAGACGAAGCCACGTGGCTCCTGGAGTGGCAAGGAGGGGTCAGCATGAGTCACCTCTCCAACAATTCCAGCGGGGTGGCTATCTTGCTGGCCCCGCATTTTCAGCCGGAGATCTTGGGGGTCAAGGAGCACGTGCTGGGCCGTTTGCTCCAGGTCACTGTTCGCCTGGGGGGCGTGCCGCTCCATCTAGTGAACGTGTACGCCCCTCAGGCCGGTGCACAGCAAGTGCGCTTCTTTCAAGAAGCGTCCGCTCTTCTGGGCTCCATCGACGTGGGCGAGTGCGTCATACTCGGGGGGGATTTTAACTGCACCCTCGAGGCGAGGGACCGTCCGGGACCCCACGATGCCCGGCGGCGATGGAGGAGTTGAGGGACCTGGTCGGGTCCTTCGACTTGGTGGACGTCTGGCGAAATCTTCATCCCTACTCCAGCGCCTTCACTAACGTGAGGTCTGGAGGAGGAGGGTCCAGAATCGACCGCCTCTACATTTCCCGGGCGTACGTCTCCTGTGTTCCGGCGGCTTCCATGCGGCCGGTGCCATGCACGGACCACCACCTGGTGTGGGCGGAGCTCATTCCGCTGCGCACGCGGGGGGGGGTCCGCGTACTGGCACTTTAACAACCTGCTGCTGGAGGACGCGCGGTTCCGGGATTCATTTCGTCGGTTCTGGGCCGACTGGAGAAGGAAGCAGGGGGGCTTCCCCTCCTTGAGGCTGTGGTGGGACGTGGGCAAGGCTGACGTCCATCTCTTCTGTCAGGAGTACGCGAAGGGGTCGACCAAGAGGCGGGAGGCCCGGGTCGGGCGGTTGGAGAAGGAGGTGCTCGACCTGGAGTCCCGTCTCGGTCAAGTCGTCGGGGACCCGGCCCTGCGGAAGGTGTACGAAGAGAAGAAGGGCGCGCTGAAGGACCTGCAGCTCATCGGGTCCCGAGGCGCGTACGTGAGGTCGCGGATCCAGCTCCTGCGGGACCTGGACCGCGGCTCCCCCTTCTTCTACTCGCTGGACAAAAGACGGGGGTCCGTAAGCAGCTCTTGGGGCTGCTGGCCGACGACGGATCTCTGGTCTCGGATCCGGAGGGAATCAGCGCGGAGACCTGCACCTACTATGGGGCTCTGTTCTCCGGATCCGTCCAGCGAGGATGCGCGCAGAGTTTTGTGGGAGGACCTGCCGAAGGTCAGTCCGGAGGGCGCCGAAAAATTGGACGCTCCGCTAAGCCTGGTGGAGCTGACCGGCGCCCTCCGCCAGCTCTCTAGGGGAAAGTCCCCGGGGCTGGATGGGCTGACCGTGGAGTTCCACAGGACGTTCTGGGACGTCTTGGGGGGCGACTACGCGCGGGTCCTGGGGGAAAGTTTGGTGACCGGGGAGATGCCCCTCTCTTGGCGCAGGGCGGTCATTGTCCTGCTGCCTAAGAAGGGCGACCTCCGCCTCCTTAAGAACTGGCGCCCGGTCTCCCTCCTCAGCACGGACTATAAAATCTTTGCCAGGGCCATGTCTGCTCGCCTTGGCACCGTGCTGGCCCACATGATCCACCCTGACCAGTCCTACACGGTCCCGGGCCGGACCATCAACGATAACATCCATCTGGTCCGGGACCTGGTCCACCACTCCCAGAGGGCTGGTCTGTCGGTCGCCTTCCTCTCCCTGGATCAGGATAAGGCGTTCGACGGGGTGGATCACGAGTATCTCTTCGGGACTCTGCGCGCATTCGGGTTCGGGACGCATTTCGTCGCCCGGATCCGACTTCTGTACGCCGCCGCAGAGTGTCTGATTAAAGTTAATGGGTCCTTGACGGCGCCCCTTCGCTTCGGGAGGGGGGTGCATCAGGGATGCCCCATGTCCGGTCAGTTATACACCATTTGCGTGGAGCCATTCCTGTGCCTCTTGCGGAAGAGGTTGACGGGACTGGCTCTGCAAGGGCCGGGCGTGGAGGTGGTCCTCTCGGTCACGGATCCCGCTGACTTGCGGAGGATGTGGGAATGCCAGCAGATTTACTCGGACGCATCCTCCGCCAAGATCAACTGGGAGAAATGTTCCGGACTCCTGGTGGGTCAGTGGCGGGTGGACTCCCTGCCGGAGGAGTTCAGGCCTTTCGCCTGGAGCACCACGCACCTCCTCTATTTGGGAGTCTACCTTAGCCCTGCCGAGGACGCCTGGCCGGCGAACTGGCAAGAGCTGGAGGCCAAAGTCACCGCTCGCCTAGGACGCTGGACAGGACTGCTCCGAGTGTTGTCCTACAGGGGTCGAGCGCTGGTCATAAACCAGCTGGTGGCCGCCATGTTGTGGTACCGGTTGGTCACTTTGATCCCTCCCCCTGCGTTTGTCGCCAAGATGCAGAAGAAGCTCATTGACTTCTTCTGGGACAAAAGGAAGCGCTGGGTCTCTGCCGCGGTTCTGAGTCTCCCGCTTAGGGAGGGCGGTCAGGCGCTGGTGTGCCTTCGCACCCAGGCTGCGACTTTCCGTCTTCAGACGCTGCAGAGATACCTGTACGTCGAGAATCCTCCGAGATGGTTTGCGCTGGCGACGTTTTTCTTCCGCCAGCTGCACGGCCTCAATTACGACACGCAGCTCCTGTTTGTGAAAGTGGGCGGCAGGCGTGCCGACCTGCGGGAGCTGCCTGTCTTCTACCAGGAACTACTATGGGTTTGCAACTACGTCGCTTCCAGGCGGAGCTCTCCCCCGTCAGGAGCGGCGGCTCTCCTTCGGGAGCCGCTGCTCAGGAATCCGCACCTCCACGAACGCGGGTTCGGGCGGCTGGCGGAGGGCAGGGCTGTGCCTGGCGGGGTGACCAGAGTTGGGGACCTGCTCGATGGCGGAGGAGCCGGCTGGATGGCGCTGGAGGAGCTGGCATGGCGCCTGTCCTGGGCCAACGTCCGTCTCGCGGCCGAAGCCATCGAATCGGTGAAAGCGGCACTGGGCCCCGACTCCACTAGGTGTATCGAGGTGGCTCAAGCACGTGGGGCGATCCCGTCCGAGCTTACCCCCGTCCGGATGGAATTCCTCATTGGCGCCCAGCCCCGAAACTCCCCTCGGGAGCCGGCGCCTCACAACTTGAGCCGTCTTGAGGAAATACCCTCCGTGCCTTTTCATTCCGCCGGAGGGGTTTCCTGTACGGGCTGCTCCTGCACACTCTCCACTTTGCCATCTTCATCTACCGTCTGGCGTCTTGCCGACTGGCGGTGGCGGAGGTCCCCAATGGAGGGCTCTCTACGCGGGAGTCCTCCCTTGTTCCATCGGGGACTTGGCCTGGAGGGTGTTGCATGGAGCGGTCACGTGCAATAAGGTTTTAAGTAGGTTCACGGGCTCCCAGGCTGCCTGCATTTTTTGCGGCCTGGAGGAGTCCGTGTTTCACGTTTACGTCGAGTGTGAGAGGTTGCAGCCCCTCTTTCACTACTTGAAGGGGCTGCTCCTCGATTTTTGGTTGCACTTCAGTCCCACGCTCTTGATCTACGGTCACCCGGTGCGGAGGGGAGCGGACAGGCTGGGGGACCTCTTGTGGGCCTGCTCCTGGGCCTGGCTAAAAGAGCAATCAATTGGTCCAGGCAGCGGGCGGTCGAGGGGGTCATCCAGCCAGATTGCCTGCCTCTCTTCCGCGGCCATGTTCGCGCCCGGGTGGTCCTGGAGATGGAGCACGCGGTGTCCGCCGGTGCACTTGAGTATTTCCGCGACCGGTGGGCGCCGCGGGGACTGGAGTGCATCATCAACCCGGAAAACCACATTTTAATTTGATTTGTTAAGATTTAGTTGAACTTTTGTTTATTTACAGTCCAATTGGGTTTTTTGGGTTCAAACAAAAAGAGGACCCTCAATCACTAAAGACCTGTTTAATTATTTCTGTAGTCTGTGTCCTGCTATTCAGCATAACTACATTTGAAAACACAGATTCAACAATCTCTATAACCTGCTCATGCCCTACAACCCTCCGAGAACTTCACCCCACTATTTGTGGCTGTGCCGTCAGGCGCCTGGGCTCTAACTCTGGAAATTCCTCCCTAAATCTCTCCGCCTCTCCATCTCTATCTTCTCCTTTAAGACCATCCTTAAAACCTATCTCTGTGTGCAGCACCATGGGACATTTTCCTATGTTAAACATGCTATATAAATGCAAGTTGTTGTTGTAACATGAAGAAACCATTAGGAAGGGAAGAAATTACAAAACCATGGAAGGGGGCCGCAACCTTCAAGTAAATATACAATACACTGCAAAGTCATTAAGTTCCTTAATTTCTTTTTTAAAGTTCATTTAGCTGCACATTCTTTCTAAGTGTGTGTATGATACTGTGCCTTTTAGAGGAAAGGAATCAGAAATTCCATTCGTCTTATTTTAGTAAAGACACCTTAGGGAGAAATTCGTCTTGGGCAGTGGCTGGTATCGGATCGGCCACCCGTTAAACGCAGCGCCTGCTATTTAATTCCATTGACTACAGTGGAACTGACTATCGGGCACTGCGTCTAACGGGCGGCCGATCCCATACCACCCGTTTTACGCCACTGCCCGAGACGAAGTTCTACACCATTGACAAACTTCACCCTCCTAGTAGAATGGGCCTCAGTAGCAAAGAACTTTGCATGTTATAACAAGGTCTTAGTGAGTGTCTCATCACTGAACAAAAATGCAACATGGAAAGGTCATGTGCTAAAATCTAGTAGACTTATAATACATAGAGTACTCTCTCTAAAAGCCTTATAATGAGGATGGAATGCATCTTCCATGAATAGTCTTCAATCCTAATTCCATAGATATGAACTGGTGTGACAGTGAACATTATCGCAAGAGATATTTAAACCACACTTTTGAACAATATGCAGTTAGCAATGGTGTATTTTTTAGATAAAGTTAACAGTAAAAGGGTTGTCAGAGGAGCGATGGTGCCGATTAGGGACCAAAATGAAGATCTATTAGTGGCGGCAGAAGGCATGGCTGAGCTATGGTAAACAAGGAGTTTTCTGGGATACTCGATGAGATAAAACTAGATAAAGAGGAGGCGCTAGACAGGCTGGCAGTAATTAAAGTGTATAAGTCACCCGGTCTGGATGGGATACATCCTAGGTTGCTGAGGGAACTAAGGGTAGAAATTGCAGTGGTGTGCTGACCACAATCTTCCAATCCTCCTTAGTTACAGGGATGGTGCCAAAGGACTGGAGGATTGCAAATATTACACCCTGGCGCTAAAAAAGGGAGAATGATAAACCTGGCAATTACAGGCCAGTCAGTTTAACGTCGGTGGTGGGGAAGCTTTTAGAAACAATAATCTGTGAGAAAATTAACAGCCACTTGGACAGCATGGACTAATAAAGGAGAGCCAGCACAGAATTGTTAAGGTCAAATCATGTCTGACTAACTTGAATGAGTTTTTCGATGAGGTAATAGAGAAGGTGGATGAGGGCAGTGTAGTTGATGTTTTGTATATGGACTTTCAAAAGGTGTTTGATAAAGTACCACATACTAGGCTTGTTAGCAAATTTGAAGCCCATGGATAAAAAGGGGCAGTAGCAGCATCGATACAAAATTGGTTAAGGGCTAGAAAACAGAAAGTTGTGGGGAATGGCTGTTTTTTGGACTGGAGCGAGGTATACAGTGGCATTCCCCAAGGTTCAATACTAGGACCACTGCTGTTTTTGATGAACATTAATGACTTGGATTTGCGGGTACAGGGCAAATTTCAAAATTTGCAAATGACACGAAACTTTGGATTGTAGTAAACAGTGAGAAAGATAGTAATAGACTTCAAGAAGACATAGACTAGCTGATGGAATGGACGGACACATGACAGATGCAATTCAACTCAGAGAAGTGTGAGGTGATACATTTTGTTAGGAAAAATGAAGAGAGACCATACACACTAAATGGTACAATTTTAAAGGGGGTGCAAGAACAGAGAGACCTGGGGGTGCTTGTGCACAAATCCTTGAAGGTGGCAGGACAGGTTAACAAAGCAACTAATAAAGCATAAGAATATAAGAATTAGTAGCAGGGGTAGGCTATAGGGCCCCTCGAGTCTGCTCTGCCATTCAATAAGATCATGATTGATCTTAAACCTCAACTCAACTTTCCCACCTGATCCCCATATCCTTTGATTTCCCCAGGAGTCCAAAAATCTATCTATCTCAGCCTTGAATATACTCAATGACTAAGCATCCACAGCCCTTTGGGCCAGAGAATTCCAACGAGTCACAACCCTCTCAATGAAGAAATTCCTCCTCATCTCAGTCTTAGAAGATGACCCCTTATCCTGAGACTACGCCCCCTAGTTCTAGACTCTCCAGCCAGGGGAAAAAATCTCTCAGCATCTATCCTGTCAACACCCCTCAGAATCTTGTGTTTCAAAAAGATTGCCTCTCATTCTTCAAAACTCCAGAGAGTATAGGCCCAATCTACTCAATATCTCCTCCTAGGGCAGCCCTCTCATCTCAAGAATGTCATGTTTTCCCCATCAAAGTTGTGAAAATTCATCAAAAGTGCCAGCACTGATCGGGAGGCAGGCACCTCATATACTGCTTGTTTACAAATAAAAAGTTGTTTTGACTTGTTTTTTTTCAAAAGATAAATACTTTTGAGAAATAGGCCATATTTTATCAGCAAACTGAAGATATTGTAAGGTCGTATTCTAGAGTACCTCTTTTAAATTGAGTTATGAATGTCAGTTAAAAGATATATAATCAAATTATAAGAGAATTTATAGAAATAAAATAACATTGAAAGAAAAGCAGGTGGTTGGCAGTGATTTGTTAGGCAGGGCCTTTTCCCATCTCTCTGCCAGGAATGGTACACAACATGGAAAAACCATGATGTCAATGAAATTCCTCTCAATGAGAAACAAGGGAATGGCATTTTTGCATAATTAATGACCTGCTAACGAAATTGCACTCTTAGAAATTGCATGTTTCAAACAGCGTGTTCCTGCAATTTCAGCAACATACCTAAAGAAAATCTAGGTTTTCTCTCGTGCTTTGTTACTTGGGACTACGAGAAGGGAGGGAACAAGTATTTAAACAAAGGATACAGAGAGATAATGCTAAATGAAATAAACAGTCCTTAATGGATCCCATTATTTGTTTATATTTCTTATTCCTTCGGTTACTGTGAAATGTCACAAGGATTGGTACCATGTGGCAAGTTTATTAAAATTCAAGTTAGGTGTCTGCCAGGTAACGCATCGATTCCATGACTGTGGTGTGTGGGAGCCATTTTAGGTCACGGTAGGCCAGCACTGTCATTATTTTAAATTAATATGGGATCCAGCAAACATTATAAAGCTGGGCCCAAAATGTCAGCTATGCACTCCATCACGTCATTATTTCCTTATGGGGGTTTTAATAACACTGTCAGGTGGCTGCAGAGTAAGCAGTTCTGTACCACAGTAGTACACTGAGTAGAATAATATAATGGCGGGGAGGGGGGTGGGGGGAGGAAAATGTCTTTTATAAATATCTGATAGTCTAACGATAAAAAAAAGTAAGAGCACAAAAAGCTTAAAGATTTACCCTTTATATTAAAAAAAAAGTTCCATTCATTTAAAGAAAACAGATAACATTGTAACATCAGTTAAGTTAGTGTTGAGGAATACATTTCTCTTGCCGTGCCAATAATATTAGTTGACTATTATTTAAAACAAATTCCTTGTGACATCACTAGAGGGCTCTGTGACAGTGGCTGAAGATTGGATGTTCTCAAAGGTACCAAAAGGTGCCTCAGCTCATAAAACAGAGCACTCTGATTGGTGGACAGGTGTCTGATAATTTATTATAGATAATATGGAACACAGTAAAAATGTACAGCTTACATATTACCTGTAGAATTTAGTTTTATTTTAAATTAGAAATACGGTTATTATGTTTAGGAAATGAAAGGATGGGAGAGTGTTAGGTGTGTCGTTGTTTAATAGCATACCAAATCGTAAAATTATGATGTTTCGAATTGTATGTTAACTTTAGGCATGAATTCTTTCATTTAGGTCAAGTGGGCAGAACAACAAGATGTTCATGAAGTGGAAAAAAGAGACAAACCTGTTTTACCTGATCTCCCATTCCTTTCCAAAGACTATCGTCTCAACTCATTCTTTGAACCACTAGGTAAGTACTAAATAACAGAACTCTTAATGTAAATCTACACCATCATAAAAGAACAGGCATCAAGGATCTGACATCTACATTTTGTAAACTCAACCACTGTTAAAGTATCCCAAAGGTAACCATATGCTGTTGTAGTAGCATTGATCTGATTCCAGTCTTACACTTTATTTTATGTATCTGCAAATTTTTAGGGGCATTTAATGTCTTTACATATTTACTATGTGATTCTCATCTTGAATGTAGCTTCAACTAAGCATTAAGAAATTGTTGAATTTGTGACCAAACCCTTATTCTTTCATTTTCCCCAGTGTCCTGAATCAATATTTTTAATCAGTGTGCTTTCACCAGAATTTCAGAATGTTGCTGTATGTTTTTAATCTTTATACATAACTCATTCAAAACTGGGGATAATTTGTGTGGTTCTAACATATTGGCTTATACTCCATTGTCCTAGTTTTTCTTTCTTAATATACACTTAGTCTCAATAAACTATTGCCTTGTTCAGATAAAATACTAAATTTACTTTCTACTACTAATGTATACTTTATTTAGATTTTCTTTGAGTTTTGTCTTTAACCTCTTTTGCCCTTGATGAAAACACAGCTTCTTGGGTAGACCAGTGACAGGGAGGGTGGGTGAAAAGGCTGCAGACCCCTATGCATCCTGCTTGTGTTATTCTGTATCTCATTACGTTGGAGACACTCTTTCCATAGTATGCAAATCACTTGTCACTTTTCCTTGAGGTGGGATGTCCTACCAAGCAGTCCAGCTGGTTGCTGGCAAAGCTCATATCGCACATATTGGGAGGTTCAATTGTCAACCAGGGCTAGGACTGAGAAACCGCAGTCGCTGAACTGTGACATGAGCATCTTAACTGCAGCTCTACTGAATTTTCTTGGGATGCATATTATTATCTTATGCTGTGTGTTTCTGGGTTTCCTTTCTTTTTTGTGCTATTTTTAACGCCCTGGTTAACACAGATGCCCAAATTCTCTGCCTGTGCTATTTTAATGTATTTATTATGCCCTTCATTTTAAAAGGACTGCAGCCAGTAATTTATATAAACTATTGACCAAGGCATTAAAATAGCACACGGAGAAAATGAACCCACTGTTGTTGCTGCCTTCTACTGGGACAGAATAAAAAAACTTCATGAATGTGACATTTCCCACTCTGTCTAATTTACTTAAAGGGACAATGTTTCCATACCAGGGAGTATGTAGGCAGATTCAGTCCAAATGCTGTGCTGCAGATGTGCCTTGTTGGCTGCCGTACCAAGTTTGCATTGTAGCAAATGCTAATACTGCTACAGTGTAAACTTTTTCAATGTTGTTTTTAACATTTGATTGCCACAGCAAAGTTACCTCATCCAGGTACAAGTAGGCTGCTGGCACCATGAAGGAGATTGACCTGATTCCCATAGATGTATGATCATGTTGATCCTCAAAAGGTAGCTGTTAGAAATAGTTTTCAGTCAATTAAAGTCAAATTTATTCTGATCTGGTGGGTGCTTTGCCCAAAGTAGACAGCAGGACCTCAAATAGTCAGATCGAACAAGAGGAAAATGTATCCAAATGTATTTGTTTACAAAAGAAAAGCAATAAAAATGTTGAAATGGATTATAAAGTAAAGTTTATATGAATATAGAAGAGAGAAGCGTGGAAGAAGAAAGAAGAGAGTGTAAAGACTGACAGGGCAAACAGATATAGCATTTAGATTCTTTAAAATCACTGACTATGATAGTGTATGGTTAATTTACAGTAATAATGACACACATGACATTTGAGAAGCCTATCACTGTAAAATTAAAGTTTGTTTCATCATCGGAGTGAATTAGAAACATTAAAAAATGACCAGCCCAGGGAGACTGGTATTCGCTGGAAATCTAGTGTTTTGCATGTTTTCTTGTTTAAAGCTGCACCAAAAATTAAATTCCAGGAGCTGGATGCTGTCACCAATGAGGATGACCTCATCGTGTTGCTGATCAGCCCTGTGTATAAACACAATCAGACATTTGTAAGCCATGGCAACAGTGTCCCTTTAAATTGCAGAAGTTTCCCTCTTCTGATTTATAGTGAAGTAGTAGAAGTGTCAGCGTTGTGATGCATAAAACATTACTGAAAATAGCATTATGATGTGCTAACATCTGAAACCCTCACAATGCTTTAGACCCCAAAATAAATTCAATTAAGCTGTGGACATGTTTAACTTAGTCGGGATCTTTAACTAAAATCTTGATTCTCCAGTGGCCAGTTATCCACGCTGAGTCCTCGCAGAGTCAGCTTTGTCTTCAGAGCTGATAAATGTGTTCCACTGTGCGGCTTTCAAACTTTTGACTGGAAGCCAAAAATCCGGATTTTGATGCAGCTTGCATTTCTCTCATGTGGTGCGAAAGTATTTTGCCAAGTTTAATGATCATGTTTGAAATCTGTTACCTTGTCCCCAAGAATCTACAGCCACGTTTGTTAATGTTTAACAAGAAGAACCAAGAAACATCGTGTCTTTGCTGAAGTGTGAAAATCACAGAAGCAGAGCAAACCATTAAAAGGAAACTAAAATGAGAGAAAGGAACAGAAGGACTAAAGCTCTACAAATGCAAAGAAAGAGAACTAATGTTAATGGACGGTGCAGCATCTGATAACTGAATTGTTTTGCTTTACTTTTTATTTATGCCTGTTTTTCACCTCAGGATTGATTTTAACTTGTGTCGCCTGGGATTAATGGGGCAGTAACAACCTCAAGATGAGGTCGGCAGCCTTCCCACCCCGTTAACCCCTACGATGCCTTAAGGCATCATTCAAAAGGGGCCTACCACAGGGCGCCCGAAGAGTCTGCCTGTTTCAAGCAGTACACCCGTTTCAATATTCAAATCGGAATCCTAAGAGGCCAATGACCATTTTAGGTTAGAAATGGCCGGCGCATGTGCTGTGCACACTCCGATCGTTTCCTTGAGTAATAGAGAAGAGGTCCAACCAAGATAAGTTTGACATTTTTGTGCAGCCAAGTGAAGCAGGAGTGCTACTTCAGGCCCCACAAAAATAACCTGGGGTGCTGCCATCCCCCTCGCCCGCCCCCTGCATTGCGACCCTCCTCCCCTGCCGATACCTTTCTGCCGGCCGGAGCGGCTCAATATTGCTCGGTGTCAATCTGGCAAGCTGCATTGGGAGGTCCATTTGGCACACCGCAGCTTGAAGGCCCAATGTTAAGGAGGCCGCGGCTCAGAATAACTGCCGCTCCTTTGCTTCAAGTGCGGGTGACCAGCCAGCATAATCTGTGGCCGAACGCCCAAACCTCGAAATCAACCCCCTCCTTTTTTGAAGGTGCTGACTCATCTCGGGTCCTGAAGTCTTCTGCTCTCTGACCCAATTGGCCATTCCCCATCAATGAGCCCGATCAGTAAGAAAGAGCAGACTCTTCTATTTGTAACCTCAGAGGAAAGGAGAGGACATTTCAGAAGAACATTGACGATAGTAGTAGAGAGGTTGGATTTTAGAAGTTATTGAAAGATTATCTATCAGACAACAAACTACAAAATAATGAATGCCAGATCTTTGAGAACGATCATCTGGAACTAGACGAGGGAAACATTACAAATAAATATTAGTAAATTGCATTACTGAGGTTTTGAACAAATGGACCTGCCTCATGACTACTTCTTGTAGTGTAACAACCATAAACAATATTATGAGATTATGGGCTGTGTAAAGTGCATAGCTATCCAGAATAGACACAACATAAATGCATTAGAATCAGGATTATTGAACTAACTCAAAGTATTATGTATAGTTTAGTATGGAGGAGTTTAAAAGTTTTTCTCAAGGTCAATTAGGGATAGGCAATAAATGCTGGCCTTGCCAGCGACGCCCACATACCATAAACGCACTAAAAAAAAGTATAAAAGGTTCCAGATGAAACTTTAGTTACATTTTCAATGTATCCCCCTTTTTCCTTCTCTCCTGAAGGTAGTGATTCTTTCTCGAGCAGAGTTCCATGAATGTCTGCTTTCTGACACATTGCCTAACTTGTCGTTCTATCCGTGAGAGCTCAGAACTGATGAAAAGCCTGATCCTGTTCTCACTCAATGTTCATACATACACTTTTCAACAGGAATCACTGGGTAGTGGTGAGGAACAAGAATCTGGTTATTGCACATTACTGTTACTGTGGGACCTGAAACTAGAGTTTCAAGGAGGAAAATCAACAAATTAATGTTCAACAGGGAAAATGAATGCTTTAACATATGAGATGGAGGGTGGGGGGTAAAGTCATCATGAGGAATTGTGTAAGGGATATTACTTATTTTTAAATGATTCAGACATTTAACGTGGAGATCAAGTTGGTAAGAATCTAGATGAGAGACGAATGAGTCAGTGTTAATCTGGAGATATTAGATAGACAGCTTCAGGGACAATGTGATGAGTTTTTTATCATTTACCAAATAAGATTCCTAGGCAGCTGGTCAAATGTAGGAAGGACGGTGCAGAAGACCTGCTTATATGAGTGTGGAAGGGAGCAGGTAAGGGAGAAGTTATTGAACTCAATTCCACCGCTCTTTCATGCAATGCATTCCAGATCATAATGACCCAGATTTTGCCTTGAGAATAACGGTGAGGCTAACAGTGCTCACCATTATAGAGTAAATCAGACAGCAACTTCCGGAGTACGCAGTTAAATGCGGAATTCTGGAAGTTGCAGTCCGAGTTACCCTTCTCCATAGGCTGTGTTATAGCAGCACCTCGTCAATAGACTCGGCAGTGAAATCAATGTAAGGGCGTGAAGTTGCGATATTTACCCACTAAACACGCCAGGAAAAGTTAGGGCTGGTGCATTCAGGTGTAAGTGAATTTTTAATGACGTGACCAGTCATAACTACTGCCAAACAAGCTCTCTGGCCCTGAAAATTTTATTTTACAAGGAGTTTCATTCCTTTAGAATTTAATTAGTGTTGGAGATTTTTTTTTAAATTTAAATCATTTTTTTTAACTTTTTCTGTTTGTCTCTTTTATCTCTCTCTCTCTCAATCACATCTTTCTTTCCTAATCTTTATTTCACTTTCTGTACATGATTTAAATTGAATTTCTAATTCCTGGTTTATACTTCCTGATTTAGACTCTGCATTTGTCAGTGAGGATTCTTCAATCTGATTGGTTGAAGAGCCTTGTCATTTCTTTCTGCTCACAGATGCCACAGATCCCCTGTAGAGGGCGCCGCGCTGGATTAGAGGACTGATGACAGCAAGTCTCCACTTAAAAGCCCGCAAAAAGTCTCTGGGCAGCTGTCAGCATAGTGAACGGCAATAGCCGTTTCTTCGCCGCTGACCACAAAATCTGGGGCAATATGTACAGTTTAAGGTATTTGAATGACTGAGGTATTTGAAAGACTGGGCAGAAGTTTAGAGTTAAAGGAGTGGAAGGAGACATGCAGATGGGCTGACAGTGGCTTGGCATTCATGCTTCTCCTGGCCCTACAAAACCAGTGCCACAGGCGTTCTGCCATGTTTTCTGAGCAGCCTACAGTGGTCCTTTTAAGAAGTGCTGGTTAGACCGCTCTGCGCCGAATACCAATGAGCAGAGTATGTGCGGCGTCTGAAAATGACATTGCTGTCGCACAAACAGCGCAAGACCCCGATTTGGGTATTTCAAATCGGCTTCTGTCTGAAACAGGCAGATACTCTAGCCTCCCTTTTCACGACGGGTCGGGAATAATGGCAGGCGGGTCAGTAGCGGGAACGGGATGGTAAGTTCAATGCTGCTATTTTCGCAGCGCTCCATTCCTGTCTGGCAGAGGCTATAAAAAAGGCTCATAGTATCTTGTCCTACTTTTTTTCCCCAATCTTTTAAAACTTGGGGTGATTTGCCCTCCTGCTTTGTACCCTTTCTTTTGAGGAAGTGGCAATTGGCTGGCCTAAGAAAAGCAATAAAAATTAAAATTGAAAAATGAATGGGAAATTATCTCATTAGAATACTGAAGCATTTTATCGCTTCTTTATAGTGATCAAGCATAATAAGGCCTCTTCACAGGCACAGAAAAAGACCATTCATTTTAAATAAGATTTTCTACACTGCCAAACCATTGTGCACAAAATAGCTGCTGAACTAGCACAATACACTTTTTTCTGGAAGTGGAACTGTAACCAGTGCCTCGATTTTTTTTTTTTTAATATAATATAAAGCAGACCTTTTATTATTTACATTCCAGCATGCATTCGAAAGTTAACCAAATCAGGGAGTTGAGCACATTCCAGCGCTAATACAAAATTCAAGATAAAATTAGTGAGTATTTAGAAATGTATGGGTTAGTCACTGACAGTCAGTATGGACTTGTTAAAGGCAAGTAAAGTTTTATGAATTTCATAGCGTTTTTTTTTAAGAGGTGACCGATTGGATAGATAAAGGGAATGTAGTAGATATAATTTCAAAAGGCTTTCAATAAGCAGCTTCACAATAGGCTCGGTAGAAAAATTCGGGCTCATGGTATAAAAGGAAAAGTAACTGCATGGATAATAATTTGTTTGACGCCAGCACGGATTTGTTAAAGGCAAATAGTGTTTAACCGACTTGATCGAGTTTTTTGATGAGGTAACGGAGAGGGTTGATGAAGGCAATGCAGTTGACGTGGTAAACATGGATTTCCAAAAGGCGTTCGACAAAGTGCCACATAATAGGCTTGCCAGCAAAGTTGAAAATAAAAGGAACAGTGGCAGCATGGATATGAAATTAGCTAGGTGACAGGAAACAGAGAGTAGTGGGGAATGGTTGTTTTTTGGACTGGAGGAAGGTATACAGTAGTGTTCCCCGGGGTTGGTACTAGGACCACTGCTTTTCTTGATATATATTAATGACTTGGATGTGGGTGTACAGGGGACAATTTCAAAATTTGCAGCTGACACAAAACTTGGAAGTATAGTGAACAGTGAGGAGGATAGTGATAGACTTCAAGAAGACATAGACAGGCTGGTGAAATGGGCGGACACATGGCAGATGAAATTTAATGCAGAAAAGTGCGAAGTGATACATTTTGGTAGAAAGAATGAAGAGAGGAAATATAAACTAAAGGGTACTGTTGTGGCAGAACCACCAGAGGATTACGGACAATTGTATATAATTCCTTTTACAGCAATGTAGTACAGCTG
Organism: Somniosus microcephalus; assembly: GCF_052327205.1. NCBI lineage: Eukaryota > Metazoa > Chordata > Chondrichthyes > Squaliformes > Somniosidae > Somniosus > Somniosus microcephalus. The sequence goes on from NC_140996.1 coordinate 152,593,127, forward strand.
GGGGCTGCACCTTTAATGTATCTGTTAACTGTACTAGGGCTTCTTTCCTGTACGTCATGCCGTCCGTCACGTGATCTCTCAACGGCAGGAAGAACGTGATGACATCATGACGTCAGAGCTCGGAACCTTCTAGCAGTTGAGCTCGGAACCTTCTAGCAGTTGAGCTCAGAACCTTCTAGGAGTTTCCAGAGAGGCTTTCAAGCAGACCAGACCTATTTGCATTGTATCCTACAGTTTCCTGTACAGCTTCATTTGTTCATTAAATTTTATTGTTTTTGATTTTCTGAGTCGATCGCAATTCTTCGGCTAGGAACCCCAGTTCCTACATTGGTGACCCCGATTTCTTCGAACAGTTTTCGTTGAAGTTACATCATGGACACGAATGCCGTCACCCTCAAACTGCCGCAATTTTGGGAGCAACAACCGGCCGCGTGGTTTTTCCAGGCGGAAGCCCAATTTGCAATCGGGAGTAGCAGCGGATTCGACCCGTTATTATTACGTGGTCTCCACCCTCGACAGCGCCACGGCCTCGCGGGTCATCAGCCTCCTCGAGAGTCCACCGAACGATGGCAAGTACGAAGCTTTAAAAGCACGTTTACTGCAGATTTTCGGTCTGTCTAAGTCGGAGCACGCTCGCAGACTTATCTCCATGCCCGGCCTCGGGGACTCAAAACCCTCAGAGCTCGTCAGCCAAATGCTCATGTTTTGGGCTCGGAATTGCAATGTTTTCTGTTCCACGAGCTGTTTCTCTGTCAACTACCAGAGCCAGTACAGACAGCCTTGGCCAATTTCACGATCACGGATTGTGCTGAACTCGCTGTGGAAGCGGATAAAATATTCACCATCTCACAACAATCTTGTGCAGCCACGAGGCGCCCATCCCCCACAAGAGCGAATCCGACTCCTCCTCCTGCAGGCTGGTGTGCATACCACGCTCGTTTCGGCGCGAAGGCCAGAAATTGCCGTCCGCCCTGCAGTTTCTCACCAAAAAAAAAACCTACCTCAAAACCAGCAGTTTCTGAGAAGATCAATAAGGCCTAAGGGACGCGCCGGAGTTGCGATGGCTGTCGGGTCCGCAGGGAAACTCCTATACATTACAGACTCCCTGTCAGGGCGACGTTTTCTGGCTCCCAGTGCAGTATCCTACCAGCGTCGAAGCTAGATCTTCAATCCGGTGGTCAAGGTCCCCCCCTCGAGGCAGCCAATGGTGCGGCCATTCGCACGTTCGGAAAGCGTAGGGTCCCGTTGAGTTTTGGCGGCCAACGTTTTGTTTGGGAGTTCATCACGGCGAAAGTCTCACAGGCCATCCTGGGGGCAGATTTCTTCTGCGCAAACGGGTTTCTCGTCGACGTCCGACACTGCCAGCTAATCAGTGCCTCCACTTTTCACTCGGTCCCCTGCCACCGAAGCACCGCGATGTCTTGGTCAGTTGCCTGTGCAGTCCCATCTCCAAATGAGTTCTCTCGTCTTCTCAGTGAGTTCCCTGAGCTCACCAGGCCCACATTTTCTTCTTCAGTTGCGAGGCACGGTGTGGCGCACCACATTACCACGACAGGATCCCCCGTTTATGCGAGAGCTCAAAGGCTGGAACCCGGTAAACTCGCAGCCGCCAAGGCGGAGTTCCATACAATGGAACGCTTGGGTATTATTCGACTTTCGAATAGTCCTTGGTCCTCGCCATTACACATTGTTCCTAAGCCGGGCGGCAGATGGCGACCATGCGGCGACTACAGATGCCTGAATGAGGCTACCACACCGGATCGGTACCCAATTCCTCACATTCAGGATTTTTCGGCCCATCTGGCAGGGAATTCCATCTTTTCCAAAGTAGACCTCGTCCGAGGCTATCATCAAGTGCCTGTGCATCCTCAGGACGTCCCCAAAACTGCCGTCATCACACCTTTCGGGCTCTTTGAGTTCCTTCGTATGCCGTTTGGGCTGAAGAATGCAGCACAAGCCTTCCAACGTCCCATGGATTCCGTGTTGCGCGATCTGCCGTTCATCGTCGTCTACCTAGACGACATCCTTATTGCCAGTAACAGCACGAAAGAACACATTACGCACTTGCGTACCCTTTTTTCTCGTCTCAGCCAACATGGCCTTATTATCAACCCGGCCAAGTGCCAGTTTGGGTTGCACAGCATTGATTTCCTGGGACACAGAATCACCTCAGAAGACGCTGTCCCACTGGCCACGAAGGTGGAAGCAGTCATCTCGTTCCCTCTTCCTCATACCGTCAGGGCCCTCCAAGAATTTCTGGGAATGGTCAATTTTTATCATCGGTTCGTCCCCAAGGCGGCATTGTTGATGCAACCTTTGTACGAGGCCCTCAGAGGTAAATCGGGCAAAGACCCGATCGATTGGACACCCCAGATGGACCAGGCTTTCCTCGACACTAAGAACGCTTTGGCTGCTGCGACCATGTTGGCACATCCCCTTCCGGGCGCAACCATTGCCCTTACCACCGACGCATCTGATTATGCCATCGGGGCAGTACAGGAGCAGTGGGTCGACGGCACATGGCAACCACTGGCTTTCTTCAGCCGCCAATTGCGGAAGAACGAACGCAAGTATAGTACTTTTGATTGGGAGTTGTTGGCATTGTTTCTGGCCATCCGCCATTTTCACTTCCTACTGGAAGGACGCCCATTCACGGCTTTTGTAGACCACAAGCCACTTACTTTTGCGATGGCCAAGACAGCGGAACCATGGTCGGCACGGCAACAACGTCATCTTACGTACATATCTGAATTTACAACCGACATACAACATGTCTCGGGCAAAGACAACCTGGTGGCGGATTGTCTCTCCCGCACCCAGCTCCACGCAGTACACCTGGGAGTCAACTATGTTGGTTTGGCAAAAGAACAGAAGGCAGACCCTGAAGTGCAGGCATGCCGGACCGCACCTTCCAGCTTACAAGTGGCTGATGTCAGTTTCCAGGCCGCAGGGACCACACTCCTGTGTGACATCTCGATGGGCGTCCCACGTCCAATCATTCCAGTCGAATGGCGCAGGAGAATTTTCGACACTATCCACGGGTTGTCACACCCTGGCATGAGAGCGTCACAATGACTCATGGCAAAGAAATTCGTCTGGAAGGGCATGCATCTCGACATCTGTGACTGGACCAATACCTGCGTGAGTTGCCAGAAGTCAAAGATACAACGCCATGTTAAGGCCCTAGTCGCCACTTTTCCGGTTCCGGAGCGTCGATTCGACCATGTGCACGTGGACCTGGTTGGTCCTCTCCCTTCCTCTCGCGGGTACACTCACCTCCTCACCGTGGTAGACCGCACCACCAGGTGGCCAGAGGCAATTCCTTTGGTTGCCACCACAGCGGCAGACGCCTCCAGAGCCTTCATCTCATCGTGGGTAGCTCGGTTCGGGGTACCGGCTGACATCTCCTCCGACCGGGGGCCTCAATTTACCTCTGAGCTTTGGAATGCCGTAGCTCAAGGTTTGGGCACCAAGCTTCATCGTACCACCGCCTACCATCCACAGGCGAACGGTCTATGTGAAAGATTCCACAGGTCCCTTAAAGCCGCACTGCGTGCTAGTCTCTGTGGGCCTAGTTGGGTGGACAGGCTCCCTTGGGTGCTGCTAGGTCTTCGCACGGCGCCCAAGGATGACCTGCATTCTTCTTCAGAGCTGGTTTACGGCTAACCACTCAGAGTGCCTGGCGATTTTCTTCCTCCTCACACGGAACCCTGGTCCCCAGCTCAGCAGCTCGTCAGCCACTAGGAAGCAGCTAGGAATTTCATCCCAGTGCCTACGTCGCATCATGACCTGCAGCGCTCCAATGTCCCGGTGGATCTTAAGAGCGCAGAATACGTGTTCATTCGGTAGGATGCTCGCAAAAACCCGCTCAAACCACCTTACACAGGTCTGTTCCGTGTCATCTCGTCAGGTGACAAGTCCTTCACAGTCGACGTCGGCGGTAAGCCTGACCACATCTCCATCGACCGGTTGAAACCGGCGCATCTGGATCTGAGCGAACCAGTCGTAACCGCTCAGCCGCCTCGTCGTGGTCGTCCACTGTCGACTGCCGGTCCAGTACAGCCACAGTCATCCGCCGAGTCGCCAGTGCCCGCCTCACCGGAATGACCACAGCCGGCCTCCTCTTCTCCTCCGCCTGCGGCGTCATCCCAACCACAGCCAACGGCCAGTTCATCTTCTAGCGCTCCGTTCCAGCTGCCGGGGTATCGCAGTCGGTCGGACAGACTCGTCAGACCCCCTTCTCGCCTTACCTTCTCTGTTAAAATCAATTCTGGGGGGGCGCATGTGGCGGAACCACCAGAGGATTACGGACAATTGTATATAATTCCTTTTACAGCAATGTAGTGCAGCTGGGGGCTGCACCTTTAATGTAGCTGTTAACTGTACTAGGGCTTCTTTCCTGTACTCCGCGTGATGACGTCATGCCATCCGTCACGTGATCTCTCAACGGTGGGAAGAACGTCATGACGTCAGAGCTCAGAACCTTCTAGCAGTTGAGCTCGGAACCTGCTAGCAGTTGAGCTCGGAACCTTCTTGCAGTTTCCAGAGAGGCTTTCAAGCAGACCAGACCTATTTGCATTGTATCCTACAGTTTCCTGTACAGCTTCGCTTGTTCATTAAATTTTATTGTTTTTGATTTTCTGAGTCGATCTCAATTCTTCAGCTAGGAACCCCAGTTCCTACACTGTCTTGTTTTGCACACTTCGTACAAAAATAATAAATTGCAGGACAACGGAGTATTACAGTTTAAACTCTTTTAATGAAGCATCAGGTCTGATCTGACTCACAGCAGTACAGCACCGTGTGGACAAGATGGAGTCAGGACCCCCTGGGTCTTCTAAACAATAGCAGTCCTTACAGATGCCTGCAGGCCAATGACAACTCAGCATGTGATCACATGTGAATATAATAGGTATTCCTTACAGATGCCTGCGGGCCAATGATAAATCAATATGCAAATGTTACATCCCCTTTTAAAAGAAAAATGTTATGCATTACTTTTGAACCTTTCTTCTACATAATGTTCTCAGTAACATTAACATATAAGTAAACTCAACATTTAACTAGCACTGAAAACATCTCAACGTTTCAATAACGATGTACAGTTTTTTTAGGGCAGCGATCCGCCTACACCCTTTGACAGTTCACAAGTCAAGGATAACTCTAGGCTTGACCTCTCGTCCTGACCTTGTGTGGTATGAAACTGAGCATGTTCCTGAATCGGTCAACGATTCTGGTTCAGGTTTAGGTTCAGGTAAGTATGATGTGTTTTGTGTATTACTCTGTTCATCACACTCTGTTGAACTGATCCTCTCGTCGGAATGACGGTGTTGTTCCTTGGTGTTCAGGAGGTGCCTGCGATTGCGGCGGTACACCTGTCCTTCTGGGGTGCGGACGTGATACGATCGCTCAGTGTCAGCTGGCTGGATGATGGCTGCTGGCTTCCAGTAGTCATGCTCCTGGATTCTGACGGATTCTCCATTGTGCAGCAGCGGCAGTAGTCTAGCTGACCTGTCATAGTACCTCTTTTGGTGTTGCTGTCTCTGTACATGTTTTGCATGCACTTGCTTGCAGCTGACGACCTGCCAGGGCCTGTCTGAGATACGGTGAGGTATCATGGGCTCTTTGACATTTGATGGGTGGCATTCTAGACAAATGGAACATTTTCTGACAATGTCCTCAATGTGTTTGCACATTCCAGGCCATAACATAATGTCACGTGCTCTTTGTTTGCATTTTTCCATGCCCATATGTCCAGCATTAATTTTTGTCAATATCTCTTCTCTGAGACTGGTAGAAATGATGATTTTCTCCCCTTTGAAGACGATTCTGTTGATTTGTGACAGTTTGTCTCTGTGGTTCCAGAACTCAGATATGCTCTGAGGGCATTTCCTCCTTTCCTCAGGCCATCCTTCATGTATGACTTTGCTCAGCAGTGTGAGTTGTGCATCTTTCTCTGTTCCTGCTTGGATCTCCTTCAGTTTTGAGTCACTCACAGGTAAGCTGTTGTATACCATGTACACCTGCACATCCATGCCTTCACTGAGGCTGCTGTCCTGGTAGCTAAGAGACTTTCTGGAGAGCGTGTCTGTGACAGGAATGTCTTTGCCTGGACGGTGAATGATTGTGAAGTCGTACTTCTGTAGCTGAAAGATCATTCTCTGTAGCCTTGGTGGGGCTGCGGCTAGTGGTTTCCTCATGATTGACTCGAGGGGCTTGTGGTCGGATTCCACAATGACTTGTCGGCCATAGACGTACTGGTGGAAACGCTTACATCCAAACAGAATTGCATGCAGCTCTTTCTCGATTTGAGCATAATTGATTTCACTGTCTGAGAGAGATCTGGAAGTGTAGCCGATGGGCTTTCCTTCTTGCAGTAATACTGCACCTAGTCTGTACTTTGATGCGTCCACTTGTAGCCTGAGCTCTTTGTTGGGGTTGAAGTAGGCAAGAACCGGTCCTGGTTCTCTGGTGATTAGGTCTTTCATTTTCTGAAATGCTGTGTCATGTTGTTTGTCCCACAAGAACTCATTGGATTGTTTGAGCAACTGACGCATGGGTGCGTTGATTTCGGAGAGACTCGGGGCAAACTTGGCTAAGTAGTTAACCATGCCTAGTACTGTCTCTAGCTCTGCGCGGTTCTTCGGCGGCTCCATCTTCTTGATGGCGGAGATTTTCTCTGGATCCGGCTTAATGCCATCAGTTGAGAGGCGATGCCCGAAATAACTGATCTCGGTGGATCCGATTATGCTTTCCTCCCGTGATCTTTGTAGCATTGCATGGAGGTTCCTGTCATGTTCCTCTCTGTTCCTGCCATAGATGAGGATGTCGTCTACGATTGCGACTACTCCGTCGAGGCCTTCATAGGTTTTGTCGATCTTCCGCTGGAATTCATCCTGAGCTGAGATAAGACCAAATGCTAAACGCAGAAATCGGTAGCGTCCAAATGGTGTGTTGAATGTTGTTAGCTTAGATGACTCTTCCGTGAGCTTTGTAGTCCAGTATCCTGATCGTGCGTCCATTACACTGAAGTAACGTGCTCCCACTAGCTTGGGTGTGATGTCATCTAGCATTGGTAGAGGGTAGTGAGGGCGTTTGATAGCCTTGTTCAAATCTCTGGGGTCGAGACAGACTCTGAGCTTACCTGTACGTGGTTTCTCAACCACTACTAACGCGTTGACCCACTCTGTCGGTTCTGTTTCCCGGACGATGATTTCTGTATTCTCCATGCTCTGCAGCTCCTCCTTCAGGCGACTACGTAGAGCAAGGGGTATCTTTCTCGGTGGGCAAACCACAGGGGTTGCTGCTGGGTCAAGGTGAATAGTCCGATTCCTTTGAAAACATCAGAAAACTCCTCCATGACTGTCTGCTTCTCAACTGGTGCTGTCAATGATAGCACTAGCTTGACGAGGTCCATGTCTAAACATGCCTTTAGGCCTAGCACTGGAGGTGCTTGAGTGTCAATAACGTAAAAGTCCAACATCATGTCGCTTTCTTTGTACTTGCATTTCATCACGCATGTGGCTTTTACAATGAGCTGCTCACCCCCATAGCCGGTCAGTCTGCATGAGGTGGGCTGTAGCTCACACTCATCCTTCAAGCTGTGATACTCACTCAGAGGAATTACATTAACCTGAGATCCAGTGTCTTGTTTAAACTTAAGCTCTTTGCCCTGTTTTCCTATCTCAATCTCGGCAAAAGCTTGCTCAGTCTCTGAAATCTGTTTTTTCTGTGACACAGAATCAATAAACAGTTCCTCTGCGTTTGGCTCTCTATCTGGCATTTGGCTGTCACTCACTGTGTGTACTGTTTTCAGAAAACAGTCCTGCAAACTTTAGCAAAGTGGTTCCGTTTACCACATTTAGTACATTGCCTTCCTTTGGCAGGGCAGTACTCCTTTTCTCCATGCCAGTTGTTTCCACAATATCCACAGTTTTTGAAGCGTTTTATGTCTGTGTCGCTCATTTTTAGAATTCTCGCTGTTCTTTCTGTTCTGAAACACGCTCTCTAGGCAGTGTTCTTTGGTGTATGTCTATTAACTGCGTGCACTGTCTGTTCACTCGAGCTGCTCGTGGCGCCGGTTATGATTTTCAACTGTGCTTGGGCTATCTCATGCGATCTAGCTATGTCTATAGCTTTGTCCAGCGTTAGCCCAGACCCAACATTCAAAAGTTTCTCTCTCAATTTAGCTGAATGTATTCCAAACACGATGCGGTCTCTGACCATCTCATCTTTATCTGCATATACACAGTCTTTTACCAGCAGTTTTAACTCAGTCACGAACTGTTCAAACGACTCACTAGCTCCTTGTACTTTCTCCTGAAACTTGTACCTAGCGAATATCGTATTTGTCTTGGGCATCACATATGCTTCAAAACGGTCAAAATAACTTTTCAGTACCTTTGCTTCATCTGCGGTGAGAGACCATGTGTTAAAAATGTCTCTCCCTTTTTCTCCGATCCACAAGAGTAGGTAGCTGCATCTTTCTTCCTCCCCTTTGCTTTTCAGTGGACCCGAGAACATCAATTCCACGTGTTGCTTGAACTTGCACCATTCTCTATGTAAGTTCAAAGATCCCCAATTCATTCGAGGTAAGGGAGCTCCAACGATGTCCATTTCAAATCCCACTTCTGACACCATGTCTTGTTTTGCACACTTTGTACAAAAATAATAAATTGCAGGACAACGGAGTATTACAGTTTAAACTATTTTAATGAAGCATCAGGTCTGATCTGACTCACAGCAGTACAGCACCGTGTGGACAAGATGGAGTCAGGACCCCCTGGGTCTTCTAAACAATAGCAGTCCTTACAGATGCCTGCAGGCCAATGACAACTCAGCATGTGATCACATGTGAATATAATAGGTATTCCTTACAGATGCCTGCGGGCCAATGATAAATCAATATGCAAATGTTACAGTTACAATCATAAAGGGGGTGCTTGATCAGAGAGATCTGGGGGTATATGTGCACAAATCGTTGAAGGTGGCAGGGCAGGTTGAGAAAGCAGTTAAAAAAGTTTACGGGATCCTGGGCTTCATGAATAGAGGTATAGAGTACAAAAGCGTGGAAATTATGATGAACCTGTATAAAACACAGGTTCGGCCTCAACTGGAGTATTGTGTCCCATTCTGGGCACTGCACTTTAGGAAGGATGTGAAGGCCTTAGAGAGGGTGCAGAAAAGATTTATGAGAATGATTCCAGGGATGAGAGACTTCAATTACATGGATAGACTGAAGAAGCTAGGGTTGTTCTCCTTAGCGCAGAGAAGATTGATTGGAGATTTGATAGAGGTGTTCAGAATCATGAGGGATCTGGTGCAGAGTAGATAGAGAGAAACTGTTCCCATTGGCAGAAGGGTCGAGAACCAGAAGAGACAGATTTAAGATGATTGGCAGAAGAACCAAAGGCGACAAGAGGAAAATCGTTTTTACTCAGCGAGTGTTTAGGATCTGGAATGCAATGCCTGAAAGGGTGGTGGAGGCAGACTCAATCACGGCTTTCAAAAGGGAGTTGGATAAATATCTGAAGGAAAAAAAATTGCAGGGCTACAGGGAAAGGGCAGGGGGGCGGTGGGACTAGCTGAAGTGCTTTTGTAGAAAGCTGGCATGGGCTCGACGGGCCGAATGGCCGCCTTCCATGCTGTAACCATTCTATGATTCTATGACACAAAACAGAGTTGGAGAAAATGGGTGTTGCTCAGATTGAAGAAGTGTTGGAAGTGGTGTACCTCAAGGGTTAGTGCTGGGTCCACTTTTGTTCGAGGTAAAAATAGGTAATTTAGGTTTGAGCATAGGATGCATAATCATGACATCTGCTGATACAATAGCTTTGGCAAACAGTGAGGAGGAACAAACAGAGGCAGAAACCCTCATCACATTTAAAAAGTACTTGGATATGCACTTGAAGTGCTGTAACCTGCAAGGCTACGGCCCAAGAGATGGAAAGTGTGATTAGGCTGGATAGCTCTTTTCCGGCCGGCACAGACATGATGGGCCAAATGGTTTCCTTCTGTGCTGTAAATTTCTATGATTCTAACTGTAAAAGACTTCAGGAATACACAGGCTGGTCAGCGGAATGGGTGGATAGCTGAAAGATGCAATTTAATGCAGACATGATGGGCGTAAAGACCGCCTTCTGTGTTGTAAACTTCTCAATGCAATTAAAAGAGCTTGAAGATAATGCAAAATTGAATTAGCTGCATAAACAATGTGTTACTCAACATTACTTTGAAGATTATTGTAAACTGTGAAAATTAAATATTTCAGATGACATTATATTAATTAAGTAAGAGACAATAAAATAGATTATACCCTAGGACTGAAATGAAAATCATAAGATAAGAACAAAAGAATTGGGAGCAAGGGTTGGCCATACGGCTCCTAGAGCCTGCTCTGCCATTCAATAAGATCATGGCTGATCTTTGACCTCAACTCCACTTCCCCACCCTATCTCCATATCACTTGATTCCCCTAGAGTCCCCTCATCAGGGACTGGAAAGCCATTATGCATGACGAAATGCGTTTCAATGGTGCACACTAATTTGTGTCTACCAATGATGTACTTCAGTGGAAGACCTCAGCAAGCATCATCACAGAGATGATTGCCTACTGATATTAAGGTACCTTGCCGAGGTATTGTAGATCACCACACTGAAACTCATTCATCATGACGAGCTGCCATGCTGTGAAAAATGTACTTTATATAGATTAGTGTACTGTTCCATTATCTAAGACAGAATTATGAAATCAGATTATGTGAACTAAGGAACATAGGAACAGGAGTCAGCCTTTCAGCCCCTCGAGCCTACTCCGCCATTCAATTAGATCACGGCTAATCTATACCTCAACTCCATTAACCTGTCTTGGATCCACATCCCTTGATACCCTTACCTAACTACCCGATGGCTCAGCAAATAAATGGCACCACATGGTGAGGTAATGGTTTGACCTCTAGTCTGTATAAAGTTAACCAATCTGAGCCGGGTTAGCCAAAGAGATAATATATAGTTGGTGGTCTTGAGCTGGGAAAATGCTTACAAAGTCAGATAGCCCAAGGAAACCCAAACAATTGTAAAAGAAAATGTTACGTGCAAACAGTATACTCAATGACATGTGCAGGCTTTGAGAATAGAAAGGGAGAAGACCAGCCACTACACCTGTGTACATACTGGAGAAATTGTAATGGAGGACTAAGTAATTCTCTTTCTGGTAGGGGCACTGCAAAGAATAGACAACAGAGGAAGGTTTGCTCATCGCTATTTGTAGAAAAATTGTAAATACTTTTAGAATCTGTTAACAATTTTGCTACACAGTGGAACTGTTCACAAATGTATTTACCATGACAGTAACATAGCAATGAGAGGAACTTTTACCCCAGAATGGATGTTACCTTGCAATTTAGGTGGACTATTTTTTTTATTTTAGAGTAAATGGGTTTGAGCACATTATATTTACCCTGGAAATGTACATTTCACATTCAGAACACAAGGTAGAAAGTGTCAGTCGTTGCAATTTTAGGATTTGGTTGTGGAGCAAGCGAATTCCTCCCACCCACCAGAACCACTGGTACTGCATATACCTCAGAGTGAATGTACCTGCAGCGTATTGAGTAGTTGAACGTTTTACAAGCCTTCCAGCTCATTTTCATTTCAGAGGTGACATTCTCATTTCTGTGTAATGACTTACACTTTTAATAATTGTTACAATTTGGGCTTTCTCCAATACACCACCTTCACACTGATAGCAGCGAGGCAGTTTCATAGACAGATCCATATCTCCTATGAACCAAAACTTTTAACCTCATGCAAGGGTTAAATGGATTAGCATGACACCTACTTAACAATTACCCTTTAACTGAGATTTTTCACATAGGAATAACAGGCTGCCTACTGTGCACTTTGATAGGTGAAACACACTAAGCCCCCACTGAGCACATATTGAACAATAGGATGCACTCCCTCATTGTATTCTGTTGTCCCTCTCTTTCACCCCCTCCTTCTGCCCTGCCCCCTCCACCATCACTCTCTCCTCTCTCCGTCCCCACCTCACTCCCTGCCATAACTCCTCTCTTCCACCTGTATCCCACCACTTTCTAACTGACTTGACCTGAATTTTGGACTTGGTCTTGACTCTCCGTGTACAATGTCATGGGAGAACAACTATTATATTAGTGAATTTTCCATAACATTAGTCATGGTGAGTCAGAGACTGTATGCTTTTTAACATGGGCCACACTATGCTCTGACAGCAGCCATCCATCTTGTCATAGAAACAAGGATCCATCCTGTTTCAAATTCAAAAATCCCAAATTTTAGATAGGCCAAAATTGGCAAATTTAAACTGATTTCTATTCATTTCTCTCCTGAAGGGGTTCATATTCTGTGGCTGCGGGGTGAGGGCAGAGGGGTATAATGATTGTGACTGATGAGATATTGGGCAGCCAGTGCGATTGTGCTACCTTTTAAGACCCTCCTTAAAACCCACCTTTTCAACCGAACTGTAGGTCACTGCTCATAATATCTCCTTATCTCTGCATTCAATGATTCCTTACACTTCTGTGTAGCACCTTGGGATTTTTTTCTCTATTGTTGGTGCTATATAATGCAAGTTATTGTTAATGAACGTTAAATATTATTATTAATTGTCACAAAAGTGAAACATGATGTATCACTTTATTGACTTCTTTCTTTCTGCTGTGGTACATAAAGAGCTAGAAAAATGTTTTAATACTTATTTGCCCCTGAACAGATGTTATATCAATGGCAAGTATCCAAAGGAAGGGCCAAAGCATTCATTTCAAATACAACATCCTGTGGGTTTTATTTGACTATATGTTTACCTGACTATTTGAGTTTCAGACATACATATTTAAATTTCCTCCCTCCAGGTCAAATTTTGAAAGTATGTCTCAGCCTATCTTCTTCCAATTGAGCGGTCTATCTGAAGTTGTCAGAAGGAGAGAGATAACGTAAAGAGACTCCATGAGAAGTCAGCAGCAAACTGGCACAAAACCTTTTGGCAACCTTGTACCAGGTCCAGTTCACACTGAAGTTTAGTGCAGTAGACACGAGTTATTTTCTATCTTCCACAGAAGCATAGTTAAGCCAATAACTTCAACAGTGTTCACTTATCCATTTTATGTTTAATAAATCCGTTTGGCAGTTTATAGCCTAAGCAGTGGTCTACTGGGATGTTTATTGTACTGCCTTCCAAAGTCAAGGAAGATCATGTGAGAGCATGTGATATAAACAGTAAGCTGGCATACAGTGACGAGGGTTTTTTTGGTTGTCCTCTGGGCTTGCTACAAATACCCAGATATCAGGCAAGTAAAGGTACACTTCAGTTTGTAGAAAACAAGGGCTCATTTATTCCATAATTTCTCCATCAGCATGCATTATAGATAAAGAGAACAAAGAGGAGATAAACCTAATATTGCACTTATTTTGCTTGCATTTTGTGAATTTTTCATTCTGAAATAGCATAAAACGTGAATTAGGTTGTTTATTTTTGCATGAAGTAATCATTCTAAGAAATTGCTGATATAATAGGTTTTGTTGCTTGTGGATTGTTTAGTGAGCACTTGAGATGTAACGGTGAGTGGTTTCAAACATTTAAACAAATTATTGGCCCAGAAATTCGGGTCGGGGGCTTCCCGCGGGTGCAAGTCCCCGACCTGCACTTACCTATCGCGCTGGCTGTTGAGCTGTGGGCCCGCGTGGTATTCTGATCCTGGGCCTGCTCCAACTGCCAGCGCGCAGTGCTTGACTATCCCAGGGGCGCAGTTAGTTCGATGCATCCCCTGAGATCACGTGGGCCATGGAGAGCCAATGGTAGCAGGGAATGCTTCATTCATAAGTTTGACAGGAAGAGCTGTCAAACCTATAAATACTATAAGCCACAAAACATCACTAAAACTTCAAATACATTTTTTAAAAATCATCACATTTTAAAAATAACTATAAATTACATGCAATAACTATTTTAAACAATAATTTAAATTTTTGAAAAATTAATTACATTTTCTAACGGGGCTAAAAATAAACTTACCTTGAAAGTATTTAAAAATAATAAACCTGTGGAAAAAATGTTTTAATTTTAATTAATTCACCACTTACCTTGTTAAAAGCAGGCCTTGCGTTTGCTTTTTAAAAGTGTAACTGTTGGAGACTTGCCCTCCCAGAGAAACCTGCAAAAAAAACGTAAGTTCGATGCGCACGCGCTGCCTCTCCGGCGCACGCGTTCAACCTGCGAACCTCTTCTTTCAGGGGAACGGAAGTGCCGGTTTCCCACACATGCGCAGTGCATGCACGAAACCGGCACTTTCATTGGGCCTACGCATGAGTACCCAGTGCGTACTCACGCGTTGGGACCCGAATTTCTGGGCCATTTAAAATGTTTTATTGTTTCTTTCAAAGTTATTTCTCGGTTGTCAGCTTGGCTCAAGGTAGCACTCTCGCCTCTGAATCAAAATGTTCAAATGCCACTATGGACCTGAGTCCACTTCCGTACACTGGTGAGGGGAAGTGTCTTTTGGATGAGATGTTAAACCAAGGCCCGATATGCCTGTTCAGGTGGATGTAAAATAGGCTATGGTACCATTCAAAGCCAACATTTATTCCTCAACCACACCACCAAAGCAGATGAAAACAAAAACAACTTGTATTTATATAGCACCTTTAATGTCATAAAACATCCCAAGACGCTTCACAGGAGTATTATAAAACAAAGTTTGACACCGAGCCACATAGGAGAAATTAGGGCAGATGACCAAAAGCTTGGTCAAAGAGGTAGGTTTTAAGGAGCGTCTTAAAGGTGGAAAGAGAGGTAGAGGTGTTTAGGGAGGGAATTCCAGATCTTAGTGTAGTGATCAATAACATGTCATTCTGTGGTGGACACTAGGTGGAGCAGTAGAGCTGTATATAGCTGTATGTATAAGACTACACTACCCAGCTGTATACATATTAAGACTACATTACCCATGAGGCTAGGCTACCCAGAAGGCAACAGTCAAGATGGCAGCCTGCACACAGGAGCACACGTGCTGCATCTCTACAGATACTGTACCTAGAGAACGTGTACTGAATAAATGACTAGCTAGAAGCTAGCTGTGTTCATAATAAGAATGCCTAGTTATTAATGAACATAACACTTAGTGCTTTGGAAGTTGAAGGCACGGCTACCAATGGTTGAGCGATTAAAATCAGGGATGCTCAAGAGGCCAGAATTAGAGGAGCGCAGATATCTCAGGGGGGTTCTGAGGCTGGAGGAGATTACAGAGATAGGGAGGGGCGAGGCCATGGAGGGATTTGAAAACAAGGATGAGAATTTTTAAATCAAGGCATTGCTTAACTGGGAGTCAATGTAGGTCAGCGAGCACAGGGATGATGGATGAACGGGACTTGGTGCGAGCTAGGACACGGGCAGCAGAGTTTTGGATGATCTCAAGTTTACATAGGGTAGAATGTGGGAGGCCAGCCAGGAGTGCATTCGAATAGTCAAGTCTAGAGGTAACAAAGGCATGGATGAGGGTTTCAGCAGCGGATGAGCTGAGGCAGGGGCGGAGTCATTTATCTTATTTGCTGTTTGTGAGTTCCTGCTGTTCATAAATTGGTTGCCATGTTTACCTACAGTACAACAGTGACTGCATTTGAAAAATAACTAATTGACTGTGAAGCACTCACAGATATGAAAGGTGCTATATAAATGCAATTTTGTTTTTCATTTTTCTCCCCTTTCTTATTTCTTCGACTTCCCTGTGCTACACACTAATCCTTGCTGAGTGGGTGATTGGATAAATAACACCCAGCTTCCAGCCAAGGAAAATCAGAAACGAGCCACAGGGAGATGTGTAAACGCAGCTTCAGGTGACTCTCCTTCCAAACGTTTCTTCCTGTGGTAGAGAGCCTGGGCTCGTCAATCTCTCCCACAATAACATGCGGGAAAAGGTTAACTTGCTGTCTGGGAATCACATTCATGAGCCTGCCTCCTACCATTGTGTGCTGCTAAACCCTCGACAAGCAGTACTACGATATCACCATTTTAACATGCTTTATCAATTCTTCACTACAATTCACTAAGTTTTTATAATCTATAATTTCACTTCATGATTTTTTTCTCCCAACTATCCTCCTTGTCTCCTGAAGGTAGTAAAATAGTACCTAGAGTTCCATGCGTGCTTGCAGACTTCCATTACTAGTTTACGAATGGTATCTGTTTAAAGCAATGAGGAGCCAGTAGATTGAAGTAATCATAGAAATTTATGGCACAGAAAGAGGCCATTCGGCCCATTGTGTCTGTGCCGGCTGAAAAATAGCTATTAGGAATAACCTAATCCCACTTTCCAGCGCTTCGTCTGTAGCCTTGTAGGTTACAGCACTTCAAGTGCACATCCAAGTACTTTTTAAATGTGATGAGAGTTTCTGCCTCGACCACTCTTTCAAGCAGTGAGTTTCAGATCCCCACCACCCTCTTGGTGAAAGAAATTCTCCTCAACTCCCCTCTAATCCTTCTAACAATTACTTTAAATCTATGCCCCATGGTTATTGACCTCTCTGCTAAGGGATATAGCTCCTTCCTATCCACTCTAACTAGGCCTCTCAATTTTATGCACCTCAATCAAGTCTCCCCTCAGCCTCCTCTGTTACAAAGAAAATAACCCCAGCCTGTCCAATCTTTCCTCATAGCGAAAGTTCTCCAGTCCTGGCAACATCCTTGTAAATCTCCTCTCTACCTTCTCCAATGCAATCACATCTTTCCTGTAATGTGGTGACTAGAACTGTACACAATTCTATAGCTGTGGCCTAATTAGTGTTGTATACAGTTCAGGCGTAACCTCTCTGCTCTTATATTCTATGCCTCAGCTAATAAAGGAAAGTATTGTGGCGTACCGATCACAGAATGGACACAATCCGCTTTCCGGTCCGTAGACTACAAATCAGGCGTCATGCCTTTAAGAAGGATCACACCTTTAAGAAACTCGATCTGCAACATAGTTAAGCCCAGAGCGGGGGAGGAGCAGTCGAAGCTGTGCACTGATGAAAGGCAATCGTACTTTGTGTAGTCTCTGACTCCATTTTGTGTTCAGCATGCAGCCTCAACAATTAAACCTTTTCTGTTGAACCTCTCCGAGTTCAGTATTTTTTGCTAGGAGTACGTAGACTCCTACATTGGTGACCCCGATGCTCAGGACGACTCCTAAGCGTAACCATGGCTGACACAAACGCAGTTTCTGTGAAGCTGCCGGAGTTCTGGGAGAACCTGGCCACGGCCTGGTTCCTTCAAGCCGAATCGCAATTCCGACTCTGCGGCATCACCGCCGACGCAACGATGTACGACTACCTCCTCGCCTCCCTGGGCAGCTCCACAATCACGAAAGTCTGGACAACACTACAAAACCCTCCGGAGGAAGGCAAGTACGCACATCTCAAGGCCGCGCTCATTAAAAAATTCACAGCCTCCCAATTCGTGCGCAACTGCCACCTCCTCGACCTCCCAGGCCTCGGTGACTCCACGCCGTCAGACTTGCTCTCACACATGCTTGCTCTGACCGACGAGAAACCGCCTGGCTCCCCCTTCCGCACGCTCTTTATCCGCCAACTACCTCCCAGCATCCGCCCGGCGATCGTGACGTCCAGCCTCACGGACCTCGAGGCCCTGGCCGACGAAGCCGATAAGCTCCTGTCCGCCGGCTCCAACAACGCCGTCACCCCCGACCTGGCCTCCGCAGCGTCGGCGCGCGCACCACCCTCTATCGCGCGGCTACACAGCTCGGCCATGAGGCCACCCAGGCCCCCACATCCCCCAAGCCCTCCGACCCAGGGCTTCTGCTACTTCCATACCCGGTTCGGCGCACGGGCACGCCGCTGCAGCCATCCCTGCATGTTTGCAACCGCCCCCACACTGGCCGACACGATGGTCGTGGGGCAAGCAGGCGCGCTGCTGTACGTTACGGACAGCGCCTCCGGACGCCGTTTCCTATGCGACACGGGCGCGCAGCGCAGCATCATCCCCGCGTCCGCCCTCGAGATCCAGCGAGGCGGCCCTGCGCTGGCTGCCGCCAACGGCACCGACATCCGGACGTCTGGCACCCGCACCGTCACCATCGACCTCGCAGGCCGCCGCTACCACTGGGAGTTTATCACCGCCAAGGTGCTGTCCCCGCTCCTCGGTGCGGATTTCCTGTGCACACACGGCCTGTTGGTCGACATGCCTCGGCGCCGCCTCGTGGACATGAATACCATGTCACCTGTCCCGGGCGCCATGGCCCCACCCCCAACCCGCCGAAATGGCATGGCAGTGCCGCGCCCGCTCAACGGACGACTACTCAGCACTCCTGGCTGAGTTCCCAGCCCTCCCAACCCGACCTTCTCCGCGAAGGTTGCTAAGAACGGGGTAGAACACTTCATCCCCACCACAGGCCCACCGGTGTATGCCCACGCCTGCAGGCTGGACCCGGCCAAGCTGGAGATCGTGCGGGCCGAGTTCGCCACAATGGAACAGCTCGGCATCATCCGCCGCTCCAACAGCCCCTGGGCCTCCCCACTCCACATCGTCACCAAACCCGACGGGGGATGGCGCCCCTGCGGGGTCTACCGGCGCCTAAACAACGCCACCATGCCGGATCGGTACCCCCATACCGCACATTCAAGACTTCTCGGCTAGACTGGCCGGCCGCTCAGTCTTCTTCAAAGTCGACCTGGTGCGCGGTTACCATCAGGTGCCAGTCCACCCCACGGACGTTCCCAAGACGGCCATAATCACCCCGTTTGGGCTATTCGAGTTCCTCCGAATGCCCTTCGGCCTCAAAAATGCGGCCCAGGCCTTCCAGCGGCTCATGGACTCGGTCCACCGGGACCTGAAGTTCCTCTTTGTCTACCTGGATGACATCCTGGTAGCTAGTTCCTCCAAGTAGGAGCACATCGAGCACCTCCGCACCCTGTTCCAGCGGCTTAGTGAGCACAGGCTCATCATCAGCCCAGCCAAGTGCCAATTCGGCCTCAGCAGGATCGAATTCCTCAGCCACCACATCACGCAGGATGGAGCCATTCCCCTGCCCGCCAAGGTGCAAGCCGTCCAGCAGTTCCCCTGGCCTACCACCAACAAAGGCCTCCAGGAGTTCTTGGGGATGATCAACATTTACAACCGCTTCATTCCCGAAGCGGCCTCCCTCATGCGGCGCCTATACGAAGCCCTCCGGGGTAAGAAAGACAGAATGGCGATCAAGTGGTCGGCGGACATGTTGACCGCTTTCGACTCGACCAAAAAGGCGCTCGCCGACACCACCATGCTCGCTCACCCACAGCCCAATGCCAGGGTGGCCCTCACCACGGACGCCTCCGACTACGCGGTCGGCGCCGTGTACGAACAGTGGGTCGACGGGGCCTGGCAACCGCTGGCCTTTTTCAGCCGCCAACTGCGCCCCCCGGAGGCCAAATACAGCGCCTTTGACCGCGAGCTCCTCGCACTGTACCTGGCTGTCCGCCATTTTAGATTTCTTCTGGAGGGCCGCCCCTTCACCGCGTTTGTCGACCACAAACCCCTGACATTCGCGATGGCGAAATCTGCGGACCCGTGGTCAGCCAGGCAACAACGCCAGCTCGCCGCGGTGTCCGAATTCACCACGGACATCCGGCACGTCTCCGGTCGAGACAACGTGGTGGCCGACTGCCTATCCCGCCCCGCCGTCCACGGCGCCCACCTGGCAGTGGACTATGCTCAACTGGCAGCGGAGCAACGCATCGACCCCGATCTGCTCTCCGCGCCCACAACCCTCCCAGGGCTGTGACTGACCGACGTCGCCTGCGGCCCGTCCGCCGTCACAGTCAAATGCGACACCTCCTTGGCACAACCCCGCCCCGTAGTCCCGGCGTCCTGGCGAAAACGGGTGTTCGACATCGTCCACGGCCTCTCACACTCCGGCACCCGCGCATCCATTAGACTGGTGGCCAACCGATTTGTCTGGTGCGGCCTGCGCAAAGATGTGCGCGTCTGGTCCAGATCCTGCATAGCTTGCCAGCGTGCCAAAATCCACCAACACGTCAAAGCCCCACTCGAGGAGTTCACCGTGCCAGAAAGAAGGTTGGACCACGTCCACATCGACCTCGTTGGCCCCCTGCCGCCATCACAAGGTCACACGCACCTGCTGACAATCGTGGACCGTACCACCCGCTGGCCCGAGGCCATTCCACTGACGTCCACCACCACCGCCGACATCGCGAGGGCGTTCATCGGTACCTGGGTCGCTCGGTTCGGCGTCCCCTCCGACATGACGTCGGATAGAGGCCCGCAGTTCACCTCTGATCTGTGGGCCGCCATCGCCCGAAACCTCGGGGTGGCCATTCACCGCACCACGGCTTACAACCCCCAAGCCAACGGACTGTGCGAGCGATTCCACAGGTCCATGAAGGCGTCCCTCCGCGCCAGCCTCGAGGACGAGGCTTGGATCGACCGCCTCCCGTGGGTGCTACTCGGCCTACGCTCCGCGGTCAAGGAAGACCTGCAAGCCTCGGCGACGGAACTCGTGTACGGCCAGCCGCTGCGCGTACCCAGAGAGTTCCTGCCCACCGCCACGACCCCCTGGTCGGCTGACCAGCAACGCCGCGCTTTGGCCAACCGAGCACAACAGTTCGCTCCGGTACCCACTGGCCGGCACGGCGAACCAGCAACCCGCGTACCACCTAGCCTGCACATGGCCAAATTTGTTTTCGTGTGCCATGACGCCCACCGACGACCTCTACGGCCCCCATACGACGGACTCTACAAGGTACTCCAGACGGGGAACAAGTTCTTCCTCCTCGAAGTGGGCGGCAGAACTGATAAGGTGTCGGTCGACCGGCTCAAGCTGGCGCACCTAGAGCCCGACGAACCCATTCAAGTGGGCCAACCCCCACCGCGGGGCAGACCGCCTAAGAGCCCGACGCGTCCGACCGCCCCGCTCCCGACACCAACCGCCAAGAGCCGTTCCGGCCGTGCCATTAAGCCACCACGTCGGTTCGTACACTCCCTACTAGCGGATTCTGGGGGGAGCTGTGTGGTGTACCGATCACAGAACGGACACAATCTGCTTTCCAGTCCGTAGACTATAAATCAGGCGTCATGCCTTTAAGAAGGATCACACCTTTAAGAAACTCGATCTGCAACATAATTAAGCCCAGAGCAGGGGAGGAGCAGTCGAAGCTGTGCACTGATGAAAGAGAGTCGTACCTTGTGTAGTCCCTGACTCCATTTTGTGTTCAGCATGCAGCCTCAACAATTAAACCTTTTCTGTTGAACCTCTCCGAGTTCAGTATTTTTTGCTAGGAGTACGTAGACTCCTACAGTATCCTGTATGCCGCCTTAACCACCTTATCTACCTGTCCTGTTACCTTCAGGGATCTGAGGACATGCACTCCAAGGTCCCTTTGTTCCTCTACACTTCTAAGTATCCTAGCACTTATTGTGTATTTCCCCTGCAAATGCAATACTTCACACTTCTCTGGATTGAATTCCATTTGCCACTTTTCTGCCCACCTGACCAGTCCATTGATATCTTCCTGCAGTCTGCAGCTTTCTTCCTCACTATCAACCACACGGCCAATTTTTGTATCATCTGCAAACTTCTTAATCATGCCCCCTACATTGAAGTCTAAATCACTGATATATATATACTGTACCACGAAAAGCAAGGGACCTAGCACTGAGCCCTGCTGAACCCCACTGGAAACAGCCTTCCAGTCACAAAAACACCTGTCAACCATTACCCTTTGCTTTCTGCCACTGAGCCAATTTTGGATCCAACTTGCCACTTTCCCTTGGATCCCATGGGATTTTACTTCTCTGACCAATCTGCCATGTGGGACTTTGTCAAAGGCCTTGCTAAAATCCATGTAGACTACATCAAATGCATTACCCTCATTGACCCTCCTTGTTACCCCTGTGGGTAATGTGCCCAAACTTTGGCTTATATGGTGCAATCCAGAGAATACCCTGTGCACGATTCTGTTACAATGGCAGTATAGTCTCTGAACCTCAGATCCCTCATTTTTGCGGGGCGGGGGTGGGGGGGGCGGGGTGGTTGTCTTCTTTCCCCCCCGCCCCCTCCACTCTCCGAGTAAATGTCTCAGCATTGCCCTTATTATCCTCTCTCCTCCTTCCAGGATGTTCCGGGTGTGACTCTGAGGACGTGGAATTTAAATAATTACTTGTGGAAGAAAGAATATTTTCATTCACTGGTTTTGGACTGTAAATATTTTTACAAGACAGTTTTACAAAGAATTAACCAATGATTGATTTAATTAATTCAAGCACAGCAAATGAATATGGATACACTACATTGTATATGTGATTTGCAGAAACCTATTATTGCCAAGCCTGTTATAGAGGAGTTTATGAATGTCATTATATTATTTCCTATTGATGATTCACTTGAAAAAAAAATGTGTAATAATTTGTTAAATCATAACATTTTTAAAGTGATTTTGCCCATGACATTCACATAATTATTTTTTAAATCAAAATCATGGTACAAAGCTGATGCAATGAGAAATATTACAGAAACCACAGCAGTGACAACAACCCCTTGCCTTTCAAATACCAAATGCAAAGGGAAATATATACAAATGTGAACCATATACACAGGCCTGTAAATGCATATAAGCTGTGAAGGTAAATTTGAAGGAAAAAATTATTGTCATGTCACAAATAAATGACTTAAAAAAGATTCCAGGAAAAGGCAACTTGCCTTGTTCTGTAAAGACAAAATAAAGAACCATTTTTCTTCCAAAGTTTAAAGCTAAAACCTGATTTTGTAAGAAATTGACAATTTGCGTCAGTTTACACTTTCAAAATTTCACAGGAACATCTGCAGAAATTGTGGCAGACTTGCTACGTAACTTTGACTTTTTTAAATGATGTGCTGCAAAAAATGCATAAGCAACTTACATAAAAGCAAACTTTGCAAATACCGGTGTGCAATTACTATGGGGGAGAAATTCAGTACAGCCCTGTTTGGGGCGGCCGTGCGTAAAGTTTAGTGCCTGGTGCTAATTATCACCTCCGATGGCAAACTTGGCTTTTATCGCCCCTGGAGGTGATTGGAGTGCTAAATCAGGCGCTACACACCTCTTTTAAGGCGCTAAGGCCGAGGTGCGAGGCGGTACCTCAGAGGGCGGGCGCAGCGCAGGTGCTGCCAGTTAGCGATTGAACACAGACACACTGGCGCCGGTCAGTTCTTAAAGGGGGGGGGGGGGTCGATCTTGCTCTGCAGCCACACCCTGCTCATTGGAGCCTTGAATCTCAGCCTGGGCAGACCTGTGGCTAAATCTTGCAGCCAAACACTATGGAGAGGGCCAGGGAGTGAGCTCAGCACTTCTGCGAGCGGGCCTTGGAAGCTCTGGTTGGCGCGGTGGAGCGCAGAAGATCCATTCTGTACCCAGAGAGTGGCAGGAGGCCTTTGCCACGCGAGTATAAGCAGCATGGTGCCTAGGACCCATCTCCAATGTAGGAAGAAGTTCAACGACCTCACTCGGGTCGTCAGGGTGAGTGCCTTTTTTTCAAAACCTCTCCATCCCTCCATCTCAACCTCACTTTATGGCCAGAGGGTCTTAAAAGCCCCAATGCCCAACACTCATCCAACACCTATGGCCCTTTCATCAAACACACACGCACATTCCACACTTTGCATACAGTAAGGGCTATTCAACTATGGGAGGCATTTCGGGCAAGACCATGGCTGTATATTTACTCAGACACCGTCCTTTTTCTTGCAGGCCAAGCTGTCTCATAATAGGAGACAGCAGCAATGGACCGGTGGAGGGCGGCCTCAGCTGCAACCCCTCAGCGATCTTGAGGTGCACATCCACAGGATTGTGGCAAGCTGGGTGATTGGTCCTGTCGCCACTGGAGACGCCGACCCCGTTCTGGACAGCAATGGTAAGGTCATCACCTTCTTGTCCTCTCTCCTTCCACTTGTTCCTCACAATACCAGCCTTTGACACTTTCAATCCAAATCACTAAATCGCTGCACTCATGCTTCCCTTGCTGCCACCCTGTCCTCATGCTAAAGCCACTCTTGTACCTCCCTGCTTTCAGATGGTGATTCACCAGGTGAGGAGACTGGCCCTCAAGCTGCCAGTGGGAGTGAAGCTGAAGGCGAGGAGGAAGAGGAAGCTGGAGCATCAGCGCCACCCTCTCCCGAGGAAGCCCATGCCTACACTGGGAACATGCCTTCCCTGGAGGGGAGCGGGGGGAATGGTCTGATGAGGGTGAAGCGGGCTGCAGCAACGCGATGGGGGTAGGGAAGCTCGGGGGCCTTCTCCCCGGAGGGAGAGTATGCCATCGAGTCCTGCTGCACTGGACGCAGAGGAGGAGCGGGTCCTCGCTGAAATGAGCACCCAGGTGGAGCACAGGCACACTGAGCTCATGGCTGCAGTGGCAAGGGTGCCCGAATCCATTGAATCACTAGCAAGGAGTGTGGAGCATTTCGCTGTAGCACAGGCGGCTGCCACGCAAATGCTTAGTGCTGCAATGCAGTCACTGGCTGCTCTGATGCAGATGCAGATTGAGGCCACGCGAGCACTGCTGCCATCCTCGCTGTTTCGGACACATTTCCCCGGGGCTCTCACTGCGCCGCAGCAGGCCAGCAATCTGTGCTCCAGCAGATTGCTCCGGATGCTGAAGTGCTGCCCCGTGGGAGTGCCAGTGTGTCAGTCGAGCAGGGAGGTGCTGTCCTCTCTCAAGATGACAGCATTCCTGCTGCCGTCACTGTCACTTCTCCATTGCACTTGCCACCGCCTGTAGGACAGACTGCTGCCGCCCATGCGGAGTTGATGCAGTCTGCAGCCGGGCTCTCCAGGCCCAGAGCTGGTCAAGGCCATCCTTCAAGGGCATCTTTAGTCTCAGGTTGTGACAATCAGCAGCCTTCCACCAGCCTTGCTCCAGCCACTGGGGTCCCATTATGGAGGAGCTGCAGGGTGGGAAGGGGGGAATTTCGCAAGGGAAGCAGATCACCCTCGATGGGGAAAAAAGTAGGAGGTGTGACCAAATGTTGTTCATTGTTTTACTAAAGGCCGCGGTTCGTGGTCAAATTGTTTTAACTGTTTTGGATATTATCTCCAGGTTGTGAGAGCCAGTTATGTTAATTACTGTTTTTTTTTTGTGTTTCTTTCTATTAGTTTGTCCTGCAGAAATGAGACACACACAGTTTGTAAAATAAATAAGTTTCTGTATTCAAAATGTACATGTTTGGTCTTTGCAATCTTTGTTGCCTTGACCAGCTTAGGGGTTGCGGGATGGTTTCATTCAAGTTGTTTGAATGGCAGAAGCCATTTCCTCAGAAGGGGCCTAGAGCGACTTGCTATATGAGCCTTTGACAAACGGCCCTTCCACTTTGTACATTGTGTGCCTCCCTCCCGCCTTGGTGCTGCTGATGATCATCCTCCTCATCTTCTCCTCCTCCTCTGGTGGTGCTCCAATGCCTGGTGACATTGGCTGGGTCCTGAGGATTGCAAGGTTATGCAGCACACAGCACACAAAAACGAAGTGGGAGACTCATTCAGGCGAGTACTGAAGGGCTCCTCCAGAATGGTCCAGACAGCGGAACCGTTGCTTGAGCACGCCGATTGTGTGCTCAACGATGTTCCTGGTAGCTTGATGGCTCTCGTATTGCAGCTCAGCAGGGGTGTTGGGTGTACGGAGCGGTGTCATCAGCCAGGTGCACAGTGGATATCCCTTGTCCCTGAGAAGCCAGCCACCTGGGTGATGCAGTGCCTGGAAAAGGTCTGCCACAAAAGTCTAGCGCAGGATCAAGGCATCGTGGCTGCTGCCAGGAAAGTGGGCATTGACAATGAGTATCAGCTGTCTGTGGTCACAGACCAACTGAACGTTTAAGGAATGGAAGCCCTTTCGGTTGCAGAAATCCTCGGCATTCTCTTGCGGCGCACGCAAAGCCACATGCGTGCAGTCAATGGCACCCTGCACCATGGGGAAGCCCGCTATCATCGCTAAGCCCATTGCGCATTCTTGCTACTTGTCCAGGGTCATGGGGAAAGAGATGTACTCTCGTCTCCTTTTAAAGAGGGCATTTGTGACCTGACGGATGCAGCAATGCACCGCGAACTGGGAGATATTGGCGATGTCCCCAGCAGCTGATTGAAATGAGCCGGTGGCATAAAAGTTGAGAGCCACTGTTATCTTCACTGCCACCGACAGAGGCGTCCTGCTCCTCAGTTGAGGCTGCAGATCTGGCTGAATCAGGTGGCAGAGCTCAGTGACCACCTCCTTGCTGAATCGCAGCCTTCGCAAACACTGCTTCTCAGACATATTAATGTAGGAGAACTGTTGGCGAAAAACCCTGGGAGGGTAAGGTCTCCTGTACAGAGGCCTGTTGGCCCTCCTCCATCTGGCCATTATTGCCACTCTCTCTCTGCGTCTCTGTGCCCTCCGAATGTGATGGAGAAGGATGGCGTCCCCATCCATTGCAGCCCCCATAATATCTAGGCAATCAAAGTTATGAAGGTCAAAAACCAAAGTACCTGCAAAGTTATGGTCAGAAGCCAAAACTACCTCAGACAGCGTTGACTCAATGCAGAAGTGTCTCTTTCTCTCTTTATCTCTCTCAAAATCTCTCTCTCTCTCTCTCTCTCTCTCTCAGAACGAGTGGTGCAAAAATGGCTACCATACAAAAGCCAGGAAGAGGCCCTCTTTAAATAGCGCCCCACCAGCCCCACAGCGACTGGGAAGCGTTCCAGTCTACCTGTCGCTGGTTGCTCAGGCGGAAAGAAGGGGGGCACCACTCAATTTCCATTCTGGGGCATCACAAGGGCGTTGCACTCTCGAATGATGTCAAGATCTGCGTGCGCAGGAGATCAGGCGGCATTGTTTAGCGCCGCCGCAAAATGTCCGGTCAATTTCACGAGAGGCACAGATATCGCCGCGCCCGGGTACTAGTTGCTTTGCGCCCCATTAGCGCCCTCTTAAGGCACTAACGGGAGGCGCAAACCAACTGAATTTTCCCCCAATATCTTTAAAAACAGTGCTTAGTCTGCAGCTGAAAAGAACAATATATCTGTATTGGATTCTATATTTTTTGTTTAATTCTTTTAACTGTTATATCTTTATGGGTCATAGTTGCATCCTATGAGAGCATTGCATTTCCGCACAGTGATAAAATCTATTTTATGTCTAATATCAAAATGCATGTTTAATACATTTTCTCTCTCTAACCATAATTCATATGGGTTTTTCTTGTACATACAGTAAGAAACTAGCCTTGGGAATACTCTAAGCTACAAAAAGCCTCTATTAGAGTTTTGGGCACAGGAGAGTAAATGGAGATCTCTTTATATTCATCAACAGCAGATTCATAGCACTTTCTGTTTGTGTTGCCATTTCCTGGTGGAACGGTGATATTTTATTTGGCTGGTTCACGATTTGTGTGCAATTGGGAACATTTTTCTTATTGGAATGGAACTGAGGAAAGAATTTCTGTGTTTATTTTTCTGTGTTCCCTATTTGAAATACTGGATGTCAAAACCACATTAGTTATTTATTATTGTACAGCAGAAATAATTGATGGTATACATGGCTGATGGACACATATCAACAATATGTCCCCCTCCCTTCCCACACTGAAAGCCCTTTGATCATTACCCGATGTGCTTTTACATTTTGTCTTTGCAAAACCCACAAAAAATTCAGGGTTCCAGCTACAATGTGCAAGCTGCTTTTCCATGAAAAGAAACCTTTTTTTCGTAATTTATTTGTGTTTTGACAAGAGCTCTTTTGTTATGTTCATAAATAAATAGACGTTTTCATTATGAACAGCTAGCTTGAGCTAGTCATTTATTCAGCCATGTGGACTAGTGTACAGGCATCCATCTTGACTACTGCCTTGTGGGTAACCCACACTAAACATACAGCTCCACCTAGTGTACCATTCTAGAATGACATGTTACTGATCATTACATCCCCCTTCCTTAGAGGTTAAACAAAATCAATATCAATCAATCATAACGACGTAAACATCTTAACAACAGTCAACACATTTTCAAAGCTTTACTTTATGAACTCTAAGCTTTTCATTCTTTTATTATAGTTTTCTTTCTACTCAAAGATTAAGTCTATCAGGCTTTTTTACTTCACGTGTGGATCTTCTCAGCACAGGTAAGTCTGATGTGTTTTCATGAGAGCCTGTATGTGTGTTTGTGTTAGATTGTTCTGGTGGTGAGTGACAAGATTCAGTTGCGGCGTTGTCATTGATTTGCTCTTGGATGGTTTCTTGTGTTTTCAGGAGGGAATGGCGGTTCCTCCTGAGGATCTGTCCTTCCTCAGTTCTAACGGTGTATGATCTTGGTCCTACTTCCTCAAGAACTGTAGCTTTCCTGTTCCATGCATCTGGATCCTCAGTCCTGACAACATCATCCCTTGTCAATGGTTTCAGAGTTTTGGATGACTTGTCATAGTGTGATTTCTGTTTCAGCTTTAACAGTTGAAGTCTCTGTCTCAGTTCCTTACTCTGCTTTTCTTTTGCACAGCAGGGTAGCGTGGTATGCAACTTGCGACCCATTAGGAGTTCAGCAGGTGAAGAACCAGAGTCTAAAAGGAAGGCTCGGTAGCTCAGCAGGGCGAGATAAGGATCAGACTTGCTTTCTGTTGCTTTCTTCAGTAGCTGTTTGAGAACTTGAACACCTTTCTCTGCCTTACCATTCGACTGAGCATACAAAGGACTGGATGCGATGTGCTGAAAGTCATAATGTGCTGCAAACTGTTGCCACTCCTTACAGTTGAAGCACGGACCATTGTCGCTAACGGCAATCCTGGGAATTCCATGTCTGGCGAAGATGGATTTAACATGCATTATGACACTGCTTGCTGATGTGCTTGAGAGCAGCACCATCTCAGGATAGTTAGAAAAGTAGTCAATCACTAATAGATATTCTTTACAATTCAAATGAAAAAGGTCCATACCAACCTTTTGCCATGGTGCTGTTGGTAAGTCAGCTACTATCATTGGTTCCTTTGCTTGTTTGTTTTGGTGTTTCTGACATGTCTCACATATGCCTATCATGTTCTCAATGTCCTTATTTATGCCAGGCCAATAAACAGTGTCTCTTGCTCTCCTTTTGCATTTTTCAATTCCGAGGTGTCCCTCATGAATCCTTTTGAGCATGTCTCGATGTAGAGCCTGTGGAATGACTATTCTGTTCTGTTTTAGTAATAGTCCACTTGCGACACTCAATGATGTGACAGTACTTTGGACAGGAACCTTTTGGCCAACCATGATGAATGATCTCTCTTACTGTTTGTAACACTGTATCTTTTACTGTTTCTTCTGCTATTTGCTTTGATTTTGTGTCTGACACGGGCAGCGCAGCAGTGACCATGCTCACATGAACATCCATGTCTTCCTCAGTAGAGCTCACAAGAGTCATTGTGGGTGCTCGGGATAGTGCATCTGCTAACACTATGTGTTTGCCTGGTGTGTAGCTCAGTTCAAAGTCATATCTTTGCAGCTTCATCATGAGTTGTTGAATCCTTGGAGACATCTCATTCAGATTTTTATTTATGATGGCAACCAGTGGGCAACCAGTCTGTCTCAGCTGTGAAGGTGGGAAGTCCATATATGTAGCTATGGAACTTTTCTAGTCCAACTACCAAGCCTAGACATTCCTTTTCAATCTGGGCGTATCGACACTCAGTCAGTCATAGACCTGGAGGCATAGGCAACAGGCTTCCAATCTTTACCCTCTGCTTGTAGCAAGACCGCGCCTAGGCCATCTTTTGATGCATCCGTTGACACTTTGATTCTCTTTGTTGGGTCAAAGAAGGTGAGTACAGGTGTGGTTGTCAGCACTGTTTTGAGGTTCATCCACTCTTGTTCATGGGGCAGTAATTCCTCCCCAAATGCGTGAGTATGGAAGGGGTACTCACGCGTCTGGCCGGAGGAAATGCCGGTTTTCAGCATGCACAGCGCATGCGCTGAAAACCGGCATTTCCTCTCCTCTAACCCAAGAGGTGAAGAGGCTAGCGCGTGCGCTATAGGGGGCAGCGCGTGCGTCTGGATTTCCTCTGTTTTGGGGGATTTGCGCATGTGTAAAGGCCTCCGGTCTTTACGCTTGTAAAAAGCACACGTAAGTATTTATTTTTACAGGTAAGTGGTGTTTTAGTGCAATTTAGTCATTTTTTTCCCACAGGTTTATTATTTTAAAGAATCTGCAATAAGGTAAGTTTAGTTTTAGACCCTTTTTATTAAAAATTTATTTTTTTCAAAAAAAATTATTGTTTAAATTATTTTTTTTAACTTATTTATACTTAATTTAATGATTGGGATGTTTTTTAAATTTTTATTTAAAGTTTAAGTAGTGTTTTGGGCCTCCGTAGTTTTCATGAGTTTGACAGCTCTTACTGTCAAACTCATGAATGAGTTTCCCCTCCCTTGATTGGCTGCACAGTGCCCACCTGATCCCAGCCGGCACATCGCACTAACTACGCCGCTGGATCAGGTTAGCACAGCGCGCCGACAGCTGAACGGGCCTGTGAAAGGAAATGCAAGCAGGCCCGGGCTTCAGATGTCGGCGCGCAGGGTGAGTGCAGATTGGGGGCTTGCACGCGCGGCAAGCCCCCGATCTAATTTCAGGGCCCATGTCTTTCTGTCCATGCGATCTCATTTATTTTATGTAGCAGGTCTCGCAGACAGGCTGTCTTGGCTGACAAGTTAGGAATGAACTTTCCAATGAAGTTTATCATCCCCATGATGCGTAGCACTCCTTTTTTGTCAGTGGGTCGGGGCATGTTGAGTATGGCATTTACTTTTTCCATATCTGGCTCTATTCCTTTACCAGATAGATTATCTCCTAGGAAAGTGACTTCCTGGACGCCAAACTGACACTTGGCTTTGTTGAGCTTCAATCCATTCCAGTGTATGCTCTGTAGCACTTTAGTCAGTCTCTCATTGTGTTCTTTCAGTGTGGAGCCCCAGATGATGATGTCATCAACATAGACCCAAACTCCTTCCAGACCTTCAATTATGTGTTCCATCGCTCTATGAAAGATTTCAGATGCAGATATTATCCCGAAAGGCATTCTGAGGAAACAATACCTGCCAAATGGTGTGTTGAAGGTACAGTGTTTGGTGCTCTCTTCATCCAGTTTTAGTTGCCAAAATCCTTGTGAGGCATCGCGCTTTGTGAAGTACCTGGCACCTGACATTTCACTGGTGATTTCTTCTCGCTTGGGAATCTGGTAGTGTACACGTTTTATGTTTGCATTTAAGTCCTTTGGATCCATGCATACTCTTAGATCATTGTTCTTTTTCTTTACACATACCATGGAGTTAACCCAGTCTGTTGGCTCTTCGACTTTCCTGATGACTCCTAGTGTGGTCATTCTGTCCAGTTCTTTCTTGAGCCGGTCACACAGGGGTGCTGGAACTCTCCGTGGAGCATGTACCACTGGCTGAGCATCCTCCTTTAGCTGGATCTTGTAAGTGAATAGTAGAACTCCAAATCCTTTGAACACATCCTGGAAATTATTCACTACAGAATCCATTGAGTCATCTGGTCTGCTTATGGCACAGTTTATACGGTAGACTCTCTTGACCAGTTCTAAGTCCTCACAAGCTTTGTCACCTAATAGTGAATCAAGTCCTTCAGCCACAACAGAAAACATGAGATGATGCACTTTGTCTTTGACTGTCACTTTAAGTCTGCATACACCAAGCTATCTATTTTCTGTCCATTATAGTTCTTCAGTAGTACTGACTTTTTCTGTATTTTGGGCTTTTCTTTCATATTTTTTAATGTAAACATACTGATTAAGTTTGCTTCTGCCCCAGTGTCTAGTTTCAATGTAACTAATGCTCCATTTACCTGCAGTGGCATTATTCATTTGTCCTCTTTTACTGCATTAACTTTATGTTCAGCATTGTCCATTCCTGAGGGCTGCACATTTTCTGTATCCTTTTCAATATTGTCACATGACACCATTCCTACAAAAAATGTCTAACTTAAATCAGTGTCCTCAATCACATTGATTTGTTGCCCTTTCTTTGTTTTTACTTTTGGCAAAGTGATTCTTTCCATTACATTTTGTGCACATTTTCCCAAACGCAGGGCATTTTCTTGACTGGTGCTGGTAACCACAGCGTTTACAATTTAAAATTCCATCCTCCGATTGCTTTGCATTTCTGTTCTGCCCATGTTTCTTCCCTTTGTAGGACACAGCACCGACAGCAGCACAGTCACTCATTACAGTTGCATCATTATTAATTTCACTGAAAGTCTTTGCGTGCTGTTGAGCTAGCTCACTGGCATGGCATATTTTCACAGCATTCTCCAATGTTAGTTCGGTTTCTCTCAACAAACGTTCCCTGACCTTTTATCATGAATACCAAACACAATTTGGTCACGATTCATGGATGATTTCAGTTCAGAGAAATTACATGTCTGTGCTTTCAGTTTCAGATTGGTCACAAAGCTATCAAAAGTCTCATTTTGCTGCAGTGTCCGTGAATGGAACACGTACCTCTCATAGGTCTCGTTCTTTTTGGGAGAACAATGTGTATCAAACTTCTTTAGCACATCGTCCATTTTTTCTCTGTCCTCCTCTTGATCAAATACAAACGTATTAAATACCTCTATCACCTGCGGGCCTGCAACCGTGAGCAGTAACGCTATTTTTCTTGCATCTGGCTTCATACCGAACCCGATGGCAGCAATGTAGAGTTCGAATTGTTGTTTGAAAGTCCGCCAATTGCAGTCGACATTCCCCGTGAGTTTCAAACCCTCCGGTGGCTTCAAATTCTCCATGTCTCATTTCACAATATTCAGCAGATATTACCACTTCTGGTACCATGTTCTGTTCATAAATAAATAGACGTTTTCATTATGAACAGCTAGCTTGAGCTAGTCATTTATTCAGCCATGTGGACTAGTGTACAGGCATCCATCTTGACTACAGCCTTGTGGGTAGCCCACACTAAACATACAGCTCCACCTAGTGTACCATTCTAGAATGACATGTTACTGATCATTACACTCTTTGATAAACAATTGCTGATGAAAAGTGTGAGAGACTTTGATTCAATTTCAAACCCTGCATGTTCTGCCCAGTCTGTTTCTGATTCTTAATTTGATGACTGTTAATGCCATTTGTGTTAAACTTTGATCACGGTCCTTTCATCTCCAGGATTATTGCCTCTCACTCTAATGTAATGCATATATCACACAGTACAGCTGTTTATTGAATTTTTATTAATGCTTCACACATTATTTACCCACCTACTCTTGTTCCCACTGGCTGGGCCATGCAGTCAGTTAGAACAAAAGAAGGGGTATGTTCTACTATGTCTTTTGTTTATTAAATAGCATTCAAAAAAATCTGTACTAAAACCATAACTTAAAAAAAGCCTGTGATTTACTTATGTTAAGCAGAAAAGATTCTGTAAGTCTCATTGGTGGCTCAGCAGCTAAAGGCATTACCTGGTTTGCCATAGCATCAGGAAGGACAGGAATTTGTGCCACAGTTTGTGCTGAGTTGTTTAATTTGAACTGGGGCATTGCAATTGTCATTAGTTTGCAGATGACACAAGGGTAGGTGGCACAGTAGGTAGTGTAGACAGGAGCATAAAATTACAAAGAGACAATGATAGATTAAGTAAGTAGGCAAAACTGTGCCAAATGGATTTCAGTGCAGGTAAGTGTGAGGTCATCCATTTTGGACCAAAAAAGGATAGAACCGAGTATTTTTTTTTTATCTGGTGAAAAGCTAGGAACAGTGGAGATCCAAAGAGATTTAGAGGTCCATGTAAACAGATCACTAAAATGTCGGGGTTGTAATGTTTCTACCTTTAAGGGGGGAACTATGTTTTACAGCTCATGTATACTGCAGTACCAGCAGTGACCACACCTGTATATAGCACTGAGTAGTCATCTGTACAGATCAGTTGCAGTGTGAGCCACGTTGAGTAAACACCTGTTGTACCGTTCTCCGCAGTCTGTGTCTTATTATACACGGACGCAACATTGGCGACGAGGCAGGTTCGAACCTACCTGCAACTCTGCATCACCTCCCGGGGATTCGTTCCTGGAGATCAGTGGATTGGAGGTCAAGGCCAGAGACTCGGGCGTCGACCACGGGCAACCGCCCAGTCATCCAGCAGAGACTCGAGAATTGCGGGGGAGGCTGTCGAGAGCCAGGCTTGGCTTTCCACTTGAGGTGGTCCAGTGAAACGGGCTGGCAACAGGTAGTGCGCAGACCCTTCCCGGACAGCGGCGGGCTAGAGCCCGACCGAGCGGCACATCAAAGGGCCG
Organism: Somniosus microcephalus; assembly: GCF_052327205.1. Classification (NCBI taxonomy): domain Eukaryota; kingdom Metazoa; phylum Chordata; class Chondrichthyes; order Squaliformes; family Somniosidae; genus Somniosus; species Somniosus microcephalus. Next base: position 152,627,414 of record NC_140996.1, read on the forward strand.
AGCAGCATCGACGGGGGAGAGAGAGAGAGGGCAGAGCGCACAGGGCACAGCCGGTGTTCAGGGGCCGAGCAGCGTCGGAGAGAGGGAGAGAGAGATGCGCAGAAACCCGCGAGGTGCCGCCATTGCCACGAGGACCGCCGAGAGCGGCGTTGGCAGCAGTGCAGGAGAAGCGCGTGAAACCTACAGGGCGCCACCATTGCCACAAGAACCATCGGGAGCGGCATTGGCAGCAGCAGGGGAGGAAGGAAAGTGCGGGAGATGCCATTGGGAGACGCCATTTTAAACCACACCCAAAGTGCCGAAGAGTGGCAGTATCACCGCATTTGACAATGAAGTCGAAGATTGGACTACATATGTCGAATGAATAGAGGTGTACTGCAAGACAAATGAGGTGTCAGATGACAAGAAAGCGTCAGCATTGTTAAATTTAATGGGTGCAAAGACGTATGGTTTATTACGAAATCTAGTAACCCCAACGAAGCCAATGGAAAAGAGTTTTGAAGACATAGTAACGATACTAAAGGAACATTTAAACCCCACACCGCTGCTGATAGCAGAAAGATTCAAGTTTCACAAACGGAACCAGTATAAGGATGAAAACAATGCTGATTATTTAACAGAACTGCGCAAACTATCGAAACACTGCCAGTTTGGAGCGGGACTGGCAGATATCTTAAGGGACAAGTTTGTGTGTGGGCTTCAAAGTGAAGGAACCCAGAAACGGCTTTTATCTGAAAAGGACCTTACGCTGGAAAAGGCTTTCAGCATTGTGGTATCATATGAAGCAGCAGCACGGGGCGCTGCAGAGATACAACAGAGACCGCAAGAATATGGCACAAATGAAATGTCATATGGAACAGAGAAGTGCTATCGCTGCGGCAGAACAACACACGACCAGAATGATTGCTGGTTCAAAGACAAAGTGTGCAGACAGTGTGGAAAAGTAGGACACATAGCACGAGTCTGCAGGTCGGGAAAGAAAACCAGCAATAAGAAACCTAACAAAGGAAAGTACAAGAAGGTACATAAGATGACGGAGAATAGTTCAGACGAACAAAAGAGTGATAACGACTCCGAAAGCAGGGAACTGAGTTGTCTGAAACTACATAATGTGATCACAATGGAGGATCACCGAACCATTTGGGTCACTCTCAAGTTAGCAGCAGTCCAGGTAAAGATGGAATTGGACACAGGATCAGCCCTAACAGTCATAAACCGACGGGACTACGAGCGGCTATTCTCACACATACCCTTGAGAGACACAAAAATTATTTTGAAGACGTACACGGGGCAAAAAGTCTGCCCCAAAGGAAAAATAAGGGTGACCGTTATATATAACGGTAAGGAAACACAAAAATTAGACCTGTATGTATTGCAAGATGGAGGACCACCATTACTGGGACATGAATGGATCCGGAAAATACAACTGGATTGGCATTCCATACAGGCACTGACTATGGCTGACAAAAAGGATGACGACGTCACACCTGGGCAACTGTCAAAGATCCTAACTGACGCGAAAGAAGTGTTCCAGCAAGGACTCGGAACACTAAAAGGCATGACAGCGATGATTAAAATTGAAGAAAACGCAAGCCCAAAATATTTTAAGGCCAGACCGGTGCCTTATGCGATCCGCCCAGCCGTCGAAGCAGAGCTGGAGAGTCTTGAACATTCAGCTGTACTGTCCAAGGTAGACTGGAGCGAGTGGGCTACACCCATCGTCCCTGTGATGAAAAAGTCGTTGAGAAGCACGCCTGGGGAACCAAGGAAGGTTCGCATCTGTGGGGACTTTAAGGTAACAGTGAACCCGCTCCTTCACACCGTACAATATCCACTTCCGCGGATTGAAGATATTTTTGCCTCGCTATCTGGAGGGAAATGCTTCACTAAGATTGATCTGGCCCAGGCGTATCTGCAAATGGAGGTAGAAGAAGCATCAAAAAAATACCTCACAATCAACACCCATAAAGGTCTCTACCAATACAACCGGCTGGTATTCGGGGTAGCATCAGCTCCGACTATTTGGCAGAGGGCAATGGAACAAGTCCTGCAAGGGATCCCAGGGACCCAGTGTTATTTGAACGACATCCTGGTCACGTGCGAAAATGAAAGTGATCACCTTGCCAACCTGGAGCAGGTGCTCACTAGATTGCAGGAATATGGGCTCCGAGCTAACCGCCCCAAATGTGAGTTTTTTAGAAAACAGATCTCGTATTGTGGCCACGTTATCGATAAAGAGGGGTTACATAAGTCCCCAGAGAAGATTGAGGCAGTAGTCAAGGCTCCAGCACCAGAAAATGTGTCACAACTGAGGTCGTTCCTCGGACTGGTAAACTACTACCATAAGTTCTTGCCAAACTTGTCTACAATACTACACCCACTGAACACTCTACTGCAAACTGGGGTGCCATGAAAGTGGAGTGACGAATGTAGACGAGCTTTCCAGAAGAGCAAAACACTAATCACATCGAAAGAGGTATTGGCCCATCACAACCCAGCACTACCAATTCGGTTGGCATGTGATGCGTCACCGTACGGCATTGGAGCGGTGCTGTCGCACAAATTCTCGGACAGCTCAGAGAGGCCAATAGCCTTTGCGTCACGATCACTAACCTCAGCCGAGCGTAACTACGCCCAGATTGACAGGGAGGCCCTCAGCCTAGTGTGGGGAGTCAAAAAGTTCAATCACTATCTGCACGGGCAGAAATTCACCTTGCTGCCTGATCACCAGCCTCTTGTCTCCATTTTTAATCCGAAGAAGGGCGTTCCGGTGATGACTGCGCAACGACTACAAAGATGGTCACTTTTTCTAGGGGCGCACCACTATGATATTGAATATAAGGGCACGAAACAGCATGGAAATGCTGATAGGCTATCACGCCTGCCACTGCCTACTGTGGAGGAAGCACCAGCAGTGGATCCTGTCGAAATATTCCATTCGACTATAGTTGAATACCTACCGGTAACTAATGCTTGTATCGAAAAGGAAACCCGAAATGACCCGACACTGTCTCGGGTATATGATTTGACGGTGAAGGGATGGCCAGCAGATGGCGACTCACTGTTGCCAGCATTCTCGACAAGGAGAGAACAGCTGTCAGTGTGCCGGGGGACCTTGATGTGTGGATCCCGAGTGGTAATTCCACCCAAGTTAAGGGATAGAGTGCTCAATGAGCTTCATGAGGGTCATCTGGGAGGGGTAAAAATGAAAAGCCTAGCCAGGGCTTATGTGTGGTGGCCGGGAATCGATAAACAAATCGAGGACCTGACCAAGAGCTGCTCAGGATGCCAGAAAGTCCAAAATGCACCACCACAGGCCCCTCTACACCCATGGGAGTGGCCCTCATCTCCATGGCAATGGGTGCATATTGATTTTGCTGGTCCATTCATGGACTCAATGTTTTTAATAGCTGTGGATGCGCACTCGAAATGGCCTGAGGTCATCAAAATGTCCTCCACCACCACGGAGAAAACTATTGCAGTCCTACGGACCATTTTTGCCAGGAATGGCTTGCCAGAACAGATTTGCTCCGACAACGGACCACAGTTTGTGTCCGAAGAGTTCCGGAGGTTCTTGAAAAAGAATGGGGTAAGGCATTACACATCCGCCCCGTATCATCCAGCCACAAATGGATTGGCTGAGAGGTTCGTACAAACCTTTAAGAAGGCAATAAAGGCTATGTACAATGACAACATTCCGCTGCAGCACAAGGTGGACAATTTCCTGTTCGCCTACCGGAATGCGACACATGCAGTCACCAACCAGGCCCCAGCCATGATGTTCTTTAACCGAAGGTTAAGATCTCGCCTGGATTTGCTCAGACCAAACGTACGAAGAGATGTTGAGAGTAAGCAATTCCAGCACATCCATGAGAAGCCAACAAGGAGCTTCAATGTAAGGCAACCAGTCTTGGCCCGCGACTACCAAACAGAAAAATGGCAGCCAGGAACGATATGCACACGGCAGGGCCCACTAATGTACACAGTGGACGTTGGGGAGAGCATCGTGAGACGCCATGCTGACCAGATCCTAGAGTCACAGGAACAAGTCAACCCCATGCCTTGCCCATACGTACCTGGTGATGAACCCGACGTACAGGTCGCATCTACCCCAGAAACAGTAGCATCGGAAGCTGATGAACCAACCGACGACAGGGGGCCAGAATCGCCTCCGCACCAAGAGCAAGACACTCGGGAAAGGCGCTATCCAGAAAGGATCAGGAAGCCTCCCCAAAGACTGAATATATAAATAGACTATTTTCAGCTAATGTTGCATGTTAAAAGTGTTAATTGTAATTAGTTTGATATTTAATTGTTAAATGAGTGTTATGGCACTGTTAATCTAAAAGGGGAGGAATTGTAATGTATATACCTTTAAGGGGGGAACGATCTTTTACAGCTCATGTATACTGCAGTACCGGCAGTGACCACACCTGAATATAGCACTGAGTAGTAATCTGTACCGATCAGTTGCAGTGTGAGCCACGTTGAGTAAACACTTGTTGTACCGTTCTCCGCAGTCTGTGTCTTATTATACACGGACGCAACAGTGGTCAGTTACAAAAAATAATCAAAAAGGCTAATGGGATGTTAGATATAAAAATAAAAAACTCTGGAAATACTCAGCAGGTCAGGCAGCATCTGTAGAGAGAGAAACAGAGTTAATGTTTCAGGTCAATGACCCTCGAAGGTCATCGACCTGAAACGTTAACTCTGTTTCTTTCTCTACAGATGCTGCCTGACCTGCTGAGTATTTCCAGCATTTTCTATTTTTATTTCAGATTTCCAGCATCCGCAGTATTTTGTTTTTGTATTAATGGAATGTTAGCCTTTATGTCGAGAGGGCTAGAATATAAAGGGGAAAAGGTTTTGCTACAGCTATACAAAGCCCTGGTTAGACCTCATCTGGATTACTGTGTACAGTTCTGGGCACCACACCTTAGGAAGAATATATTGGCTTTGGAAGGAGTGCAACACAGATTTACCAGAATGTTAACAGGGATCCAAGCATTAAATTATGAGGAGCAAGTTCATAAACTAGGCTTGTATTCCCTGGAATATCATAGGTTAAGGGGTGATTTGCTTGAGGTTTTTAGGATTTTGAAAGGAATTGATAGGGTAGATAGAAAAAAGCTTTTTCCACTGGTGGGGGAATCTAGGACAAGGGGATATAACCTTAAAATTGGAGCCAAGCCATTCAGGATAGAAGTTTGGAAAATCTTCTTCACACAAAGAGTCGAAGTGTGGAACTCTCTTCTGCAAAAAGCAGTAGATGCTAGCTCAAGTAATAATTTTAAATCTGAGATTGATACACTTTTGCTGGTCAAGGGTATTAAGGAATATGGAGCCAAGGCAGGTAAATGGAGTTAGGATACAGATCAACAATGATCCCATTGAATGGTGGAACAGGCTTGAGGGGCTGAATGGCCTATTCCTGTTCCTATGTTCCTAGGCCAGAGAGGGGGAAAAATTGTTCAGGTTTCTATTCCTAGTCCCACTAGTGGTACATTTCCATGAGGGGGAAAGATAGGGCAATTAAAACCAGAGCTCCCTGGATGATGAAAGAGATAGAGAGTAAGATGAAGCAGAAAAAGAGCACGTATGACAGATGTCAGGTTGTGAATACATCTGAGAATCAGGCTAAATGTAGAAAGTTCAGAGAAGTGAAAAAGAAAATGGAAGGGGCAAAGAGAGGGTATGAGAATAGATTGGCAGCTAACATGAAAGGTAATCCAAAAGCCTTCTATAGGTATATAAATAGTAAAGGGTAGTAAGAAGAGGGGTGGGGCCGATTAGGGACCAAAAAGGAGACCTACACATGGAGGCAGAGGATATGGCTGAGGTGCTAAATGAAAACTGCATCTGTCTTCACCAAGGATGAAGATGCTACCATCGGCATAGTGAAGGAAGAGGTAGAGGAGATACTGGATGGGGTAAAAATTGTTAAAGAGGAGGTACTGGAAAGGCTGGCTGTACTTCAAGTACATAAGTCAGCAGGACCAGATGGGATGCATCCTCGGATGCTGAGGGAAGTGAAGGAGGAAATCGCGGAGGTACTGGCCATAATCTTCCAATCCTCCTTAGAAACGGGGGTGGTGCCAGAGGACTGGAGAATTGCAAATTTTACACCCTTGTTCAAAAAAGGGAGTAAAGATAAACCCAGCAACTACAGGCCAGTCAGTTTAACCTCAGTATTGGGGAAGCTTTTAGAAACAGTAATCAGGGACAAAATTAACAGTCACTTGGACAAGTATGGATTAATTAAGGAAAGCCAGGATGGATTTGTTAAAGGCAAATCGTGTTTAACTAACTTGATTGAGTTTTTTGATGAGGTAACAGAGAGGGTTGATGAGGGCAATGCGGTTGACGTGGTGTACATGGATTTCCAAAAGGCGTTTGACAAAATGCCACATAATAGGCTTGCCAGCAAAGTTGAAGCCCATGGAATAAAAGGGACAGTGGCAGCATGGATACAAAATTGACTAAGTGACAGGAAACAGAGAGTAGTGGTGAATGGTTGTTTTTTGGACTGGAGGAAGGTATACAGTGGTGCTCCCCGGGGGTTGGTTCTAGGACCACTGCTTTTCTTGAGATATATATTAATGACTTGGATGTGGGTGTACAGGGCACAATTTCAAGATTTGCCGATGACACAAAACTTGGAAGTATAGTGAACATTAAGGAGGATAGTTGATGCGCTATCAATTACTCATAAAAGACGGAGAGTTAGGAGAGTAACTAAAGGCTTTTATTAGCAAAGAACAGAGCATGCCTCTCGTGGTTGACTGGGTTCCAAGAAGGCAGGGGGCTGCAGGTCAATCACCTTTATACCTGGGCCTGTGGGTGGAGCCAGCCGAGACATGTTGAGGCATGCATAGGTACAACAGTGTGCAACAACAACAGTGAATAACAATAACAGTGGTTTACCACATTCACCCCTTGTTTAAAATTGAGTCCGGCGGGGTGAAGTGTACTAAAGGTTCGTGTAAGTAAGTCTATCAGGTGGCCTTGTATGCCGTCCTGATCGTCGTGGTGGTGGCGGTGATGGTGCAGCATCCAACGTTGAATCTGGCGTCTCATTGAGTGGTTGGGTGGTCAGTGACGGGTCCTGGGGCTGCGGCATGCCGTCTAGCGGGGTTGGGTTGTGGGTAGTGGTGGATGGCAATGGTAGTGTTTCAGGGGCACCCAAAGGTGCGAGATCTCGTGTGGGGGCTGTGTCCTCCCGCCCGTCCGGGTACGCTACGTAAGCGTACTGGGGGTAGGCGTGGGTAGTGGTGGGTGGCGAGGGAGGTGTTTCGGGAGCACCCGAAGGTGCGAGGTCTCGTATGGAGACTGTGTCCTCCCGCCCGTCCGGGTACACCACGTAAGCATACTGAGGGTTGGCATGGAGGAGGCTCACCCTCTCGACCAGGGGGTCCATCTTATGGGACCTCACGTGCTTCCGCAGTAGGACGGGTCCTGGAGAAGTCAGCCATGTCGGTAACGAGATCCCCGATGTGGACTTCCTGGGGAAGGAGAACATTCTCTCGTGAGGGGTAGCATTGGTGGCTGTACAGAGCAGTGACCGAATGGAATGGAGCGCCGCAGGGAGGACTTCCTGCCAGCGAGAGGTCGGAAGGCCCTTAGATTTCAAGTTTAAAAGGACTGCCTTCCAGACCGTCGCATTCTCCCTTTCCACCTGGCCATTCCCCCGGGGGTTGTAGCTGGTGGTCCTGCTTGTAGCGATACCTCTCGAGAGCAGGTACTGCCAGAGTTCGTCGCTCATAAAGGATGAGCCCCTGTCGCTATGAATATAGCTAGGGAAACCGAACAAGGCGAAGAGGTCATTCAGACATTTAATGACCGTGGTACTGGTCATGTCTGAGCAAGGGATGGCAAACGGGAAACGGGAGTACTCATCAATTATGTTGAGGAAGTACACATTGCGGTCGGAGGAGGGGAGGGGCCCTTTAAAATCGACGCTCAGCCGTTCAAAGGGGCGCGTGGCTTTGATCAGGCTTGCTCTGTCTGGCCTATAAAAATGCGGTTTGCACTCGGCACAGATTTGGCAGTTCCTGGTCATGGTCCTGACCTCCTCGATGGAGTAGGGCAGGTTACGGGATTTGATGAAGTGAAAAAACCTGGTGACCCCCGGGTGGCAGAGGTCATTGTGGAGGGTCTTCAGTCTATCGACCTGCGCGTTGGCGCATGTACCACGTGATAGGGCATCTGGGGGCTCATTGAGTTTCCCGGGCCAGTACAAGATATCGTAATTGTAGGTGGAGAGTTCGATTCTCCACCTCAAGATCTTGTCGTTCTTGATTTTGCCCCTCTGCTTATTATTAAACATAAAAGCTACTGAACGCTGGTCAGTGAGCAGGGTAAATCGTTTTCCGGCCAGGTAATGCCTCCAATGTCGCACAGCTTCCACAATGGCCTGGGCCTCCTTTTCGACAGAGGAGTGTCGAATCTCGGGGCCCTGGAGGGTCCTTGAGAAAAAGGCCACGGGTCTCCCCGCCTGGTTAAGGGTTGCAGCTAGGGCAAAGTCGGATGCGTCACTCTCCACTTGGAAAGGGATGGACTCATCCACTGTGTGCATTGTGGCCTTCGCAATATCTCCTTTTATGAGAGTGAAGGCTGCACAGGCCTCTGCTGTCAGGGGGAAGGAGGTGGACTTGATGAGGGGTCTGGCTTTGTCCGCATAGTTGGGCACCCACTGAGCATAGTACGAGAAAAACCCTAGGCATCTCTTCAGTGCTTTTTGGCAGTGGGGGAGGGGGAGCTCCATAAGGGGGCGCATCCTGTCGGGGTCGGGGCCGATGACTCCGTTCTCCACTACACAGCCAAGAATGGCAAGGCGCTTGGTACGAAACATGCATTTGTCCTTGTTGTATGTTAGGTTCAGCCGCTGGGCCGTACGGAGGAATTTCTCTAGATTAACATCATGGTCCTGCTGGTCGCGGCCGCAGATGGTGACATTGTCTAGATAGGGGAAAGTGGCCTGGAGCGCGTTCTGGTCAACCATCCGGTCCATCTCCCGTTGGAAGACTGAAACCCCGTTGGTGACGCTGAAGGGAACTCTGAGGAAGTGGTAGAGACGACCGTCAGCTTCAAAAGCTGTGTACTGGCGGTCCTCAGCCCTGATGGGGAGCTGGTGGTATGCCGACTTCAGATCAATCGTCGAGAACACCCGGTATTGTGCTATCTGATTGACCATGTCAGATATGCGGGGGAGTGGGTATGCATCTAGCTGGGTGTAGCGATTGATCGTCTGGCTGTAGTCAATAACTAGGCGCTGTTTTTCGCCAGTCTTCACTACCGCCACTTGTGCTCGCCATGGGCTGGTGCTACTTTCAATAATCCCTTCCTTCAGGAGTCTTGCTACCTCGGATTTAATGAAGCTCCTATCCCCGGCACTGTAACGCCTGCTTTTGGTAGCGATGGGCTTACAGTCGCGGGTGAGGTTAGCGAACAAGGAGGGGGGGGACTTTAAGGGTGGAGAGGCTGCAAATGGTGCGCGGCGGGCGATTTAAAAGCTGCTGGCTGCAGACTGTGAGTGGGGGGAGGGGTCCGTCGTACGCTAATGTGACACTCTTAAGGTAGCACTGAAAATCCAACCCCAGTAGAACGGCAGCGCAAAGATGGGGCAGGACCAGGAGTTTAAAATTTTTGTATTCTGTGCCCCTTACTGAAAGGGTCACTACACAGTAGCCACCGACGTCTGCTGACTGGGCTTTGGAAGCCAAAGAGATCCGATGTCGCGTCGGCAGGACCGGGAGAGAGTAACTGCGCACCGTGTCGGGGTGGATAAAGCTTTCCGTGCTCCCGCTGTCAAAAAGGCAGGTAGTGGCGCGGCCGTTTACCGTAATGTCCATCATGGACCTGGACAGTTGATGAGGGAGAGATTGGTCCAGCGTCACGGAGGCCAGCGTATGGTCGAGCGAGTCGATGTGGTCATCAGATGAGGCGGTGGTTGAGTCCGGGTCCCCCGTGGTTGAAGTTGGAGACGTCCGAGATGGCGGACAAAATGGCGGCGCCCATGGTCCCGATCCCCACGCGGCTGGGGGAGCCCAAGATGGCGGACAAGATGGCTGCCCCCACGGTTCGCACGCGGCGCTGCTGGCGTTAGCGGTTTTACCTTTGCAGGCGCTGACATAGTGTCCTTTCTTCCCGCAGCCGGAGCAGGTAGCGTTTCTCGCCGGGCAGCGTGCTCTGGGGTGTTTTGCCTGGCCACAAAAATAACATTTCTGTGCCTTGGACATCGCAGCAGCAGTTGAAGGTGGCGGTCCCATGACCCAAGGTTGTGGCGTCCACGTTGCGGAGCGGTTAGGGGAGAAGGCGTCCATATTCCTGTGGGCCACGTCGAGTGAGAGCGCGAGGGACACTGCCTTTCTCAGGTCCATTTCTCCCTTTTCCAACAGTCTCTGCCGGGAGTAGTCGGACCTTAGACCCGCAACGAAAGCATCTCGGATCAGTCCCTCCGTGTGTGCTGCGGCTGATACTTCTTTGCAATCGCAGTCTCGGCCGAGTATCCGTAATGCCCGTAGGAAGGCCTCCACCGATTCCCCGGGCTGCTGTCTGCGGGATCTTAAGAGGTGCCTGGCATAGACCGTATTTACCGGGCGTGCGTATTGCCCTTTTAGCCGATCGATAGCCGCCGCGTAGGTCGTCGCGTCCTGGATTATTGTATAAACTTGGTGGCTCACCTTTGAGGCCAGGATTTCCAACTTGTTTTCGTCCAGGGTCACAGTTGAGGCTTGCAGGTAGGCCTCGAAGCAACGCAGCCAATGCGCGAATTTGGTAGCTGAACCCGCTTCTTGGGGGTCTAGGTCCAGGCATGTTGGTCTGAGGGCTCGCAGCAGCTCCTGCTGCTCCGCGTTTGGTGCAGCAGCCTGCTGTTCAGCGTTTGGTGCAGCAGCCTGCTGTTCAGCGTTTGTCGACATTTTGTTTTTGCTAATAAAATTGATGCGCTATCAATTACTCATAAAAGACGGAGAGTTAGGAGAGTAACTAAAGGCTTTTATTAGCAAAGAACAGAGCATGCCTCTCGTGGTTGACTGGGTTCCAAGAAGGCAGGGGGCTGCAGGTCAATCACCTTTACACCTGGGCCTGTGGGTGGAGCCAGCCGAGACATGTTGAGGCATGCATAGGTACAACAGTGTGCAACAACAACAACAACAGTGAATAACAATAACAGTGGTTTACCACAATAGTGATGGACTTCAAGAGGACATAGACAGGCTGGTGGAATGGGCGGACACGTGGCAGATGAAATTTAATGCAGAAAAGTGTGAAGTGATACATTTTGGTAGAAAGAATGAAGAGAGGAAATATAAACTAAAGGGTACAATCGTAAAGGGGATGCATGAACAGAGAGATCTGGGGGTATATGTGCACAAATCGTTGAAGGTGGCAGGACAGGTTGAGAAAGCAGTTAAAAAAGCTTACCGGACCCTGGGCTTCATGAATAGAGGTATAGAGTACAAAAGTGTGGAAATTATGATGGACCTGTATAAAACATTGGTTCGGCCTCAACTGGAGTATTGTGTCCAATTTTGGGTACTGCACTTTAGGAAGGATGTGAAGGCCTTAGAGAGGGTGCAGAAAAGATTTCCGAGAATGATTCCAGGGATGAGGGACTTCAGCTACGTGGATAGACTGGAGAAGCTGGGGTTGTTCTCCTTAGAGCAGAGAAGATTGAGAGGAGATTTGATAGAGGTGTTCAAAATCATGAGGGGTCTAGACAGAGTAGATAGCAAGAAGATGTTCCCATTGGCAGAAGGGTCGAGAACCAGAGGACACAGATTTAAGGTGATTGGCAGAAGAACCAAAGGCGACATGAGGAAAAACATTTTTACTCAGTGAGTCGTTAGGATCTGGAATGCACTGCCTGAAAGGGTGGTGGACCAAAACTCAATCACGGCTTTCAAAAGGGAGTTGGATAAGTACTTGAAGGAAAAAAATTTGCAAGGCTACGGGGAAAGGGCGGGGGAGTGGGAATACCTGAAGTGCTCTTGCAGAGAGCCGGCACGGGCTCGACGGGCCAAATGGCCTTCTTCCGTGCTGTAACCATTTTATAATTCTATTTTGGATCCCAGCTGGAGAGCACACATGTGCGGATGTCGGTAAGGACAAAAGTGAGCTCGGCTGTGATGCCTCCCCCAACCTCCATAGTTACCTTGCCCGCTGACACTCGCACCTGAAGAATGGCCACTTGGCTCAGGTAATGGAAGGCTTGCCATACCTATGGAAGTGTAGCACAGCATGAGTCTGTGTCATCAGGAAAGGATGAAAAAAAATTGGTAGAAAAAATAAATAAAAGTACCTATCTTTTTATGTGATCCAGTGGACTGGTAGTTTTAGGCCTCAAACTGTTCCCTTTTATTCTAAATGCTCTTCATTTTCAGAAAAAATTAGGAGATTTGGGACATTTTATGAAAGATATGCACATGTTCCTTTTATGTCACAAGACCCTCATTTATGTGAACACCTTCACAGTTAGAGGCTTTGCTACTACAAATGGCAATTTCCATTAAAAGCACAGGGTAGGTGAAATGTAAAACAATTGAACATGTGCTGTGACACTTCAAAAAAAATAAAACCCCATGTCAGCAGGCTTCTACTTATTTGACATTCTGTGTAAACTCTGGAAATTATATTGTGTGACATTATATGAACATTTCATGTGTTTGCATCATATTCTCCCATCTGATTTAGAAGCATTAAACTTTTAAAATAAAAGGGTTAACTTGCTGATTAAAACAGCTGACACGGAATGGATACCAACAAGTTAAGCATTTGTACAATGACAGGACACTGTCATTTCTAGCCTATATTGCTAAAGAAGAATCTTTTGTATGTGTCTGTGGTGGGAGGGTTGTAACTTTTTTTTAAATTCTGGGGCATTTTAATGTCAACAAAATTGTTGTGTCATTTCATTAAAATGTTTTAAATGTTATTTGGAGAAATCATTTTTTGCTAGATTTGAATTACAAAATAAGAGCAGTGACTGATCTTTCTGTGTGGTTTCCAGAGCGAGAGAAGAAGGAGGTTATCCCTACAGCAGTCTTCAAAGTATTGGAGTCAGAAAGTAAAAAAGGAAATGCACTGCAGTTCAATGACCCTATGTGGCCTGCACAGTGGGAGCTGGTAAGCACTGCATCACCAGTTTATTCATTTCTTCTTTAGTTAACCCTTGAAACACAAGCTGCTCAAGAGTTCCCAAATAAAATACACACGCACACTAATACACAGATACAATGGGATGCACATACATGCAAACATGGGTACAAGGGGGATGGCTATACATGCAAACATGCAGCCACAAGTGGATGTACATACACAAGAACGCAAATAAATGTTTAAATTCAGGAGTGATGCATCTTGTATAATGATCAAAACCGTATTATGTATAGCAAATAAATATAAGGTAAACTTTCATACAATCTTTGATATTTTTCTGGTTGTCTCTATCCTTATTAAGCAGGCAAAAAGAACTGTAAGAGAAAGTGTTTCCTGATTAATTCATCACAAAATATTCCCCATTACTTTTATTTTTTGTTAGTTTTATGCTCTGTGATGTTAATGTGAAACTGCTCAATTAATAGTCAGGCACCATCCTAAACATTTTATTTCTCTTTTAATGAGGGCTAAGTTTTTCAAGTCGGTTAAATTTAATAATAAATGTTCTTAAAAATATACAAAGTAAACATTACTTTCAGTGAATATGATGCTTCCATTCATTTTCTGAATCGAGCTTGCTGAAGCCCCAATATAGTTTTTAACTCATGCACTCATTCATCTTATGATCAATGTTTGCCGATGCCTGGTACAATTTATATACAGGAAACTTTGGTTTATCCGGAGGTTGTATGTCCGGAAACCTCGCTCTAACGGCAGAAATCAGCAGCCGTTTTGTTAGGTTTTTTTTCTTCCCCTAGCATTTTTTTAAACAGTCAGGCTGTGGAAAGCGTCTCTGTAGCTTAGCAACAGCTTCAGAGACGCTTCCAAGGTACGGGCCGATTGTTTACAAGCTGTTGCTAAGCAACAGTGTTTGTTGTCAGATACGGAGATGAAAACCTCCGTATCCTTCAACATTAGCGCTGGTCTATCCGGAAGTTTTGATCTAACAGCACCAGCTCGGTCCCGTCGGTGCCGGATATCGCGAAGTTTCCTGTATAACCTGTGTTTGCTGTTTTGTACATATAAGCGTATCTTGGCACTTTGTACAACTTAAAATATTAATTTTCTGATATCTTTGTGCAGCTTAATCTTTATCTGCTGATTTATATAGTTTATAATATGTGCTCACTGAAGTCCTTAAACATTTTGCAATCTTTAAATTTGGGGTCTTCTGTAGCAGCTGAAAACCCAGTGCATCAAAAACTGGAGAGATCTGAAGACTTGGCAAAGGATTTGTGTGTGTACAGTAAAAGTAAATGTTCTAGACTAGTCATTGGTAAAAAATATTGTCACACAACAGAAAAATTAATGTGATACGATACCCAAGAATCAATATCCAAGTGATGAGGAACTTGGTCCCTGCAGTAATGCAGGTTAATTTAACACCACCCACATTGTTTTAATCTCTTGAACATTGTCTGTATTAAGTACGAAGTGTTTAAAAAGTCTTAGTTAAGAACCACCTATAGGTGGCATTACTAGTTTTAATAATTTAAGGCAAATATTTTTGATGAAAGTTGTGCAATAGCAGGTTTCTTTGTCCCAACTTCCAGCGTTCTCCTTCACCTGACCTGCTCCAGTACAGATACAGCTCAATTTTTATGCCGGCTGGAAAAGAATGCACGGTATATGCCGCTGCATATCTTAGCCTCATTATTCCTTGATACCAAATATTTTAAGCTACAATGTGTGAGTATGGGAAGATGTCACCGTGACATTTAATATTGTTAAAGAATATGAATCATATGCATTGTGTTAACCCACGACAGTGAAAGAACTGACAGTGTGACGGGAGGCGCAGATCAACTGAATTTTTCCCCCTTAGTCTTCAGTTGCTCAAGCAGTCTGTAATCACAGAGATATTTCTGATTTACTACTTGGATTTTAATAAGGTGTGAATGGTCACATTTTGATCAATAACAACCACATTCACAACACATAGGGTTAACGATCCAAATTACAAATAAAAAAAGTCACATTCCATTAGTAGTTTAAGGCTAGGGACTGGCAACCTGCTCCCGCCAGATATATATAATTCCTGCAGCTTTGCACTTTGCATTAATGACCCCAGACACTGTCAGAACTGCACCACTGAGTAATTTAAAAAAAGCACCTAATGAGGGCAACATTTCTTCATTTCAACAGTAAAGTATGAGTCCTATAATTGTACCAAACATGGCTCTAGCCCTCCAGTGCCATTCTGTAATGGTCTAAGTGGCTGTAGTGATCACAGTGGAGTTAATTCAGCAAACTCGATATCGCCATTGAATTTATTGGGGGCGGGGCTATGATAATTAATTGTTCAACTTTTTCGGCGAGGGTCCCTGGAGAGCTGCGTTTAAGTCCCAGGAAATTATGGCGTAAGTCAGTCACACTATAATTTGATGGAATTTCTGCACCATAATAATGGCGTAGCAAGTTTTCAGCCCTGTATGTTATCTATACCAAATATATGAAATGGGCATTGATTTCACTTCAATTGTGTCATGAATGCCTGCACTTTATCCAAATTTGTACAACCTCACTTCATATTCTATTAAAATAAAGCAAAGTCCATTTGTAGTACGCACTAAGTGCAAGTTATCTACAGAAAAATACACAGCATGGGTCTACAAGCATGAGTTACAAAAGAAAGAAATAGCATTTATATAACAGCTTTCACCATCCTCAGGATGCCCCAAAGTGCTATACAGCCAATAAAGTAATTTAAAGTGCAGTCAATGTTGTGATGTAGTCAAATGCAACAGCCAATTTACACACAGCAGGGTCTTATAAATAGCAATGAGATGAATAACCAGTAATACTGTTTCAGTGATGTTAGTTGAGAGGGAAATGTTGGCCAGGGCAAAAGGAGAACTTCTTTGAACTCCTCTTCAAATAGTAGCCATGGTGTGGAGATGCCGGAGTTGGACTGGGGTGGACAAATGTAAGAAATCACACAACACCAGGTTATAGTCCAACAGCTTTATTTGAAATCACAAGCTTTCGGAGCGCTGCTCCTTCTTCAGGTGAAGTGGAGAGATGCATAAAGACACAGCTTATATAGTCAGAGAATCATGTCAGATGATATATATGCTCTGACTATATAAGCTGTGTCTTTATGCATCTCTCCACTTCACCTGAAGAAGGAGCAGCGCTCCGAAAGCTTGTGATTTCAAATAAAGCTGTTGGACTATAACCTGGTGTTGTGTGATTTCTTACATCTTCAAATAGTGTCATAGGATATTTTCAGTTGACATAAACAGGCCAACTTCTGAAAGACAGCACCTCTGACAATGTGGTATTCCCTCAGTATTACACTGAAGCTTCAACTTCAAACTTGTGCTCAAGTCTTGGAGTAGAGCTTGAACCCACAACATTATGACTTAAAGATAACAGTGTGCTACCACTGAGCCATTTCACAAGCAAAATGTGGAACCTCTTCTACATTGCAAGAAAGGAAGAGAGAAAGCTATGGTAATTATTGCATTAGGCATTTTAAGTTGACAGTTGTATCATGAATGGTCTGCTAGGAACATTACCTCAGCAGATCATGTTCAAACGAATAAGGTGCTTGGATGACTGGGTTGAATATGAAAAATTCAAATTTTTTTGCAGTAACAACTAGGATGGAACAATATTCGTACTGAATTTTAAACACATTTGAATGTTTATGAATAATTTCTCCATATAAATATCAGTATGTAGTCACACATGTTTAAAACTTCCATAGTTCATGAATAATCAATTATGATGCTTAGTACTAAGCTGTACCGAGATTCACTGGGATATTTGAGATCTTTTTAAATATGAGCATTTGAAGTTTTAATAAGATCTGACTGATGATTTTTTGGTTAAGTTTTCTGATCATTGTTAAAGCACTTTATTTGAATACAAAACATTAATCAAAAAATTTAAGAATTCTGCGCAAAGAGATTGTGAAACTCACATTTCTGAATATAATTTAATTTAATTTTAATCTGTCAAGTTACATGATTTTTCAAAGCAGTTGACATCTTCTGCATTAATTGGTCAATCCCAAATTCTTGCTAACCTCCATTAGCTCAGGAATTGGAGTGATCTGGGCACCAGGTTTCACCATGGTCACTATTTGTGCCATTCTTGGGTTAACAAGAGATGATTTGCAATGTGGAAGAACAGATCTTCCTGACTCTTCCCCTTTTTAAACCAACTTTCCCCTCATCCCTAGGTGGAACTCACAGTCATCATGTCATCATAGGATACTGTCGTCAGCAGCCAGGAACAGAACCAATGGGATAAAAGCTCATTAGCAAGAAGTTGTATTTGAACACCAATCAGGTTGGGTTACAAAGGCAGGCCCACAGGTATAGTGCACTTTTGGAGGAAACAGCTCCAAAGCCATTTGAAATCGGGTTTCAAGGCACCCAGGTTTGCTCCTAAATTGGCCAGCATTCAGCTGTAGAATGGCAAGGGACTGGGTGTAGGAATAAATTACATATTCCTTTCGATTCTAGGACCTGAGCCTGAATTCAGCATAGTCTCAATCCAGTTGCCAGAATACACAAACCCATAACACAAGCTGACCCACAATTATGCAAACGTTAACACCATGTTGACAATCTCACTAGTTAGAATACAAAATACTAGAATAGAAGCAGAACTGCTTTGGAGCCTAACCCTGGAAGCCAGTATAAGAATATTAATGGAAATATAGCACTCTTATCAGCAGACATAGGGATCCAGCATGTCTAATATTTATCCCCCAGTCTTAACCTTTAGGTAGCTCTTCTGAGTTCTATTGGGCACCAAGGGGCTGCCAATGAGTTTAATGATCCAGCAGAGTCCCTTCTATTATGATAAAATGTATATATCACCTCGTCATGTTTATGAGATGGCAAACTCAATCTTACGAACCTGAAAGCCAGTTTTAAAGACAATAATCCAGAATTATTGTTGGATAGCAGTGGATGTACACTTGATACTTTTATATGATATTTCTTTGCCTGCCAATTTAGCAGAGGCATTAGCAAATGTAAAACAATTAATGCCTGTGTTAAAATAGCGGACAGAGGAATATCATATGTTAAGCATTTGCCCGCAAATATTGTCACTAGTAAATTCTGGTCCAGCATTTTAGAAGTTTCTCCAACTTTAAAATGGATGTTGAGATCCAGAAGAAAAGAAATGAGAAAGGATTGGAATAAATGGGTCAGATTGAATAGAAAAAATCTTAAGGTTAAAATAAGAGAGAGAATGTGGGAGAATGGAGAAAAGAGAACACCATTTTTATTTTTTATTTAATCATATGCATTTGGTGTTTATTTTCAAAGTATTTGGTTAATATTACAGTAATAAAGCAGCTCTTGGAGTTTGTAGTTTTATTACAGTCATATTTGTGTTTTTTCACCACATTCTGCATAAACTCAAATTTAAGACATCGACTAGATTGTTATTTCTCTGGATCTGCCAGCAAACTAACGGTTAATACCAACAATTACTTCTATCCCATGCTAGTTATTAAAGCTATATGAAGGTGTAACCTCAGGGTCATTTCCCCACCCCCAACTCTGAAATAAAATTGTCTGCCAAGGAGTTTTAAAAAATGTACTGATTCTATTATTGCAGTTACAAATAGACAGCCACTAACTTAATAAATCAGCAAGTAGTATCAAACATTCTGGGCGAACGATGTGACAAATGCTGACATATAATCTGGAGGAGGCATTAATGGCCTAATGCTCCCCCCTCCCCCATGGCTATGGTGAGTGCTTATATGGGAAGTAGGTGTGAAATATCTATTCAGTCCAAAGGACACAGGGAGGCAGCTTGGGGTGCTCATGCTTAAAGGGGCACACTATCAGAACAGTTAATCAGTTTGACTGCAAGTAATTACCAATATCATTTACATCTCAATTAATCATAATTGCTAAATTGAAATTCTCCCTTTACAATATTTAAAAGAGGTTGTGGTAAATAATTTAATTTATACATTTCCTGATAATGTTAAAATTATCAATTGAAACCATAATGTTATCAAATACAAAGCTTGTAGTCATTACTTGGGTACCATACCCCGGTGGAAAATAGGATTTGCATTCAGTTTGTTCAGAGATAAATTTATCAGTCACTAAATTTAGATTTGTAGCTACGACTTCTTTCACAATCACTGTCATTCAAAATTAGCCTGCATTCTCAGAATGTTACTACCTGTGAAATAAATGTTATAACATTTCAAACTGAAAGTAGTAGAAAAACCTGGTCAGTGTCATGCTGTAATTCATATTTGTAATCTTTACACCAGATTATTTAAAATGATGCAACTTAATTCTGCTTCAGAACATTCATAAAAACTGTACATTTTTAAATTGAGCTTTTCATGGAAAGCCACTACACCAGAGGTCAGGATTTTAAATGTGAACACATGCTATGAAGGAAGCCATGCAGGAATTAAAAAAAAACATTCTTCCTTGTTTTGTTAGTTTAGATTCTGAAAGAAGCTTTTGTGTGTAAAGAAGTAACTTGAGCCTAGGCCTGGAGCTATGCCCTGTGGTACACAGGCCACTATTTCTGCCCCAATACCAGTGTGAAAGAAACTAACAAGCCTTGTATCTCCAACCTGACACTGGCTTTTGTAAGAATTAATTTACTTCAACCATGGTGATAAAAAGATCCTTTGTGCCATTACATCACAGATACTAAATGGGAAGGATTGAACACTTGCTGATCATATTAACATATTAAGATCTGTTTTAAAATATGATGTTGGTTTTATTTCAGCCTTTGAAGCCATATTCATCGATAATGTTCAGAAATTGCCTGCTTCATTTCTAAGTCCCATCTATTTCCCTCTTGACGATTTTATTTGTTAATATTTCCTATCCAGCTTCATTGATTACCATGCCAAGCTGACAGAAGGAGAATTAAATTGGTCATTCAGAGCTGAGGGAAACATTCACTTTGGCCCAAAATGCCAGTTTCCCCTGCTTTCCTGAGAAAGTTACAGAAAAACTACTCAGCTTAGGTTGTTTTGTTTAAAAAAACAGCAATGTCAGGAGAGCTATTAGGCTGCTTATCTGTCTTTCTACTTTGGCACGTGAATACTCCCAGCTCAGCATGCCATGTGTCAAATCTATCATTTGATATGTCAGCAACCATAATTCCCTCTTTTGTCACCAATTTTGACCAAAGGATGAAAAATTGCTGTCAAACATCGGCAAAATTATTGTAGAAAAGGGCAAGTCTGTCTTTAGGTGTAAGCCAAGGTGAAACACAGGGAAACTCTCTTTAGATTAGGTCTGAGCTGAGAGAATATTGATCTGTATGCTGAAAATTGTTGATCCCTGGGAACAGGAGATGACAAATGGTGGCAAACAAAAAAATCGAGTCTCTCCAAGGACATTCCAGCTGTACTGTGTTCACTGGAAGTATCTGTTTAGTATTAGTAGAACCTACTTGCCCCCAGCAGGAATTGAACTTGGCTTCTGCCAAACATTTTTTTTCTGTAGCTTTCCATTTCAATCTCATTTCCTCATTGCTATGTTAGACTTGGTTTTACGTGATTTTACTTTTTTGTATTATGTGACTGAAATGTATTGGATTAATTGGAGTCACTATAGTAAGAATGTTAAGGAATTTATTTAGTCATCATATGCGTTTATTAAAAAGGAACTAAAATCTTCCTTCATTGTAAATTTGAGAACATTACACGGTGGGAGTTTTTCAACAAAATGCAAATGATAATTAAAATGCAATGATTATATATTGTCACACTAAAATAATCAGGAACCATTATTGATTAATGATGCAGTAATCAAAATGCAATTATCTTCCTCCCAGGTTTATCCACTGTTTATTAATTTCAAAGGCATATACAGTATAATTTTCCTTAATTTTGACCAGGTGCTTGATATATACTTAGACAATAGTATTTTGACTATACACGTGTTATACAAGACTCATCTTACAGGATCTGAACCATGGAAGTGCTGTATCATGGGAATCTTGTGCTGTTGCCCAAAATGTCACCGAGCAACTATTCAGCTATCAAATTTAGAACTGACTGCAGCTGTAATCAATTATGAATTGAATAACAAAATCCCAACCCCTTTTTAAATGTTCTTCTGAAAAGTAAACATTAAAAATAATTGTAATATTTGAATGAAAGATCTCTTTACAAATGGTGGGTGGCACAGTTGAAATATTGTTGTAGACAGGATTTGGGGAGAAGGACATAATGAGGGGAACTCCCGTGTGATAAGAATGATTTAATTGGCAGAGGGTAGTGGAGATGACTGTGGATAATCTATTACAGTGATAATGAATTTATGTATTAATGGCCATTGGGTGCAGGGAGATTTTAGCTTATGCCTCTAAATTTGAGAAATATCTGAAGATTTTCCCCCATGCATGTTAATCTGAGATTTCTTTTATAATAATTAGCAAATTGCCTGTGGTATTGTTTACGATGAATTGGAGGATACACTGACTTACAATAAGGATGTTATCAACAAAGTGTGACAGAGAAACTGTTACAGAAAATAAATGTGACACTTATAGGAAGTGTGCGCTACCCATGAGACTTTTAATATATCATCAGATCTCCTGTGGTGTTGCTCACACTGAGTCAGAGGAAACAGTCTTTTATAACAATAGGGATGTTATCAACATAGTGGCCCAGAAATTCAGGTCTCCACGGGTGAGTACGCACGGGGTACTCACCCGTAGGCCCGATGGAAGTGCCGGCTTCCTGCATGCACTGCGCATGCGCGGGAAAGCGGCACTTCCGTTCCTCTGAACAAAGGGGTTCAGAGGTCGAACGCGTGCGCGGGGGAGTCTGCGCGTGCGCTTTGAACTTAAGTTTTTTACAGGTTTTTCCGTGAGGATAAGTCTTTAGAATTTAGAAATTTAAAAAGCCTGCTTTTTACAAGGTAAGTGGTCAATTAATTAAAATTAAAACATTTTTTCCACAGGTTTATTATTTTTAAATACTTTAAAGCAAGGTAAGTTTATTTTTAGCCCCGTTAGAATATAAAATTATCTTTTTCAAAAATTTAAATTATTGTTTAAAATAGTTATTTAATGTAATTTATAGTTTATTTTAAAAATGTGATTTAAAAAAAAAAAAAAATTATTTGAAGGTTTACTGCTATTTTGGGGCCGTAGTATTTATAAGTCTTGACAGCTCTTCCTGTCAAGACTTATGAATGGAGCATTCCCTGCTCCGATTGGCTTCCCATGGCCCACGTGATCCCAGGGGACGCATCAAACTAACTGCACCCCTGGGACACGCAAGCACTGCGCGCCTACAGCTGGGCCAGGCCCCGGATCGGAATTCCACGGGGCCCTACAGCGGGGGCTTGCACCCGCGGGAAGCCCCCGACCCGAATTTCTGGGCCAGTGTGACTGGAAAAGTCTTATAGAAAGTAAATGTTACACATACAGGAAGTGTGCTGTAGATATAGACATTTAGACCGTGAAATTCGGCTCCGTAGTGCCGGTAGTTTTGGCTGGTTTTGAAGGAAAATTGACATCCGCCTCGTGTCCGTTGGCTGCTACTGGAAGGCCTCTGAGTACACCACTTGCTCCCAGTCATGGGGGCTTCAGTTGCAATCCTCCTCACACTGCAGCATGACAGGGCGATGGAGCAGAGGCAGCAAAGAAGACCATCTGCTCACAGAGGGAATAAGAGGAGGGCTCTCAGCAGGAGGCCTTACCCACCTAGGGTCTTCAGGTAGCACTGCTTCTACCTGCACCTAAGCCAGTAGCAGTGTGTTCAGTGGCTCCACATCACCAAACAGGTGGTCACAGAACTCTGCCACCTCTTGCAACCAGACCTGGTGCCTCAGAGCAGGGCAAAGACGGCGCTGCCAGCAGCCCTCAAGGTGACCGTGGCCCTGAATTTTTTCACCAGCGGATCTTTCCAGGCTGGAACAGGTGACATAGCAAACATTTTGCAGTTTGCCATCTGTTACTGCATCCAGGAGGTCAGAGGCTCTGTACGGTAGGAAAGGGGACGTCATTGTCTTCTCTCTAAACCGAGAGAAACAGGAGGATCGCACACATGGCTTTGCCAGGATAGCGGGCTTCCCCATGGTGCAGGGTGCCATCATCTGCACACACGTGGCTTTCCGGCGCCACATCTCAATGATGAGATGTACTGTAACTGCAAAGGCTATCACTTACTTAATGTACAGTTGGTTTGCGACCATGCCCAGCACATCAGCTGGTGAATGCCCACTATCCTGGCAGCAGTCATGATGCGTTCATTCTGCACCAGTCTGCTGTGCTAGCAATCTTCCAGGCACCACGCCAAACCCAAGGGTGGCTCCTTGGTAACAAGGGCTCTGCACTCCGCAACACCACCATTCGTGACCAGCACTCATATAATGAGGGACGTGTCTATACGCAACACCAAAATTCTGATTGGTTCCCTTGGAGGACAAGACACACATTTCAGTTTGTCTGGAATGTGTAGTTAGATCCTCCCTGCCTACATAATCAATTACTTTGCAAAGTGTAATTCGGGCCATTCTGACATCCAGGTTCCAGACAGAACAGAGCTCACATAGAACATTGCGGGTAAAGACCTTCTCCCACCCCCGAAACAAGTTCCTGACCTCCCCACCTACCCAGCCCAAGTTCCTGACCTTCCCTGCCCCGCACCCCCCTCAAATATATGGGGCATTTTGTGTGGGTCATGGATTGTTAACAGGTTTATTGGATATGAAGTGAATAGTGACAGTGTCATGACTTCCAAATTTTGTCCAATCCAATTATGTCAAATGTCACACACGCACCGAGCTTTCTGAGAAATCAACCAGCTCTAGGGGGAGGAAAGGGAGAACGTGGTGCGGGTGTAAAGGAGGTGGGGTTGGAAGAACATGGTCCATCTTATCATCTGGAACACGTTCTCGCTCTCATCCCACCCCTTTCGACCTGGATCGCGTTCTTCCCCAATCCCCACTGCTGTCTGTGCTCTTTACCCAGCCCCCCCCCCCCCGAGTTCCTGACCTCCTCTCCCTGAGTTCCTGACCTCCTCTCCCCGAGCTCCTGACCTCCTCTCCCCCCTCCTCTCTCCCCCTCCTCTCCTCCTCTCTGTCTCTCCCCCTCTCTGTCTCTCCCCCCTCTCTCCCCCTCCCCCCCTCTCTCTCTCTCTCTCTCTCTCTCTCCCTGTCTCTCTCTCTCTCCCTGTCTCTCTCCCTCACTTCCCCTCTCTCTCTCTCTCTCTCTCTCTCTCCCCCTCTCTCTCTCTCCCCCCCTCTCCCTCCCTCTCTCTCTCTCCCTTTCTCCCTTTCTCCCTCTCTCTCTCTCCCCCTCTCTCTCTCCCCCTCTCTCTCAGCCCCTCTCTCTCTCTCTCTCTCTTCTCTCTTCCCCCCCTCCCTCTCCCCACACTCTCTCCCCAACTCTCCACCTCCGATTCCCTCACTCTCTCTGAAGGCTGCAAAATGTTTGTGCAGATAATCACAGCGATATTCTGGGCGAAAGTCCTGGAGGCTCCTTTTGTACAGTCATTGATTTTCGACAGATAACCCAAAAGCCCTAGTAGCAGGCTTAGGCTTGAGCAGCAACTCCAGGCTCGACAACGTGGTCCGGCCCCACTTCCGGCTTCCTCGTATATCGTACTGTGCATGTCCAACTGGATCAAGTGCGCATGCGCAGTGCTAACAATCACTCTATAATGAGAGCCATGCTGCCTTAAGGAACATCATCGAGCAGACCATCCGCTGCCTTGACCGCTCGGGAGGAGCCCTCCAGTACTCAGCAGAGCGGGTGTTCCAATTCATGGTGGTCTGCTGCATCCGTCACAACTTGGCCATCATCAGGGCGCAGCCCTTGCCACCACGGGTTCTGCAACCACCTCAGGAGAAGGAGGAGGAAGGAAAGAGGCAGCCTGCACATCCACGTTCCAGACAGGCTGTCTGAAAGCGTATCATCAAACTCCGGTTCCCGTGAATGAAACCCCAGATCCTCATTGCTCAACACTTCCCCACCTGACCATCACTCTGTCACAGAACATCACAGTGTCTTCATGGTCACAATGCTGAAATGAAAGCCACCACAAAACAAACATTCCAAACCAAATTTATAAATCAATCAATCCAATATTGCATAACAAAGTCAATTAATCACCCTTGTGCATTCCCTTAGTGCCTGACTTCTGTGTGCCTTTGCCTGTCCTATTGCTCCTACGAAGTTGCAGCATGGCTGGTGGAAGGCTACTGACTTTCAGTGAGGGAGACTGCAGATGGCCTTGCAGGATGACCTTAAGCAGCTCTGGGCCTAGAAGGCCTGGCAGCAGACTGCACCACCTTGGCATGGGCAGCAGCAGTCTGGGCTGGCTGACAGGCAACAGCAAGGGCACTGGCGGAGTGGCAGTGGTGGGAGGGTGAATGTCGTCATCGTGAGAGAGGACAGCAGGTTCACGCTCCACGGAGCCTCTGCCACTCCCCCAGGGCGACACCTCAGCAATCCTAGTAATCTGTTGGACAGATTGCTGGACTGCTGTGACACCCTGCAAGCCCCTTTCAACACTGGTAAATGCAGCCATGATGGCAGCAAGCTGAGTCTTCATTAGAGCAGTCAGAGCTTGCATGACAGAATTCTGAGCTTCCACTGCAGCGCTCAGATGTTGGGTCGCATCCACTTGTACTGCAATGGAAGCTGAGATATCAGCAATCAGACCCTGCATCATGGTTGGGTCCAAAAGTGTTCTAATGGAGTTGCCCATCACTTCCATCCTGGAAATCATGGGTTCCAAGCTCTGCTCAAAGTCTTGTGCAGAGTTGGTGCCAAATACCTCCATGTTCCTTGAAAGTGAAAACATATTCTCTGGCAAGCCTGCCAATGCACCAAGCATTTCTGTATGCATGCCCATCACCCTTCTTCTGTAGACCATCGAAGTCCTCATCTGAGTCCTCTGCAGCAGAACACATGTGCGACCTCGCCCTCTCGTGCCCGGCGACTCACCACGTGCAGCTCCCATCTCTATTCTACCCTCTAAAGTACACACAGTGCCAGTATCTGAGCTGCTGCCTGTGAGTGTGAGATTGAGTGAAGGTGTCTTTTCCTGCACTGGCTGGCCAGATTTGGAGTTCTTGGGTATCTGAAAGGAGAAAGGCACAAGGGGGTAGGGTTGTGGTGAGGGGAGGTGGGGGAAAGCAAGATGTGCATGCTTATACTATCAGCAGCTTGTAAGTGAGAAGAGATTGTGGGATGAGTGGAAAATCGGATGTGAGAAGGAGGATTAGGGATGAGCGTACCGTCATCTTCAATGGTTTTAGCCTCGCCGCTCAGCACAGCCTGAGTGGCAGCCCCTCCGATAATGTGGAGCACCATCTCCTCCAGCTGGGTAAGGATAGAAAGACTTATCTGTCCCCACCAGGAAAGACTGCTGGCATTGACCTCGTTGGCTATCTGTTCCCACTGCCTTCGCAGCTCCAGGCCCCCTGTGAATAGAGGACCTGTCTCCTCCTTTCCAACCCCTGCACTACGGCCTCTAGTGCTGTGTCCGAGAATCTTGGAGCCCTTTCTCTGGCCTGTTGAGCCATTATTCAGTAGTCCTCTTTCTGAGGCTTGCCTCCACAACCAGTTGCATGAGTTGATGCAGGCAGAATGCAACACCCCTTTAAGAGGTGCAGACTGCCTTTAAGAAGTGGAGGCTAGCTTTAATTGGAGCTAGCCTCGCATGAACTTGGTCCCCCTGCTGAGCATTCAGCCACTCAGCAGCGCATTAAGTGCTGAACTGCCTGCTGCAATCATTGTAATTAGCAGGCAGCACATAGGTTGTGTGCTGCATGCATTCCATTCAACGGGCGTGGGCTGATCTCGCATCGCGATCCTCGCACCCGTTTCCGAGGTCTACCGAATTTTTAGCCCTACATATATTATTAATACATTGAGATTTTAGGCTTTGAAATTCATTACTGTCAGATGCAATACAGTCTCGATGCCATTTTAAATTTGAATGTTTGCCAATGAGCAAAGCAGATTACAGTTTACAGTTTCATTGGCCCTCAGATTATCAGAACATTGAGACTTTGTTGCACATAGATAGATATCAGTTGAATTCTGAATATTCCTCATGTTATATGTGTGAAGTTAACAAATTGGCTTCAGTTTGAAGATTTGATCCGGTCTTTCCTAAATCATACTAATCCGAGTTTATTAATTGCAGACTGAATTCTTTGAATCCTTTTTCCTACTACAGTACAATTAAAACTTCCCACTGCATCTAGTCAAAGTTATTGGCCCTCCATTGACATAACTGTACATAGCATCCATCCTTGCAAAATGAATTCTACTGATTTAATTCAGAAATGATGAGTAAGTGTTTAGGATCCAGGTTCTTTAATCCTAGTTTACTATTTTAGAAGGGGGTACCTGGTGTTACATTCCTCAATCACAATCCTTCCTTATCGGTCCTGCAGGCTTTAGCTACACATAGTGAATATTGGGACAATTCTGAATTCTAGTTCCAGACACTTTTTTCCAAGAACATCCTAATAGATCTGCACACTCTCACAGTTGGGATTTGCCAACTTGCTTCACTTTTTGGCTGAATCTATTTCTGGAGACATTACAGATGAAGGGATAATCTCACTGATGTGATGTGATGTTCTGAGAAGGGTATGAAATCTCATCAATGTTTCTATCATCAGGAAGTATTTCTCCTTATCAGGACAGAAAGAAACATTAAAAAGCAAACTTCAGCTTTGGCCCAGCCTAGCCTTTTGATTCTGTTTTGACCTGGGTCTGTGGTATTCATTTTTGCATACTGTAAAATCTGATGCATAAGTTGTTCATTTCTATGAGCTGCAAGTATAGCGGTACGACTTGCACATCCCTGTGATTAATGTATTTCTAGACAACTGCCTATAATGGTTTGTAGTCTATTTTAACAATACTCCAGAGACTGTCTGCAGCATGTCTCGAGCTTTATTCCAAAATGTTGCAGATCACATGGTGGTTTTTATATACATCCCATTTCTGACCATTAGATGGCTCTATTCAATTATATACATAATAATCATACCGCCCAACATAAAGGATGCTTTTCCAATTTTGCACTAGTCCAACCAATTTATGGCATATGAGGGTAAATTCACCAATCTCACACTCCCAGTGGGGAGCTGCATTTGAAAGAAGTGCAGATCAAGGAGTATTGGAGCTAGTGTCTTAGTCCTATCCCCCAACCCACACTTCCTTCAAGCATTGGTGCTTGTAGCTAGAAGTGCAAAATTCATGAATTTTTCCTAAAATGCCTATAAAACACACAGTTTCCCAGTAATCTCAACAAGCATATTTAAGAATACCATCAATGGCTTTGGTCCCAACTACCACTTCCCAGAAGTACAAGATTTTAGGGCAATGCTACAACATGTGAAAAATGTATCCTCTTCTGAGTCACATCGCCAACACCTACCCTCGGACAGCTAACCCGATGTGGGTTTAGAATCTGTGAATGATCTTCAACTGAGTCAACCTTATATGTAGAGAATGACTGTAAGCTAATATCCATCTAACTAGTACGACACTAGCATCACAAATATCTTCAATCTAAAAAAAACTGACAATCATATTTTTCCTAATAATAGATTATTTCTCAATAAATATGCAATGATTATATCACAAGTTTCATATAAAAAGTGGGAAACATTGAGAATACATCATTTCAATGGGGAAGTAACAAACTTTTATATAATATCTCTTCAAGTGCCAGAGCTAAGTATTTAATTGCAAAACTTATTCTGGGTTTGACCAGCCAAAACCAAAATTATATGGATTAATTGGTTCTTTCATGTGCCATTATTACTCAAAACCTTCCCCGGATACAGCAAAGCACAATGGCAGCCAATTGCAGACCTATTTAATCTGCTTCACTGGTATTTCACTAACACAGAGATCCAAAGGCACTTACAAACCTTTCATGAGAGTCAGGCATCAATGAATGTTTTGTGCTGTTTCTAAACATTCTAAATAGCATATTATTGCCATTAGCATCATCATTATTACTACTGTTGTTTTAGTCTGACAACCAGTCAAGAGACTTTCAGGTTAATGGTTCAAAAGCAAATTTACGTGCAATTTGATTAGAAGGGATCAATTTGTTTTCAAAACTCGAAGGCCAAAATTTGTGATTCTACTGGCATACTCCTGCCATAATTCTGTTCTCGGCATGGTGGGACACCAGCAAGCTGGTACGTTGAATAAAAGCAGGTGCTACAGGCCTGCTAATGGGTGAAAGTGGGACCCACCTGAGGATCCATGCCTGGATCCCACCCCCAAGGAGTGAAGACATTTTTGGAGGACATTTTGGTTGAGGGGGACCTTCCGTGTTCTTCCCAAGAAAAGACCCTAACCCTGGATGCTCCTCTGGGATTCCTGGCCTCTTCGCATGGCAGGTGCATGAGATGCTCCCCTATTGGTGCAGGTACCTGCCCAGGTTATGCAAATAAGTTAACTTCCACCTGGCCCCACAAACTATGGCAGGCTCAGCTGGGAGGTCATGGCAGGTGGATCCAGCATTTACTCCAGGATCCAAGGCCCACGTGTTTCTCCATCCCATGTATGCTCCATCTCTTTACTAGTTACAATTTTTTATACAGGAATAAACTGGTACACTGAATAAAAGCAGGTGTTAAAAGCCTGATAATGTCTTTAGTATGTTCCTTTTAATTATATTATTAAAAGGAACATAATAAAGACATATTACTGTTAAAGCAATCCTTAATGGTCGCCTGGTAATGCAGTAATTTGCTGCATCAACACACCAAACCACAGGATGGTAGGTTGTGTGCTCTCTCGGGATTTCTTCGTGACGTTGCTATCTCAGCTGGAGTGAAGGGCTTTCTAATAGTTGTACTCTGAAGGAAATTTATTGGATGGTGGTTGTGCTTTTTATTTTACCAGTGGACACAAGCTCATCTTATTAGGAGCTAGAACATTTCAACATTACCACAGCTGCAAGACTGTACCGAAACGCCTTGAAATTCCATGGGAGGCTCTTCGAGTCTCTTGCTGTAACTCCAGCCACTGACCGGTGGAACCTCCAGAGACATGGGTCGGAGTTTTGCCTACCTGGACGGGTCCAATGCGGGCGGTGTCCGTGGTGGGTCGCGACCCCACTGCTGGCTCCATCCCGCTGTTGAAAATTAACTTATCTTAATGGGGCCTATTAAGCCGGCGCAGCGCGTTACCCAGCCCAATGAGATGGAGCGGGTCTGGTGATGTCATTCATGACTCATTTTCAGCTGGGATCTTTAAAGGGACCATGGCCTCGTTGCATTTGAAGTTTAATCTAACATAGTGCTGTCAGTGCACTACGGCACTGGAGTGCTGCAAACACTGACAATGACTACACAGAGGCAGAGGGCTGCATATGGAGGGAGTCAGAGCATGCAGGGAGGTCCTCTTCCCTTCCAATGGGCGGACGAGACCTCCCCAGGAGAACAAAACAGTCTGGTTGCACATTGCAGAGGAGGTCACAAGCAGGGATGTGACCAGGAGGACCTGGGTGCAGTGCTGCAAATGTTTCAATTATCTCATTAAATTAGGAAACATTAGTACAAAGCCACACTCAACTGCTTCCTGCTGTGCCTCTCATCACATCCCCATCACTCTGCCCTCCCTACCCTACTCCTGTACATCCTTACTCTCACCAACATACCTTGCACCTCCACTCATCCCTCTCTATCTACATTATCACTTCCCCATCTCACTAGCCACCCCTCACACTCATCCTAGTGCAATCATACCAACTAACAACACACTTGGGTGTTTTATCCAATGTTTATGTAAAGTTTCTGTTAATGTGGTGTCAAACATAAAAATCGTTATTTTAAACACTTTCCAGTCTTGGACAGATTTGTGCACACCTTTGCACAGGAAACTCTTTATTATCCGGCACCGACGGGACCGGCGTGGTGCCGGTTTATCAAAAAGTCCGGATTACAGAGAAGTATAGTTAAAAGGTACGAGAGCTCCATACACAGCAACAAATCCAGGCTTCCCTGTTGCTTAGCAACATGTGCAGGAACTCCGACCACAGACCAAGTGTCCCTGTTGCTTAGCAACAAGTGCAGGAACCCCAGTTGCACAGCCACAGATCCAGGAACTGCTACTAATATGAAGTAAAATTTACCTGAACCTACTCCTGAATTTTGCCGGTTAACAGAGATTTCCGATTATTTAGGTGCCGGTAAATCAAGAGTTTCCTGTAAGTGGCTTAGTGAGTTGCAGTGAATGGTGAGACATAAAGGTAGCACCCCCCCTCCCCCGCCCCCCCGCCCCAGCAATGGTGATGAGTGTGAAAGGAATGGCTTGGGCATTGTAGGGATCCTTTATGGTGTTGGTGTGGGGTGGTGCCAACCTGGTGCATCATGTGGCAGCCATATGGGTGTACAGCATAAAGATAACTAAATCTGGTGATGATGAGGCCATTCCTGGCCTCCCAGGCAGCAATGTGGTCGGGTGCTGATGCCCTCTGTCCTGTGCAGCATCAGGTGATTGCGAAGAAGATTGGTGTTGTTGGTGCTGCTGGTGTGCCTGGTGCTACTGGTGTTGGGGCTCATCGTGGTCCAATTCTGAGGACCACGGTGAGACAGTATAAACAGCACCCATGTTCACTGAATTAATGGCAGGTCAAGTACAGATGACAGAAGCGATCTGTAAATGGTGCGAGAGTTCTTCCAATGAGGTGACACTGGATGGAGACTTTGCTGGAACACTTGCAGCCTGCAGAATCTGTGCTGGAAATGGACTGAGAAACAGCTTCTGCCTGAGGAAAGTGATCATCTGCCAGGTGTAAATGTACAGTAATCAACTGGAGCAGTGGCCATTGAACTCCCACCTCAGGTTGACAGACGTGGTTCCCGAGTTGCGTGAATCCCATGGCCATGCATGTAAATTTAAAAAGTAAGTGAAAAAAGGCTCTTACGTGGCTGTAAACTACCTGATAATGATTTCAATTGGGTTGCCCGCCGCTGCCGGTCGGGTCGGCTCTGCAATGACAGACGTCCCTGTGGGAAAGGCACGTGGGAGCGAGATGACAGGTTCCAGTGGTCTCCCACCAAGGTTAGTGGGAAACTGAGAGAACTGCAGCAGAATTCAGGGCCAAAGTATTTTAAAGTACACAGAAAGACTTAGAGGATGATCTTAAGTGGTCTGCAGAATTTATATTTTATCTGTAAGATTACTCTCTAAAGGGGCTTTGTTGAACTTTTTGAAATTATATAATTGAAATAAAAATGTGTATCGACATTTCCATGTTGCATATCCAAGATATTGTGATTCATTTAAAAAGTATGGTGCTTCAAATAGTAAGTTTCTAGCACACCCTGATTGAAGAGCAAACGTAGGTTTTGATTACTTCTCATAAAACTATTCAACCTCTACTCAATTTTCACCCCTCCTCTGCTGAGGCATGGTTCCACAGGTGATGGCAGCCTTCTGGTATCTCATTCATGCACTTCTTTCAACTGTACAGGCTTGATTCAATCCGACCGTACACCCACATGTGCACTTTTAAGCAGGAGTTACTAGATAGCAAACAGGAGCAGGAATCCTGGCATATTCACGCCTCCCTAGCCCAGAGTTACTGGAGTGAATTGTTGTAGTCTTACTGATATCCATGCTGAGATCAGCCAAGTCAATATCAACTAGGGATTGAACCTTCCAGGTTTGTCTAGCTCCGTACGGATATGTACTCCAGCATCATGATCTGTACAAGGGCCAATGGGAGACTCACTAAGCCTATCTTCCTTGAAAAATAAGTGAGCAAAGGTTGTCTACAGTCACTCATCCTATTCAATATATCTATCAATGGTGTGTTGGAAAGCATTGTAAAGAATAGTGTTGGATTAACAACAGAAAATGCTGGAAATACTCAGCAGGTCAGGCAGCATCGAGGAGAGAGAAACAGAGTCAACGTTTCAAGTCAGGGACCCTTCGTCAGTGTTGGATTGTTTGTTCCATACACTTCTGAAAGAATTGTGGTGCTTCTTTTTGCTGTGTATGTATTGATGGATTCACTTTGGGATCTGGTGTGTTTAACTCGGCGGCCTAGAAATTGGATCATGCTGCGCCCTTTCTTCGGGAGCTAAATGGTACCCTAAGTCTCCAATATGGTGAGCAAGAATTGCACACTCATTGCGAGCTGGAAGTGCACCGCCCGCTATATTGATGTAGGCAAAAAAATCGCTGTCCTGGGTCCATGCCTGAAACAGGCCTTAGCTACTTTGCATATGCCAATAAAGGGTCTAATGCTTGTTTGAAGCCTCCTATGCAATATTGGATTGCCCTGAGGCAGCCGACACCAGATGCATTCATAAAAGTTAGGTTTGCAGGCAGCATAACAGGAGGGCCTTGGGAAACTGCTGCCAGCTAAACCAACAAGGTAAATGTTTAAAAAATACTGACCTGAATGTGGAGCCAGGAGGAGCAGCAGTGCTCCTCCCGACCCCACATTGAAACCATGCGGACTGCTGCCAATCATCGCACACATCACGATCACAGTGTCCATCGCCATCTGACATCCCCAATCGCTGCCAACTGCTACCCTCCCTCCCAGCCACTGGTACTCTCCCGACCTGATCAATCTCCCTCCTGACCCGATCAGTCACCCTCCCTTCCCGATCTCCCCCTTTTCCAGCAGTCCCACTTCCCAGTCCCCTTCAAAGACATACCTGAGGGCCGATGTTGGCATCGCGGCGGCCTGAACTTTGATTCCACTTCGCCGGCGAGCTGCCTGAGAATGCCTATTAGTTGTCTGCAGCTCGCCAGCTTGATGATTGTGAGGCCCGAGGCCCAAAATCACGTGCACCTCGGGCCTATCCATTTATGCACAGGCATTAATCCAATTTTGGGTGCATGCAAATTGCTAGGCCATCATCTTCAACACCAGGTTAACCAGTGGGATATGGTGTTGGGTGTCCTCAAGTGCCTTATTATGGCTCTGAAAAGTTCTAGAGGGAGCTTAAAGGTAATGGCCATCTATCCCAGTTGTTGATACATATTTGGTATCTGGGATCCTAGTGGGTGCCGACTTTGGCTTGGAAATGCACCGAGAATGGGCAAAGAGCACTCTGGTATTTCTGATCTCTTTGTGAAGACTCTGGCCTACGTCAACCTGTTACTCAGCCCTCTATATGGGTAGGCAATCTGATGATGGATACATCTCTTTACCAAAGCTTCTGACATGAAGGCCTGGATTAAGCAATTGGTGATAAATAATTCTGGTACGTGAAATTGGACTTGAAATCTATAACAGTAAAGTGGCTGACACATTGCAAGCTGTCCTGAATAGGTCCAACTCTGAGGCCCCTGCCAGCCTGCCTGCAGCGGGAGCCTTGGCCAACTGGAAAGTCAGCGAAGATAAAATGGCACTGAGCAATATCGGGCTGGTAAGTCCACGCACCTGTTTTTAACCCCTCCCACGAACTGCTCCCGTCCGGCAACGAGGGGGTGTTACAATCAACCCACTATGTCTGACGTTTTCTTGAGTCCCTGACTGCAGTCTACAGTTGCAGGAAATCGCACTCACACCCACCGGCAACCTTGTCACTCTCGCCAGTTTTGGGCGGTAGTTCGTGCTGCAACATGATAATGAGACCAGGCAGTTAAAATCAGCCAGGACTCGCTTTGTTCCTGACTGAAATCATTTTGTCGACTTCATTATTAAATATTGTTTTAATATTTATGCAAGCACGAATTATTTTATTTGTATTCCCATTCTCTCTGACCGATACCCTTTAACTTATTTCTAATGCAGCCATCTATGTATACATCCTTATTTCTAATTTACTATGTTGAACAAAATGAAATCCCTGATTATTGTTTTGTAATATGATTGTTACTTTGAATAGGGATACAAGATGTGTATGAGTTTTGTGAAAACCTGGTGTAATATTTCATTAATACTGGCAGCACATGAGTCGAATATTAGATAAACTTTCTGTGATGGCAGGCTGGGTGCGATTGTACTTTTCAGCAGATTCATTTCAAGCACGTTGAAATCTCCTGATTGCCTTGGGGAGATTTTATTTTTGTTCAAAGAAACCATGTTTGCAATTCTTGGCATCTATTCTCAAACTTCCTGGGCTGTGGTGCTGCAAAGCATCTGTAAAACTCACAGTTATTATTTTTATTTGCAGCTCAACACTGGCCAGACCAATGGACCAAGGGGATTCGACATCAATGTGATGCCAGCTTGGAAGAAAAATATAACTGGCGCTGGAGTAGTCGTGACAATCATAGATGATGGTGAGTAATCCCTTCTTTTTTAAAGTGCAGCCATCTGGATCAAGATATCATCCTTTTTCCCCAAACATAACGTTTCTGGGGCCTAGTCATGGATTAAATTGGGACGTGCTAAAATGGCCATTAGTAGAATATTCTATTCATAATATCTGCTGGGTGTTGTGTTCCTGCCTACAAGGCATAATATTTTAGTATTTGTAAACAACCAAGTATCTGTTTCAGTCCCAGAGACAAACGGTTCATACCTGGGATGGCAGGAATGACGTATGAGCAGAGATTGGGTTGACTGGGCTTATATTCGCTGGAGTTTAGAAGAATGAGAGGGGATCTCATTGAAACTTATAAAATTCTGACAGGACTAGACAGACTAGATGAAGGAAGAATGTTCCCGATGGTCGGAGAGTCCAGAACCAGGGGTCACAGTCTAAGGATAAGGGGTAAGCCATTTAGGACTGAGATGAGGAGGAATTTCTTCACCCAGAGAGTGGTGAACCTGTGGAATTCTCTACCACAAAAGGCAGTTGAGGCCAATTCATTGAATATATTCAAGAAGAAGTTGGATATATTTCTTGAGGCTAAAGGGATATGGGGAGAAAGCAGGGACAGGGTACTGAATTTGGATGATCAGCCATGATCTCAGTAAATGGCGGAGCGGGCTCGAGGGGCCGAATGGCCTACTCCTGCTCCTATCTTCTATGTTTCTATGTATGTGTCAGTATAGCAACCATTAGCCCAACATATAACGCAGCTCCAAAACAGACTGTGTGATTCAAGCATCCCGTTTGTCCAAAGAACTAAACCTCGCATTTTGGAAAATAGATGCCCATTTTGAACATGAGAATACTTGGGAACTATTTTATAACAACTTAGTCTTTCTTGTAAGTTCTATAAACAATTCCTATGCCAGTTACTTAGTTGCCAGCATCTTCCACAAAATGTGAAATGGAATAGATGTACCTAATGTAAAATATGGAATCGATTGTATTTGATTGAACCATACAAGGCACTTACTAAACACCTGAAGTGTCTTGTTCTCACTACATTATGAAGGTCATAGATCAAAGAACGATTTGCATTTATATTGCACCTTTCATGAACTTAGGATGCCCCCAAAGTGCTTCAGAGCCAATGAAGTACATTTGAAGTGTAATCGCTGTTTAATGTAGGAAATGCGGCAGCCAATTTGCACACAGCAATGTCCCATAAACAGCAATGTTATGACAGATAACAGATCATCTGTTCTAGCGATGTTGCTTGAGGGATAAATATTGCCCAGGACACCGGGGAGAACCACTGAGCCATGGCTGACATTTATATAGGTCTTCCATCCATAGCCAGTGACTGCTTTATCCAAGAATGGAGGATCACAATAAAATTATTTATTTTATAGTTACAGAAGTGTCCTTCCGGTACTTATCCAATTCCCTTTTGAAAGCCACGATTGAATCTGCCTCCACCACCCTCTCAGGCAGTGCATTCCAGACCCTAACCACTCGCTGCGTAAAAAAGTTTTTCCTCTTTGGTTCTTTTGCCAGTCACCTTAAATCTGTGTCCTCTGGTTCTCGACCCTTCTGCCAATGGGAACATTTTCCCTCTATCTACTCTGTCTAGACCCCTCATGATTTTGAACACTTCTATCAAATCTCCTCTCACGTAACTGAAGTCCCTCATCTTTGAAATCTTTCTCATAAATCTTTTCTGCACCCTCTCTAAGGCCTTCACATCCTTCCTAAAGTGCGGTGCCCAGAATTGGACACAATACTCTAGTTGAGGCCGAACCAGTGTTTTATAAAGGTTCATCATAACTTCCTTGCTTTTGTACTCGATGGGCTGGATTTTCATGTAGGAGGCGGGACTACAACTTTCGGTGTTGTAGTCCCGCCTCCATCGAGTTCTAGCCAACCCACGTGATTTAGACTTGATTGACCTTGTTGAGCCCACCTAGCGAGCTCAGCAGGCCAATTAAGGGCCACCTGGCAACAGGTGACGTCACAGATTGACATTTCACCTGTCAAGACCTTTTGACAGATAAAATATCAGCGTTTCACAGCTGTTTGAAACTGTCAAACACTGACAATCTGTACTCTAAGTTAATTCCTTCCTCTCAGGGTGATTTAGAGATGTCCCCGGAACAGAGAGCTGAATGCTGCAATTTTTGACAGCTCGCAGCCATTCTGCTTTCTGTGCCGGTGAGATGAGGGGCTCCCGAGGCCTGAAGGAAGGAAGGCTGTAAAGGTAAGTAAAGGTATGTAAAACTTCTTTAAACACTTTACACACACCAAACACACTTACCTTTGCACTCATGCACCCATCACTCACCTGAACACCGGACATCTCGACCCCTTCATCCCGACGGTCCGCCTCCTCTAACTTGGCATGGTTTGGAGCCATCGGGAATCCCACACTTCAACATTAAAAATAGGGATTAGGCTAAAAACTGCCTGTTAACTTCCTTTGAAACTGGCATGGAGGCGGGTTGGGTGTGGGATAGGGTCGGGACCCCCGATTTCAGGATTTTAACCTCCCACATGCCTCCAATCCCGCCTCCACGGTCCAATGAAAATCCTGCCCTCTGCCTCTATTTATGAAGTCCAGGATCCAGTATGCAGTTTTAACTGATTTCTCAACCTGTCTTGCCACCTTCAACGATTTGTGCACGTAGTCCCCCAGGTGTCTCTGTTCATGCATCCCCTTTAGAATTGTACCCTTTAATTTATATTGCCTTCCCTCGTTCTTCCTATCAAAATGTATCACTTCGCACTTTTCTGTTAAATTTCATCTGCCATGTGTCCGTCCATTTCATCAGCCTGTCTATGTCGTCATGAAGTCTATCACTATCCTCCTCACTGTTCACTAAACTTCCAAATTTTGTGTCATCTGCAAATTTTGAAATTGTGCCCTGTACACCCAAGTCCAAGTCATTAATATCTGTCAAGAAAAGCAGTGGTCCTTGTTGTGTCCGTGTATAATAAGACACAGACTGCAGGAGAACGGTACAACAGGTGTTTACTCAACGTGGCTCACTGGAACTGATCTGTACAGATTACTACTCAGTGCTATATACAGGTGTGGTCACTGCCGGTACTGCAGTATACATGAGCTGTAAAAGATAGTTCTCCCCTTAAAGGTATATACATTACAATTCCTCCCCTTTTAGATTAACAGTACCATAACACTCATTTAACAATTAAATATCAAACTAATTACAATTAACACTTTTAACATGCAACATTAGCTGAAAATAGTCTATTTATATATTCAGTCTTTGGGGAGGCTTCCTGATCCTTTCTGGATAGCGCCTTTCCCGAGTGTCTTGCTCTTGGTGCGGAGGCGATTCTGGTCCCCTGTCGGCGGTTGGTTCATCAGCTTCCGATGCTACTGTTTCTGGAGTAGATGCGACCTGTACGTTGGGTTCATCACCAGGTACCTATGGGCGAGGCATGGGGTTGACTTGTTCCTGTGACTCTAGGATCTGGTCAGCATGGCGTCTCACAATGCTCTCCCCAACGTCCACTGTGTACATTAGTGGGCCCTGCCGTGTGCATATCGTTCCTGGCTGCCATTTTTCTGTTCGGTAGTCACGGGCCAAGACTGGTTGCCCTACATTGAAGCTCCTTGTTGGCTTCTCATGGATGTGCTGGAATTGCTTACTCTCAACATCTCTTCGTACGTTTGGTCTGAGCAAATCCAGGCGAGATCTTAACCTTCGGTTAAAGAACATTATGGCTGGGGCCTGGTTGGTGACTGCATGTGTCGCATTCCAGTAGGCGAACAAGAAATTGTCCACCTCGTGCTGCAGTGGAATGTTGTCATTGTACATATTGCCTTCTTAAAGGTTTGTACGAACCTCTCAGCCAATCCATTTGTGGCTGGATGATACGGGGCGGATGTGTAATGCCTTACCCCGTTCTTTTTCAAGAACCTCCGGAACTCTTCGGACACAAACTGTGGTCCGTTGTTGGAGCAAATCTGTTCTGGCA
The DNA here is from genome assembly GCF_052327205.1 of Somniosus microcephalus. Classification (NCBI taxonomy): domain Eukaryota; kingdom Metazoa; phylum Chordata; class Chondrichthyes; order Squaliformes; family Somniosidae; genus Somniosus; species Somniosus microcephalus. The sequence continues at coordinate 152,666,770 of NC_140996.1, forward strand.
AGCCATTCCTGGCAAAAATGGTCCGTAGGACTGCAATAGTTTTCTCCGTGGTGGTGGAGGACATTTTGATGACCTCAGGCCATTTCGAGTGCGCATCCATGGCTATTAAAAACATTGAGTTCATGAATGGACCAGCAAAATCAATATGCACCCGTTGCCATGGAGATGAGGGCCACTCCCATGGGTGTAGAGGGGCCTGTGGTGGTGCATTTTGGACTTTCTGGCATCCTGAGCAGCTCTTGGTCAGGTCCTCGATTTGTTTATCGATTCCCGGCCACCACACATAAGCCCTGGCTAGGCTTTTCATTTTTACCCCTCCCAGATGACACTCATGAAGCTCATTGAGCACTCTATCCCTTAACTTGGGTGGAATTACCACTCGGGATCCACACATCAAGGTCCCCCGGCACACTGACAGCTGTTCTCTCCTTGTCGAGAATGCTGGCAACAGTGAGTCGCCATGTGCTGGCCATCCCTTCACCGTCAAATCATATACCCGAGACAGTGTCTGGTCATTTCGGGTTTCCTTTTCGATACAAGCGTTAGTTACCGGTAGGTATTCAACTATAGTCGAATGGAATATTTCGACAGGATCCACTGCTGGTGCTTCCTCCGCAGTAGGCAGTGGCAGGCGTGATAGCCCATCAGCATTTCCATGCTGTTTCGTGCCCTTATATTCAATCTCATAGTGGTGCACCCCTAGAAAAAGTGACCATCTTTGTAGTCGTTGCGCAGTCATCGCCGGAACGCCCTTCTTCGGATTAAAAATGGAGACAAGAGGCTGGTGATCAGTCAGCAAGGTGAATTTCTGCCCGTGCAGATAGTGATTGAACTTTTTCACTCCCCACACTAGGCTGAGGGTCTCCCTGTCCACCTGGGCGTAGTTACGCTCGGCTGAGGTTAGTGATCGTGACGCAAAGGCTATTGGCCTCTCTGAGCCGTCCGAGAATTTGTGCGACAGCACCGCTCCAATGCCGCAGGGTGACGCATCACATGCCAACCGAATTGGTAATGCTGGGTTGTAATGGGCCAATACCTCTTTCGATGTGATTAGTGTTTTGCTCTTCTGGAAAGCTCGTCTACATTCGTCACTCCACTTCCATGGCTCCCCAGTTTGCAGTAGGGTGTTCAGTGGGTGTAGTATTGTCGACAAATTTGGCAAGAACTTATGGTAGTAGTTTACCAGCCCGAGGAACGACCTCAGTTGTGACACATTTTCCGGTGCTGGAGCTTTGACTACTGCCTCAATCTTCTCTGGGGACTTATGTAACCCCTCTTTATCGATAACATGGCCACAATACGAGATCTGTTTTCTAAAAAACTCGCAGTTGGGGCGGTTAGTTCGGAGCCCATATTCCTGCAATCTAGTGAGCACCTGCTCCAGGTTGGCAAGGTGATCACTGTCATTTTCGCCCGTGACCAGGATGTCGTCCAAATAACACTGGGTCCCTGGGATCCCTTGCAGGACTTGTTCCATTGCCCTCTGCCAAATAGCTGGAGCTGATGCTACCCCGAATACCAGCCGGTTGTATTGGTAGAGACCTTTATGGGTGTTGATTGTGAGGTATTTTTTTGATGCTTCTTCTACCTCCATTTGCAGATACGCCTGGGCCAGATCAATCTTAGTGAAGCGTTTCCCTCCAGATAGCGAGGCGAAAATATCTTCAATCCGCGGAAGTGGATATTGTACGGTGTGAAGGACCGGGTTCACTGTTACCTTAAAGTCCCCACAGATGCGAACCTTCCTTGGTTCCCCAGGCATGCTGCTCAACGACTTTTTCATCACAGGGACGATGGGTGTAGCCCACTCGCTCCAGTCTACCTTGGACAGTACACCTGAACATTCCAGACTCTCCAGCTCTGCTTCGACGGCTGGGCGGATCACATAAGGTATCGGTCTGGCCTTAAAAATTTTGGGCTTGCGTTTCCTTCAATTTTAATCGTCGCTGTCATGCCTTTTATTGTTCCAAGTCCTTGCTGGAACACTTCTTTCGCGTCAGTTAGGATCTTTGACAGTCGCCCAGGTGTGACGTCATCATCCTTTTTGTCAGCCACAGTCAGTGCCTGTATGGAATGCCAATCCAGTTGTATTTTCCGGATCCATTCACGTCCCAGTAATGGTGGTCCTCCATCTTGCAATACATACAGGTCTAGTTTTGGTGTTTCCTTACCGTTATATATAACGGCCACCCTTATTTTTCCTTTGGGGTAGACTTTTTGCCCCGTGTACGTCTTCAAAATAATTTTTGTGTCTCTCAAGGGTATGTGTGAGAATAGCCGCTCGTAGTCCCATCAGTTTATGACTATTAGGGCTGATCCTGTGTCCAATTCCATCTTTACCTGGACTACTGCTATCTTGAGAGTGATCCAAATGGTTTGGTGATCCTCTGTTGTGATCACATTATGTAGTTTCAGACAACTCAGTTCCCTTCTTTCGGAGTCGTTATCACTCTTTTGTTCGTCTGAACTATTCTCTGTCACCTTATGTACCTTCTTGTACTTTCCTTTGGTAGGTTTCTTATTGCTGGTTTTCTTTCCCGACCTGCAGACTCGTGCTATGTGTCCTACTTTTCCACACTGTCTGCACACTTTGTCTTTGAACCAGCAATCATTCTGGTCATGTGTTGTTCTGCCGCAGCGATAGCACTTCTCTGTTCCATATGACATTTCGTTTGTGCCATATTCTTGTGGTCTCTGTTGTATCTCTGCAGCGCCCCGTGCTGCTGCTTCATATGATACCGCAATGCTGAAAGCCTTTTCCAGCGTAAGGTCCTTTTCAGATAAAAGCCGTTTCTGGGTTCCTTCACTTTGAAGCCCACACACAAACTTGTCCCTTAAGGTATCTGCCAGTCCTGCTCGAAACTGGCAGTGTTTCAATAGTTTGCACAGTTCTGTTAAATAATCAGCATTGCTTTCATCCTTATGCTGGTTCCGTTTGTGAAACTTGAATCTTTCTGCAGCGGTGTGGGGTTTAAATGGTCCTGTAGTATCATTACTATGTCTTCAAAACTCTTTTCCATTGGCTTCGTTGGGGTTACTAGATTTAGTAATAAACCATATGTCTTTGCACCCATTAAATTTAACAATACCGACGCTTTCTTGTCATCTGACACCGCATTTGCCTTGCAGTATATCTCTATTCGTTCGACATATGTAGTCCAATCTTCGACTTCATTGTCAAATGCGGTGATACTGCCACTCTTCGGCATTTTGGGTGTGGTTTAAAATGGCGTCTCCCAATGGCTTAAAATGGCGTCTCCAGCGCTTTCCTTCCTCCCCCGCTGCTGCCAATGCCGCTCCTGGCGGTTCTCGTGGCAATGGCGGTGCCCCGTAGGTTTCGCGCGCTTCTCCTGCGCTGCTGCCAACGCCGCTCTCGGCGGTCCTCGTGGCAATGGCAGCGCCTCGCGAGTTTCTGTGCTTCTCTCTCTCCCTCTCTTCGATGCTGCTCGGCCCCTGAACACCGGCTGCGCCCTGTGCGCTCTGCCCTCTCTCTCTCTCCCCCGTCGACACTGCTTGGCCCTTTGCTGTGCCGCTCGGTCGGGCTCTATCCCGCCGCTGTCCGGGAAGGGTCTGCGCACTACTGTCAACGCTGCTCGGCCCTTTGCTGTGCCGCTCGGTCGGGCTCTAGCCCGCCGCTGTCCGGGAAGGGTCTGCGCATTACCTGTTGCCAGCCCGTTTCGCTGGACCACCTCGACTGGAAAGCCAAGCCTGGCTCTCGACAGCCTCCCCCGCAATTCTCGAGTCTCTGCTGGATGGCTGGGCGGTTGCCCGTGGTCGACGTCCGAGTCTCTGGCCTTGACCTCCAATCCACTGATCTCCAGGAACGAATCTCCGGGAGGTGATGCAGAGTTGCAGGTAGGTTCGAACTTGCCTTGTCGCCAATGTTGTGTCCGTGTATAATAAGACACAGACTGCAGGAGAAATGGTACAACAGGTGTTTACTCAACGTGGCTCACACTGGAACTGATCTGTACAGATTACTACTCAGTGCTATATACAGGTGTGGTCACTGCCGGTACTGCAGTATACATGAGCTGTAAAAGATAGTTCCCCCCTTAAAGGTATATACATTACAGTCCTAGTTCCGACCCCTGGGGAACACCACTGTATACCCTCCTTCAGTCCGAAAAACAACCATTCACCACTACTCTGTTTCTGTCACTTAGCCAATTTCTTATCCATGTGCCACTGTCCCTTTTGTTCCATGGGATTCAACTTTGCTGGCAAGCCTATTATGTGGCACTTTATCAAACGCCTTTTGGAAGTCCACGTACACCACGTCAACCGCATTGCCCTCATCAACCCTCTCTGTTATCTCATCAAAATACTCAATCAAGTTAGTTAAACACAATTTGCCTTTAACAAATCCGTGCTGGCTTTCCTTAATTAATCCACACTTGCCCAAGTGACTGTTAACTTTGTCCCTGATTATCGTTGCTAAAAGCTTCCACACTACCGAGGTTAAACTGACTGGCCTGTAGTTTCTGGGTTTATCCTTACACATTTTTTTGAACAAGGGTGTAACATTTGCAATTCTCCAGTCCTCTGGCATCACCCCCATTTCTAAGGAGGATGGGAAGATTATGGCCAGTATCTCCGCGATTTCCTCCTTAACTTCCCTTCACATCCTAGGATGCATTCCATCCGGTCCTGGATACTTATCAACTTTAAGTACAGACAGCTTTTCTAGTACCTCCTCTTTATCAATTTTTATCTCATCCAGTATGTCCTCTATCTCCTCTTTCACTGACTTTGACAGCAACTTCTTCCTTGGTGAAGACAGATGCGAAGTGCTCATTTAGTATCTCAGCCATGCACTCTGCCTCCATGCATAGGTCTCCTTTTGGTCCCTAATCGGCCCCATCCCACCTCTTACTACCTGTTTATTACTTAGATGCCTATAGCAGACTTTTGAATTCCTCTGGCTGTACTGACTGGATAATTCTCAGAAGACTAAATTATGAGTGAGTTATGATTAACCATGTGAGTGAAAATAAAATCATACTTTATTGCTAATCACGATGTATTATAACAATAAGCAATGGTTTGGTTTTTAAATATTTTGGCCCTGGAATTTGTGGGGCTGGCGAGGGCAGTATTACAATGGACTGCCATTGGGAGGGCTGGAGTTGAGGCAGAACCCAGATCCGCCAGGGTGTTCTTTTTTGGCCCCACCACAAATCCTAGTACTTTTGGGTCCATAATATGATTGCATTTGAATGGATAACAGGGACCCCTGCAAGTACATTATGTTCAGCGTTGCTAGTGGAATGAGTGGGTGAATTGAAAATTGTCAGACAGATTTCAGCTATGCAATTGATTGCAGAATGGCCAATTCCATTTCTAAAACCGTCATGTGAAAGAAGAACTTTTTCTTTATTTCCCCCCCTCTCTCTCTCTAAGTCTTGTGGGACTACAAGTGCTACAGTCCACTCCTCTCACTCCCCCAGTCAGTCCCTGTTGTGCAGGACACCTGTCCGCAACATGGAAATCACCCTGACGCTAGGATTTCCAATGGGATCGAAGATTTCAGTGCTGGTTGGGTGCAAGTTCTGCTCTGCCCCAGATCCACCTCCCAAAATCTTCCTGGGATTTCCAGGGCCTTTATTTTAACTTTTATCTAGAAATTACTGACTGGACGAGAGTAGATTATTTGTAAAAAACGTGAAGCAGTATCCTGTGACTTTCCATGCTACAATCGGAACTAGATCTAGCAGGGAATGCAGGTAACCAGTGTCCTCATATTCATGGTAGAAGGACAGGTATACTGTTGCTCTCACTGAAACTTGTGAGCAAACCACAGTCACAGAGGAACCCAGACTGATTATTTTATGATCTGCTGGGGGACAGGATTTGCATTTCTTTACTATTCATAATGAAATTCTAAATGCATCCTTTATACTCACATTGACAGTGCCACTTTAGTGGCATTCTTCCCCTCTGGAGTTTTTAATGATTAAATTTGGGTGTTAGGAAGAAATTTCAGGGAAGTTTATTTTGAGGTCATATCTGAGGTTGTTGCCTCCATCAGGAGATTGTGTTGGTTATAGTCCATGATCTGTGGAGGGAACATGCTTGCTGAGCTGATTGACCTTTTCTTACTCCATACTTTCTCTTCTTTGAATGGATTTCGAGTGGTAAAATGAGCAGCCAGGAGCAGAAAATGGGCAGATGTTCCACCCTTCTCCACCTTGCGCCTGAATGCAGTGTCTGGTATCTAAAAGCTGTGAATAGCCATCATGGTCTAAACTACGTCAACAGATAATGTGGGTTCTTACGTTCTTAAATTTCAGTCTTGAACTAGGAAGCATATGAGAAAATAACTGTTGCTGAGGTAATGAATTTGAATTAATTCCTGCTCCTCCTGGCTCCACATCAAACTTTAAAAAAATTGTAACTTATCTTTTTGGTGGTGGCCAGTTGCTAGGTGTCCTAAAACAGACAATAGGCTCCTCATTAATATATGCAAGGGCCTAATGCCTGTTTTAGGCAGTTTTTTAAATTTATTACTTTATGGGATGTGGGCATCGCTGGCAAGGCCAGCATTTATTGCCCATCCCTAGTTGCCCTTGAGAAGGTGGTGGTGAGCCACCTTCTTGAACCACTGCAGTCCGTGTGGTGAAGGTACTCCCACAGTGCTGTTAAGTAGGGAGTTCCAGGATTTTGACCTAGTGACGATGAAGGATCGGCGATATACTTCTAAGTCAGGATGGTGTGTGACTTGGAGGGGAACTTGGAGGTGGTGGTGTTCCCATGCACCTGCTGCCCTTGTCCTTCTAGGTGGAAGAGGTCGCGGGTTTGGGAGGTGCTGCCGAAGAAACCTTGGTGAGTTGCTGCAGTGCATCTTGTAGATGGTACATACTGCAGCCACAGTGCTCCGGTGGTGGAGGGAGTGAATGTTTAAGATGGTGGATGGGGTGCCAATCAAGTGGGCTGCTTTGTCCTGGATGGTGTCGAGCTTCTTGAGTGTTGTTGAAGCTGCACTCATCCAAGCAAGTGGAGAGTATTCCATCACACTCCTGACTTGTGCCTTGTAGATGGTGGAAAGGCTTTGGGGAGTCAGGAGGTGAGACACTTGCCGCAGAATACCCACCCTCTGACCTGCTCTTGTTGCCACAGTATTTATGTAGCTGGTCCAGTTAAGTTTTTGGTTAATGGGATGCCTTAAAAAAAAAAGGGTCCCACAAATTTAGCAGTGATCCAAACACACGCGCAGATCGAGCATGGGCTGTCCCACGGCTAAATTTATCATCATGACCCCAATTTTATGCCCAAAAACAGATGCACTGCATATCAATTTCTATCCCAATATTTGTAAATAAAAAATTATAGTGCAAAGTGAGAATCTGTAAATTATGGAAAGAGGACTCAATTTTTGTCACAGCGAGGTTTGCTTGGAGCATTGAAAGAAGGAAGCCATCACAGCTAACCTGGCATTCTCTGCAATGATTTTGGCTCCATTCAGTGGCTATACATGATGATGGAACCAAGTCCATTAAATACTGATGCTTTGTATCTTCATGGTTGTAAATGAAAAGCAAGGGCCATCCTTTTCACTAACTGATGATTTGTTGGTATTAGTGTTACATGTATAATGCGCTCTCATTATTTCTATGTTGGATCAAAGCAGAATATTCCATCAAAGTATAACACAAGGCCAAATTATATATCTTGGCCACTGTCAGTTTGATTGGGTACATTAGAATGCAAATGGATTGCCATCAACTTAAAAACATACTATACAAACCTTATGGATAGTTGCAGTGCTATATTTCTCATGTGTACACTAAATTAAATAAAACTGGGAGTAATTGTGTGAAAATTCACAAACCTACCATTCAGAAAGCCTAGACACAGATGACATAAGTTTAGATAAAAAGAAAATCAGATGAATGCGGGAAATCTGAAACCAAATCAAGAAGTGCTGGAAATGCACAGGAGAAAGATAGGTTGTCATTTGGGTTGGGACGTTTCATCAGAACTGGCACAGTCAAGCTAGAGAAGCCTATTATCAGCCAGAGTAACAAAGGTTCTTCTCCAGTCTGTGCATGCTCATTCTGATGAAATATCCCACCCAAAACATTGACCAATCTTTCTCTTTCAGATATAGGTGGTGACTGCCCAGTATTTCCAACTTTTCCTATTTTTGTTAATGCAAGTTTAATATTTTATATCCCTAAGCATTTTACTTCCGGTATAAAGTCTACAAATGCAAGTCTCTTTTTTTTATAGCCCTCCTTCTACAATTTTGTCTCTTCCTTACAGCTTATATATTTTTTTTAATGCCTGCATATGGCTGAAAGTATTTTCTAAGCATTCCAATGTTTTCCCAACTTATCTTCATAAACTTCAGAAATGTGACTGGAAGCTTTGTAAGTTCACAAATAATAATATAAATCAAAGCAGAAGATGTCAGTCTTCTTGCAATTTCCTTTTGGTCAGTAGAATAAGAAACCAGATGTCCTTGGCATGCTGAATAAGCTTTTCATCTCCATATATTTTTTTCAATGTCATAAAATAAATGTAACTTTAAAAAAAAATGTTATAATGTTTAGATTTCCCATTGCCCGTGATGCAATCTGTTTTACGTTGATTTAGCTACAGTGAAAGAGCTTCTTATTCAGGGAAGCCAAAGTTTTTTTTAACAAATGTGGGTGCATGCCCAGAATCCTGGACTGCTGAAAGTATTGAATTCACAGAAATTGTGCAGCCCATAATACTAAATTAGTCACTGAATACATTATTAGTGATAATGAAATGGCTGATGTATATATTTTTATACTGCACATCACGTGTCATCAGACATCATTATCTCTTCACTTCCGGCCTCCTTCGCATACCCTGGTTATTACCCACTACTTGCAAAATGCATAAGAAATTGTGTGGGCCTGCATCTGTTAGTTTCCTGTTCAAGCAGTGCAACCCATAGCAGACTCTCCCTGTGCCATTTGTAAAATCTCACTGTGCAATATTAGTAGCAAACATGTCAATGCGTTTGTATGAAATTCCTGTCCTTTATTTTAACAAAGGCATGAACCTGTTTAAAAGGTTACGATGGCGGACAGAGATTTTTCATATGAATGCTTTAATTACTAATACCGCACAGCTATTTCAACTCATTTATATTGCTTTCCCATCCTGAGTAGCGGTTGTGTTGACTGCTCCTACCCAGAGTAATGGGAGCAAACAACCGTTGTTTTTCCGCCTAAAAGCCAGATGTCTGAAAAGAGCTATAATTAAAGACATGCCGCAGCAACTTTGAATTCAGATTTGGATTGTTGGTTGACCAGTGCGCCAGCTGTTGGGGAGTGCTCCCGCCAACTTTGAAAAAATATCTGCAGGCATTGGGTGCACAGACGCCAAAGAATTAAATACTGGCAAAGACAGATCGCAGTCTCCATCGGGGGCTGTGAAGATTGTAAGTGAAATACAGCAAAAATAAAAAACAAAAATCAGTGCAGTGGAACAAACATGTGGCAGCTGCTCCACAGCACTCACGTAAAATTCAAAAACCATCGGGAACATTGGCAATCATCCCTGCGCACAGACACCAAATTAAAATACCAGCATAAATACAACAAGAGTACCATAGATTCCATCGGAAGCTGCGAATATTGCTAAGTATCTAAATAATTACAGTTATAGTGGGACAGCTCCACTCCAGTTTCAGCACGACCAGGCAACTTTTAAATAAAGAGCTTGACTCTCCCCAAGTCCCCGAACAGCACAAAACTCCAGCTGTCAGGTAATAAAATAGGGGAGCAGGTAAGAAAAACGGATCAATAACTCCACCTATCTGCTTAAAGGGTAGCACAGGCAGATGTAGATTTAAAGGGCGAGCGCTTGAGAAGTTAAGGTTAAAGGGTTGCAGGGGAGAAGAAATAAGATGAAAGATAACACCTGTGGGAAGTAGCTGATGAAGAAAACCTCCTGAGACAGGTCATGATCAATAAGAATACTCGAAAGAAGAAACAAGTAAAACAAAACTCCTGAGAGAAGTAAAAATTAAAAGGGGGCACCAGATAGAAGTGAACTCAAAAGGGAACACCTGGGATTAGAAAGAAATACTTAAAGGTGGCAACAGGAGAAATACAACAAGTAAAGGAAACAGCTGAGAGAAGTATAACTAAGATGGAGACCGTGAGTGTGTTTGCTATGGGGTGTTCACAAATGAGAGAGCCAGATACAATAGAGGGATGAAGAGATCCAAAAACTATCTGTTAATCATTAATCTTAAAGAATTATAGCCTTAGAAGGCAAAGTACAGGAACATTCAAAGTCTGACAGAGGTGTGGGGATTTTTTTTGAGAGTGAATGAATCATGTTAGATTGAGGAATTGACTCCGCTCAGGTAAGTGATTAGGCTATGCTAGCATCAGACCTCGAGAGTGAACATTTACAGAATGGAGCTATACAATCAGGAACGGTGTCATCATAGATAGAGGGACAAGTGCTGAAGGAATCCAAGGAAATGGTGATACTGGATGAACTAAGGTTGGTAATAGAATCAAGAAAGGTAGAAAACCTTCCAAAACTACCCAAGAGACTGTATTAGTGAACCAATAGCAACCACTGTCCAACACTGCAGAAGGTAATAAGGTCCTAGCACAAAAGGCCGTTAGAAAACCAGAGAGGATAGCCTGTAAAAGTTGCAGGTTCCAGATCACAGACAGATTGTAGTCATAGGTGTGCAAGATGTATTATAAGGACAATACCTACAGGATGATGAGCTGTCTACCTGGAGCTAGAGCAGTATGTATTGAGGAAAGGTTAGAAGGAACACTGAAGGGGACAGGAATGGATCCAGTGGTAGTAGTCTATGTTGGAATAAATGACATTGAGAGAATAATACAAGGGCCTTAGAAGCCATGTTAAAGAAGACTGGCTCAATATGCAAAGATAGAGGATACCAAGTAATATTCTCTTGTATACTTCCAGTATTTAGGGAGAGGGGGAGTTCACTAAAAAAAAACTGAGGATGTAAACAAGTATCTGGCAGCGTGGTGTGAGTACAACAATGTCATCTTCATAAATAACTGGCAGAGAAATGCACTACACTTAAACCAAATAGGGAAAAAAGAGTTGTGATGAAAATTGAGGCAGCAATAGAAAATCATTTAAACTAGGCAGGTTGTGGGGAAGGGCAGAGAGGAAACAGAATTTTAAACAAGACAGATTGTAGGATGCAAGGCAGTCAACAAGCAGGTATAGACTGAGAAAGACTCACATGATCTGTAGACCGGGAATAAGGGGTGTGGATTTCCACAGGGGTTCTCCCGCTCATCCACCATAACTTTGTTGGAAAAATGACATTTACGCAGTTTTCCCAGGGTTTCCACAGCTCTTCTGCCGAAGTTGCAGTGGACGAGCGAAAGAACCACCATGGGAATTCACCCTGAAGCAAACACTGGGGAATGTGAAAGGAAGCAAATCTATCGCAAGATGTATATACATAAACAGTAGATGCAATAGAAATAAGATGGCAGAACTGGAGGCTGTTATAGCAGGAGGGAACAATTATGTGGTGGGAATATCAGAAACATGGCTAAATGCTGAGGTTACAAATGCTCATCACATTCAGGAGTTCAAAATGTTTAGGCAAGACTGTATGCAAAAAAGGTGCTATAGTCCTATATGTCGGGGGCACCTGAGGAATAAAAGAAATAGATCCTGTGGGAATCAAAAGCTACAAAATGAACTCTATATAATGAACATCTATAATATAAAAAATATCCAAGCTAACACTAGGGGTATGCTATAGACCCCAGGTCAGAAAAAGAAGATAGGGAAGAATAAGTGAGAAAATGAAGGTTATTTTAATAGATTTCAATCAACCAAATATAAACTGGGAAACCCCTAGCGGTTTTGAATCAGAGTTGTTAGATCTAGTTAACAACTGCTTCTTGACCCAGTGTGTCAAAGAAGTCATGAGCGACAATGCTCATCTTGTTAAAGATCTAGAAAATGTACACAAAATGGAAGTTATAGCACTCTGGACAATAGCAATCACAGAATGGTAAAGGTTAACATGATCTCTAAGTCACAAATACCCAAGACCAGGTACGTAGCTTTAAAAGGGCTAAATTCAAAGAAATAAGGGAACAACTAAAGCAAATAAATTGGGCAAGTTTGATTGATCAACACTTTAGTGGATGGCAAATAGTATACCTTTAAATTAAGAGCACGCATGATAAATACATTCCCAAAACCAACAAGCTCTGAACAAAGCAAATGTGATCCTAAAAGGATTAACAAACAAACTGAAAGTGAAATAAAGAGGAAAAATGGTTCACATAAATCTTACAGGGATAAAAGAGAAAGGGCTCACTGTGATGAATAAAAAATGTAGAAACATGTTAAAAGGGTGCTCAGAGGGGCAAATAGAGACCGGGAAAGAGGCAGAGATGCTGAGGCTAAGAAAGAAAGACTTGCATTTATATAGCGCCTTTCACAACCACTGAATGTTTCAAAGTGCTTTACAGCCAATGAAGTACTTTTGGAGTGTAGTCACTGTTGTAATGTGGGAAACGCGGCAGCCAATTTGCGCACAGCCACAAACAACAATGTGATAATGACCAGATAATCTGTTTTTGTTATGTTGATCGAGGGATAAATATTGGCCAGGACACCGGGGATAACTCCCCAGCTCCTCTTCAAAATAGTGCCATGGGATCTTTTACATCCACCTGAGAGGGCAGACAGGGCCTCGGTTTAACGCCTCATCTGAAAGATGGCACCTCCGACAGTGTGGCACTCTCTCAGCACTGCACTGGAGTGTCAGCTTAGATTTTTATGCTCAAGTCTCTGGAGTGGGACTTGTACCCAGAACCTTCTGCTACCCACTGAGCCACAGTTGACAGTTTAAAAAAAATCAGTACCACAACAATAAGAGGGTAGTCAGAGGAGAGGTGAAAAACATAACAAATGCAAACAGGCTTGAAACAAAGGATGTGCACAACATAGTACATATTCTAAATGAAAACTTGCTCCAATATTCACAAAAGAAGAAATGAGGAACAGGTACTCTCCAAACAGAGATGTCCCAATTATAATCAATTACTTCACTATAAATTAGATAAAAATCCTAGACAAGCTAAATGGGCTCAAAGCAAATGAAGCCCAGGGATAGATATTGGGGCAGTAATTCCTCCCCAAACGCGTGAGTACGGAAGGGGTACTCGCGCGTCTGGCCGGAGGAAATGCCGGTTTTCAGCATGCACAGCGCATGCGCTGAAAACCGGCATTTCCTCTCCTCTAACCCAAGAGGTGAAGAGGCTAGCGCGTGCGCTGTAGGGGGCAGCGCGTGCGTCTTGGATTTCCTCTGTTTTGGGGGATTTGCGCATGTGTAAAGGCCTCCGGTCTTTACGCTTGTAAAAAGCACACGGAAGTATTTATTTTTACAGGTAAGTGGTGTTTCAGTGCAATTTAGAATTTTTTTTCCACAGGTTTATTATTTTAAAGAATCTACAATAAGGTAAGTTTAGTTTTAGACCCTTTTTATTAAAAATTTATTTTTTCCAAAAAAAAAAATTATTGTTTAAATTATTTTTTTAAACTTATTTATACTTAATTTAATGATTGGGATGTTTTTTTAAATTTTTATTTAAAGTTTAAGTAGTGTTTTGGGCCCCCGTAGTTTTCATGAGTTTGACAGTTCTTACTCTCAAACTCATGAATGAACCTTCCCCTCCCCTGATTGGCTGCACAGTGCTCACCTGATCCCAGCCGGCACATCGCACTAACTACGCCGCTGGATCAGGTAAGCACAGCGCGCCGACATCTGAACCGGGCCTGTGACAGGAAATGCAAGCAGGCCCGGGCTTCAGATGTCAGCGCGCAGGGTGAGTGCAGATCGGGGGCTGATATTTATGCTAGAGTGCTAAGAGAAACTAGGTAGGAGATCTGTGAGGTACTAACCATCATTATGAAGGAGTCAGTGGATACTGGGGAGGGTACCAGTAGAATGGAAACAGGCTAATGTTGTGTCTATATTCAAAAAAGGTGACAAAACAGACATGAGCAGCTATAGACCCATTAGCCTTACTTCCATATAAAATAATGGAATCTATTATCAGGAGTGCACTTGAGAATCATCTGTAAAACAATAACCTAGTTAGCACAGATACAAAAGGGAAAGATCCTGCTTGATCAACCTCCTTGACTTCTTTGTTGAAGTGACAGCCAAAGTGGATTGTGGTAAGCCCTATGATTTGGTATATATCGACTTCCAAATAGCTTTTGGTAAAGTTCCAAATGAAAGGGTATTAAAGCTGTGGCAACTTGGGGTAAATCCTGGGAATGGATAAGAAACTGTAGGGGTTTTTTTTCCTGCTCTCTTGCCCGTTCTGGCCTCCTGCCAGGCTTCGTGCAAGAATTACCCTTGAGTGGTTCGACCCACTCCCCCTACGGTTCTAGACCTTGGACTTAGATGCAGAGAACAGTAGTGCAGAGAAAAGAACTCAATAGACCAGGCTGAATAGCACGAAATGGATGCTTTTATTTTTAAACAGTTTGAAGCATTACAAAATACATGTCATAGGCACAGATTAAAGTAACTACAATCATGCACAAATTTATGAACTTGACTCTATGGAAATGGGGAACACACAGCACGTCGTAAAAGGGGAAACACATTACGATTTCCCTTAACTCCCTCCCCTATACCTAAACTAAGTTTCGACCTGGGATCATGCTCACCACTCTCGAAATCGCGAGAAAGGGGGTTCGCAGCCTTTTTGGCACCGCTTTCCGTCGTCACGTGGATTTGGAAACTTCTGGCGCAGTCGATATTCTCTCTCTCTCGAAGCGGTGGGGTAGACACAGCCTCGATGAGCGCTCATTAAGGTTGAGAGCCACTAAGTCGATTTGGGCTCATGGAGCAGACCCAGATGCAGGCTATGCACATGGGAGAATCTTGTGGCCTAGATTGCCAGTCCTCCAGAGGGTTTCTTCTCCGTCGGCCTGGGTCGTCGATGATCTCCCGACCCCAGTACCCGGGCCACCCTCGTCGTCTTCTCGTCGTGGCCGAGCCTTGTTTGGCTGAACACCGACCACGTTGTCCTTTTACCGAAACCGTCCGTCTTTAAAAAGACGAAAACGTTTTCATCGATTCTGCATCTGCCGAAGTGGAAGAGGCGCCGATCCTGGCCCCGTCCGAAGAAGTTGAAGTCGTCCAAGAAGAAGAAGCAGCCGCCGTCCAGTCAAGTGAAGTTGTTCAAGTAATCCGAAGTAACTTAGATGGACTTTCAATCCATAGTTTTGGGACAGTCTTATCTCCCGCCAAATCATAGTCCTGTCTTTGTATTAATTTTGGCGGGCAGAAATCTCTGCAGGGGCGCTTTGTCTTGTAACGGAGCCGGTGATAACTTAAACTGGCCTTCCTGGCCGATAATGTCTTTTAATGTCTTTTGCATTGTCACCGCGGCTCGGTTCGCATATTGATCGGTCCGGAGATTTTCCTTGATGGCTGCTAAACGGTTTTTCCTTTGTACAATAAATGGGTATGAGTGATTTTGCATTGTCCGCCCATATCTTGATGGGCCCCATCCTGTACTTGTAATCCATTGAATATGTATGCTGTTCCTCTGAGTTTCGGTTCCCAGATACTGGCTTTCGCGGGCTCACTGTCTTCAATCCACAAGCCTGTCTGGCTTGCAGTAACAGAAATAAAATGGTTCAGAAACTGATCACGGGGCCTGGCGGCCATTTTGTATGCCCTTTTATCAAAGGTTTTTCTGTGCAAGCTTACTTTGGTCAATAAACAGTCTTATTTTATCCAGTTTTCTTGCGTGATTTTTGCTGAAAATTGCGAATCTTACAGGCCCCCCTGTGATACTGATAGCTTGCTTAAAGTATCAATAATCCTTGATGAGCAAATTTTCCCTGATTCCCCACATCCAAACATTCCTGGCACTTAGCTATCTATGACCCTCACGACACATGCAGTTCCCATTTCCGCAGAAAACGAAAATTACCTTTTGTACATTTGGACAATCATAGACAGCGTATTTTAAACTATAACACATTCACTTGTCAGATGTGCGGGGGTTGATACCCCCTGGCACCATCTGCATGCATCTTTTATTAATCCAAAAAAACTTAAGAACGACTAATAACATAACAATACTTATTTCCTTATAACCCAAAACAATCACAAAAAAATTTAAAATGGAGGGACGCTTAATCTTATACTAGCAGCTTAGAGTGGGGTATCTGTTTCCCCCATTCGCACATAGCGTTCTCTCCATTCTCCTGTGTTCTCGTGCCTCTGGAGGCGTTTGCCTCTTTTGCAATGCACGAAGAGCAAAAATATCACAATCAAAACCTGACATACTACTAGGATATGGGATGCTATTCTAATCCAGGCGGGGACCTCTATGTTGGTGAACAAGTCCCACCATGGTGGGATGGTTATGTCCAATATGTCTTTTCCTATCTCTAAAGTCTTCTGCTCCAGTGTGTAGAAATGTTTCTGTGAAATTATAACGGCTTTTAAAATCTTGGTGAGGTGTTCGGGAAGAGGGGGAATGACATAACCAAAATGCGCGACAAATCGTTGTAAGTCTGTGAAATTCTCTTTGATAGTGATGTGAACGGTGGAGGGCGCAGGAATGGGGACAATTCGTTGTTGTGCCACTTGAACCTCGGCCCTGGGTTTGAAACAGAAACTGCTATCACCGACCGAACACCACTCGTGTTGTCCATATCGGTACTGAGGCGCTGCAGTGGTGACGCAGTATGTCCCACCCCCGATATATGCTACCTGTGGGGGCACATGGTCCTCTGCCATTGCCTCCATGGTGCAATTCACCGGCTTTGCGCTAGCAGTCCTGAACCCGCACTGCGGTTTCAGAAAGGCATTCAAGTGCTGGGGACACAGGATGATGTGTGCTCCCCGGCTCCGACATCCCGAGAGGTTGGTGCCTGTCATCGTACGCTCCCATCTGATGACGTAAGGCGGGACCGCTGCGTAACGAATGTGTGCGCCCCCCCGAATGACTCCAATGTTCTCTACTCTGTACACCGGGGCGGGCTTTGCTGCGGGACCCAACACCAGCATTCTTACTACTATTCCCATAATAGTGTGATTTGAATGTCCGCAGTCCACTGGGACTGGGTATGCTTCTGCGGCTAGTCTGAGCTGGCACGGGCTTAATGCATTCTCAAAAGGGTGGAGCGCTTGCAAGTGCTTGTTGCTGATCCAGGACGGGACCAAACCCTGTTTTAAATCCTCAAGATTACTGCGGCCCTCGCCCAGTAACCACGCCCCGTACAGCACACAGGCCTCGTTTTGCGCAGCTTGATCGGACGCATTCCGATCCTCCTTAATGAGTGCATTTACCGTTCTCGCGTGTTTCTCCAGCTCAGCAATTATGTCCTTAAAGTGTAGTGTCATGGCCTGGTCCTCATGTAGCTCAGAACCCACTACCTTATTTTCGTCTGTCAATATGTTCCTTAACTGGGCTTTTAAACCGTTGATCTGTGTCTGCAGCTCCACGTTATCTGGAGCGTTGACAACAGATGTCCCGGTATTAAAAGCAGTGAATATGTCATTTACAGTACCCCTTCTTTGCCTCCCGACTCGATCCAAAACTTCTGGCGGTGTGGTGTATAATTTGTCTCTGTCGATGTCGGCAAAGTCAAATTCGTAAAATTGTCTAAACATACGGGTTAACAGGACCTGGTATAATTGTTCCGTTTCTTTGGGACACCACTCCGGCAATCTTACCTCAGTGAGATTTAAAATCACTGAGGCCACCGCGTAGTGTACGCCTTGGTACAGCACCTGACCGGTGGGTACCAATACTAAACCGTTCCTGGGTCCCTTGGTGGTGGGCACCCTCCTTTCTGGGCTAGTGCTACCGGAAGCGTGGGCAGGGGCTTGCGTGGGCGGGTGATGAGTTCAATGGCGTTCACCGGAATAGGGGAGTATGGGGCTCCGCACGCTCGAGTGCTAACATCCCATCTCATCCCCTTCCCTTCATCCTGCCACTGCCTCTGGAAGAAGATGGACACGCCCTTGGGGCAGACGTGTCTCGAACCCCACATACAGACATATATTCCCTCATCTGGTTCCCACCATTTGTCCCAACACACACGTAATTGTCCGTGAGTTCCCGTAATAGTCCGATGGGTATTATTACCCAGTCGCTCCCACTCGACCGTAGAGTTTCTCATGTCCTTTCCCAGCTTTCGTAGCCACCACCATCGCCTTAGTGGTACGTTCCCATTGCACACCAGACAAATCCTCTTTCCCACGGTGACGCTGACTCTGGGCGCAAGGATCCTCACTCGAGGGCACGTTAACGAAGTCTCTTGGTAGGCAAAACCGAAGTTGCTGGAATATTCCGTGGAATTTGTTCCCAACCAACCTGGCCATCTCCCTTGGTGGAACTAGGTGGCGGTTTCCTCAACCTCTCGCTTCCCCGTCCCATCCGTTGCGATGGGGGCCGTGTCCCCGGAGCATCCGAAAATGATGACGTCCTTGGTGCGGCCTCGGTAGGCCCACCCGCACCCGATCGCCATGAACGCGATGAAAATCCTTTCCATCATATCCCAGGTTTCTGTAACCAACAAAATGATGTAGCCGGGCTCCCAATAGGTGCTGGCCTGATTAACTGGACGCGCGGGTTCCTGGACCCCGCTCCCAAACAAAACACACATATCGGGCAGACTTTGAAAATCGTACTCTTAATATAGCTTAACGCTATATACATTTCCTTAAATTATTGCTATAATTACCTACCTTAACTTATGTACAGCGCCGCCCGTCTCCGGGCGGCTTGCCTAATCCCTGATCGGACTGCAGCTCACCGGTCCCTGTGGCGGGGCTGCAGTGACCTGTGGCTCTGGACTGCAGCTCACCGCTCCCTGTGGCGGGGCTGCAGTGACCTGTATCTCTGGTTCCCCGCAGCCCTTTGCTGTTAAATGGGGACTGTGCTTTCTTAATGATTTCTGAAGTCGGTGTCTACTGGGAGTGGGTGACTCGGGCCAAGACTTTACAGGCTGAGGCGTTCGGGCCGACCTGCGAGAAGGTACTTTGGGCGTGGCTCCCTTAGCGAGTGGGCCTTCGGGTGGGACCTCAGCTCTCGCAGCCCGTGGCTCTTCCACGACAGTAGGCTTCGGCTCCCTTCCCTCAGGCTCCGCCCCTTTGGGATTTGGGCAGGCTCCCTTGGCGAGTGGACCTTTGGGTGGGACTTCAGCTCTCACAGCCCGTGGCTCTTCCACGACTGTGGGCTTCGGCTCCCTCCCCTCAGGCTCCGCCCCTTCAGGAATTGGGTCTGTGGCAGACGGCTCCTCCCCACCTGTCCTTACAGGTGGAGGATCTCTGCCCCCAATTTCTACCTCCCCCACGCTCGAGTCGAGGGCGGAACCTCCGTCCTCCGACTCCTCCTCCTCCAGAATCGTGTCGAGGGCGGGACCTTGCTGTTCGGGTCCCTCCTCGTCCGAGTCCCAGGCCATCGGGGAAGCCTCCCAGGTGGGCGGGATGGCTCCTCCCCTCAAGCAGGCTGCAACGCCAGCTTGTGTGGTCTGTGACTCTTTACTTGCCTCAGGCTTATTGCTTTTACTCTCAGACCTGGCTTTCCCTGCTGGTTCTTTTGCACCTGGCTTAAACAGTTTACACTGGTCATGAACCATTTTAAAAACCCTTAGCTGACCCTCTAAACTGCCAGCCCTCGCTGTTAACCTGGCGTTCTCCTCCCTTAAAACCTGCTCAACTAACTTAGCCTCCGCAACCTGGCACCGCAGGTATTCCTCCATTTTACAGGAGGTCTCTTCCTGTGCATGTCTTCCTAGAGGACACAGGTCGACAGGCTGCGCTGGCTCTAGTCAATTGGGCACATCAGTTGGGGCTGGGGGAGCAATAGGGCTGTTGGCGACCGCTACCTTCCCCTGCCAGGTCACCAGAGACCGCATAGTCTCCAAGACTGACTCGATCGCAGCGGGATCCACAACTGCGCCACCCCCTGTGGTTGGGGCGGGGGCGACGGTTGGGTTCTGGACTGGTGCTGGGGCAGCGGCCTGCACTTGTGCTTGTGCTGGTGCTGGGTAAACGATTGGACCGTGGGCGACTTGGGCTTGGGCTCGGTCTTGGGCTGCGGCGAACGCTCTCTCCCTCTTATCCTTCCAAGGATTCCTACAGTCCTTGCGCCAATGACCCTCCTTCCCACACCCGTAACAACTGCTATTGGCTTGAGGAGGGCGATTTCCCTCCTGACGCCATTCCCTTTTAGCAGAGGCTGCGGGCCTCACCTCATGCACCTTTCCTTTTACAACAGGCGTTTTCTTGCCCTTGTTATTCCTATAACTGATCGTGAGCTGATCTAGCACTAGATCCTCCGTGGAGCGGGCGTTGGTGGGGTCAAACCATGCTTTGGCCTGTTCCTTCACTACTGGCAGGCAACCTGCTACCAGGCACCGAAGCCAGTGAGCCCTTTGTTCGCCATCCAGCCCGGCCCGGGCCGGCCCACCCGGGCAGCTGCGCCGATACACTGGCCACAACCTGTCGGCGAAAACCCGTGGGGGTTCTCCCTCTAGCTGCACTGTCTTTTCTAAACGGAGGAACGGAGTTCCGTCCCCCTCTCCCATGATCTCCAGAATCTCATCCCGTAGCAACTCATAGTCCCTGTGCCCTCTCTTGCTCTCGTCAGGGAGACACTGGAGGAGCGAACTGTCCAGGCAGAACAGCAGCATTTTAGACTGTTCAACCCCGTCGCAGTCATTGACTGCTGCGGTCTGCTCCACGTCCCTGAAATGCACGGAGGGATCTCCTGACTCGGCGAGTTTTGGGATGTGACTTATCATCTCTCTTAGCTGTCGTGCGCTATGAGGCATTATGATCTGACTCTCAAGGGGTCCGTCATCGCCATTTTCTTCATTTGGACCGAGCTTCCGGTGCCTCGTTGGACACAACGGCGCTGGCCCCGACTCTACTGTCTGGGGTTGCTCTACCTCAGGGCTCTCTTCCTCTACCGCCTCCGTCTCCTGTCCCGGAGTCCAAGACTCCTCATAGGCAGGAGGCGCAGAGGGTTCGGGGGTTGGTACCCCAACTGCCTCTTGTGGAATCGGTCTTTTGGATTCCTTGGCTAGCAACAGCTGACTCGCTGGTGGATTTATGAGACACACCAACCCGTTTGCCTTTGCTAGGGCCTTTCTCAGGTCCTCTAGCTCCCGGCGGCAAGCGCTGTGGTCGGTGTTCTCCGATCTATCCTCCATGGCCATCTTATATGCTGCCCTGGCTCCCAGGAGCTTTTCCTCTTGGGCATCTACTTGTTTGGCTAGACGGAAACACCTCTCTCTCATTCTACCTTGACTGGCCTTGGCCTCAACAACCTGACATTTTAAATATTCTACCCGGGTTTCGTGGCAGCGAATTACGGAGCGGCATTCCTGATTCAGCGCGTCAAGCGATTCAATCAGTTTTTGACCTCCCGCAACCTTTTCCTCTACGTCTTTAAGCAAGCCGTTGATCTGGACTGTCTGTGCTGCAACT
This sequence comes from Somniosus microcephalus, assembly GCF_052327205.1. Lineage (NCBI taxonomy): Eukaryota > Metazoa > Chordata > Chondrichthyes > Squaliformes > Somniosidae > Somniosus > Somniosus microcephalus. The sequence goes on from NC_140996.1 coordinate 152,688,263, forward strand.
ACCTGGTCCAAAAGCTGGACTTACTTCTTGTAGCACATCAGCCAGACCGCCTTTTCTACAGATTTCTTATGCTCTCTACCTGCTGTCCACTTGATGGCTGCGTCTAGCGGGCGCCTATCCCTTAATAGATCAGATATCCATTGTTTTGTGAGGTTGACTTTTCCAAAAACATAATCTGCTATTCTTTCATCCATCACATTTCGTTTATTCAGATCTTGATCTAACACACTACTTTCCTGCTGCCAAGGTCCTGCCGCGGTCGCCATTTCTGTAGGTTTTTTTTTCCTGCTCTCTTGCCCGTTCTGGCCTCCTGCCAGGCTTCATGCAAGAATTACCCTTGAGTGGTTCGACCCACTCCCCCTACGGTTCTAGACCTTGGACTTAGATGCAGAGAACAGTAGTGCAGAGAAAAGAACTCAATAGACCAGGCTGAATAGCACGAAATGGATGCTTTTATTTTTAAACAGTTTGAAGCATTACAAAATACATGTCATAGGCACAGATTAAAGTAACTACAATCATGCACAAATTTATGAACTTGACTCTATGGAAATGGGGAACACACAGCACGTCGTAAAAGGGGAAACACATTACGATTTCCCTTAACTCCCTCCCCTATACCTAAACTAAGTTTCGACCTGGGGAACCTGGGATCATGCTCACCACTCTCGAAATCGCGAGAAAGGGGGTTCGCAGCCTTTTTGGCACCGCTTTCCGTCGTCACGTGGATTTGGAAACTTCTGGCGCAGTCGATATTCTCTCTCTCTCGAAGCGGTGGGGTAGACACAGCCTCGATGAGCGCTCGTTAAGGTTGAGATCCACTAAGTCGATTTGGGTTCATGGAGCAGACCCAGATGCAGGCTATGCACATGGGAGAATCTTGTGGCCTAGATCGCCAGTCCTCCAGAGGGTTTCTTCTCCGTCGGCCTGGGTCGTCGATGATCTCCCGACCCCAGTACCCGGGCCACCCTTGTCGTCTTCTCGTCGTGGCCGAGCCTTGTTTGGCTGAACACCGACCACGTTGTCCTTTTACCGAAACCGTCCGTCTTTAAAAAGACGAAAACGTTTTCATCGATTCTGCATCTGCCGAAGTGGAAGAGGCGCCGATCCTGGCCCCGTCCGAAGAAGTTGAAGTCGTCCAAGAAGAAGAAGCAGCCGCCGTCCAGTCAAGTGAAGTTGTTCAAGTAATCCGAAGTAACTTAGATGGACTTTCAATCCATAGTTTTGGGACAGTCTTATCTCCCGCCAAATCATAGTCCTGTCTTTGTATTAATTTTGGCGGGCAGAAATCTCTGCAGGGGCGCTTTGTCTTGTAACGGAGCCGGTGATAACTTAAACTGGCCTTCCTGGCCGATAATGTCTTTTAATGTCTTTTGCATTGTCACCGCGGCTCGGTTCGCATATTGATCGGTCCGGAGATTTTCCTTGATGGCTGCTAAACGGTTTTTCCTTTGTACAATAAATGGGTATGAGTGATTTTGCATTGTCCGCCCATATCTTGATGGGCCCCATCCTGTACTTGTAATCCATTGAATATGTATGCTGTTCCTCTGAGTTTCGGTTCCCAGATACTGGCTTTCGCGGGCTCACTGTCTTCAATCCACAAGCCTGTCTGGCTTGCAGTAACAGAAATAAAATGGTTCAGAAACTGATCACGGGGCCTGGCGGCCATTTTGTATGCCCTTTTATCAAAGGTTTTTCTGTGCAAGCTTACTTTGGTCAATAAACAGTCTTATTTTATCCAGTTTTCTTGCGTGATTTTTGCTGAAAATTGCGAATCTTACAAACCAGTGAAAGGGTTGTAAATAACAAGTACTCATTGGAGGAGTTATAACAGAGTGGGGTGGTGGGTGGAGTACTGAATGGGATACCTCAGGGCTCAGTGCTGGGAGCAGTACTGATTCTAATATACATAAATGAATTGAATTCAGAAATTCATTGTAAAGTGGTCAAACTTGCAGATGATACCAAACTAGAATGGATAGTGGAATGAAGGGGGCATCTCAGAAATTACAGAATGAATTGTACAAAACATAGAAGTGTGCAGAACAATGGCAGATGATATTTTAATACAGCGAAGCATAAAGCACGACGAATAGGAAGAAAAAATAGATGACATGCATACTCCATGAAACAGATGAGAATGAAGTGTTCAGTGACCTAGGACTCTTATAGACTCAATGATAAACACATCCAACCAATGCAAAGTAGCAATCAGCAAAACGAATACGATGTTGAACTATATAGCTGAAACAGTAAAGTATAACTCAGAGGAGGTAATGGTCAAACTGTACAGTGCTTAGGTCAGACTCTACCCTGAATACAGTTTCAAGTTCTGGTTGCCAGGAAACAAGAGAGACATTCAAGCGCTTGGAGACAGTGCAGAGAAAAGCCAGAACACTGATCCTCAGTGTCAGGGGATCTGCTTAATGAGGAAATACCAGAGAAACTTGGGCTTTTCAGCCTGGAAAAGAGGCACCTTAGAGAAGTATATAAGATTGTTAAGGGTATAGAAAAAGTTAACTCAACTCAGAATATTACTTAAAATTAAATAGCAAGAAGTAGAACTAAGGCACACCGGTTCAAAGTGGTAAATGGTCATTTTAGGGCTGATACGAGGGAATTCTTCACACAAAGAGTGATCAATGTCTACAATAAGCTTCTAGGTAGCAAAGTGGAGGCAAAAACCCTGGAAGCATTTAAGAAATAATTGGATGCTACAATGGAAGGATGTTCTGATCTCTCCGGATGGATGAATTAAGATGGGCCAAATAGTCTTTAATTAGCTTGTAATCTTGTAAAATATTTACAATGTCTGGAAAAACCAGATTCAGCAGAGAGGCATATGTGGACTACACTCTCCAAGTCAGTTTAGCGGAGTTAAAGGGTGTCAGTTCTGCTCAGTTGGTAGCACTCTTATCTGAGCAGGAGACTGTGGGTTTGAAAACCCATTCTAGCAGTTGAGCATGTAATCAAAGGTAAAATTCCAGGGGAGTGCTGCATTGTCAGAAGTACCATCCTTCAAAAGAGAGATTAAACCAATGCTCCTGCCTGCTCGTTCAGGCAGATGTAATTGCAATGAATTCCCATGGGAGCTTTCCTACTCATCCACTGTAACTTCAGTGGAAGAGCCACAGAAACCCCAGATAAATGGTGTAAATCTCTTCCGCCAACATTACAGTGGATGAACAGTAGAACCCCCATGGAAATTCACCCCCTAAATATCCCCGCTGGAAATTCCCTTGGGGCGTCTACCAAACTTTTACCAAAGTGGCAAAATTTGGAGAGATTATTGGATGTCGGGCTTCATCATAAGAAGTATTAAATATAAATGCAAGGAAAAAGGAAGGAGTAAAATCTTGCATATAGTGCCTTTCACATCCTCAGTACTTCCCAAACTGCTTTACAGCCAATTAAGTACTTTTTGAAGTGAGTCACTGCTGTAATGTAGGAAATGCAGCAGCTAATTTGCACACAGCAAAGTCGCACAAACACCAGTGTGCTAGAGGCCAGATAATCTGTTTTAGTGATATCAGTTGAGGGATAAATATTGGCCTGAGCATTGGAAGAACTCCCCTGCTCTTCTTCGAAATGGTGCCATGGGATCTATTACACCCACCTGAGAGGGCAGAGAGGAAGCTCCCGAGGTTGTCCTCGCCTTGCTGCAGCTGCTGGAAATCCCGAGGCTCAGGATCCCCCAGCCAGCTGCAGTTAAATCAGAAACTTCCTCTTATAATATTTAATAATAAATAATATAATAAAATATAATAAATAATATTTAAAGTGCCAACCTGCCTCCTGGGAGCGGGTTGGCTAACCGCCACTGCCCCCGCCCCGGTCCTGCCTCCGTTAAACCCGGAAACGGGTGGGTTGGAGGCGGGTTGAGGTCAGGATTTACAATTTTAATACTTTAACTTCCCACCCGACCCCAACCCACCCACTTTTGGGGGCTAAAATTCCCTCATTGTGTTAGGAAGGCTTTGGTTTCACCAGAAGGATGCCTGTGTTGAAATTACTAAGTTATATGAAATTTGGTTAACTGGGTTAAATTTCATGGCACTGCGGAGGTTAAGATTAAACGGTGATCTGATTGAAATGTTTAAAATAGTGAAGGGAATTGACAGGATAGATACGGAACAACATTTCCCCACACTGGGGGAATCTTGAGCAACCCTAGGGACATAATCTTAAAATTAGAATGAAGTTGATTAAAAGCAAGACACTCAGAGTTGTGAGAATGTGAAATGCACTGTCCCAGAAGGTCACAGTTGCAGTCAACTGATGTGTTTAAAGAGATCAATACTTAAGAAATAAGGGTATGAGGGATGTAGAGAAAGGGCAGGGAATTGAAATTTTAAAAGCTAGGAGCTCAATGCTGCCACATTCCATGGCACCCATTTCCAATACTCCCAAGCCCCAATTTCCCCAGTACCACACCATCCCAGGACCCCTCTTCTATACTCCTAGATGAAAACATCATATCCTAGCACTACCCACCCTATCACTGCTGTTCCCTAAGACGCTACTCCCCGATCTCTGAACTCCCTACCACTATTCCCACACTGCACCATCGCCACTGCACCATCTCTCCCTGGTCACTTTTCAGAATTCTGATACCCCCAAGCTCAATTTTAACAGCCCTGAGGAGGCAGGTCGGCAGCGAAAATCGAGAAAAAATGGCTTCAGACACCCAACCCGCCTCCATTCCGCCCCCACCCGATTTTCGTGAGTGTTATGTCAGCCACTCCCAAATTGATTCGACTGGAACCGGTGGGACAGGTAGTTAAGGCAGTTAACAGCCTGATAACTGCCTTGCTAATCCTATTTTTATAGTGGTTTCCCATTTTCGTGCTTCTGGCTCCTGTTTCCCATCTTGTCAGAAACACGCCAGCTGCAAGGAGATGAGTTTCTCGAGGACATGAATTGTAGTCATTGGTGCAGCACTTTAAAAGTGCTCCTGTAACATGGCTGACATTCAAATGCAACAACTTTGTTGTTGGAGGTTTGGGATAATATTTTGCAAATCTACTGACCTTGTGACTGGTTAAGCTGACACCCGTCTGCAGTGTTACCTGATTGGAATAATTTCAGGCCACTTTGAGTGTGCGCTTGCAAGCTTCTTGCCTCAACTCAAATCTATAGCATTGGAATGGGAACCATTTACATCCTCTCATCCTGGTTGTCAGATTCCGAGGAAGAGCAGCCACACCAACACCAGCACCAGTAGCGCCAACCTCCTCCTCACCCACCTGAAGTTGCACTGGACACAAGACATCAGCCCCTGACAAAATTGCTGACCGGGAGGCCAGTGATGGCATCACCATGGCCAGATTTTCTTCACTTGATGCTGTACACCCTGGCTGCCACATGATGCGTCAGGTTGGCACCATCCCACACCAGCACCATGAAGCATCCCTTTAATGTCCAAGTCATTCCATGCACACACATCACTATAGCGGAGTGGGGAGTTATAACTGAACAATCACTGGAACTCAGTATAGAAATATAGAAGATAGGAGCAGGAGTAGGCCATTCGGCCCCTCGAGCCTGCTCCACCATTCAATGAGATCATGGCTGATCATCCAAATTCAGTACCCTGTCCCTGCCTTCTCTCTATATCCCTTGATCCCTCTAGCCTTAAGAAATATATCCAACTCCTTCGTGAATATATTTAATGAATTGGCCTCTACTGCCTTCTTTGGCAGAGACTTCCACAGGTTCACCACTCTCTGGGTGAAGAAATTCCTCCTCATCTCTGTCCTAAATGGTTTACCCCTTATCCTTAGACTGTGACCCCTGTTTCTGGACTCCCCGACCATCGGGAACATCCTTCCAGCATCTAGTCTATCTAGTCCTGTTAGAATTTTATAAGTTTCGATGAGATCCCCTCTCATTCTTCTAAACTCCATGACACTTCTCAATGTGTGCTCAGATCTGTCTGAATAAGGGGCATTTTTGGAAAAAGAAATCATACAGTATGACAACACATTAGCAGAAACTTCACATGGACATTGGCTAAACCTCTCAAGTGCCTACCCTTGTGTGTTGTTAGTTGGTATGCTTGCAGTAGGATGAGGGTAAGTGTGAGGGGTGGCTAGTGAGATGGGGAAGTGATAAAGAAGATAGAGAGGGTTGGTTGGAGGTTCAAGGTAAGTTGGTATCCTGGGGAGGTCTGTTCTGCCCTTGGAAAGGATGAGAAGCTCCCTGCGTGCTGTGCATCCCTCCAAAATCATATGGACGGAGTCATTGGAGAGCCTGGTTGCAAGTGTTCACCTTTGTGCAGTGATTGTCAGTGTTTGCAGCACCTCAATGCTGTCAAACACTGACAGATCAACTGTCAAAATAAAATTGTGCATGGTTCCTTTAAGGAAACCGGCAGATGACGCATCATCAAATGGCCTCATCAGACCCGCTTCCTGTTAATTGGCTGGTAAGGCTGTAGGGCGGGCTTAACAAGGCCAATCAAGGGAAAACCTGTTTGGTGGAGGCAGCTGGGGGCGGGACCAGAACCTGGAAACCAGCTGACCTGCCCCATCCCACCTCCAGAATTAAATTTGCGGCCTATATTTCAAAAAAACACCACATCTTCTTCCTCTTACACCATACCCTGTTGCATACTTCCCACTGCTCCCAAACACCAGTAGCCCCTTCCCACTATACCAACTGCCCTCTCACTTCTGTTATAGTATGGGACCCTCAGGACACACTACTTCCAATTACCCCCTCATCAATACTCCAACATCGTCAAACTACCTCCACTATTCCTAAATCTAATAGGATAACTCCTAGAAAAATCATTTTTGGCAGTTAACAAACATGCAAGTGCCAAAAGACATTCAGTACTCAAAAGGGTTAATCTGCGCCGTTTCATTTCAGTGATGTGTGCCAGTGGCAAAACATTTGCTTTAGGTGTTTTTTTTATGTATTGCAGTTCACTGATACATCTCACACATCCCAGCAACACCCTCCAATCACTGCCGGAGTTGTGACCTTCCCTCTCCCATCACTACAGCATCTTCACACACCACTCCCACTACTGCCAAACTACAGCGCACCCCTCCCACAATCCAATCTCTCTCCCTCTCTGCTTCATCACAGTACATGTTCTGAAATTTATAGAATAGAAAATAAAAGCTAAAAACTGTAATTAGTCATTTTCCTCTCTACCTCACACACACATGTGAACAAACACGTGCACATATTCAGTCCGTAAGGTGACCCCGAGCTTCCGGTCGCCTGTCATTTTAATTCACCGCTCCATTCCCACTCGGACCTCACCGTCCTTGGCCTCTTGTATTGTTCCACGGAAGCTCAACGTAAACTCGAGGAACAGCACCTCATCTTCCGATTAGGCACTTTGCAGCCTTCCGGACTCAATATCGAGTTCAACAATTTCAGATCATAACCTCGGCCCCTATTACTTTTTTACTTACAATTTTTTCCACCCCTTTGTTTTGGGTCTTCCTTTCCTCCCCCCCACCCTTTCCGTTTGTTTCTCTCAACCACCTGGCAGCTATCTCTTATCCTGCCAGTACACTTCACACCTAATCTCAGCCTATTACCATCTCGTCTGGTTTCTAATACCTTTTATTGTCTCTTACTTCTTTTGTCCGATCGCAGCCCTGCCTTCGATCTATTTTATTTTATTTCCAGTTTTGAAGAAGGGTTTCGACCCGAAACGTCAACTCAAATTTCTCTCCACAGATGTTGCCTGACCTGCTGAGTTTTTCCAGCATTTTCTGTTGTTATTTTGGATTTCCAGCATCTGCAGTATTTTGCTATCGTACCAATAGTCTCTCTCCGCTGAAAAAAAAACATATAAATTAAATTATACCTCAGTAACACGTTTGAAATTGATCAGCTAGTTTTTCAAAATTATTTGAGGAAAACCTACTGAGCAGAAAATGTTAGATGCTAAAGAAACATATTCCGTCAGTACAGCTGACTGGACAGTACCGATGCATCCTGGGAAATCGGGGACACTGCATCTGCTCAGACTGTACAATCCAAATTCAGCTCAAATGGTTACACCTCTGGGTAAAATATAAATTCTAAACTCATGCATTTAGGAGAGTCTAATATGCACAAAATACAATTCAATGGATGAATTGAATCGTGTTGTTTGGAACTATGTAAATTTTTAGCTTGTTTATTTATCAGTCCATTTGTAGGTATGGAAACAGTATTTATTTTCCAGGAACCAATCAAAAACAATTTGTTTCACTGGGGGAAATGTTAACCCAAAAAACAGGTGGGTTGGGGTCATGTGGGAAGTTAGTGTTAAAAATTTGAATCCTGACAAAAACCCACCTCCGGCCCGCCCACTGCCGGTTTTAATGGAGGTGGGACGGGGGTGGGTAGCCAACCCGCTCCCAGGAGGCGGGCCATCCATTTAAATATTATAATGAGGCTACCGTGCCTCAGATTTAACCACCATTTTAAATTTAACAGTGGCTGGTCGAGTTTTGCAGGCCTTGTGAAACCCACCAGCTAATGGAAGGCGAGGACTTTACACTTACCTCCAGGATCCAATGACCCTGCCTAACCTGCCCCCGCTGTCGGAGACGCCCTCCACGAGGCCTCCAATCCCACCCCCCCACCCAAGACTTCCGATTCCCCCCAAAGCCTTCGATTTCCCCCCTCCTCCCCCCACTCCTCCTGGCCCCTTTTGCTCCTCCAGCCCCTGATCTACCACTCCAGCCCTGGATCTGCTCCCCCCCCCCCCCACCCGCCATGCTCTTCTGGCACCCACTCCCCCAGCCCCCCGATCTGCTTCCAACACCACACCGCCCCCCCACCCCCCGGCACGCCTCCAGCCTTCTAATTGGTCCCGACAAACCCCACCTTTCGCTCCTCCAGCCCTCCAATCAATCCAATCCCCCACCCCCTGACCCTCCAATCTGTCCCAACAGCCCCCCTGCTGCTCTGGCCCTCTAATTGGTCCTCGTGTGTGGTCCCTTTAAATTTTCTGCCCAATATCTCTTCCAACGGCAGGAGCTGGTGAGTGGCCTACGCGGGACCTCGCGATTGGTGCTCAGCCGTGCACCTTTGAAGGAACATTGATGTGCGGCCCTCAACAGCTCACCAAACCTTGTTAAGCAGCCCTTCAGCCCAAATAATTGCCCAGCCCTGCTTTAACTCGACGTGAACAATGCCAGAGGAAGTTTGCTGGTATATAAATAAAAACATTGTAACTAGCATGTGTTTTTTCTTTCACACTGCTTAAGCCACACTTTCTGCACCACATTTCCTTCTATCACACCTCAAGCATCACACTTCATGTTCAATGTATGTGGCATACTTGCACCTTGCTGTGTGCATTTTGACTGCTATATTTGCCTATGCACTTTGCCATGTCCTCAGGACTTCCAAAGCACTTTACAAACAATGGATGCTTTTTAAGTGCAGTCACTTTTGTTGCATAGGCAAACATAGCAGCCAATATGCACAGAGTAAGATCCCATAAATAGCAAGTGAAAGAGAGAGCAGATAATCTGTTTTTGTTGGCGTTTGTTGAGAGAAAACAGGAAAGAATACTCGGAGAACTTTATGCTCTTCTTGAAGTTGGAGGGGTCTGCTAAGGAATAGCAAGAGGATATTGAAGCACCCAGGTCATTAGTGGGTTTCTCTGAGGGGTCAGGAGCCATGGAAGCAGAGGATAGCCTTATTTTTCTTCTTCTATCAAATAATGTGGGCACCCTGAATTGCCACACAATGACGGCATCATGGCTGCTGCCTGGATAATGACTATTGTTACACATTTTGGATCCACCTTAGAAATTATTTCAGTTTCGGCCGAATGGCCTGTTTGTGTGCTGTAAATTTTATGTAATACACCATTTCACTGGATTTTCCACTTAAGTTATGGTGCGGCATTGTTCCACGGAATTTACTAGCACGTGTCTTTCACATGTACCATCACGTGTTTCTTCCTTCTCTCAGTAGGCAAACTAAAAACGCTTTAGTGAGACGTGGTCAGGCGTTAAGCTGCTTTATTTTACAGACAGCAAATGAATGTACAGTGTGAGATTATAATCAAAACTGACTTGCTTCACTTAACTTTAAACACATCATGAATAAGAAAAAAAGTCACACTATCCCACGTTAGTAGGCTAACTTCATTTTTTCTGGGGTTCTAAATAGCCCTGAGCTTAAGATAAGCAAGTTTCCCCTCGCTAAGCTGGGCTCCTTTCCCAGCCCTAACTAGACTGACTGGCCTATGTGTTTCTTGCTTTCTTTCATCGCCCTCCCGAGAGTGGCTTTCTGCCAGACAACGGCCACTGAGCCCACAGCCAGAGCAGAAGCTTCAACATATCATTTGTGACACATGCTGGAATCGTGTGAATGGGGCCAATTTTAACCTTTCATGCAAAACGGGTGGTCGCAAAGCAAAGAATTGATTTAAAACTTCCTTTTACATTGGATTTTCACAATTCATTGCTGTAAGCTTAAAAAATTTTGAAACGTCCCTTCTCTTGATTCAGTCTGATGTGTGTAGAAAGTGTGTAAATCACTCAATATAACAAAATGACTTTTATGAATGTAGATTAATTGTTTGTTGTGAAAAATTAGATGCATAGGACAATAAAATAAAGTAAAGCTCTCATTATAATAAACCACTGAATATTCATAATTCTAATCATAATTAGCTGTATTTTATGATTTTCTTATTTTTAAATATGATGGCCTGGAGTTTCCGCTTAATTGTGCTGTTTTTTTTGGCCGCAATTCGGCTGAATCCAGCGTAACCGCCGCAAAAGATCACAGAATTTTAAGCGCAATTTGCGCCCAGCGCAACTGGAGTTTCCGTGATCTTTTGCGCTAGTTTTTAAAATGTTGCGCGAGAAGCAGGCCATGCCCACAGAGTGAATTGATCACCATTGGGAGTTTCCGCTAATTGCGCTCGTTTACAGGTCTTCAGGCAGGCTTTAAAAATTAAGCTGGTTCTATTGGGCACATGGACACTAAAAGCTACATTTTGAATTCAATTTTTGTTTTAATTTACTAAGAAACAAACTACTGTACCCCAATATAACTGGGACATAGTTTTATATTTTTTTTAAAGTGAATTTCAATAATTTAAAATTGGGTTCTCAGAGGTGGTGGATTGACACTGTGATTTAAAATGCTTTTTTTTTTTGTGGTAAACCTATTTTGCTGTAGTAATCAAACTTCACCAAGTTACCACTCTTAAATATATAAAATAATTTTTTTTAATGTTTTAAAACGCTGCCCGATTGCCCTGGTTCAGGGCAGATTTTGCCTTTGGCGATATGCAAATGAGTTTGTGTGGAAACTCGGGGGAAATAAAACACTTTTCAAAACGGGTGCAATGTGCCCAAAGCGGAAACCCTACCCCGATAAATTTATTATTAATGAAAATGGAGCAATATATTTTTCTTGTGGAATGCGCAATAGATTTATTACAGCTTGATATATTTTTCAATTGTTCAATCAGAATGGATTATTCTGACTCCAAATGAATGAATTGCTTTTCCCCCTTGCCCTCCAATTGGGTTTCCCAGGCTGTGAAATGTTCAGGCAAGGGAGTAAGCTGTTGGCCTTCTCCTCAAACCTCTGCCCATGCCACTCTGAAATCAGCCACTGAAAGGCGTGGAAGTAGCCCAGTGAAAGTTTCCTTCTCTGCTCTGATCTCCCTCTCTTCCTGTGAAGAAGAATTTGTTATCCACTAATTACTTCCTGACACAAAAATGTTCCTGAGATTAGAAACTCAACAAGTGAAGTATCATTGATATGAAGCTATGTTTCACCACTCAGTAATGGCATGCACATGCCTCATGTACATCACTGCCACATTGTCTTCAGTTTGCTTTTAAGTGAATCTTACATAATTGTTCCACCCACATCAGTTTGAGTAAACAACTTCCAATTGTTGCTTCTTTGAGTAGACATTTTTCACAAATATTTGAGGTATAAATCAAGTTGTGTTTCTTGCTATAATTTCTTATTATAGGATTCATCTGAATGCATATCTCAATCCAATCAAGCAGTAGTAAAACAGAGCATAATAGTAGAGGTCAGAGATTGAGAAGCTTAAGAGGCAGAGAGAAAATTCACTGCCACTATTGTTTGTCTCTATGTGAACTGCTGTTTGTCAGTACATTATCCCTGTTGCAGGAAATGAACTCTAGGAAAAATGTATTTCAGTATTACCCAAGCCTTCATAAATCATAGGCTGGGACTTTGGAGAACCTAGCATGGAAAGCACAACCTCTTTTAAAGCCTATGTAAAAATGAGCCTTTAGTTTGGATGGATGCCTGCAACTGCTCTTTGTAAAACATTAGCTGAACATAGGGGGCAGATAGACATTCAGTTCATTGCCAAAACACATACCAAGAGGAATTGGATGATGTCTGTATTACAACATTCATGGTAGGAGTCATATTTGTCACCTTCACAACAAAAGGGTTCCCAAACTGTGTATACAAGCTTGGCATCCATTTAGTACAAAATAAAAAAAACTAGTGGTGTTATTACATACTCCTCTATTATGCTGTCTGTGATATGGTGATCCTGTTGTTCAAAAGGAAAATCAATTTTAGAAATTGATTGTTAATGCTATGAAGGAGTAAATGAATGTTAAAAAGGTATTTTGTTGGTAGACAACTAATTCCACGAATTAAAAAAAACAGTCAAACCATTCATTCTTCCTCCTAGCCATCAATCCTGAGCTAAGGCATGTAGCAGTAGCTGGGAGATGTTAGTGAAGATGAAACAGAATATTTTTATTAATCTGGATATATGAAGTCATACAGTGGTTAGTGGATATATGGCTGGTGTTTACTTGATATTTGAAGATTAGCTATTATTACATGAATCTTGAATCCATCTTGTTTCTTAAGTCATTTTTCACAACATATGTAGGAGATCACAGATTTTAATCTGATTCCTGAGATTTTTTGAGTTTAAGTTCCAACCTACAGCACAGTACTAAATTTAAACCAGAAATTGAAGAAGAGTTGTGGTCTCAGGAAAGCACCCAACCATCGATTCATACCACATTAAAGTCATATTGTGTATGATGCTATGTTAATTCGCATATTGGCTACACTTTTTAAAGCCAAAAATTCAGTTTAAATTGGATGTGCAGCCTAAATGGGAATTTTTCTCCGAGCTGGAGGGTTCAAATTGACATTTGGTGCAAGGGCAGTATATATGCAAGTCAAAGGGTACATTTCCTGATAATCCACTGCTGAAAACCCCGATATTAACCAGAGTTAAGTCTGAGGTGTAATATATCTCTAAATTCTACATCATTTGTCCCTTTTCTGATCTTTTTACCTGTCATGCCACACCTACCATGTGCTCCAGCTAATAAACAAACCAAAGTTCATTTTTTTTGAATGACCATCAGAAAATGTAAAAAAAATCAAAGTTTCACATGCAGTTAAATAAAAAGTTCTGTGGATATTCAGAAACTCCTTGGCTTTGCTCTTGTAGTTTCTGACATCAGAAGTCTTCAATTAAATTACTGTCTTGTAACTCACTGCCAGCCGTTATCCTCCATGTAGATGGATAAACATATAAGGACAGAAGTGAAAATCTAACTTTTTGGTTTGTTATTTGAAGAAAACATCACAGTAAAAGCATAGAGAATTTAGCCCTAATCATTTAAACAGATTCTAACATAAAATTCACGAGAATGCTGATTTTTCAACAATAATCAGTAATCTGGACTGGAGTCATTTGTTGTTTTCCAGCTAACATTATAAAGAAAACGATGAAAAGTCAGAAGCATCTTATTCCATTAAGACCTTGTTAATGTTTTCTATTGTCACAAACATCAAACAAGGTCAAGAGTCTTGGTTTGAGTGAGAAAAATGCAACACGGTCAATGTTGCCGGCTTGGGTTCATTAACAGATGAACCATCTTAATTAAAAGAGAAGCAGTCACCTGCATAGTTGTCCTTCATTTTTGTGCCAAAAATCCTTGTACACACCTATCTTCAGTATATGAGCAGCACAAAGGGTAATAATAGATGTCTATATAAAGTAACCAGTGAAACTCTACATTAGGCAAATCTGTCATCCATTTCCATTTTTTGAAAAGAGAAAGCATAATCAAAAGCCTAAATGACAAAGACTTGACAGTAAGATTCTGTTGCAAATGATTCCTGAGTCGCCAGCCTGCGGAGAAGCTGAAGAAGTTCCCAGCAGACCTGATTAATTCTAGTTTCTCCAGCTGCCAGGGGAGCAGAGGCTAAGCAGTTTCACAGAGAGGAGCCTATTACCGCTACCAGGCTGAAATAGATCTAATCAACCAACAGCAGCTCCAAAGGAAACTTTACAAGTTCAGCTCGCTGAGGCAGTGCTTTTAAAATGAGAACTACAGAGAATCTCACAACTTCCAGCACATTTCAGAAAGACAATTGTTTATGCTTTGACGAGGTTGCACTAATTTACTCGACACAACCTTTTTATTAAAAGTTTCTAATGCTGTTTCGCCCTCCCCCCCCCCCCTCTCTGGTGATGTTGTGGTGAGTTTCTTTTAGGTTTGTGGCCATTCGAACTATAACAAAATAAAAATTTCAGCATATTTGTTGTGGGTCTAACTAGTTCTGCTATTTAATTTAGACCAACATGGTTGTGTCATTTGTCACAGCAACTACAAAATGCTGAACGCTGCAATTTGATCAAGGCTCAATATTCCTGCTGAGGTAATCAGCAGCTCACCATCAATATATTAGCATGAGATGGTAGAAGTGGAAAATAAGTCAGAAATCAATTTCAGAATCTTTTGCGTTAGTGTTTTACTGCATTTTAATATACTTTCTGCCAATTAGCATCAATAATTAGGAAAGACACAACAGTTGACCAAACTAATCATCAATTAGTTAATTAATTGTGTTTGTCATTATTTTGTGGATTTAACTGGCCCTTATTTCATTACCAATCCATATTGATATGAAAAAAGCACAGAATTGAGAAATATTTCAGGTAAAATGAAGACAATTGTGAATGTGTAATAATGGCCAAACAAAATGGGATTAACAAATGCTGTAATCAGTTATATAGCAATATTCTTCTACTCCTTATGTCTTCCTTGCCCCAATACATATTTGAATTATTGACAGATAAAACATTTTTAAATATGTCTCTGTATATATGGATTGATTGTGTAGACTTTCATGGTTGATCATTATAGGGAAGATCTTAGCTCTGTTTACTTTCAGAATATAAAAAAATGCATTTCTAACTGGCTCCAATTATCTTCACTAGATATTATCTTAAATTTATTTTCCCGTTTTCTTCCCATCTCTCCCAAAGCTGGTGACTCACGCTGGGCTACAGTTCCATGGGCTTTGGTGGCCTATTGGTGCCTCATTCAAGTGGTCATTTTTCATGTGTGAGCCTGGACAGTGAGTGTTGGCAGCCTATTCAACCATAGCGGTGTCAGAGTCAAGCCCAATCCTCACCGGACATCCACACATATGCACTTTCCAACATGGGTCCCTGAATAGTACACAAGAGCAGAAACGATGGTTCATTCAACCCCACGCCCCGCCCCCCAACCCCACCTAGGGGCACTTTAATTCTTAATGCAAATTCAAAATTTACCCTTCTTTATTTATGTAAATATAATTAGACACTTACCTTAGCACAAAAAAACCTGGTACATCTAATTTCTTTCTATTCTGTATTTTGATTGGATGCTAATTAATGAAAAGCAAAATTAGACATGGATTTTCTTTCAATTGTAAAAGAATGTGCTTGGACCTGCTTGCAAAGTATGTTGTGTTCAATTATATTTTAAGTGCACTTACGACAATACTTCCAGTTCACTTCCGAAATCCTCCCTTTTATAAAGTGGCAGCACTGAGTGGAATATTGTACAATACAACAAAATAGAGAGACACTTTCATTCTCCTTTATTAAACAGCAGCTTGGTCTCCTATTGAATAAGGAATGTTGCAGTTTGACAGAATATGTAGTGGTTCATTTTGTTCTATATCCATTTAATCAATTAATTTCAGTCTGCAGCATGAACCAAAGTTAAGCAAGAATACCTCCCGCTTGATAGATGTGAGAACTTTATTTACTGACTGCTTGTACATTACATGTTCCAGCGCTCATGACCCCTAAAGTGTGGAAATAAAAACAGGGCTGGATTTTGTCAATGGGGATGCGTTGGGGGCGGGACTGCTGGTTGTTGGGTTTCAGTCCCGCCCCAGTGACGACTGGCCAACCCACGCTATTTTCCCTTGATTGGCCTTGTTAAGCCCGGCCTGCGGGCTTACCGGCCAATTAAGGGAAAGCCGGTGACACAGGATGTCAGTGTATGACGTTTCATCTGTCTCAAACTTTTTGACAGATGAATTGACAGCTTTGAGAAGCTGTCAAACATTGACAATCTCTGCTCTAAGGTGAGCCCTTGCACACAGGCTCGCCAAGACCTCTCTCCTCAGCAGAAAGCAGATGGCTGCTGCATCTGAGAATGCAGCAGCCATTCTGTCATCTCTGCCATTGAGATGAGGAACCTCCGGATCCCCAAGGGTTGAAGCCTGCAGGAAGAAACAAAGGTAAGGAAACTTTTTCCAACACTTTACACTCACCTCTCATACTTATCTCTCCACACTTGCACCCATCACTCACCTCTACAGCGGACTTTTCGATCCCTCTCACCCCCGCAGACCCACTGCTCGCCTCGCTGACCCTGGCGAGGTTCGCAGCTGTCGGGAAGCCCGCACTTGTAGGGTTAAAATGGGGATAAACCTCAAAACTGCCTGTTAACTACCTGCTAACAGGCAGTTAATTGGCTCTAATCCCCTTCCCGCCTCAAGGAGACGGGTCCCTGCGCGAGTCGGGGACCCACCTCCCGGGAAGATGGCATGGAGGCGGGTTGGGAGCGGGGTCAGTACCCACTCCCAGTTTCTGCCATTTTCCCGGCAGTCCTGCCTCCATACCCGCCTCCCCAGGGCTGGGAAAATTCCCCCCTGAGTTTCTATTGATATCTGGCAGGCACGGTGATATCACCAGTTCATCTTAGTTTCTAGAGGTAGTAAAAAAAAAATTGTGAAATTATTTGATGCATACGTGAGGGCGAAGGGAATAGATACTGAGGCAAGGTGGGAGGATGCAGTGGGAGGAGGCTCGTGTGGAGTACAAACACGGGCACAGACCATTTGGGCTGAATGGCCTGTTTCTGTGCAGTAGGTTCTATGTATATCTATGTAATTAATCTTTGAAAAAAACAATTACCTCCCATCATTAAACTTGGTATACCATGTAATATTGTTTCTATTATGGGCTGGACTCCCTTAATGGTTCAGTGCATTTACCCTTAAGTAGTATAGCCATACAGACCCAAGTTCATTCCCCACACTATGCTTCAGCTGAGTGGCTGTAGGAGCACTGCTGATCTGAGTGTCCCTGGATTAAAGAATACATTTTCAAGGCTCTCATGATCACTATCCAGTGACCCCTGCTGGAAGTACATGTGTGTGGATGGCTGTTGGGGATGTTGTTAGGTTCAATTATGATTCTCCCTCCCCTGTGGTTCAATAGCCTGCCAAGACACATGAATAATGGTGGCCGTGGAACTGCACTCCAGCTAGAGGTTGATGCTTTCAGAAATGCAAGGTAAAGGAGAACATTTGGCAAGGAAACAGGAAGAAAAGGTAGCATACTAGAGCCCACTAATGGAATTGAAGAGAATGTCACAAATACAGGCATTAAGTGCCTTCAATTTTGGTGAAAGTGTTCTGTTCAGTGGAATCATTTTACCAGGTGTGTTTGAGCATTTATGCCCCTGTTTAAATCCTTGGCCAAGCGGTGCGATAAAAGAATCTGTGATCACCTCAAAAAAAAATATGCACATGTAGCTACAAGAGTTAACTGGTGGATAAATGTCACATGGCATTTATTCATCATCTTGTGTTGTTCAAAGAACTTTTAACATCAGTCTCCTTACGCATCAGTCTGCAAGTCTCTTTCTTCAATAATGAATGTCCATGATTAAGAATTCAAAAAACATTCTTTTAACTGATTAAGAGAAAAGTCAAAGTCATGTCTTCATAAACAAAAACATTCAACAAACTTTTGTTTGGGGAGAAAAAGAGCCAGAACAGTGGCCTGCCATGATAACACCAAGTGTAATTGGCACAATGGTGCAATCTAACATGATGTCCATTGATGTAATATGCTTTTGTAAACAAATGAGAAAAAAATTGCCACATTCTTCAGAAAGCCAGTGTCCTTTCATTGTTATAACAAAAAGTGTTGCAAAATATATTAGTAATTTTCAATTGACTACACTTGGAGGGAAAGAATGTCCTGGCATTTTTATCTTGCCTTTCTGCGCTGATCTTTCTTTGCAGATTGTAACATCGACACATTAACCAGAAATGGCCTTTCTTCTCTCCTTCCCCCTTGTAGTCTCCCTGCTTGTAGTGCACCAATTCAGAAGGAGAGGTCAGCTTAGAAGTTCCACCTTGCCAATGTTGCTTTACCATCAGCTTGAGAGCAGCCCTCTGGTTTTTCCTACCTTAATGTGGGCAATCAGAAAAACAAAAGCGCACCCTGATGACCTGTGATGTAGCAAATTGGAGCAGGAATGAGTTCCACAATCATACTGCCCCTATTAATCAGAATGAATTATCATAAATATATACCAGGCATCAGTAAACCTGAATACAATGGAAATTTGTAATCTGGTTGGGGGGGAAGGGGGGTGGGGTTCAGACATGTCGAGTAGTGAAAATAATACTGTAATTTTATGAATGATTAAATGCAATGTTTGATAGAGTAACTTTAAGGTTCCCTTCATGTCATGTTTCATATCCCTGCAGAGAAAGTTTCATTTCCCTGCTGAGAAAGTAGAGCAGCTCCTCTGGACATGCCCCAAGGAAGTGGGTTACAGCACTGCAGGGCGACTTGCTGATTTTCCGTTCCTCCTTGTGAGAAAACACCTGCCCCACAGTCAGTGCTAACTCCTGTTGGCACATCAGAGATAGAACTCACTATATGGGGAATCATGAGCATACTACTTCTCCAAGCCATGGAGCCTAGATTTTCCTCTAAAGCAGATTCACCACTGCGACCCTGCAATGACCCCAATGCATTTTCCTGGGTTGAGGCTATTTAACTTTGCTGGCCGACTTTGCTGGGTTCCCACCACCTAGGAGCGACTCACTTCTGTCTCTTTTAAGCGTTGATCCTTGTTTTCAGGTGTTGCAATGGCAGTGAAGATGTTTAACCCTTGAACTGAGCCGAGACCTAAACAAAGTAAATTTTTGAGACCTGAGGAAAAGATGCCCACTACTGGGTCCTCTGCCTCTAAAAGGGGCTTTAACAGACCTTCTGTTAGCCCAAGTTCTACCGCTACTCCTCTCCTGGTGCTCTGCAGGATTGGTGGAAATAGCAGCGGAAGGCAAGGAAATCAAACCGGTTTCTGGGCCTCCCCTCCCTGCCATCATTTACACATGGCGGGGCAGTCAAGGAGTGGCTGGCCTTCCCTATTGAGGCATAGGGAGGAAAATCCATGCTGATGTTGGTGTGACAGTAGGCCTCCCTGCCCAACTTGCCTTGATTTTCCACCACTATACTGTTGTGTATGTACCTTTAAGAGAATAACTGGTCTCAGACTGCAGTACCGGCAGTGACCACCCCTGTATAAAAGGCGCTAGTGAGCCTCTGTTGTTTTAGTTTCACTATTGACTTCCACCAGTAAAGACGTGTTTTGTTTAACTCTGCTGTCCGTGTCTCAATCATTCACGGACATAATACTGGCGACGAGCAGATACGAACCTACCTACAGTCTGCACCACCTCCTGGGATCCATTCCGACAACGAAGTGAGCAGAGGTCGAGGCCAGAAAGAAAAGAAAGTAAGAGGCAGTAGAAACGGGCGTCGACCGTGGGCATCCGCCCTGTGTTGCAGAGTTGAAGATTGCTGGAGAAGCTGTCGGATGCGGGGCCTGGTTCCTGTCGACGGTGCTTCAGCTAATCGGGCTGGTGGCAGGTAGTGCACTGATCCTTCCTGGGCTGCGGCGGTCGCGAACTTAAGTGGGTGGTTTGCAACGGGGCCGAGCAGCGTTGTCGGGAAGAAGAGAGAGAGAGAGGGTGGAGCACACAGGGCGCGGCCGGTGCTACGAAGCCGGGCTGCGTATAGACCCGCGAAGAGGGAGGCAAGAGTCCCACAGGGTTGTTCCACGACGGGAAAATAATAAAAAAAAAAAAATATTAAACGCGCAAGAAACCGTGGAAAGCAGCGCTAACAACAGCGGGGAAAAGGGCAAAGCGCGGGAGGCGCCATCGTAATCAGCGGGGAAGAAGGCAAAGCACTGGAGGTGCCATTTTAGATTTGCAAAATGCCGAAGACTGGCTGTATCACTGCTTTTGATAATACAATAGAGGACTGGACCACGTATGTGGAAAGAGTCGAGGTATATTTCGAGGCAAACGAAATAGCGGAGGAGAAAAAGGCATCGATATTGTTAAACTTAATGGGCGCTAGAACGTACGGCCTATTGCGGGACCTGATTACTCCAGCCAAACCGAAGGCGAAGAGTTTTAACGAAATTGTTGCTGCCCTACAGGAACACCTAAACCCTGCACCGCTGTTGATAGCAGAAAGATTTAAGTTCCACAGGAGAACTCAGCACAAAGATGAGAGCAATGCTGAGTATCTTACGGAACTACGCAAGCTATCAAAGCACTGCCAGTTCGGAGCAGGACTGGCAGATACCCTACGGGACAAATTTGTCTGTGGACTCCTGAGTGAAGGAACACAGAAGAAGTTACTCTCAGAGAAAGAGCTGACGCTAGATAAGGCTTTCAGTGTGGCAGTATCGTATGAAGCAGCAGCCAGGGGAGCTGCAGAAATTCAACAAAAACCACAGGAATACGGCACCCACGAAATGACACGGGGATTTGCAAAATGTTATCGCTGCGGCAGAACTAACCATGACCAGAAGGACTGCTGGTCCAAGGACAAAATATGCAGGCAATGCGGGAAGATGGGACACATTGCACGAGTTTGCAGGTCTGGGAAGAAGACCAGCGACAACAAAAAGGCTACTAAGGAACCGTACAAGAAAGTACAAAAGATGACGGACAGTAGTTCCGAAGACCAGATGAGCAATAGTGAATCCGGGAACAGGAGACTAAGCTGTCTCAAACTTCACAATGTAATCGCAAAAGAGGATCACCGAACCATTTGGGTCACCCTCACGATAGCAGGGTCCCAAGTTAAAATGGAATTGGATACAGGATCAGCGCTAACCGTCATGAATTGACAAGACTACGAGCGGCTATTTTCACACATACCCATGACAGAGACATCCATCGTCTTGACGACGTATACGGGGCAAAAAGTATACCCCAGAGGAAAAATAAGGGTGCCTGTCGAATACAACGGCAAGAAAATACGGAAATTGTATCTCTACATACTGCCAAATGGTGGACCACCATTATTGGGATGGGAATGGATCAGGAAGATAAACTTAGATTGGCACTCCATTCATGCAATGACAGTGGACGGTAAAAAAGATGAAGACGTCACTCCTGGACGATTGTCAACAATCTTAACTAACGCCAAAGAGGTATTTCAACAAGAACTGGGCACGCTTAAAGGCATAACCGCCTCGATAAAAATAGAAGAGAATGCAGTTCCCAAGTTTTTCAAAGCAAGACCAGTACCATATGCAATTCGCCCAGCCGCCGAGGCAGAGCTGGAGAATCTGGAGAAGGCGGGCATGTTGTCTAAGGTCGACTGGAGCGAGTGGGCGACACCCATCGTTCCTGTCATGAAGAAAACGTTAAGCAATAAGTCCGGGGAGCCAAGGAAGATTCGCATCTGTGGGGATTTCAAGGTGACGGTGAACCCAGTCCTTCACACAGTACAATATCCTCTTCCAAGGATAGAAGACATCTTCGCCTCACTGTCTGGAGGGAAGCGTTTTACAAAAATTGACCTAACACAAGCATATTTGTAGATGGAGGTAATAAAAATGTCCTCAACCACCACGGAAAAAACTATCACAGTTTTACGAACCATATTCGCCAGGAATGGGCTGCCTGAACAGATTTGCTCTGACAATGGACCACAGTTTGTGTCTGAAGAGTTCCAGAGGTTCTTAAAGAACAATGGTGTTAAGCATTACACATCTGCCCCATATCATCCAGCCACTAATGGATTAGCCGAGAGGTTTGTCCAAACATTCAAGAAGGCTATCAAGGCAATGTGTAATGAAGATATACCCCTACAACACAAGGTGGACAACTTCTTGTTTGCCTACCGGAATGCGACACATGCGGTTACCAACCAAACTCCAGCCATGATGTTCTTCAATCGAAGACTACGATGCCGCTTGGATTTGGTTAAGCCAAACGTCCGAAGAGATGTGGAGAACAGGCAGTTTCAGAATATGAATGAAAGGCCGACCAGGAGTTTTAAGATAGGTCAACCAGTTTTGGCCCGGGACTACCGCACTGAGAAATGGCAGCCAGGAACGATTTGTACACGACAAGGACCTCTCATGCATACTGTGGACATTGGGGAGAGCATTGTAAGACGCCATGCTGACCAGATTCTAGAGTCACTGGAAAACGTCAACTCCACACCACGATCTGATACACCTGGTAATGAAATCGACGTTCCAATTGCAACTACCGCAGAACCGGTAATATTGGAAGCAGATGAACCAAACAACGACATTGATCCCGACTCAACATTGCCAGAAGAACCCGATACCCCAAAGCGGCGTTATCCAGACAGAATCAGGAAGCCTCCTCAAAGACTGAACTTATAATTGCTTAAACTTAACCAATGTATCTTGCAACAGTAATTGTGATTGTAATTAGTTATCATTTAGTTGTTAAATGAATGTTATGTACTGTTTATCTAAAAGGGGAGGAATTGTTGTGTATGTACCTTTAAGAGAATAACTGGTCTCAGACTGCAGTACCGGCAGTGACCACCCCTGTATAAAAGGCGCTAGTGAGCCTCTGTTGTTTTAGTTTCACTATTGACTTCCACCAGTAAAGATGTGTTTTGTTTAACTCTGCTGTCCGTGTCTCAATTATTCACGGACATAATATATACCATCCGTGCACTATAGCAGAGGAAAATCCAGCCCAGACTGTTTGAGAAAGGGCCCTTTATCTTTTTTCATATACAGGAAACTTTCTGGTATCTGGCACGGACGGGACCGACGTGTTGCCGGTTCATCAACAATTCCGGATAACCGAACGCTATAGTAAAAGATACGGAGCTCAGAGCTCCGTATAAAGCAACAAACCCTGTGCTTCAAAACAATCGGCACAAGTTGCAAGCGTCTCTGTAGCTTAGCAATAGCTTCAGCTACACCCTTGCACAGCAACAAATGGAGTAAAAAAAGTAACTAAAAGTAAAAAATGTTACCTGAACCGACTCCTGAATTTTGCCGGTGGATAGAGCGTTCCGGTTATTTAGGGGCCGGTTAATCGAAAGTTTCCTGTATATGCACCTGTGCACATTCGGCTGCCTTTGCCATTTCATTTGATTATTTTATTACTTGTACCACCGTTTAACATGACTGTATTTAGTATAAAAAAGGTAGCTCACAGAAGGCTCAGGCGGCTAAGTTATCATTCCCCACAGTGCATGAGAGGACCATCTGTGTGAACTGCTGGTAAATCAGGGAGCCATTTCCCCACTGCTGTTTTTCTTTACTCGTGTAAATTGTTCTGCCTGTGTTATTGGATTAAAAACGACAATTCTGGAAATGCACAGCAGGTGGAAGAGAAAAATAAGCTACTCTTTAGGGTGGGGCCTTTCACAACGACTTCGTCAGTTTTCTCTGGCATAGTCCTAATTCAGTTTTTCTTTAATTGGATTCAGCTAAACTTCAGATTACTGTATATATTCCCTGCATATTTCATTTTTATTCCAGATTCCCATCATTTCCGATTTACTCTTTACTTGTTATTGGACTGCAGTCGTTTCACTGACCTGCATCCCTTTGTCATACATTAAATTGTTTATTAGGGCGAAACAGTATGGAGATGTCGCCCTGTTGCTTTCCTATCAAGATTGACTGTTTCCAGTTCATTTTTTTTTGTGATAGCAAACAAAGGAAATAAATAATTGCTGTGTGTGTTGCAGTGCTGCCAGGCCACCTCATCTTTTAATTTACCTTCCCCCAGCCCCCATGTCAGCACTAAATATATTTCTAAAATTGCAAGTTCTGTTGAAACAGCACCAAGCCATATTTTTCTATTAAATGCAAATGCAAATGTTGTTTAATATTGACATGAAATATAACATCAGGCCTGAAATGGGTATATTCAGTTCCAGATGTGAATGAATGGATGTCCCCATTTCAGTGACATATCCTAGATACACCTCACCATGTCATGTGATACTGAGTCATTCAGGTCAGGAAGAGGCTGAGATGGATCACTTCTGGCTAAAGATGGTTGCAAACACTTCAGCCTTGCCTTTTGCACTCGGGTGTTGGGCTCCACCATCATTGAGGATGAGGATATTCCTGGAGCTTCCTTCTCCCATTAGTTGTTTAATTATCCGCCACCATTCACGACTGGACATGGCAGGACTGCAGAGCTTTGATCTGATCCGTTGATTGTGGGATCACTTAGCTCTGTCTATAGTATGCTGTTTCCGCTTTTTAGCATCATGTAGTCCTGTGTTGCAGCTTCCCCAGGTTGGCACCTCTTTTTTAGGTACGCCTGGTGCTGCTCCTGGCATGCTCTTCTGCACTCCTCAGTGAACCAAGGTTGGTCCCCTTGATGGTAATGGTAGAGTGAAGGATATGCCGGGCCATGAGGTTACAGATTGTGACAGAATACAATTCTGCTGCTACTGATGGCCCACAACGCTTCATGGATGCCCAGTTTTGAGCTGCTAGATCTGTTCAGAATCTATCCCATTTAGCACAGTGGTAGTGCCACACAGCATGATGGAGGGTGCCCTTGGTATGAAGATGGGACTTCGACTCCACATTGACTGTGCAGTGGTCACTGCTACTAATACTGTCATGGACAGATGCATCTGCGACAGGTGGATTGGTGAGGACGAGGTCATGTAGGTTTTTCCCTCGTGTTGGTTCTCTCACCAGTTGCCGCAGGCCCAGTCTGGCAGCTATGTCCTTCAGCCAGCTCTGTCAGTAGTAGTGCTACTGAGCCACTCTTGGTGATGGACATTGAAGACCCCCACCCAGAGTATGTGCTGTGCCCTTGCTACTCTCAGAATTGGAAAGATGCATTCCTCCATCCCATGGTGCAAACCATCTTTGCTTGAACATGCAGTGCCACTTTATCTGAAGGATTCTACGCCACCCTACAAGTGCAAGAAAGTATAAGAGTATTGCAAATTATATTAAGGAATATAAACTGCAAATGCTGAAAATACGCAGCACATCCACCAGCACCCAGGAAGAGGAAAGAAAGATTAATGTGTGGGGGTAGAGACCCTTCAGTAGAGCTCATTAAGAAACGTAACCAGCCTAAATATAAACAAAACAGGAAAAGAGAGCATAGGAAAGAATAATGGCAAGGGAATAAATGGAGTTGTAGAACAGGAGTCTAAAAAGATGGTTAAACATAAAGTGAGAGGAGCTGGAGGCAATCAAACGTTGTGAGGAACCAGACATAGTAGGGACTACTGAGACATGGCTACAGAAAAATCAGGACAGGAAATTAAACATTGCAGGGTATAACATATTTAGAAAAGATAGGGAGGGAAAAAGGGGAGGTGGAGTATCTGTACTTATTAGGGATAACATAATGGCAGTAGAAAAAAGTGACGCAGATACCAACAAGATAAAAATAGAATCCATATGGATAGAGATAAAAGATAATAAAGGATCAATCACACTAATAGGTGTAGTCTACAGACCACCTAATAGAGAAAGGGAGGTGGAGGAAGAAATATGCAGACAAGTTAGGGAAATGAGTAAAAAACATAGAATAATAATCATGGGGGATTTTAACTACCCCGATATTAATTGGACAGAAGAGGTATGTAAAGGGAATAAGGGAATAGTGTTCCTACAGTGTGTACAGGATTCCTTTCTAACTCAATATGTAAAAAGCCCAACAAGGAAGGATTTGCTATTAGATCTAGTAATGGGGAATGAACCAGAGCAGGTAAGTGAAGTAAAAGTAGGGGAACATATAGGCAATAGTGACCATAATATAACATGCTTTAAGATGATAATTGAGAAGGACATAAGTATGATGAAAACCAGTTTAATAGATTGGAGAAAAACTGATTTTGAGGGGCTGAGAATAGAACTTGGGGGGGAAAATGGACAACAATATTGGCAAACAACGATGTAGAACAGCAATGGGAAACATTTAAAATGGTGTTCAACAAAGTGCAGGAAAAATATATTCCACGAAAAGGAAAGAACAAACTAAACAGTAATGAGACTCCATGGATGAATAAAGCCATAAGGGAACAATTGAGGGTTAGGACAGAGGCATACAATAAGTACGTAGACAGCAGAGGAGTGCATGATAAGAGAGAATGTGAAAAGATTAAGAGAGAAGTCAAAAAAAATAATTAGGGAGGCAAAGAGGAACTATGAAATTAAATTATCAAGGAACATAAAACAAAATAGTAAAATATTTCATAGGCACATCAATAAAAAAGGGAAGTTTGGGATGGGAATAGGGCCATTAACGGATAGCCAGGATAATACCACAGGTAACGATAGAGAGATGGCAGAAATATTAAATAATTATTTTGCTTCAGTATTTACCAGGGAGATAGAACAGGTAGACATGACATTGGATGATGAGATTAGTAATGAGATAAGTGCATTTAAAATAAAAAAGGGGATATATTAAATAAACGAATCAAACTCAAAGAGGATTAAAATAATGCATCCACGCATTTTAAAAGAATCTAGGGAAGAGGTAACAGAGACTACGCATATTTATTAATTCGTTAGAAAAAGGTATAGTGCCAGAGGACTGGCGGATAGCTAACGTAATACCAATATTTAAGAAGGGGGATAGAACATGTCCAGGGAATTATAGACCAGACAGCTTAACATCGGTAATAGGAAAAATAATGGAATCCCTACTAAAGGAGAACATAGAAGAACATCTAGAAACCAAAAACATAGTAATGAATAGTCAGCATGGTTTTCAAAAGGGAAAGTCTTGCTTGACCAACTTTATTGAATTTTTGAAGAGGTAACAGAGAGAGTAGACAATGGTAATGCAGTAGATGTAATTTATCTGGATTTTCAAAAGGCCTTCGATAAGGTACCCCATAATAGAGTGATAAACAAGATCAGAGAACGTGGAGTCAGGGGACAAGTAGCAGAATGGATTGCTGGCTGGCTTCAGGACAGAAAGCAGAGAGTAGAAATAAAGGGTAGCTATTCACAGTGGCAGAAGTTGGGTAGTGGTGTTCCACAAGGATCAGTGTGGGGACCACTGTTGTTCACAATTTACATTAACGATTTAGACTTAGGAATCAAAAACACAATTTCTAAATTGGCGGATGACACCAAATTGGGGAGGGGGATAGTCAAGACTGAGGAGGACTGCAACAAGTTACAGGAGCACGTTAATAAACTTGCAGAATGGGCATATAATTGGCAAATAAAGTTCAGTACAGATAAATGTACTGCATTTTGGTAGGAAGAATAGGGAGGTCACTTATCAATTGGAGGGTGCGAGTCTAGGTGTGGTGGAGGAACAAAGTGATCTAGGAGCACAAATCACTAAAAGTTGCAACACAGGTTAGCAAGGCCATTAAAAAAGCAAATCAAGCACTAGGGTTTATTTCTAGAGTTATCGAATTGAAAAGTAGGGAAGTTATGCTAAACCTGTATCGAACCTTGGTTAGACCACACACTGCATATAATTCTGGTCGTCATATTATTAAAATGATATAGAGGCACTGGAGAGGGTGCAGAGAAGATTTACAAGGACAGCACGGTGGCATAGTGGTTAGCACTGTTGCCTCACAGTGCCAGGGACCCAGGTTCAAATCCGGCCTCGGGTGACTGTCTGTGTGGAGTTTGCACATTCTCCCTGTGTTTGCGTGGGTTTTCTCCGGGTGCTCCGGTTTCCTCCCACAGTCCAAAAATGTGCGGGTTAGGTTGATTGGCCATGATAAAAATTGACCCTTAGTGTTAGGGGGGATTAAATACATGGGGTTACGGGGATAGGGCTTGGGTGGGATGGCTGTCGGTGTAGGGACTGGGTGCTAGGGTTTGGATGATCAGCCATGATCTCGTTGAATGGCGGAGCAGGCTCGAAGGGCCGAATGGCCTACTCCTGCTCCTATCTTCTATGTTTCTATGTTCCTATGATACCAGAAATGCGAGGGTATACATATCAGGAAAGGATGAACAGGCTGGGTCCCTTTTCTCTTGAAAAAAGAAGGCTGAGGGGTGACCTAATAGAGGTCTTTAAAATTATGAAAAATTTTGATAGAGTGGATACAGAGAGAATGTTTCCACTTGTGGGGAAGAGCATAACTAGAGGCCATCAATATAAAATAGTCACCAAGAAATCCAATAGGGAATTCAGAAGCAACTTCTTTACCCAGAGTGGTGAGAATGTGGAACTCGCTACCACAGGGAGTGGTTGAAGCGAATAGTATAGATGCATTTAAGGGGAGGCTAGACAAACATATGAGGGGAAAGGGAATAGAGGGTTATGCTGATAGATTTAGATGAGGAAAGACGGGAGGAGGCTCGATTGGAGCATAAACACCGGCATGGACTAGTTGGGCCGAATGGCCTGTTTCTGCTCCGTATATTCTATGTAATCCTATGTAAGAACCACGCTGATAGCCTGCATGATAAATGCAGTTCGGGCTGTAATGAATCCTTAACTTTTCACATCTTAAACATTAAACTAATAATTTTAATAAATGATTGTCACTAATTAATTAATATAAACCTCATTATTGTGATGCTGAATGTAAAAAAATGAGCAATGGTATGAACTATTGGGAGGGGCAAAGAGAGAAAAATGTTTAAATTTTTTTTTAGCATGCTTAGCTAGTTGATTATGTGAGTGATCTATCGGTGTCAGCTTGGTTAGACCACACTTGGAGCGCTGTGTACAGTCTGGTCGCCATATTATAAGAAGGATATCGAGGCACTGGAGAGGGTTCAAAAAAAGATTTACAAGGATGATACCAGAACACTGAGGTTATACCTATTAGGAAAGGATGAACAAGCTGGGACACACAACTCTTCTCTTCTTCTTAGGCAGACCCTCGAAACCGAGGATGACTTGCTTCCACACTAAAATGAGTTCTCAGGTGACTGATGAGTCCAATGCGGGACCTACAGTCTTTGTCACAAGTGGGGCAGATGGTGGTTGAAGGGGTGGGTGGGTGGGTGGGGTGCTTGGGTTGACGTGCGCTCCTTGCGCTGTTTGCGCTTGGCTTCCGCTTGCTCCCGGCGAAGAGACTTGAGCTGTTCGGCGCCTTCCCGGATGCTTCTCCTCCACTTTGTGCGGCCTTGGGCCAGGGATTCCCAGGTGTCGGCGGAGATGTTGCACTTTTTCAAGGAGGCTTTGAGGGTGCCCTTGAAACGTTTTCTCTGCCCACCTGGGGCTCTCTTGTCATGTCGGAGCTCCGAGTAGAGCGTTTGTTTTGGGAGATGATGTGACCCATCCATCGTAGCTGATCGCGCGTGGTCAGAGCTTCGATGCTGGGGATGTTGGCCTGAGCGAGAACACTGACATTGGTGCGCCTATCCTGCCAATGGATTTGCAGAATCTTGCGGAGGGAGCGTTGGTAGTACCTCTCCAGTGCTTTGAGGTGCCTGCTGTACATGGTCCATGTCTCTGAAGTATACAGGAGGGCGGGTATCACTACTGCTCTGTAGAACATGAGCTTAGTGCCGGGTTTGAGGTCCTGGTCTTCAAACACTCTCTTCCTCAGGTGACCGAAGGCTGCACTGGCACACTGAAGGCGGTGTTGGACTTACACACGCACACACACACACACTAGTTAAGGCAAATAGTATAAGTGTATTTTGTGTATTTAAGAGAAAACTAGATATGCACATGAGGGAGAAGGGAATAGAGGTTTTGCTTCTAGAGTTAGATGAGGCAGAGTGGATGGTGGCTGAAGTGGAGCATAAATGCCAGCATGGACTGGTTGGGCCGAATGGCCTGTTTCTGTGCTGTATATTTTATGTCATTCTATCCCTGGTTTGACCTCTAGTCGACACAAAGTTAGCTGATCTGAGTTGGGGAAGCAATTGGTGGTAACAGTTGACCTTAGCACCCCTGGGCTAGGGTGGGGGGGATAATCAGCCATATTTCCAGCTCTTATGCACTGTCCAGTGACCCCTCTTGCAAAGCATCAGTACAGTGAAGGTGCTTGGCTGCAATGCACCCCATGGTTCAATAGAATGCTGGCAATCACTGCCTTGGCTCATTCACTAAAATAGTCATCTGAGAGTGGCTAACATCCATGGAACCTTACCACAGCAAAAATAAAAATCAGCACTTTCAGAAAAGAAAAGAACAAAATTAAGCGGAAAAATTTACATTTTTAATAACATCATTGTGGAGTTAAAAAAAGTGCTTTATGAAGGACATTCACTTTACAGCTTTACAGCTAAAACATGTGTTAAAACATGAACCGTTTTAGTAGGTTTTCTCCATATTAAAAGTAATATGCAGTGTCATCTTTGGAAGCTCTTTATTTGTACAGGATAATTAAGTCAGGGCACTCATTTATCAGGACATGTTCATTTGTTGAAAACAGTCACTTGTTATTAATTGATGTGATAGCAATACTGAGGTAAAATTAATGTGCATTCAACAGAGGTCAGGCTGGCGGTAGCGGGTAGCTATCAAATAGCAAGACGTGAGATAAATAGTAGCAGTGGTGCCATGATTACACAAGAGATAACTGGAAAATATTAAGCTACACTATGGGTGTTATCTACCTTTATTGGCAAGATTTAAAAAATTAAACTCTACATTATTATGTAACCAGTGCACATCTGTTTAAAAATATGAAATGCCTTTATTGCATTATCACCTTCCATGTTTTTTAAATTCCTGCCATCATTGTGTTTATAGAAAGTACTTTCTTGAATTTGGATTATGTTTTTAAAATTTTGGTCATTTATACTCTCTCAACCTTCGACCCGTCTTCAACGTGCTAAGCTTATTTGACGATGCCAAGCTGTTCTCTGTACCCTATGAGTTGGTAATATACTCCCATCTCTCATTTAGGCAGGCAGCAGAGGCAAAGAATGCACCAGGGCAAAAAATTCTGTCTGCCTTGAACAGGCTGTAATGAATTGCTCTTTCAGCGGTGGGGCAGACAAATTTTTCTTTTATCCTTAGTCCGGCAATGAGGAATTCTGTCTCCACACCTGTTTAATAATGACCGTGAAAATAAATTTATCTATGTACGCCTGTTTACGGGTCGCTGCAGAAACGCGTAGCGTGCTACATTTTGCAGGGCTGCTGTACATAATGATGGTAATTGATGTTTGGAACAGCCAGCTTTCGATAGCACAGGGTCTGCTTCTCCCGGTGAGGCCATGATCTGTGTTATCAGTCCAGCCCATAATTAAATATCTCTCCCTTACAATATGCTTCAGGTTCCTTAATGAGTCTGAACCAGAAACAGTCACCTCTTTCCCCTCCGAGCTTTATTTGCTAGTTATTAAACAATATTATTGAGCTGACTGTATTCTCAGCTGTGTTGCTGTATCCATATCATATCTGTTTTATAATTGTGCAATTAGTGGCAGTGCTTGCTTTCATACCTCAGTAAAACCTTTTAGTAAAACTAAAGGCCATCATAATGCCATTAGATTACAAGATTTTGCCAAATATAGAAGGGAGCTTTCTGTGGTTGTGTTTCCATAAAAGAAACCACCCACCCCCCCACCAACCGTAATCCTGTGACTTTCGTCATGACCTTGTGCTGTGTTGTTAAGGGTCCAATTTGCTCATTGTTCCCATGCTTGCATAATTCCCAACCCCCCATACACACAGACATATACATAGACCAAACCTTTGCCGTCAAATCTGCTCATTTAAATTCTGTGGGTAAATGCTATTCATTTGAAGCGACCATGCTGTATAGTTATAGTAATTCCTTCTAACCTCTTTCCACAGTTTTTCGCTCTCAATCTGCTGTAAGCAGTGCATTAAGTTTGCTGTGGAAAAATCCTTTCACGTTCTGCTATGTCACTTTGCTCACAAGTTGCAGGCTCGCTGCAGATTGGCCTTTTTTTTCGCTTGTGGGTTGCCACGGTGAAGATTTACAATGCCAGTTATTCACACATCTGCCTTCCTTTTTTTTCTCTCATTGTGAAGTCCCTTGGGTGAAGGCAACCTTGATACCCAGACTCGTAAAATTCATGCAGGCCTATCGTCCTAATGTTGATGCCGTTTTCAGGCACTCATTACCTTAACCAGCTGCTCTGGCACTCACCCACCAAGGCATGATGGGACCAAAAGCAAGTATGTGACCTGACAAATACATCCATCTAGCTACAGTGATATTTCAGATGAAAATATCAAAAATGGCAATGTCTGGCTTTTCATTATTTTCATGTAACAATTTTCATTTGATAATATTTTAAACCTAGCACAAGAAAAAATCTCCATTTTTACTGCTGATATAAAGTTTCAAATTAGGGCTTCCCACTTCCAAAGGATCAATTGCTGAATTACTTCAGTAATGTCACCTGAACTGAGAGGGCGCTGTTGACACTCTTACAGTTCTATATTAATTTATGAAGGAGTAATCTGTAGCTCTTTCATTTGGGAAAACAAACACTTCATTGGCAGTTAAAAAAAAATTATTGCCTAACATTTAGGTAGCTAAATATGTGTTCCATTAATGCGTTGCTTAAAAGAAAGTCCTTACCATAAGACTTGAAACTTAGTGCACCATTGAACAATGAATAAAGTATAGCTTATGCATTTCAAACTGTAAATCCACTATAGCATTGAAACATGGTCAGTAAGAAGTCAGCCTTTGAGAGAGTTATCTGAGGCAGCAAGTACTAAATTTCCTTAATTGCTGTAACATTGTAAATTATTGCTGTGGTGAAACAAAATATTTAATTTGACCTGCAAAAGACTTAAAGTAAGAAAGCAAATTAAATTTGCAGGGACTGTAAACAAAGTGAAATAGGGAGGCTTGTTAAAAGTTGTTGGCAGAGTATAGTTTGATTTCCAGATAGTCAGAGCCTGGTAAGGATGGCATGTAAATCACACAGGGGCTGATTTAATAATATTTCTGTGCACTAGCATTGCCTTAGTGCCAGCAATGGTATGACTGAACTTGTGGCAGAAAATATACTTCAGTGTTCTATCTGTTGCACTAAAATTAATCAAAATGACCATTTTCAGAGCTCCCCCCAGACAGAATGACAAGAATTGCTTTTAATGGATAATTTCCATTATTTTAATTTCCTGATTCCCCCCCGGTTGTTTGATTACTATTACTTTAGGAAACATTTCTCCCATCAGAGGTGATGGCATCTCCAAAGAAAAAACTGTGAACAATTTTGTTTAACAGCATATTCCATTGGTTCCTCAGTCTCACAAAAGCTTTCAGTACAAACTTCAAAACTAGTCAACAAAAAGTTGGCGAAGCATCTAAATGTTCCATAGCATAAGTTGATAGCAGCCATGCTAAACCAGAATATAAGGTAGCGTAATTGCCAGTGCAAATCTCATGTGCAGGTCATAAGGAAACGATCCGTTTGCGGTGGTGTTACAACATATTAATGTGCCTGGCTCCTGTAGCACCAGTTCAGTAAGCACATGATGTATAGAATCCCGGATGGTTGGGAGTGAATAATGTGGCTGTAATTTATCCAGGAGTTTGGATGACATCGCAAACCACGAGCAAAACTTGAGTAGTTTATGGACATCATTTGAACTCTGAAATTATAATACTGCCTTGTTAATCACAATCTACCATTTTCATAATATGTCCAGTAAATCCCATAAAATGAAAACTACACTAGCAGTTAAAGGTGAAGTGATGCTCAAGTAAAAACAGAAAAAGTACAGCATGTCTATCAGCATCTGAAAGAGAAAGGTTACTGTTTGGGTGGGATCCTTCATCAGAACTAGTGAAGGGTCACACTTGAACATTACCCTATCTCTTTATTTGATTGAAGATGTTGAGAAGTTGGTGTGATGTTATTACTGCTAGATAATTGTGTCACATGATTCACAGCAGGATATAAAATACAAGACCAGACACAATTTAGCAATTGTTACAGGGAAGTAATAGGGCGAGGGGTTAACCAAATTATTAACGATCATCGTAATCCTAAAATTTGTTACTGCCTTGATGCACACTCAAGACTCGGTTCTTACTTATAATATTTGGAAATATAGCGACACATGGAAATATAATGGTTCCTTACACCTTTCTGTATCCAGTTTTTCTTTTTTGTCCTGTTGGTGGCAGGGATAGCAACAGATGGATGGTTCTTGCTTGTGTACCACTTAGTTAAACCAGCAGGGCTATTGGGATTTATTTTACTGCTTCC
This sequence comes from Somniosus microcephalus, assembly GCF_052327205.1. Taxonomy (NCBI): domain Eukaryota; kingdom Metazoa; phylum Chordata; class Chondrichthyes; order Squaliformes; family Somniosidae; genus Somniosus; species Somniosus microcephalus. The sequence continues at coordinate 152,722,756 of NC_140996.1, forward strand.
ATATCTTAGCAGACAGTTTGCAGTTCTTGAGCAGAATTATAAGGAATTGACAATCCATTAATTATTATAACCTGGTTGTGAACACTAGCAGATCAGAGAGAATTTTTTTTTTTTAAATGTTATTCAACCAACTTGACGATTAATGATGGCTCTTAACCTAGTCATTTTTTCAACTTATAAGCATGCCCAAGCACCTACCATTATTGTCTGAAAACTTATGTTTACTAATGTAGTTAACATGATTTTTGTACTACACCTCATCTTCTATGCTGTCACAATGAAGTCAGTCCAGCAATAAAGACACATACGTGGCTGATATGATAGTTAGTTTGCCAACAAATATTGTTTATGAAATGATTACTACAGACTCTTTAATTGTCAGATTGGAGAAGGTACAATTACTATATGATAGACTATCATACTGCAAGGCATACTTCAACACTTGTCTATTTTATAATTGCTTTATATTGTATTATTACCCCTTAAACCTCAAATAATGAACTAAAATGGTACCTGTTTAACATCTTTTATTCATGATTTTTTGAAGCATTTACATGAAACATTTACTTTTTAAGGGGAGTCTTGTCAGTGTTCGGAAATGAAATATTTTCCACATTTTACCCCCAATGTCAGCATTAAGTATCCCAGGTCACAGTAGTATGGATTAAATGTAGAATAAAGAACCTTCTACTCTGTTCCAAAAATGTGTCTTAACCCATTCCATCCTGAGAAGCACATGTCTCTTTCAGTACCCATTCCATTTCAATTTAGTTCCAACTGCTGTTGAATTAGGAATAACTGGACACATGCTCACTCACAAAGGTTGAGATAACTCAAACTCCTATCATGAAACAATGGACAAAGAGAAGAATGACATCCCATTGTTCTTTGTTGGATTAAAATCAATCCCAAGAGTGATAAAATACTGTACCACCTATTCCTTCATTCTAGTTTTCTAATCTCATTTCTGATGATTTGAAATATTTTAGCAAGTAACCATCAACATATCCAGTATTATCTAACATAATGTTAGATTGACTTCCCCAATGATTCAGCTGGTTAAGGCAGTGAGTAGCTGCACCATACTAAGCAGGCTGTTTCCCTTGGCTAGAGAGTCTAGAACTACAGGTCATAGTCTCAGTATAAGGGGTCGGTCATTTAGGAATTCAGTGAGAAATTTCTTCACTCAGAGGGTTGTGAATCTTTAGAATTCTCTACACCAGGTGGCCGTGGATGCTCATTCATTGAGTATATTCAAGACTGAGATTGCTAGATTTTTGGACTCTAGGTGAATCCAGGAATATGGGGGCCTGGCAGGAAAGTGGAAGATCAGCATGATTTTATTGAATGGTGGAGCAGGCTCGAGGGGCCATACGGCCTACTCCTGCTCCTATTTCTTACATTCTTCTACTGAGAGGGAAGGAGTCCGGTTTATTCCCTCGGCTGTGCTGAGAAAAGAAAGACTTGCATTTATATAGCACCTTACACGACCACCAGAAGTCCCAAAGTGCTTTAAAGTCAATGAAGTACTTTCTGAAGTGTAGTCACTGTTGTAATGTAAGAAACATGGCAGCGAATTTGCGCACAGCAAAGTCCCACAAACAGCAATGTGATAATGACCAGATATTCTGTTTAAGTGATGCTGATTGAGGGATAAATATTGGCTAGGACACCAGGGATAATTCCCCATCTTTTCTTTGAAATACTGCCATGGAGTCTTTTACATCTACCTGAGAGAGTAGACGGGTCTCATCCAATAGATGGCACCTCCGACAGTGTAGCACTCCCTCAGTACTGCACTGGAATGTCAGCCTAGATGTTTGTGCTCAAGTCTCTGGAGTGGGACTTGAACCCACAACCTTCTGATTCAGAGGCAAGGGTGCTACCAACTGAGCTAGCTGATCTCAGGATTGCTACAACTGTCTTCTGTGCCGTGGATTGGGATGGGGAAATCTTACAAGGTTCCTGGTCCAGTGTGAATATCAGGTTACGATATCATTGGAATAAAAACAGAAAATGCTAGAAATACTCAGCAGGTCAGGCAGCATCTGTAGAAAGAGAACCAGTTAACGTTTCAGCTCAATGACCTTTCGTCAGAACTGGAAAAAGGTCATCAACCTGAAATGTTAACTCTCTTTCTCTCTCCACAGATGCTGCCTGACCTGCTGAGTATTTCCAGCATTTTCTGTTTATTTCAGATTTCCAGCATCTGCAGTATTTTGTTTTTGCGCTAGGATATCATTGGGCTTGATTGTGATAGACTCCTTGATGGAATATCCTGCTATCCCTCACTGTCAAAGCCACCACATTAATAATTGGCACTTGGGTAAGATACTAAATGCTGACCGACATCTGTGGAACTGAACCTCAGAAAGGAATTAATGCCTTCAGGAGAGAAAATTGTCAAGACCCTGTCAAATGATTAGCAGATGCCCAAAGCAATGACAAATGATTCAATAAAATGTTCAAGAACAGAGTGCCGGAGGTGTGTAACAGAGGCCATAAGATCACCAGTGGAATGATCATGGTGACAACCGCACGGCAACCATGGTTAGGCCAAAATTTGTAAGATGATGAATAATTTGTGAGTTAATATAAGAAAATTTACAAGAAGGAACGATATCATGAAAATAAGAGAATGAAGAAATGGCATAAGATACGGGTAAGTTTGAAGGCACACATCTTGAACATGATAGGAGGCATACTAACAGAACGAATGGTCTAATTGAAGTCCAGAGCGCAGCTCATCTTGCAGGCCTAGTGAGAATAAAACTTAATGTTGGTCATCCTAGAACATAATGGTACTGCAATAGATGGGGGTTCTTCACCAAGATCATTGAGATTAGAGATAAAGAAAACACCAACTTTTTTTGGGAGAGTTAACATTTGTAACATCAGGATGGAAGAAGATTGGAAAGGAGAATTCATCAAAGTTATGACAGACCCTGAACAAGGGACTAAAATGACAAGCTGCTGGAGTAGGAAATAACAGTTGACATTTCTATTCAATAAAGTTACATTTGGGATCTCTAACGGTGGATTTGCAAAGCTTACAGGAAAGATAAAGTCGCAGATACTTAAGACTGATCAAGGTATGATTAAAGCAAAAAAACATCTTGGGTCTGATGGAAGGAGAAGGGTGAGCTATGAAGCCTTCCATGCCAAAAATAATCATGTCAGTTACTTCTCTGATACAGATAGAAGACTCAGAAGAATAACAAGGCAAAGGTAGTCAAATCAGGGAAAAGCAGCAAAGAATGTGAGTTGCTGCAGGGTATTCTGTAAGTGGCAGCCAGGAGACAGTGGTTAGAAGGGCCTGGTATGAAAGGAATAGAAACCATGTTGAGGAAAAGACCTAGGAGATTAGATGAATTGCCACACCAATCAAGAATATGGGTATAGATATGGGCGCAATAGGGGTAATTTTCCAAGTTCACGTTACTGGCAGGGAGCCTCGCTGCTGGCTATGCCTATCAGGAAGTCATGGGTAGCAAACTCACAATTTCCCAATATATGCCCTGGAAGGGCTAGGCTTTCCCCAGTAGCACAAATTCGGAAAATTGGCCCTGTACTCTGCTCAAACATTGATGTTGAACTAAACTTGCCACATCTCTTTCCTGATAATATAACAAGATCAGGGAATGAAAAAGTAAGAGAAGGACAGATCAAGAGAAAATCAAATGAAGTGGACAAAGAAAGAGAAAGTAGTGAACAACTCTCTCTCGACAAGTTTCTGTAGCATCAGGTCCCTAACCCCAGTAACTTTCCCATCAGATCTACTTTGCAAATCCAACATTATCTTAGTGGCATACCAGGGTTCATTTACACTAGTATTGCAGTGTTGATATGAAATAGCCCTTCACATTGACACACCAGTTATAGTATAAATGCAGCTTAATTCCTGACACAGCACCCTGTCTGAAACCAGGCCAAAGCAGAGTAAGACTCCCTGGAGGAGCAACTTTCTCTCTGCTTCACTATGACTTTACACCACATAAATTTAACTTTGGTATAACGTGGAAACCATCTTGTGCTGATGCTGAACTTGTAGTGTAAATTCATCTAAAGTGTGAAAATAGTCGGCCTAATCCCTATCCAGCAACCCCAGCTGGAAAGTATCCACGCGTGAATGCTAGGTGAAGGCAGGATTGGATTGGCTGCTGTGCCCACCATGGTTGAATAGCCTGATGACACAGGTCCAGGCTCATACGTGGTGAATGGTCACCTGAGTGAATTATCATAGGGCTGCTGGTGCCTGTGGAATAGTGCCCCAGTATACATCTTCAAGAGAGGAGGGGCAAAAAAAACCGCACTGTTTATCAAGACACATTTTCATGACATTGCAAATACATCACAAATACATAAATACTTCATAAATACATCACATATTCATAAACATATAGTTATGTCATTATGAAGAAAATAAAGCATAGTTCTTCTGGACAGATTCTCCACTCACCCCTCCCCAATTCCCCAATAAACATTATAATGCTTTTTCTTGCTGGGTTCCTGAAAGGCAGAAATGTCATTGCAGGTTCAGTAATACCTATTTTGCAAAATATACTAGCTTGTGTTAGGCCTAAAAAGAGCTCTTAAATATATGGTTCATTTAGTTTTGCTATATTTAATGTCTGTTTGGAAAACATTAAACTGTACTTTAAAATCTATTGTTTCAATTTAAACAATGCTAGCTGAGACATGCAAGGTCAGCAACTCTGCCATGAACAACAACGGCTAGATTGGTATTGAATATGTGCACACAAATGCCAAGCCCATATCTGCTTATAGAAAATGCATACACTGGCCCAGCAATCAATGGACACTGCCAGACACTGATGTGTCAGCACAATGGTCAGATTGTATAGTGTTTTAGTAAGTTGTACCTAGAATAAATGAAAATTCACATGTTTTAGTTCCATCATAGAGCAAACAAGTGAAAAAGAGAGAGAGAAGTGAGAGGAGAAAGATAACAAGATATGAAGGAGGAGAGAAGGAGTAACAGAACTGAAGAAGGAAAAAGAAAGGGAAACAAAACTAAAAGAGAGAGAAACTTTTTCTATAGACTTACAGGTTCTGGTATCCTTAACTACAGATAAGTGAGAGAATATGATGATTTATTGTTGGGGCTCAGTTTTGAAAAGGTTTGAAGTGGTGCAAAAACAGATGCAAAAATGTTTGAGAGCCACTGTGTAAACCATTACACCAACCAGTGCCGAGTCTGCTGACGATAAGTATTAATCCACGGTAAAGGAACGACGCAAATGAGTATCCTACATTGAATAACATTTTCAGTCCACACTCATTTAGGGACAAACATTTCTATTATTAGGGCAAAATAAACAGAAGACAAGAAGCCCCAAATTTCCTCTGCTCCTGTTCCATTGCTATTAGTACAATGCAGAGAGACTTCTGCCCACCTGTAACTTGTACCTCTGACCTGGGCTCATTTCCCAGGATCAGAGACATTTAAATATTTTGGACAGGTGGTGCCACTTACAGCCAGCCGACTGGGGCATTCACTTTGGGTAGCCTCTGCAATCAATTGCGTTCAGGAAAAATTCAAAATTCACCTCCCGCTCCCCCACCTGCCCAGAGGCCTTTAGCAATGCTGGAACACATAGAAATTACAACACAGAAACAGGACTTTCAACCCAAGCAGTTTGTTTCACCGTTTACCCTCCATGCAAGCAAATAATTCTAATCACATTTACCCAACCTGTTTCTATATCCCGTCAATCCATTTTCCTTCATCCACCTATCCAATCTAATCTTGAATGTTGACATAATTTCTGCCTCAACCACTAACCCTGGAAGTGAATTCAGCAGATCTCACAACTCTCTGTAAAGAAGTTTTTCCTGCCATCTGTTCTAAATCTCTGACATTTAATCTTGTAGCTATGACCCCTAATTCTTGACCCGCAACTGCTGAAAACAGTCTCGCATCTTTTTACCCAGCCCCATCCTTTCATAATTTTAAACACTTCTGTAATATCGTCCTGTAAGCTGCATTGTTGTAACAAAATAAGACCCAATTTTTCAAGTCTTGGCATTTGTATTTCAGATTTGGATGTCAGGGGAGGTGCCTGTGTTCTCAGCAGTGTTAGAGTATAACTGATGAAAAGTATGTCCTATTACATTTCCCCTCATTTGCAGTTGTATAATACAGCCACACATTTCTGGCCAGGCAGAATATGCTCCCGCCCCCACTTCCAATGCAAGTGTGGACAGGTGCAGAAAGTGGCTCAAACGCAGCGTAATGAGTTCCCATCTGATTTTGCACCCTTGTTTACCCAGATTATATCAGTTTATTGGTGCACCAACAGAGGAAAATCAGGGCCAGAATGTGTTTGACTAATGTAAATTGCAGAAACCCATAGCTTTCAAGCATGCAATTTGTGAGACAGTCTAGAAGAAGATACATGACTTAAAGAAAAACATAAAGGTAAGGTATGAATATCATTGTAATGTAACCGCACAGGACATATATGGACATCGAGAAAAATAGTAGTTAAAGATATGTGCAAAACATGCTGCTGAAGGAAATTCCAGTCTGCGTTATCATGTGCAGTGCATATCGGGTGCTGAGTAGACTAGAGCATCAGCACCCAAAGTACAGCAATTTACAGGTACGATGGAACACACTATTGGCCCCATAGGCTTCAGTGGGCCTGTTTTGAAACAGAGGGTTGTACATTGAGGAGTAATTTGTCATTTTTCACATGGAGACCTCAGTTTTAGGTGCTTCATTCATGAATGCTTCCACTGCTCCTGTGGAGGTTTTGGTGCAAGGGGTCGATTTTCCTGGAGCCGTCAGGCGGGGTTTCAGGCGTGTGGGGGGGGGGGGGAAATCCCGAATTTGGGGGTCCCGACACTATCCTGCCCAAAACCCTGCCCCACGCAAGTTTCAGGGGTGGCGGGTAACCGCCCCGCACTGGGACCTGCCGAAACCAGGCGGGAAGGGACTAGTGCCAATTAACTGCCTGTTAACAGGTAGTTAACAGGCAGTTTTTAGCCTAATCCCTATTTTGAGGGGTTTCGTGTGGGATTCCTGATGGCTCCAAACCACGCCAGGTTAGAGCAGGCGGGCCGTCGGGTTGAAGGAGTTGGAGGGGTCGCGATGTCGGTGCTCAGGTGAGTGATGGGTGCATGAGTACAAAGGTAAGTGTGTTTGGTGTGTCTAAAGTGTGTAAAGAACTTTTACTTACCTGTACTTACCTTAACAGCCTTTCTTCCTGTAGCCGTCGGGAGCCCATCACTCAGCCGGCACTTAAAGCTGAACGGCTGCGATTTGTGAAAAGTGACAGCCTTCAGCTTTGAGTGCTGCTGAGAGTTCTAACTGAGTCTGTGCATAAGGACTCATGTTAGAACTCAGACTGTCAGTGTTTCACAGCTTCAAACAGCTGTGAAACACTGATATTTCATCTGTCAAGAATTCTTGACAGATGAAATTGCGGTCTGTGACGTCACCCGTTGCCGGGTGGCCCTTAATTGGCCTGCTGAGCCCGCTGAGCGGGCTGAACCAGGTCAATCAAGGGAAAATCGCACGGATTGGCCGGACGTCGAAGTAGGCGGGTCTAAAACCCGAAAGTTGTTGTCCCGCCTTCTTCCTGACAGCTTCAGGAAAATTGACCCCCAAATTGCAAGATGCTTTCACAGCCAGCTGTATCTTGCTCAGAGAAAGGTCACAGACAACCGTAATGGAGGGATTCCAAACCTTGTAAATGCCCCACATGATTACAGGGGATCGTGAGGAGCTGCCTTCCACCAGTAGCATACATGGAATACCACAAAAGCAGCCAGTTGTTATTTACGTCACTGGAAATCCTGTCTTGGGACAATAGGTGTCACCTATTGTGGTAGATTTTCAACATGCCAGCTGGGTGGAAAACTGGCAGATCAGCCGCCCATTTTAGAAAACTCCCAATTTTCATTTCCACTGTTTTCAATTGCCAGGGCGGCAAGCTAAAAAACTACCCCATTGAGTCCCAAGTGATTATGGCAACAGCAAGGTCTAACATGAATGGGCAGTGACATTACTAATGGACTGCTAACAGACTTTAATTGGTCTTAATTGGTTAAATGTAAAGGATCCTAAGAATAACTCAATGACTACACTGCTGAGCAGTGCTACTTAGCGTCCACTAGCACTTTAAACTGCTGAGCAGTGTGACTCTCAATGTGCCATTTTTGGATGGAGAGCAATGAATGGAACAAAATAATAACACTAACATTCTGAACAGTGCAACAGAGCAGTTCCTCCAGTGTACATAAGTAGCTGACACTGCCTGGGGTTATACATGTTGCAATTTTGTACGTCTTATGGTCTCTACACTTCTGGACTGCTCTTTCCGCCTCTTCCTGCTGCTCCACTGTGATACACCTATCGATGGCTGAGTCATTTGTGCTGCTGAACAGAAAACTCCTTTATGCCATGCACCTGCTGTTATGGTACTAAATCTCCCTTTTTGTTCAACTCACTAATTTCAGGTCTGGTCTGAAGTAAAATATTGACTTTTCAATCTGACTCTGCAACTGCACAATGCTGCACTAATTCATCAATAATAACCTTTAATAAATTAAATTGACCTTTTCTCACTTTTTGTCATCAGTTTTCATCCTTTTTAGAGGGGTAGCAATGTTCAGAATAGCATTAAACCAGAATAAATTGTCCATCGGCACATTCTCCTAACACGCCATTACTCTTTACCCACCCCAACAATTTCTTAAGATTAGTAAACCCAGGAATCTTGGCCCTTTAGTTAATAATAAGTGCGGTTTTGCATTTATACTTCCTTATATACACCAGAATTTTGGCCCGAATTTTCCTGTAACAATGAGATCGATGACATACATGTAAATTTAGCCATCGAGCACACTGATTTCACTGTCGATAACTTCCTCCATATTTTCTTGCATTTTTAATTAGAATACGCCGCAGCGAGCATGATAGCAAATCAGAAGGGCGCGGCCAATTATGTTCCAGAGATTTGCCGAATAAATTTGATCAGCTTGCTGAGCTGGAAGTACTCAACCTCTCTCAGCAGCCTCTACATCTCCAGGAAGTGGTCGAGCAGGACCAGCTGCTTGTCTCTGAGATAATTCAACCAGATACTTGAAGAGGAATTCGCTCCAGTCTGTAAAACAATGATGCCTGTTGTCCTAGGGAAGCTCCTTGATGTTATTCCTGGAAAACAGGTTCACCAGGAAGGAATTGGAAATGCTGGGGCGGGGGTGTCATGTGTTTTCAATTTTTTATGATTTAATTATTCTGATTTTTAAACTCTCTTCTGGCATCTGATTTTGTAATAAACTATGAGTGAAGTTGCTGTATGAATTAACACCTGCAAAAAGGCAGCATTCAGCTGGGATCAGGCTCTCTGGGATCTAAGCAAACAAGCTCAGGCCAACTGTTTAACCCATGCCACTACCAAGTCACCAAGGGCCCACCAGTACCATTATTTTTAAGTCAATGTGGCAGCGGCATGAAAGCTGGCATTAATCCAGAAAAAGGACTGTAGCTGTTGATTTGAATAGGGTGGTGCTATGATAATTAACTTCTCACTGTTCTCGATTAAGGTGATGGCGGAGTGGTGTAGAAGTCCCAGGGAAATGTGGAGTGGTTTAATTAATGACACAAGTCACTTACTCCATAATTTCCTCTTTCTTTTGCGCCATTCAAGGGTTCCTATGCCACAGAAGCCCCATTACACTGGAGCATGCCCCAGGAAAATCTGGGCCAATATTTCTTTCAGGAGAAGCAACCAATGTGAGATCATATAATCTGGTTGATGATCTTTGACCTATGCTGGCTATGATATGTAGCATCTATATTATTTGTTTTACGCACAGATACCCCATGGATATCAATAAAATTTCAGTGACAAATTTACGATATAATTTAGCAAAATAAAACTTGGAAATTCGTTCATGAACAATTTATTCGAAAAAAGTTATTCTTCTCTATCCCCACTGCATGATCACCTAGTGATTGTCCCCATGATATCTCTAGCTGCAATATTTTCTCTAGTTAAAGGCATCTATTAGAATATCAGACATTCAGAAGAATCAAATGTACAAACCAATGCAGATTCAGCTAAAAATTCAAGTCCAAAACCTAGAAGCAAGTAACAACATTAAGCAACAAAAAAAATCAAGTCAAATAGGATGATCATTTATAATATATACAATTCAATGATTTAAAATTGGAAATGAATAATATATAGCTTTCAATGATAGCATAGAATTCCCGAGAGGGTGGTGTTCATGATCACCAAACTGGCCAGAGGATTTTTTCATTACACCCAAACATTTCCTTTCACCTCCAACCCCAAGGCAAGGCCAGGGCTTCTCCCTTTAGAGCACCAAGTATGAAAAGCAAGGGGCCATCAGGGTGGTTGTGCCTGACCCACTGGGCCCTTCTGTCAATCATCGTCCGCCCATCCCTGCTCCCTTTCACACCAGGCAGCTGTCCCAATCGCTGTTAACCAGGTAACAGCCCTCAAACAATAGAGGCCTGAATGCCTGGTCTAGACACTCTTTTAGCCACTTATTTGCTGCTCTTGGCAGCTGTTGGAGCATAAATAAGCAGTTTGTAATCAGAAAGCTGACATAATTCCAGCTCAGCTGAGAAATAATTGTTCCTGTGCACTGAGCTGCTGTTTTTCATTTTGAGACAACAAATTCAAGGGTGGAGATGCAGATTTGAGCCATGCTAGACTGGCCTTTGCTTTTATTTAGCAGAATGCAATTCAAGAAAAACATTGTAAGCTCTTAAAAGTTCTAGCAAAGCAACTTCTGTTCTGAGTTTTGTTCAAAACTAATGTTTAGAAAATAATTTGTTTCTATGTTTATCAATCATGGTGTCTTTTATTACACTTATGTTAAATGTGCTATTATTTTAAGCACACTGGTGTCAGGCAAGAATATTCAAATTGAGATAATAATGAAACATGTTGGAAATGTGCGGCAGGTCAGTCAGCACCTGAAGGATAAAGTTAGGATCAGATGGGCCCTTTATCAGAACTAACGGCAACTGATCTGCTGTACATCTCCAGCATTTCCTATTTTGAATTTGGATTTCCAGCACTCACTGGTTTTTCTTTTTGCCGCTACAATGCTAATTGATTTTGCTGTTTGTTTTAACCTAGGAAAGTTAACTGAATTGTAGATTCAACAGGTAGCAGCTGAGGGGTTACCTGATAGAGGTCTTTAAGATTACGAAAGGGTTTGATCAGGTAGACGTAGAGAGGATGTTCCTGCTTGTGGGGGGAGACCAAAACTAGGGACCATAAATATAAGATAGTCACTAATAAATCCAGTAGGAAATTCAGGAGAAACTTCTTTACCCAAAGAGTGGTTAGAATGTGGGACACGCTACCATAAGGAACAGCATTTAAGGGGAAGTTAGATCAACACATGAGGGGGGAAGAAATAGAAGGATATGGCGATGGGATTAGATGAAGAGGAATGGGAGAAAGCTCATGTGGAGCATAAACACCAGTGTGGACCAGTTGGGCTGAATGACCTGTTTCTATGTTGTACATTCTATGTAATGCTATATAATTTACTTTACCCACTGTGTTACTCTCACTGTACCAGTTCTAAATAGAAGTGGCAATGCCCATGCTATTTAAACTGCCATTATATTGTGCATAATGTAGCACTTGGGCTACTGGAGTATACCTTGTTAATAAAAAAATATAAGTCGTTCTGTTGGCTGGTGTGAGCAAACGTGGCAAGTTTACTTGGGGTTTGCAGCTGCCTATGCAAAACCTGTGCATCAGAAGCCAGAATTCTAATGTCCCACTAGGTGCAATAAAAAAGCAGCTCTCACAGTTCCCAAATTAAGCGCCCTATTTTAATCCCAAACATTACAGGTAGCGCAGCAATCTTTTTCTGCTGGTAATTCCATCTCGGAGGCAATGTAAAGATGACGTTACAGGTTAAATTTTCCAATTGCATGCTCTTGATGCAGAACCTGTCCCGTCGGGAGCGCATAGCAGGAAACTGTGCGTATACAGCCTACAGTTTTCTGTTCATTAATTTTAATATTAGAACAATTGTGGGCAGCTCGTGCTTCATTTCCCAATATGTGCTGCTGGGGCAGATAGGGTTCTGTGCCGGGAGCTTGCAATCGGAAAATTTACCCTTGTCGCTCCAAAATTGCCATTCCCTTCATGGAGGCTCACTCGACAGCAGATCAGGGAATTGGGTGCAGAGGTCAGTGCACCTGATTTTCAGGCCATTGCTGGCTGGAAAATCAGGAGCTGCATAAATCGAGCAGGCTGGCCTCTGCACCCGAGCCGCCAATCTGTGGGTTGGTTTTCTGCTGAAAGGAATAGAAGACGATGAGAAAAATCCTGATCCGTCTTACAGCCTTCCCACATGAATCCAGGTGTTTGAAAATCTGATATATTTTATATTATAAAGCATTGTATAGCAGACTACGTGCAGGGGAGCACAAGCAGATTATGCCATAGTGCAGTAAGACAAGAACATTTACCAGTGGCCTGTATAATCAGCTCCCCGTCCTTGAGTCTCATCATAAGTAGAGACCAGATGCTTTTGCTCAAGGAGGGAAAGAAAACCTTTGAGTCATTGCAGGTTGTTCTGACACACATCTTCCAAGAGCCAGTCACAGAACAGCATTGGCAGAGGTATGGCAGTATTTCACATGGGTGGCCTCTGTGCCCTTTCAGCCAGGGGAGCAATGCATGGTCCTGTTAGACTTAAATGTGCAGAAATTTGACTTGGGCAGTTGTGCAAAATGAGCGGTACAGCATCAGCCACCTGTTCTACGCCCCATTAGATATTCAGCTCCATTGAAATTAATGGAACAGAATATCGCGCCAGATGTATAATGGACGGCCAGTGTGATAATGCCCAAGATGAATATCTAACCTAAAGCGAGGTAGAGAAAATAACATTACAAAAGAGATGGGAGAAGGAGAAACAGGAAATAAACCATATGTAGCTAACATAATACACTTTACTCAGTGAAGTACTAATATACGATCACCCAATGGAAAGGTTATTGAAGAGCTCCTCTTCTGCAGTACATATGCAAATCTGTGCCATATTACTGACCCATGTATGTCGTAATCTAATGAGAATAGAATGACACAGTGTCTTCTTTGTACAATAGTTTACTAACTGTGTGCCTTGATGACATTCCTTTGTGTATGATTAGCAGGCTATGGGTTCCACCATTAACATTAATCATTAGCATGCTATTAAAGCTTATTACAATAACAGCATGGTTGAATTAATATTTATTTGGCAGTGTAAAGTTCACTATTGAAAAGCAACTCATACTTTGGCTATCATCAGTGGGGGGAGAAATTATTTCATCATTAGTCAGCAATAAATGTGACACAAGCTTATATAATGAGGCGTACATTATTTAACTAACAACATTCACCATGTGGTAGATGCAGGAAGAAATGAGACATCAGCAATACTGCAAACTCAGTTAGTTGAGCAATATGTAAATAGAGCATTGTACAGAATCCTTCCTAATAATTAGATACCTTCAGAAGAAGGGGCTGAATGATTTCTACTCTGTATATTCTTTCTGCTTTCTGGCAGTATTGTGTTGCTAATGGCTATTGGTAAAGAATCTGAAGATTTCCATTTTAATATTGGATAATTTGCCTTCAAGAACTGTCATGCTTTTATATGCTCATAGTAAACAATTTGGCTTAGGAATTCTGCTCTTTCATAAGGCTTCTTCCATCCAGGCCTCCCCTTCATCGTGCTGACGTCACTTTTGGCATGTCTGGTGGGAACCCACGCTCCCCCAGGAATCCCGCCAATTACGCCTTTTGAGTGGCCAATGCTAAGTATGCCTGCAGGAAGCCAACGTACTGCCCATACAGAGCTGTATGTGGGTCTCACAATGCTGTATTCAAATGACAATTGATCCAAAAGACATCGATTGCTGTTTAGATGTGGGGCCCACCAGCGAGGGAGTAACAGAAAATGACATTGGAGCCATCAATACCTTTGGCCAGACTGGCTTGTGCCTCCCAGCAAAGAGTCAAGAGACCATTTTAAGAGTCCAATTATGGCTTACGCTGAAGTGCAGCGCTTGCCATTTTGGATCGGGCTCCTCCCTAGGCGTCCAGGGCACATGCTGGAAGTATTATAAAGCCTTATTACAATATTTGCATAAGGGTCCTACGCTTGTTGTAGGACCCTTTTGTGAAATTGGTCTGACCCAGAGTCTGGCTCGCCACATGATAAACTCACTCAGCAACTCGTGGTACTGACAGGCAGGAAAAATCCTTCAGCAGTGCAATTTAAAGGGCTCATCCACTCCATGCAGGTTAGTTACTGGTTTGTCCTGTTAGGCTGTTGGAGGTGCAATGGCATTGCAGGAAGTTTTTGAAAACTCTGAATTTTCTTCATTCAAACTCATGTCAGTTTTACTCATCTTCCTCATTCTTTTCACCTTTCCTTTTTTTTAAATCAATTTTTAGTGGGGTTTCTTTGCCCTTACCAAGGCAAAAAACACCAGAGTTGAGGAGTGGAATGAGTTTCTTTTTGCAGCCTGGTTATGGGGCACGCCTGTGCCATCTCCTCTGGGAGATGGGCTGATTCTCACTGAAGCCATTTGCTATATAGCTTTTACAGACTGAACTGAATTGGAACCCATATCCCAATGATGCCAAATCAGTGGGATAGAGATTTGTGTTAGGCGGGGATCTCATCGAAACCTATAAAATTCTGTCAGGCCTGGACAGACTAGATGCAGGAAGGATGTTTCTGATGGCCGGGGAGTCCAGAACCAGGGGTCATAATCTAAGGATAAGGGGTAAGCCATTTAGGACTGAAATGAGGAGGAATTTCTTCACCCAGAGAGTGGTGAACCTGTGGAATTCTCTGCCACAGAGGGCGGTGGAGGCCAGTTCATTAAGTATATTCAAGAAAGAGTTGGATATATTTCTTAAGGCTAAAGGGATCAAGGGATATGGGGAGAAGGCAGGGACAGGGTACTGAATTTGGATGATCAGCCATGATCTCATTGAATGGCGGAGCAGGCTCGAAGGGCCGAATGGCCTACTCCTGCTCCTATCTTCTATGTTTCTAAATAGGCAGTATCACATGGACTGCCTGTTATATGTCCTGCCTGATACTCGGATCCATTGAAGTCCAAATCCACCTACCACCTTGTTTCACTATGTTTTTAATAAATGTCAATTTAAGAAACGAATCATTACACATTACAGATTTTCAAAAATTGGAATTTTTATAATGTGCTGTTCTATGTTATTAGTTCATTAAAAGAGAAGTTTCGCTTTAGTATAACTAACTAGATGACTAACTGCATTAGGAATTTAGAAACTTGTCATTTATACAGGGAGTTTCATTATAAGAGGGTTTATTTTGGAACAGATCGTACAAATTTCCATTGTTTATAAACAATGGGCGCTGCTGAGAGAGCAGTAAAGGTGCACTTTGCCCTCAGCTGGATCTTCTCCCTTATTTTTAGTCTTTCACGGGGGCAGGAACCTATCACTGTGAGCCCTGTGCACTGCTGAAGCACCTCACAAACATAATCAATTGGATTATTTTCCTCATGTGCCATATATTTTGTACAAAAATAAATCCATCCCAGAAATAAATATTACTGCACTTGAGCCCCTGAGCAAATTGCTGAGGAATTTTGAATTGATTAGTCCCGATATTACCAGCACTCATAAGGCCTGTAATTTTAAGATGACTTTTAATGCTTACAATTCACATGAGAATTTAAAAAATGTAGCAATTTTCAAGGAACCTACATTTTTCATGTGAATCATGAGCATTAAAAAATGCTCCTAAAATCACAGTTTTACAGTTCCAAACTTACTGTCTGTCCTTCGTCACAAAACATTGCAGAGTGGAGTAATCCTTACATTTTTTAGTGTCATTGCACACGCACCAAAATATAATTCAGTCAGAGGCTCTGGGACAAGAGGACACAGACTCCTGCTCAGTAGAAGGAAGATAAACTCACAGTTCAGATTTAACTCCTTTTCATAGGTTTTAAAAGTATGGAGCAACATGAGAGGCTGTCAAGGTGGATAGTATCTATAAATTCAAGAGGGTGCTAGATAGATATTTGTCAGAGAAAGCAATTCAGGTGTATGAGAAATAAGTTAGTGCATGATATTTTTTGAATTTTGAGACTGACTAGATGGTCTCTTCCAATTCGTGTGTTCCTATGTATCTTAAACAGTTTCTCTGCACAAATAACACCCATTTCTTCACTAAGCCAACTAATTCTTAGCCAGTTATGTAGGGCACATAGCCAGGACTAAGAAGAAAACCATTTTGTCTTTGAGCCCTTCTTATTTAAGTTTTTGTTTCTTTAGGAAAAGATTGAATCACAACAAAATGATATATCAAAATACATGTATCGGATAAATAAAGTTCCTGGCTTGAGGCAACCTAATCAGGACTTGATAGGCCAAATGGCCTCCTTCTGTGCTGTTATGACTCTATGGGGGAAAAATTGAGTCGCGCCGCCTTTGGGGCGCTAACTTCGCCGGGGCGCTACCCCAAAAAAATTAGCGCCCCCGTGGTCGAAATTCATCGGTGACGCCCCAAGAGGGAAGCGGGGCGCTACTGGAAGCACCCTGCCTCACTCTTGGGGCGATGCAAGGGAATATTGCGATGCGACGGGCTCTGCGGCACATCGCGCCATGGTACTACAGGCCTTCCTCCCCTTAAAGGGGAGGGGCCTAGCGCAGCATGACCCGGGGCCCAGCTGGGCCATCAGGGATCGGAGTGCCAGCAAAAGAGCCCAGCACGCAAGAGGAGTGCTGGGCTCATGGAATGCAGCCGGCACTCCATGGGGTGGCTGCTGAGGAGGCCGGGGATGGCAACGGGGGCAGGTGCTGGCAGGCGGCCAACAACAAAAATAGCCACCCAGCACTTCACCTTTAATTAGTGCCACCTCGGCCGCAGGTGTAGGCCCCCCTGGCCCCATTGGACAAAGCGTCCCGCGGTAAGTCAGGGGGCGATACCGAAGATCGTGGCCGGGGCGCTGAGCATGGCGATGACGTCATCGCCGGCGGCGCAGCGCCGCGGGGTGCTAACGGTGACCACCGCTGCTAACCTCCCGCTGAATTTCGCGGGAGTGTTGGCGGCGCCGCGTCCAGGCATTAGTTGCTTTAGGCACTAACGGGAGGCGCAAAGCAACTGAAATTCCCCCCCCATGACTCTATGTACTCCAATGGAGCTGAAAAAACTACATGGACTGCTGGACTTACTCAAGGTCTGAGCTGGTGTGCATTATAGGCCAAGATGAATTTTTTTCTACTTCTCTCCTTTAATGTCCCACGTTGAACTCTTTCCTTGCTATGAAGCACTCGCTCCATAGTGAGGTGCAGCAGGACAGTTGATTGTCACACTTCCTGATAGCCATTACAAAAGCCACATGCTATCGGCTGACAGGTGAGGTATTTTGCACACAAAATCTCTCCTTTTCTTCTCCTAACCCCCAGATGGAGCAATCCACCACCACAAGGCCCTCTACCTTGCAGGCCAGCTGAGAATTACCAAAATATGCTTAGAAATGGACTCTGAGTTGAACTGTCAATCGCAACTAGGATGTGAACTAATTTTCTGTGAGCTGGAGCTAAATGCTCTACTGAATCCACCGGGATGGTTTCAATAAGGCTTAATATTGTTAGGAATTTAAATATCACTAAAATAATAAATTGGGACAAATATATTTAGGGTGTTGCCCTCTAACTGTTCATCCTTTTTCCCTCCTTTTTCTGCTCTCACTGACTTTGCACCTCCTGCAGCCAAAAGGACAGCAGGCTGCCCCCCAGGACTCTTCCTGTACCACTCGTGAATGATCACTAGGAGGCACACAAGAGTGGTCCGGTGATTCTTCCCCTCCTGTTTTCCTTCATCTCTTGTGGAGAAACACTTCACCAGTGCAGCATGAATCAAGGAACTCAATGAAGTGGGGTTGAAACCTGTATGGTGCCACATATTAGTGTGCCAATACACCATGCCATCCAACACTACTACATTGTAAGGGGCCATTGACAGCAAGAAAAGTATTTGGCAAGCCTTTTATCTCTTGTTTACAAGCATGCAATGTTGAAGCACATCATTATGATACCTGTGAATGATGTCATCATGATAAAAATGATACATGGCACTTCTCCTTCCTGAAATGAATAAAATGATTCCCCAAAGACTTTTTCAGGAAGGTAGCGTTCCTTTAATGTTCAGCTAATGTCAGAAAGGTAAAAGCTACTGCATCTTAATATTCTGCATCAGTCTAAAAACAGTGTGCTGTATACCAGTGATGAGGCTTCAAACATCACTTTTCCTGCCTGTGGAACTCTCTTCCTGAAAGCCTCTGCCTTGAGTTCTGCCTCGTTTGTGCAGAAGTTTAAGTGCAGAGTTACTGCAAAACCAGAGATGTCAGGGTATGCATTAGAGCTGTGTGAAATCTTTGCATTTCCGATTTACATCCAGTACATTTTATACTCTCGGCAACCATCAGGGTCCAATTCATGAAGTCCCTGTCTTTATATCAGTCTCCCCTACTGTCCTTTCCACGTTCATCTTGTCCATGAGACTGACTTTCTGCTCCCTTGATTCCATTGCCACTAAACTTATGACTATCCAGCTTCTCTTTATGACCCCATACTAACTGGCGTTGTAAATGATTCCATCTCTTCAGGCACTGTCACCCTCCTTTTCATAACTGCTGTCATCACTGCCTTCCTCAAATAACCTATCCTTGAGCCTTCTGTCCTTGCAAACTACCATTCCATCTGTAACTTTCCTTTTCTCTCCAAGGTTCTTGAATTTGTTGGTATCGCCTTGATCCACATCCATCTTTCCAGTAATTCCCTGTTTGAATCGCTCCTGTTCTTCCCACAGCACCAAAACAGCCCTAATGATTCATAAATGACATTCTCTGTGACTGAGATCTCTTCCTCCTTGACCTCTCTGCGGCCTTTGACACGGTCGACCACACTATCCCCTTCCAACATTTCTTCCCTATTGTTCAGCTCAGTGGGATTGCCCTCACCTAGTTCCACTCTTACATATCCATTAGTAACCACAGCAGCGGCAACAATGGGCTTCTATTCCAACCTCAACACTGTAACCTTCAAGGTCCCCAAGCACTTTCCCCCTCCTCTTCCTCGTCTATGTCCTGCCTCTTGGTGAGTGTTAATTTCCTCCAGCTCAATATTGGGAAGATTTAAACCATTATCCTCAGCCTCCACCATAAACTCTGTATCCTTGCCAAGGACACCATTCCCCCTCCCCAGCCAGTATCATAGACGGAATGAAACTGATCGCAACCTCGGCATCTTGTTCAACCCTGAGCTGAATTTCTGACCCAATATCCTCTCCGTCATAAAGACTGCCTACTTGCACCTCTGTAACATCGCCCGCCTCTGCCCTAACTTCAACCTATCTGCTGCTGAAATCCTCATCCATGCCTTTGTCACCTCCAGACTGATTATTCCAAAGATTTCCTGGATAGCCTTCCATTCTCTACCTCCATAGATTTCATCTCATCCAAACCTCTGCTGCTCATATCCTGCCTTAAGTCACGCTCGCCTATCAACCCGTCCTCGCTGACTTATTTGGGCTCCAGTCCCTCAAAGCTTCAAATTAAAAATTCTTCTCCTATTTAAATCCCTCCATGGCCTTGCACCTCCCTATCTCTGCAACCTCCTCCAGCCTTGCAACGCCTCCCTTCTGAACTCTCCATTCCTCTGTCTCTTGAATTCCCCACTTAAACCCCCTTCACCATTCCACCACCCTCCTTTAAGATCCCCCCTTAAAACCTACCTCCTTGACCAAGCTTCTGGTTAGCCCTCCTAATCTCTCCTCCTTTGGCTTGGTGGCAGTTTTCCTCACTCCTCTATGAAGCATCCTGTGATGTTTTCCTATGTTAAAGGTACTATAAAAAAGTAAGTTGTTGTTGTTAAAGTATTTTATTTGTTTTTTTCCAAAATAGTTTTGTAAAGTGCTCTGAACACAGGCATCTCATTTTATTTTTGACCCAAGGTAACATGTATTTGCCCACAGAAGATTTCATCCAATTTGTTTTGACTCACATTCAAGAAAATTGATGTCTGAAAATCAGGTGGCTGACACATTATATAAAAAATAGATTAAGTCAACATATTGTCTAAATACAATCTGTGTAATGCTCAGCAACAATGCAGGCTTTCTATTTAATTAATGCTGCATTGCAAGTCTGGTACCGTAGTTATACGACAGGTTTGTATTGAAAAAGCATAAAAGACTCCACCACCATCTTCAGGATAAATGCTGACCTGACATTGTAGTAATGTTTAGTTGTACTTGGAGCCTCCTTTGCTGCTAACAGCATGCGTTGGCTGCAGTTCCACGACAACAGCAGCAACAACTTGCATTTATATAGTGCCGTTAATTAAAACAGTTAGGTTTCATATTAAAAAATAACTTTCCATTTTAAGGTTTGAGAACAGCTAACCGCCGATTCTTTTGATTAATTGGAAATATCCGTGGCAGTCAGGATACAGCAAACAATTGTTGTTTCAGCATTTATGTGGAATGTTATCTGTACAGGAACAATATACATGGAGTATCCCCCACTCCACAATAACAGTGGGCTGTGGAACCATGTCAGTCACCTCACACTGTTAAAATCCATCCAATAACTAGAGGCAATATGTTTGGGATATTAAGGGGAGGTTTAACTGATGAAAAATCACAGGCTACTTCCCAATTTCCAAAAATTTGCACCCAGTGTATGTCTTGAAATAAAAAATCCCCCCTTTCATGATTTTACAAATGATTTTAGTAACAGCTTGGTTAGATTCAGATAAAATAAAATCATTGAATTCTAAAACTGTCATATCAACCCTTTCCTGAAGAACATACAGTATAGATGCATTTAAGGGGAAGCTCGATAAGCATACGAGGGAGAAGGGAATTGAGAGCTCTGCTGATAGATGAGGAAGGATGGGAGGAGGCTCGAGTGGAGCATAAACGCAGGTATGGACTGGTTGGGCCGAATGGCCTGTTTCTGTGCTGTATATTCTATGTAACAAATAAAGTTGCGGTTTGTGATTTTGTTTCTCACCCAAGTGTCTGGACACTCAACACTATGCTTAAGAGTCTCCAAAATGAGCTACTGAGAAATCCACATAAGTATAGATTCCAGTATGGAGGGCGCATTCTATCCCTCTTGGGACATACCCCAGAGTTCTCCAGCTCTCCAGGTTGGCGAGTGCCGAGGCTTAGGGACCTTCAGGTGTGCAAAGGGATTGTACCAGAGTTTAGTTAACTTAAACCATGTCATTTAACCAGCATTGAGCTTATCCAACTAGGAGCACCCTCTCCATTAGGACACTGGCTTTGCAGGGTTATCTGGAGCTGAATAAGAAGAATCCCAGCCCAAGTAACAGGTTTACCTCTAGCTCCTATCAATGAGTCAGGTTGGCAGCTCTTTCTGAAACAATGCCTTAGAGTACTGCAGACCTACCCGGCTCAGGTGTTGGATTACTGAATCTGACCCGAACGACAGGCTGCGTTGAAGTCTTCCATCACCAGGCATGTCCTCTTAGAGCCCAAGAAGGATAGATATTTTTGTGAGATGCTGTTTCTCAATGTTGCTCTTGGCTGTTAATTAGTAAGAATATATTTCTCTATTATGCTAACTTTATTATTGAATCACAAAATTCCACAGCTGTAACATTTATTTAAATGATTCAATGCAAGAAGAAATCTTGGTTATTGCTACCTGAAATGTGGTTGATTCAAACCTCGGTGTAGTTTTGTGCCACTGAAGGGTTAAAATGGCTTGTCCTGCCCCCATTAATGAGCTGGGGATACTGTAGTTATTTTTATCCTGAACTACAGTAAACATAACACCACATTTTTTTTAATTGCATGACTAATGTATAACAATCCCACTGTAGCTTTTACAAGCAAACTTTAGTTGCTCTGTTGTAATAACTAGAAAAGTTAATGTAGCTTGAACAAGGTTCCTAATTGTCCCTGTCTCTGTCATATTTGTCTACTTGAATGGTCCTAAATACCACAGCGATTAATTAGTGCAGAGCAGGTATTACAAGATGTTATCATCCTTCCCAGACTGTCTGGGTGAATGGAGGGAGGCAGTAGATTGTTACAATGTTTCATCCATGCACTTCCTGTAAGACAGTTTAACCAGAAGATTTAATGTGTCAAAGTTAACTGCGTTCAGCAGCAGATTTTCACATTCTAATTAAAGATTAAGAACATAGTACATTACAGTGTGATTTGTCATACATGGCTTGTTAAATAGGAAACCTACCGGGATTCCACAACATTTTATAAACATTATTGAGGCTTTTAATGTGGAATAGGGGACAATTACAAGAACACGCTGTTGACAGCATTACAATAATTTACATACTTTGCTTGCTTTATTGAAAATTCTATAGAGTTCCCGCAGTATCAATTTATTCTAATCCTTTAGCAGTTATAAAATATTCAAAACTCTTTTAAATATGGGCATTTCTGAAATAATACAATTCCTGAATCTTTTCCCACCGAAAACAGAATGCAGCGAAGCAAAAAATTGTGTGGTGTGTTTCTTTATACTAACAGGAATAGGAAATGATAATGGAGGTAGGCTTGTGCTATGTTATTCATGTGGGAAAAGTCACTCCATTAAAATAATGGGAGAAATAGTTTTTCTCCCGAAAACATATATTGCTTGGTTATTTTAACTTGTTTTTTTCGAAGCTTAGAGTACTAAAAAAAATGAAGACAAAATTCCATCGCATTGCAGAACCGTAATATATTTGAGTTTTGAATTTCCCTGTGCCCTTCAAAAATAAAGATAATTTACATCCCATTTTAATTTTTAAAAAAAACAGGGATTGGCCCAGAAATTTGCGGGCTGCAATCTGGGGGATGTCCTCCGCTGGAGTTCGCGGAGTCAGCGGGAGGGCAACTCAATTGCATAGGGTGAGCGGGTGCACACACCACTACGGGCACACCTCCAGAACCCAACCACCCAACGCAACTAGAAAGGCTGCCAATCATGAGAGCGGGGAGGTGCCTGGGTTGCCTTACCCAAATCCCCATCCATCTCCCACTCAGCCTGTGCAGTCAGTCCAAAAAAGATGTCTTTTAAAAAGCACTGACCTCTCTTTTGGTGTTGGGGGTTGGGGTGGGGGTTGTGCTGGGCTGTTCCCTTTGCCTGGACCTCTCCCCCCACACCCCCGCTCGCAAGCCCTACCTGTGCCCATCTGGAGACCAGTACATCTCAGCTCTCCTTGTGTGCAAGTTTCCAGTATTAAGCCGAGTCCCTTCGGAGGCAGGGAAGCGAGAACTCTCGGTGTAGGAAGTCCCCGCCCCTTTTGGCATTATTGATTTTGGCATTATTGATTTTGTAAGCTGCAGGCAGAGGAACCTCCCCTCACAAGGCCAACTGGTGGAAATGCCTCCCTGCCTTTTTCCTGTGGGTTCTGCTGGAGTCCCACTGGAGTTATTGGTGGAAGCCCAGCGAAATCCTTTATTTAATTTGGAGCCATTTTCTGTGCTTCAGTACTGAAGGTGGAAATAAGGAAATGTAAATACTCCTGCGTATTCATTCATTCACTGTAATATAATACAAAATAACTTGGATATTACGTTTCACTATAAATGAGCTGCTATAGTCCTCTGTTCTTAGACTGGTTTGATGCCATAATATGATGCATTCAGATATATTTAAGCACTGTTGCAATTCAGCAGGATAAATGGCCAATCTTTCCTCATTACAAGTCTGTCTACATATGAACAAAACATACTGTCAATGGCATTAACCCCTCTGTAGTTTTGAACACCATATTGAACCAGGATTAGCTGCTGTACCATTATCCTGGCAGTGTCAGGCTGGGGAATGGGTTCAAGCTGCAGAGTGCCCTGTGATTGATCTTTTTCAGACTAAAAGGTCATCACTAAAGAAACCAACCTGACTAGATCTGTTTTGTGATTATTTTACTTTTAATACTGGGGATCCAAACCAGTTTGTATACTGAACAGTGCTGACCTTAACTCACCACCCCTGGCTCCTACCCATGTGATTGACAGGAAGTCCTGGTGAAAAACAGGGAAATGCAGCATAACAACAACTTGCCTTTAATGTAAAAGTAAATCCAAAGGCAGTTCCCAAAAGAGGCAGAATGAAAATAGATGCTAAGTCAGTAAGGGATGACTGAAGGCTAGGCCAACCAGATCAATTTTGAAGAGACTTTTAAAGGTGGAAAGGGATATGTAGATATGGAGAGATTAAGTGGGGAATTCCAAAGAGCAGGGCAGAGATGGTTGAAGGCTTTGTCAATAATGGTGGGTTGAAGGAAGGCAGCTGGGTGCATAGTAGGCCGGAATCAGAAGACTGGTGCCTTCAGGAGAGGATTTAGGGCTGGAGGAGATTGCAGAGCAGGGCTGGGGGAGGGGTGCGGCGGGGCGGGGGGCTGCGGTTGGTGGGTGGGCAGGCAGGGGATGGGGGAGATTTATAGACTAGGACAAAGATTTTAAATTGAATACATTGAGGGATGGGATGTAAATATAGGTTAGTGAGGATGGGGAGGTGGGCGAATGGGGCTTACTGCGGGATAGGATATGGGTGGCAGAATTTTGGACAAGTTGGAGTTTACGGAGAGTGGATGATAGGAGGCCAGCAAGTTGAGTCTGGAAGTGACAAAGTTGTGTATAAGGATTTCAGCAGCACACAGTGTCAACCACCACTCTAAATAAAATTCATGGCAGAACCATGCTGCATGTTGGTAAGAAGAAAGAACTTGCATTTATATAGCGTCTTTTATGACCTCAAGAGATCCCAAAGCACCGCCAGTGAAGTACTTTTGAAGTGTAGTCACTGCAGGGAAATGTGACAGCAAGGTCACACAAACAGCAATGGTCAGATAATCTGCTTTAGTGGTGTTGGTTGAGGGATAAATGTTGGCTAGGATACCAGAAGAACTCCCATGCTGCTCTTCAAATAGTACCATGGATCTTTTACATCCACCTGAGAGAACAGACAGGGCCTCAATTTAACATCTCATCTGAAAGACGCACCTCCAACAGTGCAGCACTCCCTCAGTACTGCACTGAGGTGTCAGCCTAGATTATGTGCTCAAGTCCTGGAATGGAGCTTGAACCCACTACCTTCTGATTCAGAGGCAAGAGTACAACTAAGGCTGACACCTATTGTATGATACCATAGAGTAGTGGAATCTACACTGTCATTTTTAATTCTCCACAAAGTTAGTCTGTAACCTCAGGTTATTGTACAATTGCTACTTAAAATCTTTCCTTCCCGAAGGAGGGAGGAAAATGAGGGAGTAAGTTAATCTTTTAATGGCCAGGTTAAAGCAATGTTGGCGGTGGCCTGGGAGCAGGTTGGCTGTCTTCTTCCCCCTTGTTTGGGAAATGTTGCCAATGTGGAGAGAGAAATTGAAGAGGGATAGAAAAATATTTTTAAAAAGGAGGGGTTAAAACAACAAAACATAAAAATAAATAAAGAATAGATCTCATTTGGAATGCAGAAGTATGTTTCTTTAGTAATGATCTTTACTTCAGGGGAAAAATCAATTGTGTTGTACTGCAAGTTTAAATTTCCTTTGTCATATCTATAGCATACAGGCAATACAATGTAATGCTTTTGTAAAATAGTCATTGTAAATATTATAAAGGAATTAGAATAATATGCAATATTTCTAATTCCTGCACTATTTATAGAAATACAGTAGTATTACAGAAATAGAAGGAACTGTCATATTTTAACACTGGCCATTTCTTTTATACATTGTACAGATGCTACCAGAGAAATCAAAGATATATCAAAATATTACATTGTTCAGGTTAACAGAGCACTGTATTGATTGTATTTTTTATTATCAGTGCTGCTTGTTTTCAGAAATCTGCTAATGGTTCAATATATTGTCCAAGACAGTGCTATTTCTTTTGGTAACACACATTTTCCAGATGTACAATCAGCAGATGTATTCTCTATTGCTGTATTTTCATATGCAAAGCATGTACCCACTGTATCTACAGTAACCCATCTCACCAAGCAGCTTTTATGAAACCCAATCTCAGGGCATTGCAGTCTAAATAAAATTTCATTTGGATTTGGCCTCCTGCTGAGAACGGCATTGCTTTGTTTTAGCAGCAGAAGCAGTAAGCCAGAAAGGTATGTCCTGTTTTGCATGGCTGATGATGTGGCTTGAGGATCACAATCAAGTCGTTCATGCTTCCAGGCTTCGGAATCTCATCCGCATCCTGTGCCATCCTCTTTTCCTTTTCTTTTTCTATTTTCTTTTTGTTCTCTCTCTCCACTGCCTGTCCTCTACCTGTGGGGCGGAATCATCATAAGCCCATACAGTTGTTTTCTTTCACATAAACATCGTGGCTCCGTGATTGTTTTGTTTATTCTCTCCTTTTCTTTTCTAGGTATTGACCACGCAAACACAGATTTAAAGAAAAACTATGTAAGTGGAGTGCATGCTTCGGGTGTTTAACTCCAGGCCTCACTAAAGTTATTGGGTTAAAATTATTAAAAGTTAAACTATTTGTGAAAATCATTGTGAAAATTTCTGTGCCTGTGCAGTTAAGAGACTGAAGGTTTTTTTTAAATGCCTTGTTTAATTTTGAAGAAAGAAAGCTTGCATTTGTGTAGCATCTTTCATGACGTCAGGAAGTCCCAAAGCATTTTACAGCCAATAAAGTGCTCCTGAAGTGTAGTCACTGTTGTAACATAGAAAATGAGGCAGCCAATTTGTATGAGACAATTTTGGCAAGAATACTGAAGAATACCACGAGGTTGTAATTATTATATTTTTAAAAACTCTACCCGTTACTGCAGCAACAGGCAAGTAGCTTTACAGTTACAAATGCATTTCCCTGAGAATTTTTTTTTTTGTACCTGATTTGATTTTGAGAATCTGTAAGTATTATATCTGTGCAATTTTTTGCTGTTGCATATTTCACATCAATTTGATCATTTTATCAGCGGCACTACACGTGCTGTTTGTGAAATACATAGTAAGTTTGTTCAGAACAAGGAGTGCGTGGAAAACAATACACAATCATTCTGTTTAATATTTAACAATCAAACGGAGGGGCACTTGATCAAAAAAATCTATAATGGTAGCACCCTCGGTATAAAAACCACATGGATTTTTTAAAGGAACTGTATTTGTTAAATATTTTATATCGGGGGGGGGTGGCGAGGCGTTGAAATTCCTCTGTGATATGTTAAATGCACTGGCTAATGGATTTGTATCATACTCCAGTCTGCACTATTTTAATAAAGTTGTTAACCCATTAATTTTATATGGCTTAACAACATTGTTAAACAGTACACTGGAATTTGGCATGAATACATGAACCAAGATAGTAAAAATACCACACGGAGCAACTTATCCTTATCTTCCTTTATTTAAAAACTTCAATTAATCTAGTCTAATCCTCACCTAGCTGGTACCACTTCCCTCCAGATCAGCAACTAACTTGATTGTGAGCCTATTAGATGTGTTCTTCCACGGCCTGTCTGGAAAATGAAGCTATCTGCTGGTATAAGGGAATGCACAGCTTCAGTCTGGAAACCCTGACCAAATTAAAAAATTGTAGCTGAAATGAGGGCAGATCAGTCAGACTTTGTGCAGTATGTATTTACATGTGTAATGTATAAATGAATGAGGATTAAACGGAATTATTTTTGCAGCATTCCCACTTTCTTGGATTAAAATAAAATGAAGATGTTTTAATTGCAGATGGTTGGTAGTGGTATGACAATAGTATTGTAAGTGCAAGACATTAACAATGGCAATTGAAGTATACCACTCCTTTAGTCCCACAATATGTAAACTGAAAGAGCTCATTTGAAATCATTCTGCAGCAGACCCTTTATCCACACTTACTGTTTCCTATGGTCTGAAATTTCTAGAACTGTCTTCGATCAGCCATGTTAGATCCTGACAGGTGCTGACCAAAGCACATGAAGAATCAGTGTGCTTCGACTTACTTAGTTGGTAGTTGTAATGAGGACAGATATTCGGAATACCATGAAATCTATTCAGCTTCACATACATATCACACTACTGTGTGCTATGCAGTACATGTGTATATTATCACAATGCTGAGAGTTAAACTCTTGCTATTTATATATGTACATCACAGTGTTGTGAGCTAAACAGTCAATATGTATCCATATCACACAGCTGTGGGTTAAACAGCCAACGTGCATGTATGTATAACACAATGCTGTTTGTTAACAGTATCTTGTAGGAGTCTACGTACTCCTAGCAAAAAATACTGAACTCGGAGAGGTTCAACAGAAAAGGTTTAATTGTTGAGGTTGCATGCTGAACACAAAATGGAGTCAGAGACTACACAAAGTACGACTGCCTTTCATCAGTGCACAGCTTCGACTGCTCCTCCCCCGCTCTGGGCTTAACTATGTTGCAGATCGAGTTTCTTAAAGGTGTGATCCTTCTTAAAGGCATGACGCCTGATTTATACTCTACGGACCGGAAAGTGGATTGTGTCCTTTCTGTGATCGGTACGCCACACAGCTCCCCTCAGAATCCGCTAGTAGGGAGTGTACAAACCGGCGTGGCGGCTTGATGGCATGGCCGGAACGGCTCTTGGCGGTTGGTGTCGGGAGCGGGGCGGTCGGACGCGTCGGGCTCTTAGGCGGTCTGCCCCACGGTGGGGGTTGGCCCACTTGAACGGGTTCGTCGGGCTCTAGGAGCGCCAGCTTGAGCTGGTCGACCGACACCTTGTCAGTTCTGCCGCCCACTTCGAGGAGGAAGAACTTGTTCCCCGTCTGGAGTACCTTGTAGGGTCCATCGTATGGGGGCCGGAGAGGTCCTCGGTGGGCGTCATGGTGCACGAAAACAAATTTGGCCATGTGCAGGCAAGGTGGTACGCGGGTTGCTGGTTCGCCGTGCCGGCCGGTGGGTACCGGAGCGAACTGTTGTGCTCAGTTGGCGAAAGCGTGGCGTTGCTGGTCAGCTGACCAGGGGGTCGTGGCGGTGGGCAGGAACTCTCCGGGTATGCACAGCGGCTGGCCGTACACGAGTTCCACCGCCGAGGCTTGCAGGTCTTCCTTGACCACGGAGCGTAGGCCGAGTAGCACCCATGAGAGGCGGTCAATCCAAGCCTTGTCCTCGAGGCTGGCGCGGAGGGACGCCTTCATGGACCTGTGGAATCGCTCGCACAGTCCGTTGGCTTGGGGGAGGTAAGCCGTGGTGCGGTGAACGGCCATCCCGAGGTTTCGGGCGATGGCGGCCCACAGATCAGAGGTGAACTGCGGGCCTCTATCCGACGTCATGTCAGAGGGGACGCCGAACCGAGCAACCCAGGTACCGATGAACGCCCTCGCGATGTCGGCGGTGGTGGTAGACGTCAGTAGAATGGCCTCGGGCCAGCGGGTGGTACGGTCCACGATTGTCAGCAGGTGCGTGTGACCGTGTGATGGCGGCAGGGGGCCGACGAGGTCGATGTGGACGTGGTCGAACCTTCTTTCTGGCACGGTGAACTCCTCGAGTGGGGCTTTGATGTGCTGGTGGATTTTGGCACCCTGGCAAGCTATGCAGGATCTGGACCAGACGCACACATCTTTGCGCAGGCCGCGCCAGACAAATCGGTTGGCCACCAGTCTAATGGACGCGCGGGTGCCGGGGTGTGAGAGGCCGTGGACGATGTCGAACACCCGTTTTCGCCAGGACGCCGGGACTATGGGGCGGGGTTGCGCCAAGGAGGTGTCGCATTTGACTGTGACGGCGGACAGGCCGCAGGCGACGTCGGTCAGTCGCAGCCCTGGGAGGGTTGTGGGCGCGGAGAGCAGATCGGTGTCGGTGCGTTGCTCCGCTGCCAGTTGAGCATAGTCCACTGCCAGGTGGGCGCCATGGACGGCGGGGTGGGATAGGCAGTCGGCCACCACGTTGTCTCAACCGGAGACGTGCCGGATGTCCGTGGTGAATTCGGACACCGCGGCGAGCTGGCGTTGTTGCCTAGCTGACCATGGGTCCGCAGATTTCGCCATCGCGAATGTCAGGGGTTTGTGGTCGACAAACGCGGTGAAGGGGCGGCCCTCCAGAAGAAATCTGAAATGGCGGACTGCCAGGTACAGTGCGAGGAGCTCGCGGTCAAAGGCGCTGTATTTGGCCTCCGGGGGGCGCAGTTGGCAGCTGAAAAAGGCCAGCGGTTGCCAGGCCCCGTCGACCCACTGTTCGTACACGGCGCCGACCGCGTGGTCGGAGGCGTCCATGGTGAGGGCCACCCTGGCGTTGGGCTGTGGGTGAGCGAGCATGGTGGCGTCGGCAAGCGCCTTTTTGGTCGAGTTGAAAGCGGTCAACATGTCCACCGACCACTCGATCGCCATTCTGTCTTTCTTACCCCGGAGGGCTTCGTATAGGGGCCGCATGAGGGAGGCCGCTCCGGGAATGAAGTGGTTGTAAAAGTTGATCATCCCCAAGAACGCCTGGTGGCCTTTGATGGTGGTAGGCCGGGGGAACTGCTGGACGGCTTGCACCTTGGCGGGCAGGGGAATGGCTCCGTCCTGCGTGATGTGGTGGCCGAGGAATTCGATCCTGCTGAGGCCGAATTGGCACTTGGCTGGGCTGATGATGAGCCCGTGCTCACTGAGCCGCTGGAACAGGGTGCGGAGGTGCTCGATGTGTTCCTGCTTGGAGGAACTAGCTACCAGGATGTCATCCAGATAGACAAAGAGGAACTTCAGGTCCCGGAGGACTAAGTGCATGAGCCGCTGGAAGGCCTGGGCCGCGTTTTTGAGGCCGAAGGGCATTCGGAGGAACTCGAATAGCCCAAAAGGGGTGATTATGGCCGTCTTGGGAACGTCCGTGGGGTGGACTGGCACCTGATGGTAACCGCGCACCAGGTTGACTTTGGAGAAGACTGAGCGGCCGGCCAGTCTAGCCGAGAAGTCTTGAATGTGCGGTATGGGGTACCGATCCGGCGTGGTGGTGTTGTTTAGGCGCTGGTAGTCCTCGCAGGGGCGCCATCCCCCGTCGGGTTTGGTGACGATGTGGAGTGGGGAGGCCCAGGGGCTGTTGGAGCGGCGGATGATGCCGAGCTGTTCCATTGTGGCGAACTCGGCCCGCGCGATCTCCAGCTTGGCCGGGTCCAGCCTGCGGGCGTGGGCATACACCGGTGGGCCTGTGGTGGGGATGAAGTGTTCTACCCCGTGCTTAGCAACCTTCGCGGAGAAGGTCGGGTTGGTGAGGGCTGGGAACTCAGCCAGGAGCGCTGAGTAGTCGTCCGTTGAGCGGGCGCGGCACTGCCATGCCATTTCAGCGGGTTGGCGGGGGGCCATTTCGCCCGGGATAGGTGACATGGTGTTCATGTCCACGAGGCGGCGCCGAGGCATGTTGACCAATAGGCCATGGGCGCACAGGAAATCCGCACCGAGGAGCGGGGAGAGCACCTTGGCGGTGATAAACTCCCAGTGGTAGCGGCGGCCTGCGAGGTCGATGGTGACGGTGCGGGTGCCGTACGTCCGGATGTCGGTGCCGTTGGCGGCAGCCAGCGAAGGGCCGCGGCCGCCTCGCTGGATCTCGAGGGCGGACGCGGGGATGATGGTACGCCACAATCTGTGTATTGTACATATAATGTATATATTTTGTGTGTTTTTATGTCCATGTGCACTTCAGCACTGCACAATTTGACTTGCTGTTATCATATTTTTATCACACATTTTGGGGAAAACATTAATTTT
This sequence comes from Somniosus microcephalus, assembly GCF_052327205.1. Lineage (NCBI taxonomy): Eukaryota > Metazoa > Chordata > Chondrichthyes > Squaliformes > Somniosidae > Somniosus > Somniosus microcephalus. Next base: position 152,754,497 of record NC_140996.1, read on the forward strand.
TAAAAGCAAACAAAGCCTCGGAGGGAAACAGGAAGAGAGGGTGGCTAGGAGGGGGAGGGAGGAGAGAAACTGTTTGAGGGTGTGGGAGCCTCCAGCCTCCCAGCATCCACACTTGAGAGGAGCAAGCACAGTAGGGGGAGGTGGATAGAGAGTTAAGAATGAAGTGAATGACAGCAGAGAAAGGAGAGGGAGGGATACAGTGGTTGATGTTGTGTCGGTACCTTTCTACCTAGACACAATTTAGGACTCAGAACTCAGAGATTCAAACATGAAGTGCTTTATTGGAAGGAAAGGAAGTTCTGGAGAGTTCCGAACAAAGAGAGCTAAACTTAACCAAGAACACCCAACCATTTATCTCCTGTGACAGCGCCACCACAGGTGGGAGGAGAACACACAATAGAACACACAATACATAACATTTCCTCCCCTCTTAAATGGAAGGTCCGCATTATTCCTCAACAGGTAAGTTACTTTCAATGCACTCAACTAACCTAGGGTAGAAGTAGACTGCCTCAAACCCTGACTTTACCCTGGGGTTTATTCTGCCCCAGTCTTGTGGGTAAGTCACTAAGCCTACAGATCCAAGCGTCTTGGAGGCCGTCGCTCTCTGACAGGATACCGGCAGTCATCGCTGGCTTCCACAGCAGCAGGCATTGACACAGGCCTAGATAGAGAAGGTGCCTGTGTCAGTCGAAAGTCAGGAGTTTGCACAGGTGGAACAGTCTCTTTGACTTCCTGTGTTGGAGAAGAGCACTGTGGCAAAGGATGCTGGTTTGCGGTATCATCCGGAAACAGTTCAGGCCAACCAGCCGTTGGAGCCTCTGTGGCTGTCTCTGCTCCTAGCAACAGTTGATCTGTGTGTCTTCTCCAGACGACGTCCTCAGCAGTCTCAACCGTGTAAGACACAGGGCCCGTCTGCGCGATCACCGTAGCAGGAACCCATTTCGGTCCAGTGTTGTAGTTTTGAGCTAGGACGTGCTCTCCAGGGTGAAACCATCTCTCCTTGGCTCTTTTCTCTCTCTTTTCAACTTGAGCTTGTTGTTGACGATGGACAACCTGTTCTGCCCTTGGAGGTTTGAGTAAGTCAAAACTTGTCCGCAACTGCCTCTTCATCATGAGCGAAGCGGGGGAAGTTTTGGTTGCGGCATGCGGCTCGTTCCTGTAGGACAACAGGAAGCTGTTCAGACGTTGGTGGATTGAGCCCTGACCTTGCGATGCCTTCAAGGCGTGCTTCAAAGTTTGCACAAACCTTTCTGCCTGGCCGTTAGTAGAGGGATGATAGGGCGCAGACCTGATGTGTTGGACACCATTCACATGCAGGAAGGTTGCAAACTTCAGTGATACAAATTGTGGACCGTTGTCACTTACGAGTTGTTCCGGTGAGCCATAACGGCTGAACATCTCACCAAGTTTCTCAATTGTTTTCTCTGCCGTGGTAGACCTCATCACAGCGACCTCCGGCCACTTGCTACGAGTGTCCACAACCACCATAAACATCTTCTCTTCGAAAGGACCGGCGAAGTCCACATGTACTCGCTGCCACACTTCTGCAGGCCAATCCCAGGGGTGTAGGGTTGCCAGCTGTGGAACATTCTGGATCCTTTGACATGGGGAACATGTTTTGGCTTTCTCCTCAATATCCCCATCGAGACCTGGCCACCAGAAGTAGCTTCTTGCCATTTCCTTCATCCGAACCATCCCACTGTGGCCTGTATGAAGTTGTTGCAGTATAGGTTCCCTCAGAGGTGGTGGAATGATGACACAGCGTCCCCAAAGAAGACAACCTGCCTGGACGGAGAGCTCAGTTCTTTTTGAAACGTAAGGTTTCAAACTAGGAGACTCTCCTATCGCTCTCCCTTGAATGACATTGTCCATTACCTCAGACAGGACTGGATCGTTGCGGGTGTACCTTCGCACCTGAACTGCAGTGACAGGTGCTGCCTCCACTTGTCTAAAGTAGAAGATGTCTATTTGACGAGGCTCTGGGGGAGTAACAGGCAAGGGTAGCCTCGAGAGACCGTCTGCGTTGCCGTGCAAGTCTGATTTGCGATATTTGATGTCGTATGTGTGCCCTGACAACAGTAAAGCCCACCTTTGCATCCTGCTTGCAGCGAGAGACGGAATTCCGGTGTGGGGCCCGAAGATTGAAGTCAATGGACGGTGGTCCGTCAGGAGTGTGAACCTTCTCCCAAATAGGTACTGATGAAATTTTCGAATTCCAAAAACGATTCCCAAGGCCTCGCGCTCGATCTGCGCATAGTTACTCTTGGCCTTGTTCAAGGTGCGTGATGCAAAGGCGATAGGTTTCTCTTCACCCGAAGGCATGATGTGGGATATGACTGCTCCCACACCATATGGTGATGCATCACATGCTAGCTGCACGGGCAGCTTTGGGTTGAAGTGTGTCAGGACCTCCAATTTCAGCAATGCTTTCTTTGCTTGGGCGAAAGCTTCGTTGCACAGTTCAGTCCATTTCCATGTTTTGCCTTGACATAGCAACTGATGTAACGGCTTCAGCAATGTTGCTAAGTCTGGAATAAACTTCCCATAGTAGTTAAGTAGTCTCAGAAATTAACGTAACTGGCTCACATTCTGGGGTGCTGGGGCCTCCACGATCGCCTTGACCTTTGACGGCACCTTATGCAGGCCAGTAGCGTCAATCACATGCCCCAGGTACTCAACTGAAGACTGAAAGAATTCACATTTGTCTTTACGAACTCTGAGTCCGTACTCTTTCAGTCGTTGTAGTGTCGCATCCAAGTTCAGAAGATGATCCTCATTTGTCCCAGTGACAAGGATGTCGTCCAGGTAGCACTGGACTCCTGGCAGTCCACTCAAAATCTGATCCATTGCCCTTTGGAATAGAGCAGGGGCCGACGTAATTCCAAACGGAAGGCGGCAGTACCTGTATAGCCCCTTGTGTGTCACAATTGTCAGCAGCTCCTTTGATTTGTCATCGACATGCATTTGTAGATAAGCCTGGCATAAGTCTATTTTGCTGAACTTTTGCCCTCCGGCCAGGCCTGTAAAAAGATCATCAATGAGGGGAAGAGGGTGCTGTTCCGCAGACAGCACCGGGTTAATAGTCACTTTAAAATCCCCGCAGATTCGAACAGATCCATCCTTTTTCAGGACAGGAACAATGGGTGTGGCCCATTTGCTCATGCTCACAGGCTCCAGGACTCCATTCTCGACTAAGGCCTCCAAGTTAGCCTCAACTTTTGGCCTAATTGCATAGGGTACAGGTCGGGCTTTGTGAAACTTCGGCTTGCTGTCAGGTTTAATGTCCAGTCTCACGCTGATCTTTTTCATGCTCCCAAGTTCCCCATTGAAGAGCTCTGCATGTTTGGTTAACACTGCAGTCAGACCTGACTCCCCTTTTGACATCATGCGGACTGCAGGCCAGTCCAGCATGATTTTCTCTAGCCACGCATGTCCCAGTAGCGATGGGTAATTTCCCTTTACCAAATATAGTGGCAGTTTTGCAGTCTGTCCGTTCAATTTAACTGTCACCTCAATGACGCCTCTCATGGCCACAGGTTTGCCGGTATACGTCTTTAGCACAATGTTTGTCGGCTGAAGGGTAAGATGCTTTAGCATTTTGTTGTAGACAGTGTCTGAAACAAGGGACACAGCCGCACCTGTGTCCACCTCCACCCGCACTGATTGTCCCTCCACCAGTGGTGACACCCAGTAGCCATTTGAATCACCTGCAACCATCAGTATGTGCACCTCTTCCTCCTCAGAGATGTCGCTCCCCTCTGTTTGGCTTGTTCCATCATACTGCACTGAATGAACACTCTTTTTCCTCTCTTGTCCAAATACAGACATTTTGCTTCCATGCTTCCCAGCTCTGTCTGTTCTTTTTTTTACCTCTACAGGCGCGTTCAATGTGACCCTTTTTGCCACAATTTCGGCATTCCAGCTCCGTACACCAGCAGTCATTAGCGTGATGGCCCGTTTTCCCACAACGGTAACATGTGCCGTTCCGCGCACCTTTAGGCTCAGATGACACCTTGTGAACTCTCCCTGTTGAACTCAACTGGTGAGCCTCCTTTTCCGCCATCTCCATGGAGACACTAACTTCAATGGCCTTTTCAAGAGTAAGGTTGTCCTCAGTAAGAAGGCGCTTCTGTGTGGCTGCATTTTGCAGACCACACACGAGTCTGTCTCTAGTGGTGTCCTTCAGCACCTCCTTGAACTCGCAGTGTTCTGATAACCTTTTTAAATCAGCAATAAACATCGTCACTGATTCCCCCTCCTCTTGATTCCGTTTGTGAAATCTAAATCTCTCAGCAATAACCAGAGGTTTTGGTGAAAAATGTGCTCCAAGAATTTCCACTAGTTGCTTATATGTTTTAGTTCCTGGCTTATCTGGCTGCACGAGGCTGCAAAGTAAATTGAGTGTCTTCGGCCCGATTACACTCAAAAAGGTAGGCACGACCTTTTCATTTGCCACTGCATTCGCCAATACAAAATAGTCAAAACGTTGCATATATGCGCTCCATTGCTCCACATTTTCATCAAAATCACCAATGTTTCCTGATATAGTAGCCATCTGACGTTTCAAATTAAATTTTCTGTTTACTCACTGCACCCGTAACGTACGCAGATTCATCCGCTCCTCGTTGCCACTTGTTGTGTCGGTACCTTTCTACCTAGACACAATTTAGGACTCAGAACTCAGAGATTCAAACATGAAGTGCTTTATTGGAAGGAAAGGAAGTTCTGGAGAGTTCCGAACAAAGAGAGCTAAACTTAACCGAGAACACCCAACCATTTATCTCCTGTGACAGCGCCACCACAGGTGGGAGGAGAACACACAATACATAACAGTTGAGAACTCATTTCAAAGGGGAAGATGTGGTGTAGTGTTGAGGTGGAAGGAAGAGGGTTGGAAGGTGAGGAGGTTGGAGATATGACAAGAGTGAATGGGTGGGGAAGCACGAGTGATTGGAGGAGGAGACAGGAGGTCATTGAGGGCCACATTTTCCTTGCAACCCCCATCCCAAACAACAACAACAAAAACTGGTATTTATATAGCGCCTTTAACATAGTAAAATGTCCTATGGTGCTTTCCAGGAGCACTATAAAACACAATTTGACACTGAGCCACATGAGATATTAGGGCAGATGAGAGGTAGGTTGTAAGGAGCCTCTTAAAGGAAGAAAGAGAGGTAGAGAGGCGGAGAGGTTTATGGAGCGAATTCCAGAGCTTGGGGCCTCGGCAGCTGAAGGCACGGCCACCAATGGTGGAGCGATAAAAATCAGGGATACTCAAGAGGCCAGAATTAGAGGAATGCAGATATCTTGGAGGGTTGTGGGGCTGGAGGAGATTACGGAGATAGGGAGGGGCGAGGCCATGGAGGAATTTGAAAACAAGAATGAGAATTTTAAATCGAGGCGTTGTTTAACCGGGAGCCAATGTAGGTTAGTGAGCACAGGGGTGATGGGTGAACGGGACTTGATGCAAATTAGGAAACAGGCAGCAGAGTTTTGAATGACCTCAATCTACGGAGGGTAGAACGTGGGAGGCCAGCCAGGAGTGCATTGGAATAGTCAAGTCTAGAGGTAACAAAGGCATGGATGAGGGTTTCAGCAGCATGAGCTGAGGCAAGGGTGGAGTCAGGCAATGCTCCAGAGGTAGAAATAGGTGGTCGTAGTGATGGCGTGGATATGTGGTCAGAAGCTCATTTCAGGGTCAAATATGACAACCAGGTGCGAACAGTCTGGTTAAGCCTCAGACAGTGGCCGGGGAGGGAGATGGAGTCAGTGGCTAGGGAACAGAGTTTGTGGCGGGGATCGAAGACAATGGCTTCGGTCTTCCTAATATTTAGTTGTAGGGAATTTCTGCTCATCCAGTACTGGATGTCGTACAAGCAATCTGACAATTTAGAGACAGTGGAGGGGTTAAGAAAAGTGGTGGTGAGGTCGAGCTGGGTGTCGTCAGCGTACATGTGGAAACTGATGCAATATTTTCAGATGATGTCACCGAGGGGCAGCATGCAGATGAAAAATAGGAGGGGTCAAGGATAGATCCTTGGGGGACACCAGAGGTAACAATGTGGGAGTGGGAAGAGAAGCCATTGCAGGTGATTCTCTGGTTATAATTAGATAAGAATTGAACCAGACGAGTGCAGTCTCACCCAGCTGGACAACGGTGGAGAGGCATTGGAGGAGGATGGTGAGGTCAACCATGTGAAAGACTGCAGACAGGTCAAGAAGGATGAGGAGGGATAGTTTACCTTTGTCACAGTCACATAGGATGTCATTTGTGACTTTGATAAGCGCCATTTTGGTAATGTGGCAGGGGCAGTAACCTGATTGGAGGGATTCACAACAAGGTGTTCCGGGAAAGATAGGCATGGATTTGGGAGGTGACAACGCATTCAAAGACTTTGGAGAGGAAAGGGAGGTTGAGGATGGGGTGGTAGTTTGCAAGGACAGAGGGATCAAGAGTTGCTTTTTTGAGGCGAGAGGTAATGACGGTAGATTTGAAGGAGAGGAGGACAGTACCTGAGGAAAGAGAACCGTCAACAATATCAGTTAACATGGGAGCCAGGAAAGGAAGCTGGGTGGACAGCAGTTTAGTGGGAAAAGGGTCGAGGGAGCAGGAAGTGGGTCTAATAGACAAGATGAGCTCGGAGAGGGCATGAGGGGAGATCGGAGAGAAACTGGTGAAAGATGTGAGTTCAGGGTTAGGGCGGGGGAACCTTAGAGGAAGTTTGGCCCGGTCGGCTAGGGAAAGGCAGGGCAGAGGCAGCTGATTGGATGGTCTCAATCTTAACGACAAAGAATTCCATGAGCTCTTCACACATGTTATTGGAGGTGAGGGTGGAGGAGATGGGGAGGAGTTTAAGATGTCAGTTTGCAGTAGAGAAAAGAAGCCTGGGGTTATCTTTGCATTCCAGAATGATCCTGGAATAGTGAACAGTTTTGTCAGATGAGAGCAGCACCCGAGAGTGCTTTATGTGGTCCAGCCAGATCTGGTGGTGAATGGTTAAACCAATTGTCCACCATATCTGTTCATGTCTTCATCCCTTGGACTTAAGGGAGTGGAGATGAGGACTGTACCTGGGGAACACCCAGGGTGAGAGAGAGTAATTGTTTTAATAGGGACTAGAGCATGAAAGGTGGAGGTGAGGGTGTGGTTGAGTAGATCGGTAGCTACAGGAACGTCGTGGTGAATGGAGGGCCAAAGGCTGGACAGTTGGGATTTTGAAAGTGCAGTTGCAAGTGAATTGGGAGAGAGTTTTTTCCAGGGGCGGACACAGAAGGAAGTAGGGTTGTGAGGGGGAAGAGGGATGTGGGTGGAGAGCGATACAAGGAAGTGATCAGAGATGGCCTTATCTGAGATTGACATGATGGGAGTAGCGAGGCCACATGAGATGGCAAGGTCAAGGGGGTGGCTGTGAATAGGGGTTAGGGAGTTTACATGGAAGGAGAGATTAAGGGAAGATAAGAGGGCCATAACCTCAGAGTAGAGAGAGCATGATGAATTGAGATGGGGGTTGAAATCACTGAAGATGAGAAGCTGCTTGGTGCAGAAGCTGAGGGAGAAAAGCAGTGAAGATATCTCGGTGAGAACATTTTTATGGTAATTAGGTGGGCGGTAGAGAACAAGGATTTTAAATGAGAGGTGAGGGGGTGGAACAAGGTGAGATGCTCAAAGGAGGAGAAAGTGCCAGAGGAGTAGGGGGACAGACCAAGGTGTGATTTGACGATAAGAGCCATACCGCCACCGCAACGGTCTGGGCGGGGCAAGTGGTGGAAGGTATAGCCGGGCGGGGAGGCTTCATTTAAAGGAAGGTGTAATCACCCCTCAGCCAGGTTTCCGTCAAGTTCATGATGTCGCTGCAATCATCCACTATAAGCTCATGGATGGCAAGGGCCTTGTTCACAATTGAACGGATATTCTAAAGGGAGATGCGGAGAGGGGCAGTGATAGCTACTGTACTGCCAGAGTCCACAGTGTCAGCACTGGGAGGGGTGAGTTGGACGGGGAGGAGATTGGCAAGATTAGCCCCCAGCGGGCATGCTGGGCGGGAAGGTCGACGAGAGTGTAGGATGGGGCAGTTGGGATTGCTGCTTGTAAGGAGGCAGCGATGAGTGCCTCATTGGGCTCTTCGGAGGACGCCAAGGGAGGCACAGAGGGAAGCTGTAGGCTTATCTAAGAGGGAGACGAGCCTGGGACAGCGGCAGGAGAGTCAGAAGGTCGAAGAATAATGAAGGGTTGGGATAGGGATTTGGGAGGGCAGAGTACCCAAGAGGGGAGAAATGAAAGGAGGCCTGACGACAGGAGGGAGCAGTCGAGGAGAGAAAAGAAGAGGGAGGACAAAGCGGAAATAGGAGTGGTGGGCTCAGATCTGGAGCAGCAGCCAAAATGCACACACGAATGGACACAGGGAAAAAATAGGCCTGATTACGTAGCAATTATTAGGATACATATATACTGGTAGTAACAGGGACTAGATAGGAGACAATAGGAGGGAGTCCAGAGTTGAAGTCAGAGGTCCCGTGGTGGGATAAAGTTGACGTAGGTAGGGTGGAGTCGGCATGGAGCATCAACAAACTGTTGTCCAAGTTTGGAGACAGGTGTAGTGGGCGAGTGAAATCCAGAAGCTATTTGAAGGGTAGAGTATCAGAAGATGGAGGTATTTCCATGGGACTGAAGATGCAGGAGATGTGCAGAATCAGTTGTGGGGCAGAATGATGATGGCGAAGTTGGAGGTCCCCAAAAGGTCCAGAAGTGGCGGAGAAATATACTTCAGCCCAGGAGAGTAAAACACTAGACAGAAAACCAGGCTGAAACTGAAAAAACAGTAGTACGAGTCACAGTCTCAGCAGAGAACAGCAGCAGTGGGGGAAGGGCTGTAAGCTGACCAAAGTTTCTTTAAAATTTAAGCAACAAGGGCAGCTTGTTCAGTGTAGTCCACTGTAGGAGAGTAGTCTTGATGTCCAGAGTGTAGTGTAGTCCAGTGCAGAATCGTAGTCTTGATGTCGAGAGAAGCCCAGGAACTTGGAAGCCAAATTTGAGAAGAGATCCAGAAGCTCAGTGATAGAAGCAGAGAGCTTGGGGGTTGCAGGCTGCAGCCACTGGTGCTCCATTCCCCATCACACCATGCCATACTTCCTATCCAAAAGGAAAGAAGAAAATAAAAAAAAGACAGAGGCAAAAAGAAGCATTATGGGGAGAGAAGCAGTAGAGAAAAGGAGAGAAAGAGCAGAAGAGAATCAGCAACATAAAGACATCGGAGATAGGTAAGAGCGTGACCATATTCTCCTGATTACTGTGTGCAATGTGCTGAGAGATCAACAAGTCATCGTTCATTTGAACATATCACTTGGTCTTGACTCACCACATCCAACGCCATGGGAGATCCATCAGTAATAAAACAGAAAATGTTAGAAATACACGCCAGGTCAATCAGCACTTATGAAGAAAAGACAATTTGTGTTGTCTCTGATGTGTCGATATGGGTGTTGCCCATTTCGATAAAAGCTCTATAGAAACATTTCCTATAGAGAACCCACACTTCCTGTTACATTGCCAGTCGGTGGTGATTTGATAGAACTTTCAGGTTGTGAAATTCAGCTCCGTAGTGCCCGTTTTGTCAGTGCTCTGGATGTCGTTTTGTGCTCAAAATGGTGTCCGCATGCTGGCTCTTCTGCTGCTGGCCGCGCCGGATGCCATTTTGGTGAGGTCGCGAGCACGGGCGCTGGGAGCATGCACTGGAACTATGCAGAGTACGCAGGTCATGATGTCAGCCAGCGTGCAATGCTGATTTGACGCTGGTGGTGCCATTTTCGACCTCAATGTTGCAGCCAACGCTTCTCTTAAACACACAGAGCTGAACATGCATTCAGCAGCAGGAAGGAACCCCCACCAGCACTATGCAGAGGGATCATCACCTGCTTTCAGGTTAGTTGCTGATTGATTTCTACTTACTCTTGGTGAGTTTGTAGAGGTGTTTCTTGGTTTGGTGTCTTATTTGAAGTCTCAAGGAAGTGGTGTGACAGGTTACTTCAAGGTGTGGAGATGCCGGTGTTGGACTGGGGTGGACAAATGTAAGAAGTCACATAACACCAGGTTATAGTCCAACAGTTTTATTTGAAATCACAAGCTTTTGGAGCGCTGCTCCTGACGAAGGAGCAGCGCTCCGAAAGCTTGTGATTTCAAATAAAACTGTTGGACTATAACCTGGTGTTGTGTGACTTCTTACAGGTTACTTCAAGGCTTCTATTCAGGCCAGTTGCTCCCAGACATGGATGCTGCAGTTTGTATCGCCCTTGGCCTGGAGCATGATAGGAAGAATGAACAGAGGAGGACAAGTTGCTCAAAGGGGGAGGAGGGGGAGAAGTGCTCTCAGCAGGAGGCCATATCCACCCAGGGTCTTTAGGGAGCACTTCTCCTACCTCAACCTCAGCAAGGAACAGTGCATGCCATGTCTCCACTTCACTAAGGAGGGGCTCACTGAAATCTGCCACCTGTTGCAGGCAGACCTGCAGCCTCAGAGCAGGGCGAGGACGGTATTACCAGTGGCTGTGAAGGTGAGCGTGGCCATGAATTTTTATGCGTTGGACTCCTTCCAGGCTGGAGCAGGCAATATTTCCAACATCTCACAGTTCACCATTCACCATTGCATAAGGGAGGTCACTGAGGCTCTGTATGCAAAGAGAGATGAATAGATTTTATTCTCTCTTGCTATAGAGAAGCAGGTGGAGCGAGCACACAGCTTTGCCAGGATAGCAGGTTTTGTTATGGTGCAGGGTGCCATTGACTGCACACACATCGCTTTGCCGGTGCCACATGTGAACTTGGAGATGTACAGCAATTGGAAGGGATTCCACTCCCTCAATGTCCAGCTCATGTGCGACCATACACAGCGCATCATGCAAGTCAATGCTTGGGTATCCTGGCAGCTACCATGATGCCTTCATTCTGCAGCAGTCTGCTGTACTATCCGCTTTTCAGCCACCATGACAAACCAGAGGGTGGCTTCTGGGCGACAAGGGCTATCCGCTGACCACTAGCTCATGACTTTGGTGGGCAACTGAACCACACATGGGCAGCATGCATGTAACGAAAGCCATGGTGCCACATGGAATTTGATCAAGCAGACCATTAGGATCCTTAAACAATGGGCTGGATTTTCTCAATGGAGATGAGTTGTAGGCGGGACTGCTGCTTGTCGTGTCAATGTCCCGCCTCCATCATCATCTGACCAACCAGAGGGATTTTCCCCTGATTGACCTTGTCCAGCCCGCCAATTAGGGAAGAAGTCACTGACAGAGCACATCAATGTCAGACGTGCTGCCTGTCAAGACTTCTTGAAAGAAGAAATATCGGCGTTTGACAGCTCTGTGAAGCCAGTCTGTCAAATCGACAAGGAGGATGCCAGGTCTCCCGATCCAGGGTGGATGAAGACTATAGGAAGAAAACAAGGTAAGTGAACATTTTTTAACGCTTATCACTCACCTTCCATACTTACCACTCCACACTTGTACCCATCACTCACCTCTGCATCTTACTTCCAGGTGCCTCCGATCCCCGCAGCCCTCCATCATGTCTCCTCCAACCCGGTAGGGTTCTCCGAGGTCAGGAAGCCTTCTCCTGTGAAGGCAAAATGGTGCTAATCCTTTTTTCTGCCTGTTAACTAAGGATTTAATGCCTTTCCCGCCTCCAGGAGACGGGACCCGAAGCAGCACATCTTCCCGCCTCCTGGCAAAAGGGCACGGAGGCGGGATGGGGGCAGATTTGCCATCCGCCCCCACTTTCTGCTACTTTACCAGCAGTCCAGCCTCCATGCCCACCTCCTTGGGGCTGAGAAAATCCAACCCAATGCTTCTGCTGCCTGGATCTCTCTGGATGAGCCCAGCAGTACTCACCAGAGCGCATCTCAAGATTCATCGTGGTCTGCTGCATACTGCACAACCTCGCCATCATGAGAGCACAGCCTTTGCCACCATGTATACAGCAAAGAGCTGAGGAGGAAGAGGAGGAGGAGGAAGGGAGCAGGCAACCAACACAGCCCCTTTCTGGCCGGGCTGCCTATGATCGACTGATCTGACTGCGGTACCAGTGAATGCAATCTGCATTTCCCATTCACCATTTCCCATTCACCCACAGTTCCACACCTTGCCTTCCCTCTGTTATGAACCATCACAGTGTCCTCATGGGCAAAATACTGCAATAAAAGCCACCACAGAACAACATTCCAAACCAACTTTATACATCAATCCATCCAATATTACATAATAAAGTCAACTAATCACCCTTGTGCATTCCCTTTGTGCATGTCTTCCATGTGCCTTTGCCTGTCCTAGTGCTCCTACACAGTGCTACCCCATGCTGCACCATGACTGGTGGAAGGCTGCTGACTTTCAGTGGGGGAGACTGCAGATGGCCTTGCAGGATGACCTCGAGCAGCTCTGGGCCTAGAAGGTCTGGTTGTAGACTGCACCACCTCAGCATAGGCAGCATCAGTCTGGCTGACGGGCAACAGCAAGGGCACTGGCGGAGTGGGAGTGATGGAGGACGAATGCTGTCATCCTGAGGGAGGGCAGTAGGGTCGAGCTCCACAGAGTCACTGCCACTCCCCCGGGGCAGTGCCTCAGCAATCCTAGTAATCTGTTGTAGGACAGATTGCTGGACTGCTGTGGCACCCTGCAAGCCCCTTTCAACAATGGTAACCACAGCCACGATGGCAGCAGTCTGAGCTTGTGTGGCAGCAAGCTGAGCCTGCATGACTTCAGTCTGAGCTTCCACTGCGGCACTCAGACGTTGGGTGGCTCCTGCTTGTGCTGCAATGGAAGCTGAGATATCGACCATCAGACAGTACATCATGGTTGGGTCCACAAGTGTGCTAATGGAGTTGGCCATCACTTCCATGCTGGAAAGGATGGGCTCCATGCTCTGTGCAAAGCCCTGTGCAAGGTTGGTGCCAGACACTTCCATGCTTCTTGACATTTCACTCAGGCTTTCTGGGAGGCCTGCCAATGCACCATTGTTCATACCCTTCAGTATTCTGTAGGCCGCCCCCATCGAAGTCTTCATCTGAGTCCTGTGCAGCAGAATTCATGTACGACCTCGCCCGCCAGGGAGCTGGCACCTGCGCTACCATTTCCTCCTGCCCTGGCTGCAGGCCACTCGTGCCTGGTGTCTCACCACATGCAGATCCCACGTCTAACCTATCCGCTAAAATGCACAGAATGTCAGTATTTGTGCTGCTGGCTGCGAGTGTTAAATCGAGTGACAGTGCGTCTTCTGCATCATTTCCTCTTTGCTTTTCCACTTCCTGCTCCTCGCCCACTGCCTGGCCAGGTGGCATTGGCTATCTGAAAGGAAAAAGGCACAAGAATAGGTGCATGCTTACACCATCTGCAGCTTGTAAATCAGAAGACATTTTGGGATGAGGGGGAAGTGGGATGTGAGAAGGAGGATTCAGTATGAGGATACTGGCACCTTGGATTATTTCAGCCCCGCTGCTGGCCATGGGCTCAGCAATGGCCGCTCCAATTACCTCCAGCACCGTCTCCTCCATGGAGATTAGGTCATGCAGGCAAGCTTGTCTCCCTCTGAGTAGCCCCTGCTGCCTCCAGTTATAAGCCATCTTTTCCTGCAAGAGAAAGCGAAGTGTGTCAGTGAGTGTGGTGCAATGTGTTTGGGTGATGTGCCTGTCATGGTTGAATAGCTGGCAGTGTGTGCAAGTTGTGAGATGTGGGTGTGAGGCTTGCAGCCGTGATGGTTGTGTGAGGGTGATGTGAAGCTATGAATGTGAGGTATGAGTCGTGTTTGATAGAGATTGTTGGTAGGTATGGTGTATTGAGCAGTGTGTGAGGCTAGTGGTGCAGATGGTGGGATATGGCATTTCAAGATGAATTCACTGACCTTGACCACTCATGTGAGGTCATTAAACTTCTTCCTGCACTACATCCAGGTCCTTGGGGCTACACTGCTTGCATTGACAGTGACGGCTATCTGCTCCCATTCCCTTCTCAGCATGTGTCTGGAGGGCCTTCAGGCCCCCTGTGGATAGAGGACACATCTCCTCCTGTCCACCTCCTGCACCAGGGCGTCGAGTGCTGCATCGCAAAATCTGGAAGCCCCCTCTCTGCCATGTTGCGCCATCCTGTAGGTCACACACTCCTCTACAATGACTTCCAGTATCTACTCCAGCCAGAATGCACCTCCCTTATCAGAGGTGCAGGCTGGCTTTAAGAACTGCAGGCTAGCTTTAATTGGTGCTAGCCTCACACGAACTTGGGCCCCCTGCTGAGGCGTGCAGCTACTCAACAGTGCGTTTAGTGCTGGGCTGCCTGCTGCTCTCATTTAAATTAGCAGGCAGCACGAAGTTTGTGTGCTGCCTGAATCGGAAGGAACAGGTGCGGAGGTAGTCGTGGATTGTGATGCCCATGCCCGTTTTCAGGCCTTATCCAATTTCTAGGCCTCAATAATAAATGTTGAGTTAAAAAGTTGCACTTGCCTGTCACATCACGTTCAGTGCTGTACTGCTTTGCCTTAATTTCTCTAGAGGTCCATCTACTGTGTGAAGAGCTCTTGCATCTTCATCCGGCAATGAAGTGCAAGTATATTATTTAACATTTTTTAATGGTTAACTTTTTAAAATGTATATAAATTGCTTTATGCCCTCTTTGAGGCCCACTCCCTACCACTTACTGATGGTCCTGAACTAAATGACTGCTTCTTTTTTGGCCATCAGGGCCTGCACTGCCTTTCCACCCTATCCCCCAGCTGCTGTTCATAGCAAGCTGCCCCACATCCACTATGGGCACGCCTCTTTTTTTCTTGAACCCTTGTAGCTCGGGGGACCTTCTCGCCCTCTCCCAAATCCAGCTGCTCGTGCTAACCATCATCAAATAGAAAAGTTACATTTTTAGATGTGCTAAATCTAAAATAAATAAATGATGCCAGCACTGTTTCCCCCAAAATAATTTAATAGATGGTCCTTGATACCTATATGAATTCTATTAAAAATCCCTCTTAATTGTGCTGTCACAGCTTTAGTACATGTCCAAACAAATGACTGCAGGTCCTCAGAATATATGCAGTGTGTGTGGTATAAATTATTAAGCAGCTTCCAGCCATATGGCATTTGCATCATCTATCACAGCCCCACCGTGAGAGGTTTTGCCAGCCCCAATTGATTTCCTGGTCCTCTACCCCATTCCTGTCGTGGCCCCACTTTGAAATTGCCAATCCCATTTCTATATTTTTACCACTTGGTAAGGTGAGAGCTGTAGCCTACCAGCTTGAGTTTCTTCAAATGCACGCGATGGGTCTGGTAATCTGTATAAATCTAAGACTTGGGCTTCTCACATGATACAGGCCTCCGATGGAAAACATTGTTTTTTTAAACAGTAAATTCTAGTGTATAGATACGTTTAATAATTTTCTCACAAAAGTATTTTTTATTTAAGGTTTGGCAAAAGAACCAGAGGGGAGATGAGGGGACATTTTTTTACACAGCAAGTAGTTGTGGTTTGGAATAGACTACCTGAAAGGTGGTGGAAACTGATTCAATAGTAACGTTCAAAAAGGAATTGGCTAAATATTTGAAGGGGGAAAAAATTGCAGGGCTATGGAGAACGAGCAAGGGAGTGGGACTAATTGGATAGCTCTTTCAAAGAACCAGCACAGGCGTGATGGGCCAAATGGCCTCCTTCTGTGCTGTATCATTCTATGTATTTGCAAACTTTATTTCCAGTACCATGTTTCCCAGCTAGTGAGAGTTCAAGTTGGCAGATGAAAGGATTTTCATAAAAATATAGGTTCACTTTGATTGGCTGTCCTTTTGCTCCTTGCTTTTGGAGGATTTTCCAGACAGTTAATTTTTGATTGGAAACTTTAGAAATTGCTGTTTGGTAGTTTTTATTCCTAGTTGCTATGTGTTAATTGACACATTCATACTTGTTCAGCTGTGATTTGTTGGTGCTTCATGAACATGGAATTTAAGCCAATCAGGTGTAAGTGTGATGCAAGAATTCGCATGTAAAAAGGTGTGATGCCACAAAGTGTGATGTGTGACTGCCAGAGATGCCTGTAATTTGGAATGTTTACTGTGAACATGGACTTTATGGCCCCGATATTTACTGGAGCAGGATTTAGATGCAGGGAGGAGAGGTTCTGGAACACCATGGAGTTTTTTTTTAATACAAAAGCAAAATACTGCGGCTGCTGGAAATCTGAAACAACAACAAAAATGCTCAGCAGGTCAGGCAGCATCTGTGGAGAGAGAAACAGAGTTAATGTTTCAGGTCGATGTCCTTTTTTTAACCAGGTTCCCTGCCGGAAGCCAGCCTGATTGACAGGCTTGGCTCCCTATCGGGTGGGGAACGCTGCAGAAGAGGCCGCAGCCCAGGAGCAGGTAGGTTTCCTGCTGCTCGGGGTAGAGATTGCAAGGCGGGTGCGGGATGGGTACAGCATGGTTTGGGGGGTGATCGTGGGGGCTCGGAGTGAGATCGGAGGGAGAGATCGGAGGTGGGTGGAGAGAGATTCGAGATAGAGATGGGGGGTCGGGGGAGAGTCGGCGATTGCCGGGGATCAGTGATTGCGGGGATGTTCGATAATCGTAGGAGGAGGGGTCAAATCGTGAGGGTTTGCTTGGTAGGCCGGGTTGAAGCACTCCTGCTCCTCCTGGCCCAGAAGCAGTGCTGGAAAAGCTCTTACCTCTTCCATGTAGCAGTCCTCGCCTCCCTTTAGCGGTCGGGTTTCCCAAAGCTGGGGAAAACCGGCCGGCCAGCGTCAAGTACAGATACAATCTTAGCCATGCACCCTCATTAAAATATTTAAGTGAGCGACCCGCCCCCTGGGCACAGGTTGGTCACCCCCCCCTGTTGAGTCTATGTTCCAGTTAGGTTTAGGATCAATCACTGGACACAGACAACAAGAATAACTTTTAACGGGTCTTTACTATTCGAAGGTCAGGGCTGAACTGCCCAGCAAATCCTTGCACAACACTTATATACCGGTGTGGTCACCACCGGTATTACCGTATTACAGTATACAGCAGCCAAGAGAAAGTAGTACATCTCTTAAGGTAGTTCTCTTAAGGTGGAACAGGTTACATACACCACAATCCTCCCTTTTTAGCTTAACAGTTATATCCCCATTTAACATAACATAATAACATATATATATACAACTTCATGCAAAACAGTTCAAAGATTCAGTCTCTGAGGAGGCCTCCTGATTCGAGTTGGATAACACCTTTCAGGGGTCTCTGATTCTCGTTGCTGGGGTGACTCATCTAGTTGGTCTCTTATGGATTGGACATCATCATCAGGTACATTCACTTCTGAGGTAGATGCTTCAGGTTCACTAACTTCTTTCACGGTTGTCTCTGCCGTAACCATGGGTTCGACTCTTGTTCTCAATTCTACCAGTTGGTCAGCATGACGCCGTATTACATTTTCACCAATATCTACCGTGTACATCAGGGGTCCTTGTCTGGCCCGAATTGTTCCAGATTGCCATTTCTCGTTTTTATAGTCCTGGGCTAACACTGGTTGTCCTATTTCGAAACTCCGAGTGGTCTTGTTATTTATATGCTGGAACTGTTTGTTTTCAACTTCCCTCCGCACATTTGGTTTTAACAAGTCCAACCTGGACCGCAACCTCCTGTTGTAGAACATCATGGCAGGACTTTGGTTTGTCACTGCATGAGTGGCGTTTCGATATGCCAGTAGGAATTTGTCCACCTTGTGTTGTAGTGGAATCTGATCTTCGCTCATGGCCTTTATTGTTTTTTTAAACGTTTGTACAAATCTCTCGGCCAACCCGTTTGTAGCCGGATGATATGGGGCAAAGGTATAATGTTTCACCCCATTCTTCTTCATGAATCCCTGGAATTCTTCTGACACGAACTGCGGTCCGTTGTCTGAACATATTTGTTCTGGCAATCCATTTCTCGCAAATATCGTTCTTAACACCGCGATCGTCTTTTCCGAGGTAGTGGTAGTCATCTTAATCACTTCTGGCCATTTAGAATGTGCGTCCACCGCAATTAAAAACATGGAGTCCATGAAAGGACCAGCAAAGTCAATATGTACACGTTGCCATGGGGTTGAAGGCCATTCCCATGGAAGCAGCGGTGCAATCGGAGGTGCATTTTGCACTTTTTGGCACCCTGAGCAGCTTTTCGTCAGCTCCTCTATCTGTTGGTCGATACCCGGCCACCACACATAAGCCCTAGCAAGGCTTTTCATCTTGACTCCCCCCAGATGACCTTCATGCAGTTCCTTTAGAACTCTCTCTCTTAACTTAGGAGGAATAATCACCCTTGTTCCATACATCAATGTTCCTTGCCAGACGGACAGCTGTTCTCGTCTTGCTGAGAATGCCGGTAACAGTGGATCACCATGTGCTGGCCATCCCTTCACTGTCACTTCGTAGACCCTGGACAGTGTCGGGTCATTCCTGGTTTCTCTTTCAATACTTGCATTGTTGACTGGTAAATATTCGATGATGGTCGAGTGAAATAACTCAACAGGGTCAACCGTCAGTGCCTCCTCCTCTGTAGATAGTGGCAGGCGCGACAGCCCATCAGCATTACCATGCTGCTTTGTACCTTTGAATTCTATCTGATATTGATGTGCCCCTAGGAAAAGGGACCATCTCTGGAGTCTCTGTGCTGTCACCACCGAAACACCCTTCTTCGGGTTAAAAATGGATACCAACGGCTGGTGGTCTGTCAGAAGCGTAAACTGTTGGCCCTGCAGGTAATGATTAAACTTCTTTACTCCCCACACAAGGCTGAGAGCCTCCCTATCTATCTGAGCATAATTGCGCTCAGCGGAGGTCAATGATCTGGATGCGAATGCAACTGGCCTCTCCTGGCCATTTGGCAACTTGTGTGAGAGTACTGCCCCAATACCATATGGAGAAGCATCACAAGCCAAACGAATAGGCAGCGTTGGGTTGAAGTGAGCCAACACTTCCTCTGAGGTGATCAATGCCTTGCTTTCGCGAAAGGCCCTCTTACAGTCCTCGCTCCACTTCCATGGTACTCCCTTCTGCAAAAGAGCGTTCAGCGGGTGCAGCACCGTGGATAAATTTGGCAGAAACTTATGGTAATAGTTAATCAACCCTAGAAACGACCTCAATTGGGATACATTATCCGGAGTGGGAGCCTTCACAACAGCTTCAATCTTGTCAGGAGACTTATGAAGCCCCTCCTGGTCAATGACATGACCACAGTACGAGATCCGCTTCTGAAAGAATTCACATTTCTGGCGATTAACTCGAAGACCATATTCTTTCAATCTGGTGAGCACCAGTTCCAAGTTTGCAAGGTGTTCCTCATCATCATCTCCTGTAATCAGAATATCGTCCAGGTAACATTGTGTACCTGGAATTCCCTGTAATACCTGCTCCATGGCCCTCTGCCAAATTGCTGGAGCCGATGCCACTCCAAAAACCAGTCTATTATACCGGTACAAGCCTCTATGCGTGTTGATCGTGAGATACTGGCGTGACTCTTCCTCAACTTCCATCTGTAAGTACGCCTGTGCCAGGTCTATCTTGGTGAAGTGTTTCCCGCCAGACAATGAAGCGAAGATATCCTCAATCCGTGGAAGCTGATACTGCACTGTGTGAAGCACCGGATTAACAGTGATCTTGAAATCACCACAGATGCGAACCTTCCCCGGTTCCCCCGGCTTGTTGCTCGATGAACGCTTCATGACTGGGACAATGGGCGTGGCCCACTCACTCCAGTCTACCTTAGACAGTACTCCTGAACGTTCTAGCCCTTCCAGCTCAGCTTCCACAGCAGGTTGTATTGCATAAGGTACCGGTCTGGCTTTGAAAAATTTCGGGTTTGCATGTTCTTTAATCTTGATGTTTGCCGTAATTCCTCTCAGTGTTCCCAGTCCTTGTTGGAACACCTCTTTAGCATCGTCCAATATTCTGGACAATCGTTTAGGTTTGACATCTTTTGTACCGGAATCTACCGTTAGTGCTTTTAAGGAATGCCAGTCCATATTTATTTTCCTAATCCACTCCCGTCCCAGTAGTGGTGAACCTCCCTCAGGTAGCACATATAAGTCCATTCCTCGGCTTTCTTTGCCCTTGTGGACCACCTTTACCTCTATCTTCCCGATGGGGTATACGCTTTGCCCCGTGTATGTTTTCAATACAATTTCCGTATCCCGTAGGGGAATATGTGGGAATAACCTTTTGTAATCTTTCTTATTCATGACCGTCAATGCCGATCCAGTGTCCAATTCCATCTTCACTTGGACTCCTGCTATCTGAAGTGTGACCCAAATTGTTTGGAGGTCTGCTTCCTTACCAACATTGTGTACTCTTAGACTACCCAGTTCATTACTGCTGGCGTCTGAATCTGACTTCTGTTCGTTCGAACTGTTCTCTGTCACCTTGTGTACCTTTTTGTACTTTTCCTGCGGTGACTTTTTGTTGCTGGTCTTCTTTCCTGACTGGCATACTTTAGCTATGTGACCAAGCCTGCCACATTTTCTGCATTCCTGATTTTCGAACCAGCACTGGTTCTGATCGTGTGTTGTCTTTCCACAACAATAACATTTTACTGTACTCAAGACCATTTGATTGGTACAGAGTTCCGGTGACTGTAGCTGCATTTCCGCAGTGCCTCTTGCTGCGGCTTCTTGCGATGCTGCAATAGTGACAGCTTTATCAAGCGTAAGATCATTCTCTTCAAGCAGTCGCTTTTGTGTTCCTTCTTTTAACAATCCACATACAAATTTATCTCTCAGCGCATCTGCTAGCCCTGTCCCAAACTGACAGTACTTTGATAGCTTACGTAGTTCAATTAAAAATTCAGCGTTGCTTTCGTCTTTCAACTGCGTTCTTCTGTAAAATTTAAATCGTTCCGCTATCATCAGCGGCGTGGGGTTTAAATGATTTTTCAGGACAGTAACAATATTCGCAAAGGTCTGATCCGCCGGTTTAATTGGTGATAGAAGGTGCTTCAATAGCCCGTATGTCTTCGCCCTCATTGAGCTTAATAAGGTTAATGCTTTCTCATCATCTGGTACCTTATTTGCTTTACAATAAACTTCCATGCGTTCTACATACGTGGTCCAATCTTCGACATCACTATCAAAGGTATTAATACTCCCATGTTTAGGCATCCTTGCAAGTTTTTTAATTTTTTTTTTTTAAATGGCGGCTTCCCGCGCTTGTCTTCTTCCCCCGCCTACTAAAATGGCGGCTTCCCGCGCTTGGCGGTCTTTCCCGCGCTCATCTTCTTCCCCCGCCGACTACAATGGCGGATTCCCACGTTTGCCTTCTTCCCCCGCTGGCTGCAATGGCGATTGCCTTGCTGCTGCCGTTCTCGCCGCCCCAGCGGTTCTCACTCCCCGACGCTGCTTTGCCTTGCAGCCCCGCTTGCAGCCCGGTCCTTTACACCGGCTGCGTTTGAATTCTCCGCGGCTCTCGTGCCTTAAGCTTCTCAACTCCCAGACGCTGTTTTGCCTCGCAGCCCCGCTCGCAGCCCGGTCCTGTACACCGGCTGCATTTGAGTTCTCCGCGGCTCTCGAGCCTTAAGCTGCCCCAGTCGCTGCGCCTCTCGGCCTCGATTGCAGCCCGGCCCTTTCTACCGGCCGTGGTCGAGCTCTCCGCCCTTATTCCTCCGTTTTCCCTCCCCTACTCCACAGTCAACGCGGCTGACTTTCTGCTCGTGTCGCTGATCGGCTTACCCACCACCGTGGTAGAAGGGATGAACACTGCCTGTCGCTGATGGAGGGCTTCGTGGGCAGAATTCTTTTTCTTTTTAACCCGGGTTCTCGATGCCTCCCGTGCGATGGTGCTCAGCAGGATGATGAGGGCGGATGCCTCTTCTCGACGCCCGTTTTGAGGACGAAGCTGCCTTGGATGTAAATTTGCCGCGGGGTAAGGTCGGACTCGTCGCCACTGTTGAGTCTGTATGTTCCAGTTAGGTTTAGGATCAATCACTGGACACAGACAACAAGAATAACTTTTAACAGGTCTTTACTATTCGAAGGTCAGGGCTGAACTGCCCAGCAAATCCTTGCACAACACTTATATACCGGTGTGGTCACCACCGGTATTACCGTATTACAGTATACAGCAGCCAAGAGAAAGTAGTACATCTCTTAAGGTAGTTCTCTTAAGGTGGAACAGGTTACATACACCACACCACCCCCCCATTGAGATTTTTTAATTTTCAAATTCCCCCTTACGAAAAATAATTCTTTACATGGCAGTAATCTTAACCTAACCTTCCCAGCGGAAACTTGATGAGATTGGATTGGATTGGATTGGCCGCCCATTTTATACCCTGCCCGATTTTACTTTCCATCAAGGATAATGTGAGGTAAAGCAGGGCAGGTCCGATCCTCTCAATTTCCCACTGAGCAAGTTCGTTTAAAATAACCCCCACGTTTTTCAGGCCAGGGTAGATGAATATTATGATTGAATAAAAACAACAGGAAAGTCAGGATTAATGTAAACTTATGGCACATTGGGTCAAGTGAAATATAAAAAATATAGAATGAGCAATCAAACACTTAGCATATTCCATGGGGGTCAATTTTAACTTTAGGGTGACCGAGCGGCAGAGCTCGCTGGCAGCTCGCTTCAGCAGCGAAGAGGCCCAGGCCTCATTTAAATTTGACAGGCGAGCTGCGGGATGTCCCGATGCAACTCGCTTCAAGATTGAGCCGGGGCGACTGCCAGGGTGGTAAGGTGGGGGGCATTTGTAATCGTGGAGGATGGGGGTCCTGAGACAGCAGTGGCCTAGATTGTTTTTGTGTGCCCTGGACGAGTAATGCTCCTCCTGAGCCCACAAAAATAATTCGACACACTACTTTGTCGGGCTTCTTCTGTTCCATTGTCCGTGGAACTGGTCAGAGCCTGCATGGCACAGGCTCTGACCAGTTCTGACCAAAAACGGCAATCAGGGCTCTATTTACGTCATAAGACCCCAATTTCCATATTAGAACGGGCCTATTGCCTGAAACAGGCTGGCGCGTTGGATGCCTGGCAGTAGGCCCCTTTCAAACTGGAACTGGCCGCATCGCTGGTGATGCCGTTACTGCTCTATTAACGCCAGGCAAAGGCAATGAAAATCACCTCCCTTGTCTTTCTTTGTCAATTTAAAGAGCTTCAGAATTTGTTTTCCCATGATTCAAAAATTAAATGCGATTTTTCTTCATTAATAGTCTCAAATGGTTTTCCTGCCCTCTCATTGTACCTTCAGCTCTGGAGCTCATACATCTAAGAGCTGCTGTTTAACTGTTGTCCTTACCACCTTTCTTTGATAGTTTTAGCTCATTCAGTGTTGTTCTACCTGAAAGTGGCTCCCACTGACAACACACTTGAGATTCCAGTCGTCACAGCACTAATGAAATCAATGGTAGGAGTTTCTAATGAAACAAGTCACACCGATTGTCCCACCCATATTTTGGATTAGACGGACTTTTTGTCTTAGTTACCCGCAGTTGAGCGTTAGTGAAAATTTCTTCAAGGGTAGCATTATTCCTCAGCTTTGTCTACAATACTTTTAGGCAAAGATTTAGAAGCCAGTATTTCCACATTCTTTAAAATTGATGTAGAACAACAAAGTGACTACGCAGTCAGGACGTTTTCTAGTTTCTCTCAGTCAAAGGAGAGAAAGGGCTATTGGTGCACTTCTCCACTTAACTGCCAACATCAGGCTCTGATATATTGAAGCATTCTTTTCTAAAGCTCTAGTGGATTTCTCATTTCATCTCTTTTCATACTTAAACTTCTCCTGTTACTCTATTACCAGCACTGGTTTCACTGTCTGACAGCTGCACTCTGCCCATTATTCTTTCCTCACCGGAATTTTGTGCATCAGGTTCAGTCTTTGCTTCCAACTTAATTGTGCCTGACAAAGGTTTCATTCTCTTCCCTTCTTCAGCAGATTCTTTTAGTTTTCCTGCAGTTTTTTTTCATGATTCCCCCTTAATTAGTTCTAAACATCTATCTAACCTTTGCGTCAGGTTTATCTGTTTTAATTACACTTACATTGTCTATTTTTTTCAATGTCGGTTCCAAATGGTGATGTCTCAGAATCCATCTGCAGACACCTTCACTATTTTGGTGAGAAGATTTTCCTAAAATTCCTTTCAGAATTCCAGCAACAGGCTTCAAACCCCACATTAGGTATTGATGTAACATCTCTCCCTTTCTCCACCCAAGTCTTCGGTCATGAATATGTGATTTTTTCGGGGAGGTTGCCAGTTTTCTCCCTCCTCTATTGACAGTACTGACTCATGTTAGGGTAATGGTCAACCAATGCTGGGTGGTCTTTGATACCTCTCCAATGGGGCCATTCCTTATGCACCACCCCCAGATAATGAGTTTCAGTGAGCTATTCAACCTTAGGAATACTACAGTGAGCCCATCTTCTCCTCACCCAGTGTCTACACTTGTACTTTTCACCAGGGTCACTGGACAGGAATCAGGACTGAGACACTGGTCAGATTTTTTTCTTCTTAGCCTAGTGGTGCTGAAGCCAATTGCAGTGTCCAAATTGTCATCCTGGCTAATTGAGCACAGACCAGGAATCAAGCATTGGCCTATCTGCCCTGTGGTTCAATTTCAGGCTGCTTTTACTGAATGAACTCAATAACCATATTTGAGCTATTTCGATCCGCGGAGTGACTGCTGCCAACGAATCGGAAGCTGTGCAGAAGCATTCTGCACATAAATGTCAGGCCCCAAATATGGAAAAAGTAACTTTCACCACAACAGAGGAGCTGATAGTGATAAGCACACTCGGCGAGAGTACAATAAAACTCTCACAAGCTGACAACACCCTAATATCACCTTCAAGTCACCTTTCCTTGTTGAATTGTACTGGAAATTTTAGCAGTTCATTCTGATGAATTAATCACTCCGCTGCCACTCTCTCATCTCGTGTTCCTTCTCCGCCCTCCCTCTCGTTTTCCTCCCCAATCTCTTTGGCTAGCGCTCCTCTCTCTATCTCTCTGTACTGTCTCTACTCTCTTTCTCAATGATCCTTTTCAACAACAACAACAATTTTTATTTATATAGCGCCTTTAATGTAGTAAAATGTCCTAAGGTGCTGCACAGGAGTATTTTAAGACAAAAAATTTGACACCGATCCACATAAGGATAAATTAGGGCAGGTGACCAAAAGCTTGGTCAAAGAGGTAGGTTTAAAGGAGCG
Source organism: Somniosus microcephalus (assembly GCF_052327205.1). Lineage (NCBI taxonomy): Eukaryota > Metazoa > Chordata > Chondrichthyes > Squaliformes > Somniosidae > Somniosus > Somniosus microcephalus. Next base: position 152,779,681 of record NC_140996.1, read on the forward strand.
TCTTAAAGGAGGAAATTGAAGTAGAGAAGGGGAGAGATTTAGGGAGGGAATTCCAGAGCTTAGGGCCTAGGCAACAGAAGGCACGGCCACCAAAGGTTGAGCAATTATAATCAGGGATGCTCAAGAGGGCAGAATTAGAGGAGCGCAGATATCTCGGGGGGGTTGTGGGGCTGAAGGCGATTACAGAGATAGAAAAGGTGAGGCCATGGAGGGATTTGAAAACAAGGATGAGAATTTTGAAATCGAGGCGTTGCTTAACCGGGAGCCAATGTCGGTCAGCGAGCACAGGGGTGATGGGTGAACGGGACTTGATGCGAGTTAGGACACGGGCAGCCGAGTTTTGGATGATCTCAAGTTTACGTAGGGTGGAATGTGGGAGGCCAGCCAGGAGTGCATTGGAATAGTCAAGTCTAGCGGTAACAAAGGCATGGATGAGGGTTTCAGCGGCAGATGAGCTGAGGCACGGGCGGAGATGGGTGATGTTACGGAGGTGGAAGTAGGCGGTCTTTGTTATGCTGTGGATATGTGGTCGGAAGCTCATTTCAGGGTCAAATACAACAACAAGGTTGCGAATAGTGTGGTTCAGCCTCAGACAGATGTTAGGGAGAGGGATGGAGTCAATGGCTAGGGAACGGAGTTTGTGGCGGGGACTGAAAACAATGGCTTCGGTCTTCCCAATGTTTAATTGGAGAAAATTTCTGCTCTTCCAGAACTCTATGTCGGACAAGCAGTCTGACAATTTAGACACTATGGAGGGATCGAGAGAAGAGGCAGTGAGGTAGAGCTGGGTGTTGTCAGCGTACATGTGGAAACTGATGCTGTGTTTTCGGATGATGTCACCAAGAGGCAACATGTAGATGAGAAATAGGAGGGGGCAAGGATAGATCCTTGGGGAACACCTGAGGTAACAATGCGAGAGCATGAAGAGAAGCTGTTGCAGGTGATTCTCTGGTAACAATTAGATAGATAAGAATGGAACCAGGCGAGTGCAGTCCCACCCAGCTGGACGATGGTTAAGTCCTAACAGCCTGCGCCTGCATTTTGTTCACCAGCCGCGTGTGTAAACCATAACCGACAGAGGACCTGATAGCAATAAACACACTCCGTGAGAGTACAATGAAACTCTCACAAGCTGACATAATCCTAATATCACCTTCAAGTCACATTACAGTCCTCCCAATACCTGAAATTTCCACCCCTCACCTTTCTCACTAATCTGTGGGAAGTCTGTCGAGAACAAACAAAAAACCACTAGAACTGCCCACATGCAACTACTTTATGCCGTTGGCAGCAGTCGTGTCCTTCTATCAAGGCCAAGGTTTCCACCTTTTGTTTACTTTAAGTGAGTATTGAAGACTCTTCAACTTTTTTGGTTTCAACGCTGATATAACTTCATACCTCAGCTGTAGGTGAGAGATCTACTGCCTAACAGATGAAAGCTTTTTTGTATCCAGTCAGAGAAGTGCTAAGGGGATCTGTCCAGATATCAGGGCAATAGTTAAGCCTTGAACACACTTGCACTTTACAGGCTTGTAAAACCATTAGCTGTATCCCCTATTTTCCTGTTGGATTCTCCCAAATGGTTTTATTCATGTTGTGCTATTTTCCTTTCCATCTTAAAGCCATGTCAGACTCATCCCTTTATTTCTTTTTATCTTTAAAATGTCTGCATATCTAACCCAAATTGAGATCCTCTTTGTAAAGTGCGCAACATTTTACACCCTTTTGCTAGCATTTTAAATAATAGGCTTTTAAACACATAGGGCTAAAAATGCGTGTTAGTCAAGAAAGTTGCCGGTGTGACCGGCCGCTGAAAATGGCCGCCACGCTAAGCTGAGTAAATTTGTCTGGGGGGCTGGAGAATGGTGGTGCAGCGCTTACCTTGCATGCAACGCGCTCCTGCTGGTGTTAGTGGAGACCTCCAAGGCGAAGTTCCCATCTTGAAGTGTCGGTCGAGCTTTGCACAGCCCCTGCGAGTGAGGTTGTGGAGCTCGCAAGGAATTGTGGGTAATTAAAAGGGCTATGAATTAAAGGGGCAATGCACTCAGAAGTAATACAAATTAAAATGCAGTTAAAAAATGAAGTTTTCAGCCTTGCTGACTTTCAAAAAAAAATTAAACATTAAAAAGAAGTCTCAAATGGGATTATTCAGCTCCTGAAGCTGAATTCCTTTCTGAACCTCAATAAATGGGAAAAGTGCTTTAGCACTAACCCAAATGGCTCAGCAAGCCAGGGAAGAGGCACCCAGGGTTTCTCACGCAGCACTCCAGCTTTGTGCAGGGGGTCAACACTGGAAGACAGGTCCTCTACCCATAGCGGTCAGGAGGCCCTCCAGAAAGAACGATCTACATCACAGAGGACGTCACTGCCAGTAGTGTCGCCCCCACCACCTGGCTCCATAGGAGCATAGCAACAGGAGTAGGCTATTCAGCCCCTCAAGCCTGTTCCCCCATTCAGTGAGATCATGGCTGATCTGCGACCTAACTCCATATACCCGCATTTGCCACATATCCCTTAAAAAATACCTTTGGCTAATAAAAAGCTATCAATCTCAGGTTTAAAATTAACAATTGATCTAGCATCAGTTGTCTTTTGCGGAAGAGAGGTCCAAACTTCTACCATCCTTTGTGTGTAGAAGTGTTTCCTTATTTCACTCCTGAAAGATCGGACTCTAATTTTTAGACTATGCCCTCTAGTCCTAGACTCCCCAACCAGCGGAAATAGTTTCTCTCTATCTACTCTATCTGCCCCCCTTAATATATTGAAAACTTTGATCAGATCACCCCTTAACCTTTTAAATTCTAGGGAATACAACCCTAATTTGTGTAATCTCTCCTCGTAACTTAACCCTTGAAGTCCAGGTATCATTCTGGTAAATCTACGCTGCACTCCCTCCAAGGCCAATATATCCTTCCGAAGATGTGGTGCCCAGAACTGATCACAGTGCTCCAGGTGTGGTCTAACCAGAGTTTTGTATAGCTGCAGCATAACTTCTACCCCCTTATATTCTAGTCCTCTAGATATAAAGGCCAGCATTCCATTAGCTTTTTTGATTATTTTCTGTACCTGTTCATGACATTTAAATGATCTATGTACCTGGACCCCCACGTCTCTTTGGACCTCCACTGTTTTTAGCATTTCACCATTTAGAAAGTTCACTGTTCTATCCTTTTTAGGTCCAAAGTGGATGATCTCACATATGCCTACATTGAAATCCATTTGGCACAGTTTTGTCCATTCACTTAATCCATCAATATCCCTTTGCTTTCATCCACACTGCCTACAGTGCTGCCTATCTTTGTGTCGTCGGCAAAATGGATATATGACTTTCTATGCCAACATCGAAGTCATTAATAAATACTGTGAATAATTGAGGTCCCAACACAGATCCCTGTGGGACACCTCTAGTCACATCCTGCCAATTTGAGTACCTGCCCATTATCTCTACCCTCTATCTCCTGCCGCTCAGCCAGTTTCCTAACCAGGTCAATAATTTCCCCTCAATTCCATGGGCTTCTACCTTAGTTAATCTTTTATGTGGGATTTTATCAAATGCCTTCTGGAAGTTCATATAAATAGCATCAATAGACATTCCCCTGTCCACTACTTTAGTCACCTCTTTAACTATCAGGTTTGTCAGGCATGACCTACCTTTCACAAATCCATGCTGGCTCTCTTTGATCAACTGAAAATTTTCGAGGCGTTCAGTCACGCTATCCTTAATTATAGACTCTATAAATTTCCCGATAACAGATGTTAGGCTAACTGGTCATTAATTCCCTGGTTTCCCCTCTCATCATTCTTAAATAGCAATTTTCCAATCTAAAGGAATAGTTCCTGCATCGAGAGAACTTGGAAGATTATAGTTGGGGCATCAGCAATGTTCTCACCTACTTCCTTTAAAACCCTGGGATGGAAACCATCTGGTCATGGGGATTTGTCACTCTTTAGTGCTATTATTTTCTTCATTACTCTTATTTTACTTACGTTAATTTTATTGAGTCCCTGTCCCCGATTCAATATTAGTTTCCTTGGGATTTCTGGCATGTTACCCTCTTCCTCTACTGTAAATACTGATGCAAAGTAATGTAATTATTCAACATGTCTACTGTTTCCTTATTATCATTGACAATATCGCCGCTTTCAGTTTTTAAGGGGCCAGCATTGGTCCTGACTACCCCCTTTTTCCTAATGTAATTGTCCAGTGCCCAAAGAAGCTTCATGTCCTCAGAGCACTGGTCAATATCAGTGAATGCATCTTCAAAAGCCGTCTCCTAACAACTGCACCACTGCTCGATCCACGAACCCCACCCCCAATCATTCACCTATCAACAATCTGCATCAATCACAAGGCACATCTCCCATTCCTAGCCTCACCTCATCCCCTTGGAGGAGATGGTGCAGGCCACTCTTGGCAGGGGCATGGCTGAACCCTTGGCCAATGACGGGGCTGAAAGGATACAAAATGCTGGTATCCTCATACATTATCTTCCTTCTGGTATGCACCTCTTGCTTTCCCACCCTCCCCTCACCACAACTCCACACTTGTGCCTTCCTCATTTCACACACTAAACAAATGCAGCCTGCCCAACCAGTGGTTGACCAAGAAGGAGGCGAGCAGAGTGAAGAAGAAGATTGATTTCACACTCCCAGCCACCAGCTCCTCAAGGTCCACCTGCAAGGCCATTTACAGTGTCCCCCACTGAAAGTCAGCAGCCTTCCACCAGCCATGCTGCAGCCATTGCGGTAGCACTGCGTGACATCAGTAGGATAGGTAAAGACACACACAAGATAGTCACTAAGAATGCATAAGGGTGATGAGTTGATTTCTTGATGTCATATTGGAGGGATAGATGTATAAAATGGGATTGGAAAGTTTGCTTTGTGGTGGCTTTTATTTCAGTATTGTGGCCAAGAGGATGCTGTGATGGTCAGTAACAGAGGGAAGGTAAGGTGTGGGACTAATGTTGAAAGGGGAATTGAGGTTGTGGTCACTGGTACCGCAGGCGGATGATTTCATCCCAATTATCCCGGCCAGAAAGGGACTGTCTGGGTTGAATCCTTCCTTCTGCTTCCTCCTCTTCAGCTTCTGACTCTTCTGTGTCATCCTCTTTCCTCTGTGAGCAGATGCTGTAAATCTGAAATTACAACATAAGATGCTGGAAATACTCAGCAGGTCAGGCAGCATCTCGACCTGAGACGTGAACTCTGCTTCACTCTCCATCAATGCTGCCTGATGTGCTGAGTATTTGCAGCATTTTCTGTCTTCTCAGAGACTTTCCTTTAGCATCTGAGGCCTTGCAAGCATCCAGCAGCACTCTCTACACACTTACAAAACTTTTAGCATCTATTGCAGTAAGCCACTACTTCAATAAAATCAAAACAACCCAATCCAAAAGCTTAAATGCAAACTTACCTGAAAGATGTGTGTGTCCCTTTAAGAGGTGCTGACATCGCCACTGTCAGCCTGCTTGCATGCCAGGTTAAACTGGCATGCTTAGGACCCAGGGTCAAAGTTCGGCATTTGATGGTAAGTGGCATTGCACGCCAATTGACGGCACCGCACCACCATTTTTCTTTCAGGGCACTGACAGTTACCGGCAGCGCAAAGGCGGACACAAATATGGTGGCCACCGCGGGACCCACCACCATCTGGCGAAAGAGCAATGGCTGCCATTTTATCGCCATTTCGTGGTGCTACGGAGTGGCGCTCATCACATGAATTTCTAGCTCATAAGCTTTTTTATTGAGAATCAAGGTGAAAGATGAAGTCCCATAGAACATGACACCACCAAAATTTAAAAGAGGAAAAGAAAACACAAATATATCAGGAAGTTATGATTAGGTGGTACCAAGCATAGTTTTTATAAGCCACAGATTGGAGAAACCCAGAAATGTCATGGTTCTGATTTGCTGAGAAATAATGGGGGAGAAATTTATTCAAGGCCATTTTTGGGCACCAAATGTTAATTGCGCTCAGAGTGCGCACCAGAAGCCCAGGGTTTGTCCGAAACTGGACCTTGTGCCTCGTTAACATATGTCTGGCGAGCTGTGGATGCTGATTGGGCATCCTGATGCAGCTTGTAGGTTTGGGCCTGATGTGACAATGGCAGCAGCCCTCAGGTAGGTCCTGGAAGGGGGGCAAGCATGGGCTGGCAGCAGCCTGTAGTAGTGCTGCGAGGCCAGGAGCCAACACGCCTGCTCCTCCGGCTCCCTATTAAGGTAAGTTAAAATTCAAAAACTTACCTTTTTGTTGGCGGGCATGCCAAATTTCAGAGCGGGGTCATGAAACAATCATTAGGCCCCTAATTAGCATATGCCTAATGCCTGTTTCAGGCTTCCGCCAGGGACGCCTTTATCATTCCCAAGCCAATATGGTGTTGGACGTACAAGTGTGGAACATAGCCCTGCGAAATGGGTGTTTTTTTTGCCCCCATTTTGCGCCCAAAAAATATGCATGACAGGGTTCAGTTTTGCAGCAAATGAGTTAAAGTAGGGCACTGCGCAATGAGCTTTCATTTCAAAACAGTGGGAATGTAGTGAGAACATTTGTAGGAGGGTGTAGTTGGAGAAGCAAGTTCAGAGGCGCACTGACTACAATAGTAACAATAAAATAAAGACCAGATAGATAGTAAGAAAGAGAGAGAGGCTAGAAGCTAGAGTTGAGATAGGAATCGAGTCCTGGTGCTGCACACACTGCATGTGCCTATTGAATCCAGCTCAGGATCACAGCAAATTGGTCCACCACCCTCATTTGTTTATTACCGGCATGCTGTGGGCACCATTCGTGGCCTCAGTGGCAGCTCAGCCGCTGTGGAGAGGGTGTAATTTCGGCCTGCTTGGACGCTAGTCGAGGACTTCAGCAGAGTCCAGCGATGCATGGGGCAGGCCTTCGGGAGGTGGGGTGCGAACAGTGGCCAGGAGCAACCCACGGATATAGTGTGGAGCCGGGAGGAGTAGGAGTGTTTCTGCCAACTCCACAATAAGGTAAGTAAAAAAGTTAAAACTTACCTGTCAGGTGGCAGCCTCCAGCGGTCCTTCAAGGATTGCTGGTTCAGCTGCTAAGTGCATGAAGCAACTGATCGCAGCTGCATAGAGCATGTTTCCACTTTAGCACCCAAGGCATCAGTGCAAGCACTTGAGCTGCCATTTCAGAAACTACAACTGTCCTTGGGTCCTCTTCTTGAGGCCTGGATGCTGCAGGACCTTTCTGAGCTGCCACACACTCCAGGGCTTCAAATATATTCCTCACATTGTTGCAGATGTGGATAACGGGCTCCTCCAATTTACCCACCATCTGCAGCACATTCTGGGACACCGTTTCCACTGCCTGCAAATGGGTTTGATGCGAAATTCCTTAGCGCCCCAAACCGGGTGCGACCTCAGTGGTGTGGAGGAACAGAGAGGCCCGAGAACTCCTGCTCCTTCCGATTCCACAAAATAATAAAACATTTCCAAGTTTTTGGACCTTTTTTGGGCATTGCAGGCTCTGACTAGGCCAAACAAATTTAGGAGTCGGGGCCTGAAATGAGCACAGGAGCCGTTTAAAGGAGCCCGTGCAGATCAGGCTAAGTTGGTAAGTCCATAAAATGGGCGCAAAGAAGTTAAATTTAGACTCTATTCTTCTTTTGAATACTAGGCCCTTGAGATCTGGTGTATCTGGGCTGGCATTTCAATATCAGGATGGGGTTGGTGAGGAGGCTCTGGGTAGAGTTGAAGCAGAGTTCCCAAGTCCATCTTACCTTGTTACTGCAGCACACCTAAAAAGTTGGAAAAAGAAGCATTTAAGCAGGTGTGTATGAGACGGTTAATATTCTCTGCCACCGAACAATAAGATTGGACCTTACATAGAAACATAGAAGATAGGAGCGGGAGTAGGCCATTCGGCCCCTCGAGCCTGCTCCGCCATTCAATGAGATCATGGCTGATCATCCAAATTCAGTACCCTGTCCCTGCCTTCTCCCCATATCCCTTGATCCCTTTAGCCTTAAGAAATATATCCAACTCTTTCTTGAATATATTTAATGAACTGGCCTCCACCGCCGTCTGTGGCAGAGAATTCCACAGGTTCACCACTCTCTGGGTGAAGAAATTCCTCCTCATTTCAGTCCTAAATGGCTTATCCCTTATCCTTAGACTATGACCCCTGGTTCTGGACTCCCTGGCCATCAGAAACATCCTTCCTGCATCTAGTCTGTCCAGGCCTGACAGAATTTTATAGGTTTCGATGAGATCCCCTCTCAATCTTCTAAACTCCAGTGAGTATAAGCCCAATTGACACAATCTCTCCTCATACATCATTCCTGCCATCCCAGGTATCAGCCTGGTGAATCTTCGCTGCACTCCTTCCATGGCAAGAACGTCCTTCCTCAGGTAAGGTGACCAAAACTGCACACAATACTCAAGGTGCGGTCTCACCAAGGCCCTGTACAACTGTAGCAAGACATCCTTGTTCCTGTACTCAAACCCTCTTGCTACGAAGGCCAACATACCATTTGCCTTCTTAACCGCCTGCTGCACCTGCATGCTTACCTTCAGCGACTGGTGCACAAGAACACCCAGGTCTCTTTGCACTTCCCCTTCTCCCAATCTATTGCCATTCAAATAATCTGCCTTCCTGTTTTTGCCACCAAAGTGGATAACCTCACATTTATCCACATTATAGTGCATTTGCCATGTTTCTGCCCAGTCACCCAACCTGTCCAAATCGTACTGGAGTTTCACGACATCCTCCTCACAGCATACCCTCCCACCCAGCTTTTTGTCATCTGCAAATTTGGAGATATTGTAAGGGGGGCATCTTTTAGCTGGTTTATGGTAATTTACCTGGCCAGCAGCCTTTGCCTCTGAGCTCTGACCAATTCCAACCTTTTACCTGGTTTACGGTAATTCACCTGGTCAGCAGGCTTTTGCTGCTGCACTCTAAACCAATTTACAAACAGCGGTTTCGAATCGCTACCCCTCCTTCAGTTCTGAGTGGAGGAACTTATAATTAATGACATTAAAATGGACAAGTGGTTTGGATGAGAGAAAAATCAAGTTTTATTACCTAAATAAACTACAATCAAAAGAATAAACTATACCACACGAACACAGTAATTACAGTAAAACTATATAACGGGGGTTGCAGATGGCGAAAACGAGGGATAAAATGGCTCCAATGTTATTTAAACAATCTTAGCAATTCCCTTAAATCACCACCCCAAACTCCTGCTAGGTTGCCTTGCCGAGGAGTCAGAACACCCTGCTCACCTGTGGTCCAGCGAAGTAAAAAGAGAGTGATAGCTTCTCAGCAGCTATCTTTATACCTGGTGAGGTCCTGCTGTTCTGCCCTGCAAGGGCTGTGTGCAAAATTCCCCGCCCAAAGGGTCCAATACACAAGAGAAAGCTGTGATTGGCTAACTCAGAGTGGTTGGACTGGGTTAATGTGTCTTCCGGAGCTCCCTGGGCTGAAACAAAAGGGAAATTCAACTGCTCTATTGTCCAGAATGCTAGGTGATTTAGACCCATTCAGTTCTTAAACGGATCCCATTCAAGATACAAAAGTCTCTTCTGCAGTTTAGATGTATGCACTCGATATACAAACAAATGCTAATAGCATTCAATTGCTTTGTAAACAAAGCATTGTCCTGTGGTAACGTTTTGTCTCCATTGAACCTTACTTCCAGACACAGAAAGCTGCTTTCCAAGCCCCTTTGTCTTCAGCCATGTGGTATGACAGCCATTTTTATCCCTGGAAATTTAAAAGCACAACGCCCAGGGATTCTTTAATCAAAAAAAATTAATCTTCAGAACTGTAAATTATTGCGAATTCTTACAATATTACATCCAATTCCCTCGTCCAGATCATTAATATATATTGTGAACAGCTGGGGTCCTAGGACCGATCCTTGCGGTACCCCACTAGTCACTGCCTGCCACTCGGAAAACGATCCGTTTATTCCAACTCTTTGCTTTCTGTCCGCCAACCAGTTCTCTATCCAAGTCAATACCTTGCCCCCAATCCCATGTGCCTTAATTTTGCACGCTAATCTCTTATGCGGGACCTTATCGAAAGCCTTCTGAAAGTCCAAATACACCACATCCACTGGTTCTCCCTTATCTATTTTACCAGTTACATCCTCAAAAAATTCCAGTAGATTAGTCAAGTATGATTTACCTTTTGTAAATCCATGTTGACTTTGTCCGATCCAGTCACTGTTTTCCAAGTGCTCTGCTATTACATCTTTTATAATGGACTCTAGCATTTTCCCCACTACCGATGTCAGGCTTACCGGTCTATAATTCCCCGCTTTTTCTCTATCACCTTTTTTGAATAGTGGGGTAACATTAGCTACCCTCCAATCCATGGGTACTGTTCCAGAGTCTATCGAGTTGGGAAGATGACCAGCAATGCATCTACTATTTCTAGGGCCACTTCCTTAAGTACCCTGGGATGTAGATTATCAGGCCCTGGGGATTTATCGGCCTTCAGTCCCATCAGTTTTCCTAACACCATTTCCCTACAAATACTGATTTCTTTCAGTTCCACCCTTTCATCAGACCCTATGTTCCCCGGCATCTCTGGGAGGTTATTTGTGTCCTCCTTTGTGAAGACAGAACCAAAATATGTATTTAGTTCCCCATTATAAATTCCCCCGATTCTGACTGCAAGGGACCTACGCTTGACTTCACCAATCTTTTTCTCTTCACATATCTATAAAAACTTTTACAGTCAGTTTTTATGTTCCCTGCAAGCTTACTCTCATATTCTATTTTCCCTTTCTTAATTAATCCCTTTGTCCTCCTTTGTTGAATCCTAAACTACTCCCAATCCTCAGGATTATTGCTTTTTCTGGCCAATTTATATGTCCTCTCCTTGGATCTTATGCTATCCCTAATTTCCCTTGTTAGCCATGGTTGAGTCACCTTTTTTGTTTTATTTTTATGCCAAACTGGGATGAACAAATTCTGTAGCTCATCCATTCGGTCTTTGAATGTTTGCCATTGCCTATCCACCGTCAACCCTTTGAGTGACATTCCCCAATCAATCCTACCCAACTCGCTCCTCAGACCATCGTAGTTTCCTTTATTTAAATTGAGGACCCTAGTCTCTGAGTCAACTACTTCATTCTCCATCTTAATGAAGAATTCAATCATATTATGATCACTCCGACCCAAGGGGCCTCGTACAACAAGATTGCTAATTAATCCTTTCTCGTTACATAATACCCAGTCTAAGATGGCCTGATCTCTGGTTGGTTCCTCCACATATTGGTCCAGGAAACCATCCCGTAAACACTCCAGGAATTCCTCCTCCGCAGTATTGTTACTAATTTGGTTGGCCCAATCTATATGTAGATTAAAGTCATCCATGATGACAGCTGTGCCCTTATTGCACGCTTCTTTAATTTCCCTTTTAATGCCACCCCAACCTCCGCCTTACTGTTTGGAGGTCTATATACCACTCCCACTAATGTTTTTTTCCCCTTAGTATTTCTCAATTCTACCCATACAGATTCCACCTCATCAGAGCTAATATCCTTCATTACAATTGTGTTAATCCCTTCTTTAACCAGTAATGCTACCCCACCTCCCTTTCCTTTTTGCCTATCTTTCCTGAATATCGAATCCCCCTGGATGTTGAGTTCCCAGTCTTGGCCATCCTTGAGCCACGTTTCCGTAATTCCAACCAAATCGTATTCGTTTACCTCTATTTGCGCAGCCAATTCATCCACCTTATTACAAATGCTCCTCGCATTAAGACACAAAGGCCTAGAAATTGGGTTGGGGCGCAAAAGTCGCCTGAGCGCAGGATTTAGCGCAGCATTCGAGGCTTTAGTGATCGTCAGATATTCAGTTTCATTGCTGCTCGAGGGACACGGGGCGAGGCTCGAGGCGCTCCGCGTCCCTCTTAGGGCGCTGAAACTGAATATCGCAGCGCAACGTGCCGCAGTGCCACACGCTGCGGCACGGCACGCTGCGGTACTGCAGGCCTTCCTCCCACTGTTAAGGGGGAGGTGCCTACAACAGCGCGATCCCCGCTCGTGAGTGCCGGCAAATGAGCCCGGCACCAAGGAGAAGCACCGGGCTCTCGGAAACAGCCGGCAATGCTGCGGGGGAGTGGTTAGGAGGTCGGGGACGGAGGTGCTGGCAGGCGGCCGCCGAAAAGGCGGCCGCTCCGCACCTCCACCTTAACTTGCACCGCTGCCGGCACAGTAAGGCCCCGTGAACCGGGCGCGGATGCCATTCGCTTCCAAATATCGCGAACGGGGCGCGAATGGGGCGCTGCGCACACCGATTACGTCATCGGTGGCGGCGCAGCGCAAATGCCTAACGCCACCATTAGCGCCCCTACTGAATATCGCGGGAGACGCAGCCAGTGGCGCTACAGCCACTGACTGCCTCTTTAGGCACTAACAGGTGGCGCTACTCACCCAATTTCTCCCCCAAAGCCTTCAGGCTTGTTTTTTTAACGCTCTTAGACCTATTAGAATTATTATTTACTGTGGCCACGTTTGATTTAAATCGTTGATTTCTCTGACTGCCACTTTTGTTTTTCTCCTTCCTATCTTTTGCTTTTATCCTTGTTTCCCTTTCCTCTGTCTTCCTGCTCAGGTTCCCAACCCCCTGCCATTTTAGTTTAAACCCTCCCCCACAGCACTAGCAAGCACTCCCCCTAGGACATCGGTTCCAGCCCTGCTCAGGTGCAAACCGTCCGGTTTGAACTGGTCCCACCTCCCCCAGAACCGGTTCCAATGTCCCAGGAACTTGAATCCCTCCCCCTGGCACCATTCCTCTAGCCACGTATTCATCTGAAGTATCCTTCTATTTCTACTCTGACTAGCACGTGGCACTGGTAGCAATCCTGAGATTACTACCTTTGAGGTCCTGTTTTTTAATTTATCTCCTAACTCCCTATATTCCGCTTTTAGGACCTCATCCCGCTTTTTACCTATATCGTTGGTGCCTATATGCACCATGACAACTGGCTGTTCACCCTCCCCTTCCAAGATGTTCTGCAGCCGCTCGGAGACATCCTTGACCCTTGCACCAGGGAGGCAACACACCATCCTGGAGTCTCGTTTGCAGCCGCAGAAACGCCTATCTATTCCCCTTACAATAGAATCCCCTATTACTATAGCTCTACCACTCTTTTTCCTCCTGTCCTGTGCAGCAGAACCACCCCTGGTGCCAGGAAGTTGGCTGCTGCTGCATTCCTCTGATAAGCCATCCCCCCCAACAGTACCCAAAGTGATGTATCTGCTGGAGAAGGGGATGGCCACAGGGGACTCCTGCACTACCTGCCTGCGCCTAGTACTCTGCCTGTTGGTCACCCGTTCCCTTTCTTCCTGTCCAACCTCTACCTGCGGTGTGTCCAACTCCGTAAACGTGCTATTCACGATGTCCTGAGCATCGTGAACGCTCCAGTATGCATCCAATCGCAGCTCCAGCGCCGCAATGCGGTCTGTCAGTAGCTGCAGCTGGATGCACTTCCTGCACACGTAGTTGTCAGGGACACAGGAAGTGTCCCCGAGTTCCCACATATCGCAGGAGGAGCATATCACGGGGCTGCGCTGTCCTACCATGTCTTACCCTTTAATTAATTAAATCTAGACTGTGTGTTAATGTCAGATTGTGGGGCAATGAAGTAGCTGTAGGGATACAAGAAGATAAATACTGTGATCCACCTACATGTGGCAGCTCACATCCTACTTCCCCATCTCTCACTGAGTCTCCTACATGCCTTCCCAGGAGTTTCAGGGCTTCCTCTTTGCAGAGTGAGAGAATGAATGGTGAAGTTTCCTCCCCCAGTGACTGATATCTGTTGCTGAAAGTGGACAACTTTCTCCTGTGCAAAGAGAGTGGTCTCCACTATCATGGAATTCGAAAGGCACTCGGGTGTCAATGATGTGAGTGCTTACAGGTGCAAGCAAGTAGCAATCGCTTTTGATGTGAGCCCTTTACTATGACCCTTCATCTTAGGCAGCCAGTGAGGAAATAATTGCAGTGGAGAAAAGAGGGTGTGTGGGAGTCTCATAGTATCTTGTGCCTAACACGGTGAGGACAAGGTGGCTGAATCTGGGAACCATTGCTTCTTACATGTGATTATAAGGTGTGTCTTTCTGCTGCTGCCTAGCTTAGCTATCCTCGTGAGATCATTGATCTTTTTCCTGCAATGGGTCGCTGTTGTAGGGAATGGTGGAGGTGGCATTGACTGTCATCGATACATCTTTCTATAATGTCTGCAACCACCTTTCTGTGGGACCCTCTATCTTCACTTCCCAGTAGCTAGCCCCTCCTTGCCCTTACCTTTACAAGAGACTCTGAGAATTCAGGGTTTTTTGACACTGCTGCTCCCCCAGACAGATTTGCTGCAATGCTGGCTCACTACTGCCATAATTTAAAATAGGCCCCTGCCCCTTTAAGCAGCTGCAGAAATTCAGACTCTGAAGCTGTATTGAATTTCCATTCTTTAAGTGGTGGGCACCGAATCAGAGCACTGTGAGCTCACTCTGCATAACAAATTAATCCCACCCTAGGAAAATGGGATGGGACCACTGCAGGGTTAGAACGGCAGCCTGCAGTCTTGCCCTGCCCTGCTTCTAGTGGGAAACCTGACTCTGAGCAAAGTGGAGGAAGCTTTACTCTGAATCTACCTGGTACTGCTCGATGCTGGTATTGGTATCATAAGTGAAAATGTGGCTCATTTTCTAATATGGGCATTTATCAACTTGATGAGCACTAAACACACACCCAAACAAATTATAAAAATGTAATCCATACCAATGCTGTGTTACTTGTGCTGTTTTAATGTCAGTAGCAGGAGATTGAAGTTCCTGTAATTCAGTTTTCTGTAAAGCTTTGTGAATTAGAAAAGTTTCACAAATAGCGCAGTATCAGTTAATTAGAGTTAATCAATTTTGCATGTGTACCTATATTTGCATTGTCAATGTCTGTAGTCAGCAAACTCAGGAATATACTATTGGCAGAATACTTCATGTTGTAAATACCCTGTAAACACAAACATCCAGCAAAGTGGTTTTGTGGCCACTTTATTGAAAGTTTGCAGTAACTGCAAGCTTGAGAGTCTGAATACTCAAGGTTGAGGTCAAGGAATAGTAGTCAACATACTTTCAAAGCACTTAAAAAACTAATTGGCTTAGGGAAAAGGTATTATACTAGTTGAAATGTGTTTAGTGCCATTACACTCTATAAAGAAATGTGTTAACTTCACTATTGTATTTTCACAGGATCCTAATGCCAGCTTTGATTTCAATGACCATTTTGATGATCAGCATGATCCAGTTCCAAATTATGCAGATGCCTCTAATGGGTAAGATATTTCAACAGAATATTTAGTATCAAATTATTTCTTCTGAGTCGATCTTGAAGCAGAAATCCATTCGAGTAAAATAATACAAAGGGCGTACAGCTGAAAATATTTATCAATGGAAGTGAAAAAGTTGTAACCTTATTTTATCGATATTAATGGGTAATAGTAGACAATGGATCTTTTATGGATAAACCCTAAACAGATGCAATAGTTGTTCAGCATTATAAGACTTGCGAATTGATCGGTTATGATCCATACTACAGTACTGTGGAGGAAGGTATTCTTTATGTGCTAAGTGTAACAAAGTTTTAAATCCGTTCTTTATAACCACGTTTTCTACAGTTGGAATGCAAAGGAAGTTTTCCCTCATTTTATTAATCTTATGCTGTCATTCCTGCTAGTGTATCAAAAGAACATAAGATCAGGAGTTGGCCATTCAGCCTCTCGAGCCTGTTGCACCATTCAGTTAGATCATGGCTGATCTGTACCTGAACTCCATTTACCCGCCTTATCCCTTGATACCCTAACCTAACAAAAATCTATCAACCTCAGTCTTGGAAATTTCAATTGACCCAGCATCCACAATTTTGTTCTTCATCCATTTTTCTTCTTAAATCAACCTGTATAATTTTCAAAGATTTTTAACATTTTTTTTATTTTCCTGGAAGGTACAGCTGATAGAAGCGGTATTATTGGTGCTGGTGACTTGCACATGTTTGGCTTGTTGGACATTGCCCCAACTGGCAAATACTCCCATCAGTGACATTTGGCTTAGTTTTAATTTAATAGGACCACCAGCTAATTGTCAACAAAGGCAAAGGCCGTCTACTTTGGCTTCTGAAAACACCGACACAACCTTCAGCCTTTCCTCCTGGCTGCCAGCTCAGGCTCTGAGGTGCAGAACTTTGGCATACTGCCCAACCTCGAGCTCAACCTCCTTCCCCACATCCAATCTGCTGCTAACATAACTTTCTTTTCACCTCCAAAACCACACCCTCCTCTGCCCCACATCTCCCTTTGCTACTAAATCCACAATCCACATCTCTATCACCTCGGGAATGTTTGTTTGTTTTTCCAATTCTCTCTTTGCAGCTTCCCCTTTTGCATTCTCTATAAAATACAAGACATCCAGATTGTGGGGGCCTCCATTTTCTCTTGTGAATAAAGAAATTAGGTAACAACATTGTAGCTAAAAATGTTTTAATCAAAAATTAACATATTCAGGCATCTTTTCAGTAAATATCAACTAAATGTTGACATATCAGATTGAAGCAATATATTGATGTAGAGTAACTGTGGGTTTCCATCAGTACAATATATTCAGCTTGTTTGTTGATATTGTTATTTCCACATGAAAGACTGATGGGGTAATATAAAGTCAATTCTTTTATTTCTGAATCAAGGCTGGAAATTCCTAGCTTTGTTGCAGAGACGTCCTTTAGACATATCACACTCATCACATGGGCTCTGCTCTTGTGTTTCTTTTCATGTTACCAAGTCACGGAACAAAATGTGCAGGAGAAGTGGCAATGGAGGCCAACAACCGCTTCTGTGGGGTTGGAATTGCATACAATGCAAAGATTGGAGGTAATTAAATTTACAAATGCAGCGGGAAGAATGTGAATAGAGTTCTATATCTTTTTTGTAGTGCCATTGCATTATTTCTGGTAAGATTGTAACTGCAGTTTTGCTGAGTGGCACACTGGCCAATTGAAAATGATATGCAAGTGTGCGTTCTGATGCTAACAGATCGCAGCAATGCCATTTTGATTATACAGCACAGGTCCATTGCCACTTTCTTCTGATTTTAATAAAGTTTTTGTCAGCAACTTTCTAAATATAAAACTTGACTTTCAGCATTCCCAGCACAAAAAAGATCCTAGCTGCAGCATTATAAACACATTAGATCAGGAGTGAAACAATAGTATTGCTGTGATTGGCTGTCACACTGTTGTGAAACCCCTGGTATACTCTCCAGAACATTCATTTTCAATTTTAATTGCCTTTCTGTGTCACTCTTATTCCTGCTGCTGATGCGACTGTCACTTATATTTTTAAATCGGGTTTGTTTCCTTTATTAAAGACAGTAAAGCTGAATGTTACACAGAAAGCACAGCAATCCAATGACAGTAATGAACTCCAAGGCGTGTGTATATTAGGCCTTGTACTTTGCCAGCTAGCACTCATCTTTGTCTCATGCCAACAGGTCTGGTAAATACTGTGATACACAGATGGTTAAATGTTCCTCTTTGCTGAATTTTAGCACTGGAACAAAAGCTGGTGCGCACCACTAAACACGGGCTGTTCTGTAGGCTATTCTGATGTGGGGGAATTACAGCTAAGCCTGATCCAGTCCTCAGCTGACCTCTGTACGCACGCATTCTTCCAGCGGGGGCCATTCAATAGTGATTAGGAGTGGAGGAGCTGAATGCTTTTCATCTTGCCGAACCCAGAGACAATGCAGCTATTTTCATGCTGCACGTATATCGGGGGGCTGGAAGTTGCCCGATGATGTTGGTGGGAGGCCCAAACCATTTTCATGGTTGGGCCTTATTCTAAGATTCACGGCTGCCGTAGCTATTTATACTACCTCTAATTAAAGGCAGCCTGAACCTCTTAAAGGGGCGGTGCACTTTTTATATGTAGCATATTGCAGCTGATTTTTCAAAACTCAGTGCAGTAGATAACTGCAGCCAGGACCCCCAGGTTTTCAGATGGTGCTGTGGAAGTTCTTGTTGAGCAGGTAAACAGCAGGAAGGAGGTCCTCATTTCCAGTGATAGGCACTGCATAATCAGGCAAATAGCACTGCAGCAGTGGAACGAGGTGGCTGTCAATGCCAATGTAAGCAGCATTACTCCCAGGAGCAAAATATTCAATGACTTCACCAGAACTGCTAAGGTAAGTGTTGTGTATGTACCTTTAAGAGAAGAACTGATTCTATACTGCAGTACCGGCAGTGACCACCCCTGTATATAAAGCCATAGCAGGCTTCTGTACGTCAGTCTTGAGTTCCCCTCTGTTCAGTAAATACCTGTTTTATTGTTCTCCTGCAGTCCGAGTATTATTGATACCCAGACACTACACTGGCGACGGGCAGGTTCGAACTCACCTGCAGTACTGCATCACCTCACGGGGATCTTTTCCCTGAAGAGCAGCTTCTTGGAGGTCGAAGTCAGAACGGCGGGCGTCGACCGCGGGCAACCGCCCAGGGATCCATCGGAGAGTTGCAGGGGAGGCTGTGGAGAGCTGGGCCTGGCTCCCCAGTTGAGGTGTTCCAGCAAGTCGTGCTGGTAGCAGGTAGTGCGCTGACCCTTCCGGACTGCGGCGGGCTCGAGCTCGATCAAGCGGCTCTGCAAAGGGGCCGTGCAGCGTCGTCGGGAGGAAGAGAGAGAGAGGGTGGAGCGCACAGGGCGCAGTCAGTGCTCAAGAACCGGGAAGCGTGGAGAGGATAGAACGAGGGGAAGGAAAAGTGATACGCGCCGAAGCCGCGGGTCGCCGCCATTACCCTGTAGAACGCTAGGAGCAGCGTGGCAGCAAGGGGAAGAAGGAAAAGCACGGGAGGTGCCATTTTATTCCATTGGGGAAGAAGGAAAAGCGCGGGAGGCGCCATTTTATTCCATTGGGGAAGAAGGAAAAGCGCAGGAGGCGCCATTTTATTCCATTGGGGAAGAAGAAAAAGCGCGGGAGGCGCCATTTTAAATCACTCAAGATGCCGAAGAGTGGCAGTATCACTGCTTTCGACAACGAGGTAGAAGACTGGACCACGTATGTGGAAAGAATTGAAGTGTACTGCGAGGCAAATGAGGTGGCCGATGGAAAGAAGGCGTCAGTATTATTAAATTTGATGGGCACGAGAACGTACGGCCTATTGCGGAATTTAATTACCCCAGCTAAACCAATGGAGAAAAGTTTTGAAGAGATTGTTAATATCTTACAGGAACACCTAAACCCTACACCGCTGCTGATAGCAGAAAGATTCAAGTTCCATAAAAGAAACCAGCACAAAGATGAGAGCACTGCTGACTATCTTACGGAACTATGCAAGTTATCGAAGCACTGCCAGTTCGGAGCAGGACTGGCAGACACCTTACGGGATAAGTTTGTCTGCGGGCTCCAGAGTGAAGGAACCCAGAAACGACTACTTTCGGAAAAGGACCTGACGCTAGAACAGGCTTTCAAGGTGGCAGTACCTATGAAGCAGCAGCACGGGGAGCTGCGGAAATACAACAGAAACCACAGGAATACAGTGCTAACGAAATGGCGTATGGAGCAGAAAAGTGCTATCGCTGCGGCAGAACAACCCATGATCAGCAGGACTGCTGGGTTAAGGACAAAGTATGCAGGCAATGTGGGAAATTGGGACACATAGCAAGAGTCTGCAGGTCGGGAACGAAAACCAACACTACAAGAACTACTAAGGAAAAGTACAAGAAAGTAAAGAAATTGACAGACAGTAGTTCGGAAGATCAGGAGAGTGATAAGGACTCCGGGAGCAGGAGACTAAGTTGTCTAAAGTTACACAACGTGATCGCAATGGAGGATCACCGAACCATTTGGGTCACCCTCATGATAGCAGGGTCCCCAGTAAAGATGGAATTGGACACAGGATCAGCCCTAACTGTCATGAATCGACGACGCTATGAGCGGCTATTCTCACACATACCCTTGAAGGACATGTCCATTGTATTGAAGACATACACGGGGCAAAAAGTCTACCCCAGAGGAAAAATAAGGGTGCCAGTTGAATACAACGGCAAGGAAACAAAGAAACTGTATCTGTATATACTACCAGATGGAGGACCACCATTACTGGGACATGAATGGATCCGAAAAATACAATTGGATTGGCATTCCATTCAGGCGCTAACTATGACTGATAAAAAGGATGATGACGTCACACCTGGACGACTGTCAAAAATTCTAACTGACGCAAAAGAGGTGTTCCAACAAGGACTTGGGACTCTAAAAGGAGTAACGGCAACGATAAAAATCGAAGATAACGCAAACCCAAAATTTTTTAAGGCCAGACCGGTACCTTACGCGATCCGCCCAGCCGTTGAAGCAGGTCTGGAGCATTCGGGTGTGCTGTCCAAGGTGGACTGGAGCGAGTGGGCCACACCCATCGTTCCTGTAATGAAGAAATCATTGAGCAGCACGCCTGGGGAACGGAAGAAGGTTCGCATCTGTGGGGACTTCAAGGTAACTGTGAACCCAGTCCTGCACACAGTACAATATCCACTTCCACGGATAGAAGATATTTTCGCCTCACTATCTGGAGGGAAATGCTTTACAAAGATTGATCTGGCCCAAGCGTATCTACAAATGGAGGTGGAAGAAGCATCGAGGAAATACCTCATGATAAACACTCACAAAGGCCTTTACCAGTACAATCGACTGGTATTCAGGGTAGCATCAGCCCCGGCTATTTGGCAGAGGGCGATGGAACAAGTCCTGCAAGGGATCCCGGGGACCCAGTGTTATTTGGACGACATCCTGGTTACGGGCGAAAATGACAGTGAACACCTTGCCAACCTGGAGCAGGTGCTCACGAGATTACAGGAATATGGGCTATGAGCCAACCGCCCCAAATGCGAGTTCTTCAGGAGACAAATCTCATATTGTGGCCACATGATTGATGAGGAAGGGTTGCAGAAGTCGCCGGACAAGATTGAGGCTGTAGTCAAGGCTCCAGCACCGGAAAATGTGTCGCAACTGAGGTCGTTCCTCAGGTTGGTGAACTACTACCATAAGTTCTTGCCGAATTTATCTACAATTCTGCACCCATTGAACGCCCTGCTGCAAACTGGAGTAACATGGAAATGGAGTGATGAGTGTAAGCGTGCCTTTCAGAAATGTAAATGCCTAATCACTTCAAAAGAAGTATTGGCCCACTACAATCCAACACTACCGATTCGGTTAGCATGTGATGCGTCTCCCTATGGCATCGGAGCGGTGCTGTCACACAAATTCCTTGACGGTTCAGAGAGGCCAATAGCCTTTGCATCGCGCTCGTTAACCTCAGCCGAGCGTAACTACGCCCAGATTGACAGGGAGGCCCTCAGCCTGGTGTGGGGGGTGAAGAAGTTCAATCACTATCTGCACAGGCAGAAATTCACCCTACTGACTGATCATCAGCCCCTGGTCTCCATTTTTAACCCAAAGAAGGGCGTTCCGGTGATGACGGCGCAATGGCTGCAAAGATGGTCACTTTTTCTAGGGGCACATCAGTACAACATAGAGTACAAGGGTACGAAACAGCATGGAAACGCTGATGGGCTGTCGCGCCTACCATTGCCTATGGTAGAGGAAGCACCTGCAGTGGACCCTGTTGAGATATTCCATGTGACCATAGTCGAATGTCTACCTGTTACAAACTCAAGTATAGAGAAGGAAACCCGAAATGACCCGACACTCTCTCGGGTCTATGATTTGACGGTGAAAGGATGGCCAGCACATGGCGACTCACTGTTGCCAGCATTCTCGCCAAGGAGAGAACAGCTGTCAGTGTGCCAGGGGACCTTGATGTGTGGATCCCGAGTGGTAATTCCACCCAAGTTGAGAGATAGAGTGCTCAATGAGCTTCATGAGGGTCATCTGGGAGGGGTAAAAATGAAGAGCCGAGCCAGCGCGTTTGTGTGGTGGCCAGGAATCGATAAAGAAATCGAGGATATGACCAAGAGATGCACAGGATGCCAGAAGGTTCCAAAACGCTCCACCACAGGCCCCGCTACATCCATGGGAGTGGCCCTCATCTCCATGGCAACGGGTACACATTGATTTTGCTGGTCCATTTATGGACTCAATGTTCCTAATCGCTGTGGATGCCCATTCGAAATGGCCAGAGGTCATCAAAATGTCCTCCACCACCACGGAGAAAACTATTGCAGTCCTAAGGACCATCTCCACCAGGAATGGCTTGCCAGAACAGATTTGCTCCGACAATGGGCCACAGTTTGTGTCCGAGGATTTCCGGGGGTTTCTGAGGAATAATGGGGTGAAACATTACACATCTGCCCCATATCATCCAGCCACAAATGGATTGGCTGAGAGGTTTGTTCAGACCTTTAAAAAGGCAATAAAGGCAATGTATAGTGACGACATACCACTACAACACAAGGTAGATAATTTCTTGTTTGCTTACCGGAATGCGACACATGCAGTCACCAACCAAGCTCCAGCCATAATGTTCTTCAACCGAAGGCTAAGATGTCGCCTGGATTTGCTCAAACCAAACATAAGACGAGATGTTGAGGATAAGCAATTCCAGCACATAAATGAGAAGCCAACCAGGAGCTTCAAGATAGGGCATCCAGTCTTGGCCCGCGACTACCGAACAGAAAAATGGCAGCCAGGAACGATATGCACACAGCAGGGACCACTAATGTACACAGTGGACGTTGGAGAGAGCATCGTGAGACGCCATGCTGACCAGATTCTAGAGTCACAGGAACAAGCCAAACCCATACCACGAGCAGGTGCACCTGGTAATCAACCCGAAGTACAGATTGCGTCTACCTCAGAAGCAGTGGTATTGGAAGCTGACGAACCAACCAATGACAATGAGCCAGAATCAACTCCGCCGCAAGAACAGGATACTCGAGAAAGGCGCTATCCAGTCAGGATCAGGAAGCCTCCTCAAAGACTGAACTTATAAATGATTATTTCAGTTGATGTATATAGTACAGAGAAAATTGTAATTGTAATTAGTTATTATTTAGTTGTTAAATGAATGTTATGTACTGTTTATCGAAAAGGGGAGGAATTGTTGTGTATGTACCTTTAAGAGAAGAACTGATTCTATACTGCAGTACCGGCAGTGACCACCCCTGTGTATAAAGCCATAGCAGGCTTTTGTACGTCAGTCTTGATGTAGTAACCTGGGAGGTTATGAGTAACCTGATCCACCAGGTGGTGCTGTGGCAATTGCTCTCCTGAGTTAAGTCTGATCTGTACTGGTGGTAGTCTTTGTTTTTGCTGCCTCATGGCAGAAGCTTTTATGTGCAAGTGTTGATTAAACCATGTTAAGGAGTTAACCTGTGTCTGTCTCCATCTATGGCCACCTCAAGATACCACATATGGCGACGAGAATAAAGGACGGAAGAGTTTTGGAGTATTCGGAAGAGGTGCTCGGGTTGGTTAGTAAACTAGTCGGAAAAGCACGAGGCTAGGCCGCGGGAGTCGAAACAGAGTTTGATTTTTTGGCTGAAGTGACCGGACTCCAAAGATGGCAGGAACGGTAGGCTCCGTGGCACCTTTTGACAGCAAGTCGCAGTCTTGGGAGGAGTATTGTGAGCTACTGGGCCATTTCTTTATGGCAAACGAGGTGGACAGTGCTGAAAAGAAAAGGGCCATTTTACTGAGTTGTGTGGGAGCGCAAACCTATGCACGGATGAGGAACCTGCTGAGCCCGGAGCGGCCAGGAGAAAAATCTTTTGACGAGTTGGTGAGTCTACTAAAGAATCATTTCAATCCGAAACCTAGTGAAATAGTACAGAGATGGAAATTCAATTCAAGGATTAGGAGGCCGGAAGAAAGCGTTACTGAGTATGTGGAGGAGCTTCGGAAGCTCGCACAGGACTGTAATTTTGGAAATGCGCTCACAGTCATGTTAAGGAACAGACTAGTATGTGGAGTTAATGATGACAGTATACAGCAAAGGTTGCTGTCAGAAGAAGGATTAATGTTTGAGACGGCACTTAAAAAAGCACAAGCCATGGAGATGGCTAACAAGGACATTAAGGACTTAAACAGTATGAGCAAGGAGAAATGGAGCAAACCAGTGGGAGGAGCTGTTTTCAAGATGGAAGCTGGCGCGAAAAGTCCACCAGTTGGGGTTGGGGATTGCTACCAATGTGGCGGGACAAGCCATTATGCAAAGGACTGCAGGTTTGCAAAGACAAAGTGCCACAATTGTGGAAAAATAGGGCACTTAAAGAAAGTCTGTAAAAGGGCAGTGAGTGAGAGAAGCAGTGCTAAAGGGGCAAAGCATGCTAAAGGGGGGAGGGAGAAGTACATAAAGTGGGCAAATTACATACAAGAGGAAGAGTCTAGTGAGGAGGTTTTCACTATATACAGTATAGACACTTCAAGGCCCAACGTACCCCCTCTCACTCAGTATTTGATAGTGAACGGAGGTCAAGTAAAGTTTGAGATTGACACCGGATGTAGTGTAACCATAATGTCGCAGACTGAGTACGCCAAGCTATGGGGGGAAGCAAAAGTACCAGAGCTAGGTACATGCCCCATTAGTCTCAAAACCTGCACATGAAAGAAGGTGGACATTTTGGGGGTGGCCGAAGTACAAGTGGAACACAAAGGAGTCACCAAAGAGCTTACGGTGGTAGTGGTAGCAGGGTCAGGGCCAAACCTGTTAGGGCGAGGGTGGATCAGTGAGTTGAGTGTGGACTGGCAGGCAATGAATAAAATGGAGGACAGTACAGAGCCACTGCAAGAAGTGCTGATGAAGCATGAGTTAGTGTTCAAGGACGAACTGGGCACCTTAAGGGGAGCCACAGCCAAGATTCATGTAGCCAGTGATGCCATACCTCGTTTCTTTAAACCAAGGTCGGTACCTTTTGCAATGAAAACCAAGGTTGAGGCGGAACTAGATCGCCTGCTAAAGGACAAAGTAATAGAACTAGTGAAATTTTCAGACTGGGCGACACCAATAGTCCCGGTATTGAAGCCCGACGGTAACGTAAGGGTGTGTGGTGACTATAAGTTAACAGTGAACAGAGTATCATCACTGGAACAGTACCCCATTCCGAGAATGGAGGACATGTTAACATCGCTCGCTGGGGGAGAAAGATTCAGCAAACTGGACATGAGTCATGCGTATCAGCAGATATTGCTAGATGAAGAATCAAAAAAGTTTGTCACGGTGAACACGCACAAGGGGCTATTCACATATGCCAAGTTACCATTTGGTGTCAGTTCTAGCCCAGCAATATTCCAACGGACTATGGAGGGCATTCTGCAGGGCATTCCAAAGGTGGCCGTGTACTTAGATGATATTCTGCTAACAGGAAGTGACGATCAGGATCACTTAAAAACACTGGACAAAGTGCTACAGCGGCTGGAAGAGGCGGGGCTACGCCTGAAACGGAGTAAGTGTAGTTTCATGGAGAAGGAAGTTACATTCCTGGGACATCGGGTGGATGCCACAGGCCTCCATCCATTACCAGGGAAAGTGCGGGCAGCGCAGGATGCACCTGCACCCACCTCAGTGACTGAACTGAAAGCCTATCTAGGGCTCCTGAATTATTATGGCCGGTTTCTTCCAAACTTATCGACGCTGCTGGCACCCCTGCACAAACTGCTGAGAAAGGAGGAGCCATGGCGTTGGGGGCCAGAGCAAGCGAAAGCGTTTCAGCAGTCAAAGGAGCTACTTCAGTCCAGCAGGGTGTTAGTGCATTATGACGAGAAGAAGGAGCTGATAATGTCCTGTGACACATCACCCTATGGAGTGGGGGCAGTGTTGGCCCACCGCATGCCAGATGGAGCGGAAAGGCCCATCGGGTTTGTTTCACGCACGCTCACAGCTGTGGAAAAGAACTATTCACAGCTTGATAAAGAGGGGTTGGCCATTATATTTGGAGTAAAGAAATTCCATAAGTACATATATGGGAGGAAGTTTGTAATCAGTACTGACCACAAGCCTCTTATTAGCTTACTGAATGAGATGAAAGCGGTGCCTCTAATGGCATCACAGAGAATAATGAGATGGGCAGTAATACTAAGAGCCTATGAATATGTGATCATGTACAGAGCCGGCAAGGAAAACGGGAACGCGGATGCTCTCAGCCGCCTGCCCCTCTCAAAATCTCCTCGCAGTACTTCCCCTGAGGAGCATGTCCTGATGCTGGATCAGGAGATCAGTCCCCTGATGACATCAGTGCAAATCCAGGGCTGGACAGCCAAGGACCCCGTTCTGTCAAGGGTCCGTGAGTATGTGTTGAAAGGCTGGCTAGATCACCGTGAGGGACCGGAGTTCGCGCCGTACAGACAGAGACAGCATGAGCTCAGTTTCCAAGATGGATGTGTGCTATGGGGAGCACGCATCATAGTCCCAGAGCGGGGACGCTCTACTTTGATGGAACAGTTGCATCAATCGCACCCAGGAATGACTAGAATGAAAGGACTGGCTAGGAGCTACCTGTGGTGGCCTAACTTGGATGCTGAAATTGAGTCAAAGGTAAAGTCATGCACTATATGTCAGGAACAGAGGAAAGCACCTGCTGGGGCACCACTCCATCCCTGGGAGTGGCCCAGCAAACCCTGGAGGAGAATTCACATAGACTATGCGGGACCTTTTATGGGCAAAATGTTTTTGGTGCTGGTTGACGCTCACTCAAAGTGGATCGACGTTTATCCAGTGAGCTCTGCAACGACTGATGCCACACTGAATTGTCTCGGGAGCAGCTTCAGCACGCATGGTATTCCAGAAATGATTGCATCCGACAATGCACAGTGTTTTGTTAGTGAAGGGAGCAAAGAATTCATGGTAAGGAATGGAATCACACATGTCACCTCGGCTCCATATCACCCAGCCTCAAATGGGTTAGCCGAGCGAGCCATGCAGACTTTTAAGGAGCTCATGAGGAAGAGCTCAGGTGACACCCTGGAGACCAAGCTCAATAGAGCCTTGTTTAGTTATCGTATAACACCCCAAGCTACCACGGGGCTTTCTCCGGCTGAGTTGATGATGGGGACAAAGTTGCGGTGCACGTTAGACCTGATACACCCAGGGCTCAAAAGCAAGGTTGAGACAAAACAAACAAACCAAAAAGCGTACCATGACAAACATACTAAAGCTCGCCATTTCACGATAGGGGACTCTGTGTACACCCGGAACTTCGGTTATGGACCTAAATGGATACCAGGACTAATCCAGGACATTACAGGACCTGTGTCATACTCCGTGTTACTAGGGGATGGTCGAGGGGTTTGTCGGCATGTGGATCAGCTTTTCAGCCGGCAGCAGGGGGAACTGCCTCAGATGGAACAAAGGGCAGTAGAGGAGGCTGTTCCAGGACCCAGCACAGCTTATAAGGTACCAGTGCTGCCAGGCCACAGCGGGACAGAGTAAAACCAACATCAGAGACTACTCCAATCTCAAGTGCGAATGAATCTGAGAATCCACCACAAGTGGAATTAAGACGTTCACAAAGGATTCGCAAGCAACCAGAAAGACTTATACAAACCTGTTAAATTAGTCAGGGGTTAACCATGGTTAGAGCATACTGGTTAATTAAAACGTAGTACCTAGTAAGGGTTATTGTTTAAGAATTGCATATGCCAATCTTAAGGGGGGAGGAGTGTAGTAACCTGGGAGGTTATGAGTAACCTGATCCACCAGGTGGTGCTGTGGCAATTGCTCTCCTGAGTTAAGTCTGATCTGTACTGGTGGTACTCTTTGTTTTTGCTGCCTCATGGCAGAAGCTTTTATGTGCAAGTGTTGATTGAACCATGTTAAGGAGTTAACCTGTGTCTGTCTCCATCTATGGCCACCTCAAGATACCACACTTGAGTTCCCCTCTGTTCAGTAAATACCTGTTTTATTGTTCTCCTGCAGTCCGAGTATTATTGATACCCGGACACTACAGTAAGGCTCCCATTCACAAATCTCTTACTCTCCACTCAGTCCTGCACCACCATGCTTTAGCTCGAGCACTACCAATCCTTCCCTCCCCTGCTGCCCATCTCTTTCCTCCAATCACAGCAGCACACTTCACTGCACCTCCTTATGCTTCCACTTGCACACTCAACACTTGCTAGTGTCCTCACAACGACTCCCCGCTCTTCCCTACACCTCTTTCTGCTTACTCTCAGCATGCACACTATGCTATGCTGCCTCACACATCTCCACAACCCTGCAACAGACACACTTGCCCACTCTGACTCTTGCAGGACAAGCTGGTGCAAAGCAGGAGGGAGCTGTCAAGATCTGGAAAAGGGCCGGCATCACTGCAAGTGCTCACATGAATAGAGGAGGCCACCATCAGCATCATTGGCAGAGGGAGGGCAGCAATGTTCCCTATAATTTTTTTTTGGGGCCGCGGGCTGCGCGGGCCATTCAAAGTACAGCGCATGCATGATTTTTGCATTCAAAAGCCGGCTGCATGAGATCCCTGGAGCAGCCGCACAGCTTACAGGGAAAATTGGAGGAGAACACGTGATGTGGCAGGTGGCGTGGCTGGAGGGTGCACAGAGCAAGATGTTTGCCCATCTCCCCTTCCATCTCTGCTTATATTGAACTCTTTCCCTCCCTCACTCTGCAGGACAACCTGATGGAACATCATTTTGCCTCTCATCCACTACTGCTTAACCTTGCCACTACTTGCTAACCCTTGTCCGCTTCCCTCTTACCAGATCCATTAGAAGGTTATGTGTCTTTATATTGCTGACCTGTATCAAAGTTACCATCTATTATTAAATACACATTGTGGGTGAAATTCTGCAGGGTTTCTCCTGCTCATCCATCGTAACTACAGTGGAATATAGGCGGAAACCTGGAAAAAACAGCATAAATGCTGTTTCTGCCTTTTTTCCAGGTTTTCTGCAGCCCTTCCACTGAAGTAATGGTGGTTGCACAATGGACTTCCCCAACAGCAATCCATCCTTACATGATCTATATGCTGGTGTTAGAAGAGGAAGAGGAGCAGCAAGAGGCTGTAAAGGAAGCCAAACGTGAGCCAGTCCATCCAAGCACTACCCATGCAGCAGGATGTATAGACACAAGCCCACTTTTTAAAACGTTTTCTTGGAGCTCTGTCTCACAAGGCCCTTCATGGCAGGACCCCTGAGATCATCATTGTTTGCTCTGCAGCCCGGGGCTAACTTTTCTTCTGCCTCTGCTCATATATCAAGCTCCACTTCCATTTCTGCATCATTTGGCCTCCTTGTGCTGTGCGTCTCACCATGTGTCAGTTCCTTATCTACACTATCTGTACTCCCTTGAGTGGGTGTCACTGGACTGCTGAGTACAAGGGACAGGGTGAAGGATGGGGTGAGTGAATGGTCACCTGTGTAGCCAATTTTCTCCACTGTATCCTGGTTTGCAGCCTCTGGAGGAAACAACGGTGCTGTTAACTTTGATCTGCATGAGCAGCATTCTATCCTAATCAGCTACTTTGTGGCTCTCTTATGAGGAAAGAAGAATTATACATTAAATAAAAAAAGGTATACAATCTCACTAATCCATGGAGGAACAAAGACTCCCACATCTCCATGTCCAACTGCCAGGACATAGTTGATGCCAATTATTGCCATTGCGTCTTCTACTTGTGATGTTAAATGTTGGATGTTGGCACGTCCTCCCCCCCCCCCCCCACCAGTGGCCTGGCAGCCCCTGGTATTGTGTGTTATTTTTCTCCTGCAGGAGGAATCTGTGGTGTTAATTAGCTGCTGCAGTGTACAGATCCTGCAGTCACAAGCTGTCCGGATTTGTGGAATGGATGTTAGTAATGGTGGGTGTAAATGAGTAAGGACCTAGGATGTGAGACTTTACTGTATATTATAGAATGTGAGATGACATGAGTGGTGCCAAGTAAAATTGCTCTGGGACAAGCAACCTAGTTCTCTGTGATACCCCAGACAGCAATGCTTGACTACCCATGTGTTTCGCTGTGATTCCATTATTTGCCCTGTTAGTCATCTGAGAATTCTCTTGCCTTTGCTGACCTAGTGAGGTCATTAAACCTTGTTCAACATTGCAAGGGGGTCCTTGGGGTTATGGAGGTTGCACTCACAGCCACCTCCTTCCACATGGTCCACACTGCTGCAGAGAGGTTAGATATTCACATTTCCCCTTAAAGGGCTTGCTCAGCCCTTTAATTGCATGTGGCAACAAGAATAAGTCCTGTCACACTTACACTGCTATATTGGGAAACCAGGAATTTTTAGGCCGAAGGTTCTATTACCTAATGCTATAAATAGACTTTTGCAGTAGATTGAGTCTTGTTCAGATGGAGTCCTGTAAATCTCTACTGTGATCTTCTCTGAGGCAAGATTAATTCCACCTGCTGAATTAAGAATCTAGTTTAAATTTAAAATGCAGGAATTGAGATAGTAGGTGGTGTAATAAATCTGACCCTGACACCTTATGGGTGGTGATGAGATTCTTTATTGAGGTGATGAAACCAAGGACAAATTAAGACGATTACAATGCTCGAATGATAGTTATGAGAACAGAATGATATTACCCCATTCCCTTCTTGAGTAGTCATAACCCGAGCAGTATTCTCTTCTCCTCTGTAGCTTTACCTCTACTACCAGGAACATAGGAACAGGAGTAGGCTGTTCCACCATTCAATGAGATCATGGCTGATCTGCAACTCCATCCACCTGCCTTGGTTCCATATCATGTTATTCCCTTAGCTCGCAAAATTCCATCGATCACAGATTTAAAATTATTAATTGAGCTGGCATTTACTGCTTTTTATGGGAGAGTTCCACACTTCTACCATCCTTTGTGTGAAGAAGTGTTTCCTAACTTCTCTCCTGAATGGCCTGGCTTGATTTTAAGGTTAAGTTCCCTTGTCCTAGACTCCCCCATCGGTGGAATAAGTTTCTCTCTATCTACTCTAGCAGTTCCTTTCAAAATCCTAAAAACCTCAATCAAATCACCCCTTAACCTTCTATATTCTAGGGAATATAAGCCTAGTTTATGTAATCGCTTTTCATAATCTAACCCTTGGACCCCTGGTAACATTCTGGTGAATCTGCGCTGCACTCCTTCCAAGGCCAATATATCCTTTCTAAGGTGCGGTGCCCTGAACTGTACACAGTGCCGCAGATGTGGTCTAACCAGGGCTTTGTATAGCTGTAGAAAAACATCCTCCCCTTTATATTCTAGCCCTCTAGATATAAAGACTAACATTCCATTAGCCTTTTTAATTACTTCTTGTACCTGACTACTACATTTTAGTGATCTCTGTACATGGATCCCTAAATCTCTTTGGGTCTCCACTGTTCCTAGCTTTTCACCATTTAAATAATACTTGGATCCTTTTTTGGTCCAAAATAGAGGACCTCACACTTGCCTGCATTGAAATCCATCTGCCACAGTTTTGCCCACTCACTGAAACTATCAATGTCTCTTTGTAATTTAATGCTCCTGTCTATACTACATTTCTGCACTCCTCTAATTCTGGCCTCTTGAGCATCACCGATTTTAATCGCTCCACCATTGGTGACCGTGCCTTCAGCTGCCAAGGCCCTAAGCTCTGAAATTCCCTCTATGAACCTCTCTTTCTTCGTTTAAGACGCTCCTTAAAATCTATCTCTTTGACCTAGCTTTGCCCTAATATCTCCTTATGTGGCTGGGTGTCAAATGTTGTTTTATATTGCTACTGTGAAGCGCCTTGGGATGTTTTACTATGTTAAAGGCGCTATAACAATACAAGTTGTTGTTGTTACCATACTATCAATCTTTGTGTCATTGGCAAACTTGGATATATGGCTCTCTCTTGTGTTATCTATCAGCATTTTAGTTTTAACTGTTTCATCGCCAAGCAGCGTAATTAAAATTATATGTACACCATATCTTCATAGGCTGTTGCTTGAATTTTCCTTGACCTGTTCCTTCCTACTGCGGTTGACCTGTTTTATAACTCTTTTTGGATTCTTAGTGGCATGATCATCTGGCTACAACAGGCAGTAGAACTAAACTTGTTGAAGGGAGGCCAGCCATCCCAACACTAGGCACCTATAATAAAACCCGGCTGTTAGAAAATTCCTCATACGTATGACACTGGTTGAAAATTAACCTCCCCTAACACTTGTGTCAGAAAGCAATCCATTCTAATGGTCAATGTATTTGATGAAATCCTGTAGGGACGACACCTAGCTTTGTCGAACTGTGACAAAGGTATCCGTGTTATTAATCTTTTAAGGTCATTAATACATTTTGCAGGAGGATCATAAGCAATGGACACAGTTCCTTTCATCAGCAGAAATAATGATATTGGCTGGGAATTTCCTCGAAAGTGTTCTTAATTTGGATGGAAGAGAGGTGGAAGAAACCTCATTTACTTGCATACGGTGGCAGACCAGGAGCAAGCTAGAGGAAATTCCCAGTCATTGTTTCATGTATCACTGCATTTACCATATAATAGTATAAAAGTAATTTGTTATGTAAAATGAAGCGTTCTGCGACATTTCAACATAAATGCAAGGATTATATTTCTGCTTTAGGCATTCGCATCCTGGATGGGAAAGTGACTGATGCCTTAGAAGCCGCATCTCTCACCTACAATAACAATTATATAGATATCTACAGCTGCTGTTGGGGCCCCAAAGATAATGGGATGACATTTGATGGCCCCGGAACACTGACAACCAAAGCTCTACAGGAAGGAGCAGAGAAGGTAAGAGATTCACAAATAGATATTAAAGATGGGCTTTGTTTTAAGGATCAACTGACAATGGAATGAATGTTGCAAGTTACATACACCTAGTCTGAAATTAAGGTAATGACTGCTTAGATAGAATAGGATCACATATATTCAAGTTGTGGGATGGAGTGTTATTGGTGTAAATCTGCAATTAAACAGTTTGGAACCAGGAGAGTTTTTGGTGGGGGTGGGGGGGTGTGGGGTTTGTCAAAGATAATACATATATGATGTTGATGGCAGATAATAATTGAAATATTGCTTATTGAAAATGGAAGGAAAGTGTGGCAAGCAATATAGATGCACTTTACAGTTAGTCCTTATACCTTTATTAAAAAAGTACAAATATTTGCCTTTTCGTTTTTTATGTCAGCAACAGATTCCTTGATGCCACCATTTAATTTGGTGACAATATGATAAATATATCTATGTTATGGGAAAATGTGTATGAATTTTTCTGGTAATGTGACTTCAGCATATTACAAAAAGAAGCTTCACATTTCGGGGTAGAAATTCACCTTGGGTATTAGCGCAAAACGGGTCTCATCATATCGGCTGCCAATTATACGTTCTGCTGATATTCAGTTCAATTGAATTCAATCAAACTGGTTATCAAGTGGGCCGTACAACGGGCTGCCGATGTGATAATGTCCGTTTTGCGCTGACACCCAAGGCTACCCATCGATTCCCTGTAATAGATGTCATCACCATAACTTCATCAAATTACAATATGGCATCCAGAGAAATATCATATTTATAAGCTAAGTATTTGTTTATTTTAAATAAAGACATCAAGACTAACTGTAAGGAAAGCTTCATTTTGAAAAATGTCTGTTCCCTGCACTTTCCTTCCTCTTTAAGCAAAGGGTACATAGTTAGAACTACACATGATTGTTTTTTTCACCATTTTTGAAAATTTTCAGCCTCAGTGTTCAGTTCCATTCCCAACTCCGATAATGAAGCACTCCATGCCCGCATGCAGCAAGACCTGGATGACATTCAGGCTTGGGCTGATAAGTGGCAAGTAACATTCGCACCACACAAGTGCCAGGCAATGACCATCTCCAACAAGAGAGAGAGTCTAACCACCGCCCCTTGACATTCAACGGCATTACTGTCGCCAAATCCCCCACCATCAACATCCTGGGGGGTCACCATTGACCAGAAACTTAACTGGACCAGCCACATAAATACTGTGGCTACAAGAGCAGGTCAGAGGCTGGGTATTCTGCAGCGAGTGTCTCACTTCCTGACTCCCCAAAGCCTTTCCACTATCTACAAGGCACAAGTCAGGAATGTGATGGAGTACTCTCCACTTGCCTGGATGAGTGCAGCTCCAACAACACTCAAGAAGCGCGACACCATCCAGGGCAAAGCAGCCCGCTTGATTGGCATCCGATCCACCACCTTCAACATGCACTCCCTCCACCACTGGCGCACCATGGCTGCAGTGTGTACCATCTACAA
Organism: Somniosus microcephalus; assembly: GCF_052327205.1. Taxonomy (NCBI): domain Eukaryota; kingdom Metazoa; phylum Chordata; class Chondrichthyes; order Squaliformes; family Somniosidae; genus Somniosus; species Somniosus microcephalus. The sequence goes on from NC_140996.1 coordinate 152,813,858, forward strand.
GATGCACTGCAGCAACTCGCCAAGGCCTCTTCGACAGCACCTCCCAAACCCACAACCTCTACCACCTAGAAGGACAAGGGCAGCAGGCACATGGGAACACCATCACCTCCAAGTTCCCCTCCAAGTCACACACCATCCTGACTTGGAAATATATCACCGTTCCTACATTGTCACTGGGTCAAAATCCTGGAACTCCCTCCCTAACAGCACTGTTGGGAGTACCTTCACCACACGGACTGCAGTGGTTCAAGGCGGCGGCTCACCACCACCTTCTCAAGGGCAATTAGGGATAGGCAATAAATGCTGGCCTTGCCAGCGACGCCCACATCCCAGGAACGAATAAAAAAAAAACAATCAAAGTCATTACAGGCCTTGAGGAATGTGTCACAGCATAAAAGGAAAGATTCTTTGCAAATCGAGATTGGCTAAGTTTCTGCTTGGCACTGCCTTATATGTATTCAATTCAATAAAAGCACGAGCCCCTTTGAATAAAGTGCTAACATTGCAGATATCTTTGCAATGAATGTTCCTGTACATTTTGAAACCAGCCTTCTATGTGTGCAGAAAAGTCTCTGTGTGAGAGATGCTATAATTGAAGTTTTATAATCAAAAATATCTTCCAAATCTGGCAGCTATTCATAACTGACTGTATTAAAGAAAGTGTATTTCATGTAGGAAAAAAACTCCTTTCCCTTTTTATTTTATAGGGTCGCAATGGTAAAGGAAGTATTTTCATCTGGGCCTCAGGAAATGGCGGTCTGGATAATGATCACTGTGGTGCTGACGGATATGTGAATAGTATTTTTACAGTGGCAGTTGGAGCTGTTAGTAATGTAGGCCTCAGTACCTTCTACTCAGAGGCTTGTCCAGGAGTTATGGCAGTAATTCCTACAGGAGGAACAAGTGACTCGCCTTATGATATACACATGGCAGATGAACTAGCCTTGGTGAGTCAGTCTAGTGTTGTAAAATGGAGTACCAGAGACTGTTAAGTAATGGTATATAATAATAACTGGAATGTTATAAAATAGTAAAACAACAAACTATTTCTCAAAACACTTCTGTTTCTGTTGGCTTAAGTCTAGTGTCCTGAGGGTATATTGAGTTTGTTAGTTTTTACACTAATTTACTGCCTTGCAGAAAAAGGTAGTCTAAGCGATGAGGCTTCTTTCGGTAATAGTTTGAAAATTCCAATTTTAATTTATCACTTTGGTACATATCCTACACCAATAGACTAAAAACATCAATTGAACTGACCATCTGGGATAGGGGGATATTGCCAGCTAACTTAATTTATGCTTGGATGTCAGCCTTAAGTGGTAGCGCTCTGGCCACTGATAGTTCAGTGCAGTACTGAGGGAGTGCTGCACTGTTGAAGGTGCTGTCCTTTGGATGAGGTGTTAAACAGACATTCCTTCTGCCCTCTCAGCATGGAAGAGCAGGGGTGTTCTCCCAGTGTCCTAGTCAACATTTATCCCTCAACCAACACCAATGAAACAAACTTTCTGGTCATTTATTTCATTGCTGTTTGTGGGACCTTGCTACACAAATTTGTTGCCACGTTTCCCTACATTACAACAGTGACTATGCTTCAAAGGTAATTAATTGGCAGCAAAGTATTTTTGGGACATCCTGAGGACCTGAAAGGTGCCATATAAATGCAAGTTCTTTCTTTTGTATATTTACAAAGTCACATGGAATGCTTCATCAGAACTTTAAATCACTTAAGCCAACCCTGAACAATATCAACAGACTAAATAGTGGTAGTTTGTGAGTGACAGCATAGATTTTGCTTGAACAAAGTACAGGAACTGACAAAAATAGACAAAAATTAGAGCATTTTTGAGAGTGAGTAGATAATAATAGACTTTTTAAGGTAGGCAAACAATAGACCATGAGATTGAACCATCAGAGAGTAGGACTGAAGATCATTATAACCAAGGACAAGGTTGTGATAACATGGTCACAGTGCATGGGGAAACCAAGGAAATTGGGATACTTAACAGATTAAGGTTGGGAAAGGAAGCAACAACAGTACAAAAGCCTGCAAACATACCTGTAAGATCTCAATAATGAACAAAGCAAAAATTCATTTGGGTTTTGTGCTCTGTCCTTGGAGGCTCTCCAGCTGGATCTCTTGAAGGTGCCATCACTCCATTGTACTCTGCAGGCTTCCAAAATCCTCTGGCTTGCCTGCACAGATGTCAGAGAAGAACCGCTGTATGTTCTCTGCCATTCCATGCAGGGACCCCTGAAGATTCTTAAAGGATTGCATGAAGAGCTTCTGCTAATTAATGAATGTAGCTCAGAATGATGCAGCCTTTGTGGTGTATGAATCAGACAGCACTGCAGCAGTTGCCCCTCTGACCCTAACCCTCAATTCATCTGGTTGCTGCTCTTTGCTGGCACCTCCACTTGCTCCTGCTCACTGGTCCTTGGTGCTTCAGCCAGTGCTCCCTCCTGATGGGCAGTATCTGCACTGGTGCTTGCAGACTTTGGAGTTCCTTGAGGGGTGCTGTTGTGATGAGGTTGCATCTTGCTGCTCCCTGGTGCCACCTTCCACATCCTGAGAGACCCCCTACACAAGGAGAAAGGTAATATGTGTTAGAATTTAATTTAATTACTTACATAGAAATGGGTGAACAGGTAATGTGTTACTGTTGCAAAATGTGGGAGCCGGTGGACCCCATTGAGGCTCACGGTGATTACATTTGCGATAAGTGTTTGCTGCTAGAAGAACTCAGGTTCCGTGTTAAAGAGCTTGAGACCGAGCTTCAGACACTGCGACACATCAGGGAGGGGGAGAAGTACCTGGACTCTATGTTTCAGGAGGTAGTCACACCTATGAAATTAATTAATTCAGATGTAGCCCGTGGTCAGGGACAGGACGGTGTGACTATGAGTGAGGCAGGTACGGGGATCCAGGAGGTAGTGTTGGAGGAGCCGCAGCCCTTGCTCTTCTCAAACAGGCTCGAGGTACTTACTCCTTGTGAGGGTGGGAGCGGGGACTGCAGGGGGGATGAGCAACCTGGCCACAGCACCGTGGAACGGGGTGCCATTCAAGGGGGGGGAGTAAAAAGAAATGTTGTAGTGGTAGGGGATAGTATTATTAGGGGGATAGATAGGATTCTCTGCAGTCGAGAGCGGGAGTCCCGAAGGCTGTGTTGCCTGCCCAGTGCCAGGGTTAAGGACATCTCTTCTGGGCTGGAATGAAACTTGGAGTGGGAGGGGGAGGATCCAGTTGTCGTGGTCCATGTTGGTACAAACGACATAGATAGGACAAGGAAGAAGGTTCTGTTAAAGGAGTATGAGCAGCTAGGGGTCAAATTAAAAAACAGAACCTCAAGGGTAATAATCTCTGGGTTATTAGCTGAGCCACGAGCGAATTTGGCTAGGATAAATAAAATTAAAGAGTTAAATGCGTGGCTCAAAGACTGGTGTGGGAGAAATGGGTTTTGCTTCTTGGGACACTGGCATCAGTACTGGGGCAAGAGGGAGATGTTCCATTGGGACGGACTTCACTTGGCCAGTGCTGGGACGAGAATCCTGGCGGATCATATAACTAGGGCTGTAGAGAGGGCTTTAAACTAATTAGTGGGGGGGAGGTTTCTAGAGAGCAAATAATAAAAATGACAACGGAGAAGGTCATAGACCTAGGTAGCAGTAGGGGAATTAAAAACCAGAGTGTGTCAGGAAGGGACAGAAGGTATGGAGTATAAGGTAAAGTAGTAAAAGGGGAAAAAGCAGGAACTAAGTGTCACAAAATATATTTGAAAGTTCTTTATCTGAATGCACTTAGCATTCGTAACAAAATGCACGAGTTAACGGCACAAATAACTACATATGGGTATGATCTTGTGGCCAATACAGAAACATGGCTGCAAGGCGACCATGACTGGGAATTAAACATACCAGGGTATTTAACAATCAGGAAGGACAGGCAGGAAGGAAGGGGAGGTGGCTATGTTAATAAAGGAAGGAATCACTGTAATACAGAGAAATGATATTGGGTCAAAGGATCAGGATAGTGAAACAGTTTGGGTGGAGATAAGGAATAATAAGGGGGAAAAAACACTAGTGGGCGTAGTCTATAGGCCTCCTAACAGTTGTAACTCTGTTGGACGGAGTATTAATCAGGAAATAGTTGGGGCTTGTAATAAGGGAACAGCTATTAGGGATGAGTTTCTTGAGCAGTATGTAACTGAACCGACCAGGGGGCAAGCAACCTTAGATCTGGTCCTGTGTAATGAGTCAGGATTAATTAAAAATGTCCTAGTAAAGGATCCCCTTGGAATGAGTGACCATAACATGGTTGAATTCCATATTCAATTAGAGGGTGAGAAGGTTGGATCTCAAACAAGCATACTGAGCTTCAATAAAGGAGACTATGAAGGTATGAGAGCAGAAATGATTAGAGTGGACTGGGAAAATAGGTTAAAGGGTAAGGTGGTACATGAGCAGTGGTGTACATTTAAGGAGTTATTTTACAACTTAAAAAAAAAATGTATTCCACTGAGGAAAAAAGGGTGTAAAAGAAATGACAGCCATCCGTGGCTAAGTAAAGTAATTAAGGATAGTATCCGACTAAAAACAAGGGCATATAAAGTAGCCAAATCTGGTGGGAGGATAGAAGTTGGGAAGTCTTCAAAAGACAGCAAAAAATAACTAAAAGATTGATTAAGAAAGGGAAGATAGATTATGAAAGTAAATTAGCAAAAAATATAAAAACAGCTAGCAAGAGTTTCTATAGTTATATAAAAAGAAAAAGGGTGGCTAAAGTAAATGTTGGTCCCTTAGAGGATGAGACTGGGAAATTAATGGTGGAAAACATGGAGATGGCAAAAACACTGAACAAATATTTTGTTTCAGTCTTTACGGTAGAGGACACTAAGAATATCCCAACACTGGACAAACAGGGGGCTCTAGGGGGGGAGGAGCTAAATACGATTAAAATCACTAAGGAATTGGTACTCGGTAAAATAATGGGACTCAAGGCGGATAAATCTCCTGGACCTGATGGCTTACATCCTAGGGTCTTGAGGGAAGTGGCGGTAGCGAGTGTGGATGCATTGGTAATAATTTTCCAAAACTCCCTGGACTCAGCAAAGGTCCCGGCAGATTGGAAAACTGCTAATGTAAAACCCTTATTTAAAAAGGGTAGTAGGCAGAAGGCTGGAAACTATAGACCAGTTAGCCTAACATCTGTGGTTTGTAAAATTTTGGAGTACATTATTAAGGAGACAGTAACGGGACATTTGGATAAACATAATTTAATAGGACAAAGTCAGCATGGTTTTATGAAGGGCAAGTCATGTTTGACAAATTTGCTTGAGTTCTTTGAGGACGTAACATACAGGGTGGATAAAGGGGAACCAGTGGACGTAGTGTATTTAAACTTCCAAAAGGCATTTGACAAGGTGCCACACAAAAGATTATTGCTCAAGATAAAAAATCACGGGATTGGGGGTAATGTTCTGGCATGGGTGGAAGATTGGTTATCTAACAGAAAGCAGAGAGTTGGGATAAATGGTTCATTCTCAGACTGGCAGTCAGTAACTAGTGGTGTTCCGCAGGGGTCAGTGCTGGGACCCCAACTCTTTACAATCTATATTAACGATTTGGAGGAGGGGACCGAGTGTAACATATCAAAGTTTGCAGATGATACAAAGATGGGAGGGAAAGTAGTGAGTGAGGAGGACATAAAAAACCTGCAAAGGGACATAGACATGCTAAGTAAGTGGGCAGAGATTTGGCAGATGGAATACAATACTGGAAAGTGTGAGGTTATGCACTTTGGCAGGAAAAGTCATAGGGCAAGCTATTATCTTAATGGCAAGAAACTGGAAAGTACTGCAGCACAAAGGGATCTGGGGGTCTTGGTGCACGAAACTCAAAAAGTTAGTATGCAGGTGCAGCAGGTGATCAAGAAGGCCAATGGAATGTTGGCTTTCATTGCTAGGGGGATAGAATATAAAAACAGGCAGGTATTGCTGCAGTTATACAAGGTATTGGTGAGACCGCACCTGGAATACTGCATACAGTTTTGGAGTCCATACTTAAGAAAAGACATACTTGCTCTCGAGGCAGTACAAAGAAGGTTCACTCGGTTAATCCCGGGGATGAGGGGGTGGACATATGAGGAGAGGTTGAGTAGATTGGGGCTCTACTCATTGGAGTTCAGAAGAATGAGAGGCGATCTTATTGAAACATATAAGATTGTGAAGGGGCTTGATCGGGTGGATGCGGTGAGGATGTTCCCAATGATGGGTGAAACTAGAACTAGGGGGCATAATCTTAGAATAAGGGGCTGCTCTTTCAAAACTGAGATGAGGAGAAACTTCTTCACTCAGAGGGTAGTAGGTCTGTGGAATTTTCTGCCCCAGAAAGCGCTGGAAGCTACATCATTAAATAAATTTAAAACAGAAATAGATAGTTTCCTAGAAGTAAAGGGAATTACGGGTTACGGGGAGCGGGCAGGAAATTGGACATGAGTCTAGGTTCAGATCGGTCATGACCCTGTGGGTGGCGGAGCGGGCCCAGGGGCCGTGTAGCCTGGTCCTGCTCCTACTTCTTGTGTTCTAATTCTGTGTTAGATTTCAGGAGATGGTTCTATGCACAGGGATTAGTGGAGACCTCGGGAACAGGCTGCTAGCTAGGAGTCCTTCAAGAGTAAATTGGGCCTGTTCCTGGCTGGGGTGGAGATCACCTCTTACAGAAGGTAAGTACTGCAGGAAACACAGGGACAGAGTGATCTCCTGGAGGAGTTTCGATCGCCTAGGTGGGTCAGAGAGGAATTTCCCAGATTTTTTCTCCCAAATTGGCCATTGGGTTTTTATCTGGTTTTTCGCCTCTCCCGGGAGATCACATGGGTTCGGGTGGGATGGAGAGTGGAGTTATATTTGAGGTTAGGATCAGATCAGCCATGATCTTATTGAATGGCGGAGCAGGCTCGAGGGGCCGATTGGCCTACTCGTGTTCCTATTTCTTATGTAGAATAGGGAGGGCAGCCATTGGCTTTACACAGAGTAACAAGGCCACTATGGTATCTTGCAGCAGAGGGGCAGATGACTGAGTGTTAGAAGAGAAGAGGAAATTGATATGAGCCATCAATATATCCAACAAGCTCTCCCTCACCCACTCCCTTGATCGTCCCCCACTCCAATTATTCATAGGGTCTGTTGCTTGGAGTAGATTGGCCATTCTGCCACCAGTGCAGATTCATTGATGACTATGTGCAGCCTGCTCTTTTGAGAAGACAAAAATACTTTGAGTATTAGGAGGTAACCCAGTGAGCACCTACATTGCACCTGGTGTGAAAGGGTGAACAGAGTATATACATAATTTTAGGGAGGTCACTTAATGAGTTGATGAGAAAACATAGCAGAACTATGTGAGTATTAAAAACCTATTCCTTTGTCAGCCACCAAGTTGGAGATGCATCTTGAGAAATTTAGGAGGCTGAGGAAGTGCAAGGTAGAGCCTATGGTTTGCAGGCTGTATTGCAGCTTACTGTGTTCTGAGTGCATGCATTGTGCAGCAATCTCCTTACTTTGAGTGGACACCCATCTGTTCACTGCCTTGGTGCTCTTCTCCAGTCTGGAGAACTTTTTTTCATTTGTTCTCATGAACAATGAACTGAGGAGTCAGCATTGACACAATTGGCCACCTCGTGTGACGCTAGGTTACTGTGGTTCTATTTGGAGGATGTCCCTCTGCTCTAAAATTGCCAATTTTGTCAGGGCCCCCTGCAACAAGACATTCATTCTCTTTTCACTGAAAGGGGCAGTCCTGTGAATTCCTCTAGTCATTCTTGGCCTTTAACTCAACCTCCAACAAAATATGCTGCCTCCCTGTAAGAACTGCTGTACTCCCGATTCAGCACTAGTCTAGGTGGAATGTTCTCTGCACCTGGGAAATCCGTGCAGGGAGCATTTTACAAATAGGCAAATTATGAATCTAAAGAATCCGATGGAATAGGCTACCTCACTAACTGTGCAGGAGCACCTCCGCATGCTGAAAAAGTGGACTATTTTTGGACTTGACTGTAGAATTGGCCCTATTATGTCCATATGCTACATTCAACATCAAGAATTAATACACTGAGCTGGTTAGTACAGTCAGGCATGCTGGGGCATTGCATAATTATTTCAGTGTACTGTGCTAAATACTGTGAATCAATATCTTTTTCTATTTATGCAAAACAAGAATGCAAAATAACATGGTGACAAGGCCAACCGAGGTGAGTAGGATTGATTTGAGTTTGGTAAGTTTCGAAATACAGCCTGAGTTAGGACATCAAATTGCTGATTTAATTTAATCTGTGTTTTACAGTTGTTAAATTATCCAGTTTGGTTTGTATTAATTTACATATACCTCTGACAAACCTGTTACATTTTAAAAATAATAAACTTGTGAATATTAATATGGCCTGTTAGTGATAAGCAAATGGGCCTTCAGTCAGGCATCCAGTTAATTTAATTGGAGCGAGCTCAAGCCCATTGAACCCTGAACCAGAATTGAACCATTCAAATCACTTTCCAATACAAAAATGAATGGGGAAAATATCTTTCAGTTGGGTATGCAGTTGGATAGATGTTTTATTTTTTAAAATGTGCCTCCTCCCTTGTGACAATATGGAAACTGCTGTTTTGCTGCTTTCTTGATGGTACCTGTTCCCAGACAGAGTTTTTACCTGTGAATTTCATTCCTGCCTTTCAGTGGCATATTAGTTTATGCAGATTAGTTGCTGCTTGTCTTAAGTCTGGCATTATTTGTGTCAAACATTTGTACCTGACATCAGTCGTCGGGAAAATGCTGGAATCCATTATTAAGGAGGTGGTAACAGGGCACTTAGAAAATCATAATATGATTAGGCAGAGTCAATATGGTTTATGAAAGGGAAATTGTGTTTGATAAATTTATTAGAGTTTTTTTTAGGTTGGGGTTGGGGGTAATATGTTAGTGTGGATAGAGGATTGGTTAACGGACAGAAAACAGAGAGTATGAATAAACGGGTCATTTTCAGGTTGGTAGGCTGTAACTAGTGGACTGCTGCAAGGATAAGTGCTTGGGCCTCAGCTATTTACAATCTATATTAATGACTTGGATGAAGGGCCCAAGTGTAATCCAGTATGGAAAGTGGTCCACGTTGTTCAAGGCCTTGTCATGGATTTTGATAATCGGGGGGCAGCACTGTGTGGCGGGGGGAGGTTGGTACTGTCAGCAAGGGCAGACGTCGATGACGAAGTCCAACACCGCTCTCAGTGTGCCAGTGCAGCCTTCGGTCGCCTGAGGAAGAGAGTGTTTGAAGACCAGGACCTCAAACCCAGCACTAAGCTCATGGTCTACAGGGCAGCAGTGATGCCCGCCCTGCTGTATGCCTCAGAGACATGGACCATGTACAGCAGGCACCTCAAAGCACTGGAGAGGTACCACCAATGCTGCCTCCGCAAGATCCTGCAAATCCATTGGCAGGATAGGCGCACCAACATCGGTGTTCTTGCTCAGGCCAGCATCGAAGCTTTGACCACGCTCAATCAGCTCCGATGGACGGGTCACATTGTCTGCATGCCCGATACGAGACTCGCAAAACAAGCGCTCTACTTGGAGCTCTGGCACGGCAAGAGAGCCTCAGGTGGGCAGAGGAAACGCTTCAAGGACACCCTCAAAGCCTCCTTGAAAAAGTGTAACATCCCCACTGACACCTGGGAATCCCTGGCCCAAGACTGTACAAAGTGGAGGAGAGGCATCCGGGAAAGCGCCGAACACCTCGAGTCTCTTCGCCGGGAGCAAGCGGAAGACAAGCGCAGGCAGCGCAAGGAGCGCACATCAACCCAAGCACCCCACCCATCCGCCCCTTCAACCACCGTCTGCCCCACCTGTGACAGAGACTGTAGGTCCCGCATTGGACTCATCAGTCACCTGAGAACTCATTTTTAATGTGGAATCAAGTCATCCTCGGTTCCGAGGGACTGCCTAAGCTCAAACTGAATGTATCCAGGTTTGCTGACGATACAAAGCTAGGTGGGGACAGTAAGCTGTGAGGAGGGCACAAAGAGTCTGTAAAGGGATATAGACAGGTTAAGTGAGTGGGCAAGAAGGTGGCAGATGGAGTACAATGTGGGGAAATGTGAGATTATACACTTTGGTAGGAAGAATAAAAAAACAGAATGGGCCTGAATTTGCGATCGGAGGCTTCCTGCGGGCGGATGCCTCTGATCATCAAAAAATCTATGCATTTACCTGGTGGTCCGGGAGATACGGAGGCTTGCGATCCTGGGCCTCTCCTGGTAGAAATGTGTAGAGGCCCACGTATCCCAGTGGCGCATGCAGTTCGCAAGCGCCCCTGGGATCACGTGGGCCGGCCCAACCAATGAAAGAAGGGAATCCCCATTCATACTTATGGGAGTTCTGTATGTACAAAACTGTTATAAGTATGAATAGAGATGACTTAAAAAATACACGAACACATGAAATAAATTTTTTTAAATTACATACATAAAATTAATTAAAATGACATTTAATTAAATATTTTAAACAAAAATTTAATTTTTTGAAAAAAAAAATTATGTTTTAACGGGGCTAATTATAACCTTATTGGACAGGGTTTTTAATGTTTAAATGAGTGATAACATTTTATTTTTCTATTTTTTCAAACTCTTATGCTGGTAAAAGCAGGCGTAAGAATTCCACGGCCTTTCAGCGGGCGGAAGTTGGGCAAATAGCGCAACTCTCCACCCGCAGAGGCCCATCTCCTGGGGATGCATGCACTTCGCATGCCTAAACCCGGAACTTGCACGGCCCCTACGGGCCCGCACACACCTCGTACACACCCATAGGGGTCGCAAAATACTGCCCAATATGTTTTGAAAAGAAACTTTTAAATGTTGGTGTTCAGAGAGATTTGGATGTCCTCGTACAAGAAACACAGAAAGTTAGCCTGTAGGTACAGCAAGCAATTAGGAAGGCAAATGGCGTGTTGGCCTTTATTGCAAGGGGGTTGGAGTATAAGAGTAAGGAAGTCTTGCTACAATTTTACAGGGTTTTGGTGAGACCACACCTGGAGTACTGTGCAGAGTTTCGGTCTCCTTATCTAAGGAAGGATATACTTGCCTTAGGCGGTACAACAAAAGTTCACTAGATTGATTCCTGGGAAGAGAGATTGAGTAGATTGGGCCTATACAATTTAGAAGAATGAGAGGTGATCTCATTGAAACATACAAGATTCTGAGGGGGCTTGACAGGGTAGATGTTGAGAGGTTGTTTCCCCTGGCTGGGGTGTTTAGATCTAGGGGGCATAGTCTCAGGATAAGGGGTAGGCCATTTAAGACTGAGATGAGGAGAAATTTCTTCACCCAGAGGGTTGTGAATCTTTGGAATTCTCTACCTCAAAGGGCTGTGCACGCTGAGTCGTTGAGTATATTCAAGGCTGAGATAGATAGATTTTTGGACTCTAGGGGAATCAAGGGATATGGGGATCAGGCAGAAAAGTGGAGTTGAGGTTGAAGATCAGCCATGGTCTTATTGAATGGTGGAGCAGGCTCGAGGGGCCATATGGCCTACTCCTGCTCCTATTTCTTATGTTTTTAAACACATCATTTGCCAAGAGTGATAATAGAGAACAAAGGAAAAACTGACTTACATGATCTGAATTTCTGATTGCCACTCTACTATCGCTGTCTGAGGTGTCAATAAAGCTACCGATTTTCATCGCAATCCGTATTAATTGTCATTGTCATCATTACAAATCTGACCCAAAGTACCGAAATACAATACTGTAGGGGTGGAATTTCCTGTGTATTTGCACCCAGAAGCCTGCAGAATCAAGGCTTAAAACAAATAGCTGGCCTAAAAGATCAAGTGCAAGTGTGTTACCCACTTAATTACACTATGACCTTATTTCTTCAATCTTTTTTGTCCGTCTATTGTTCCCTGCATCTTGGCTCATTATAATGGCTCTGCCCCAGTTTAAAGAGCCATGCATGCAAATTTCCTGCAGTGACACTGGCTCAAAATGGGTGTGCATGATATAGGCGCTGCAAGAAGAAATATCATTCCTCCAGTGTTTTATTGAGATATTTGAAGCGATTTTTGTTTTCACTTATCCTCACTGAGACCTGCACTGTATTCAATGGGCCAGAATTAGCAGTCAGTGTGACAGCATACTCTCAGAGTAAGCCATCATACCACCTTTGAAATGGATAGCAAGTTTGCGTATTCACTAAATCACGAACTTGCGATCTGTCAAGTTCCGACTGGACAGATGATCCGCACCGACATTGAAATCCTAATTGCTGGCGCAAAGTTGGGCTAATTGCCCAGCATTAACATATGAAAATTTTACGGCTGGTGCAAACAGGCACAGGGGCCGGTTTGCACAGCGTAAGGGAATACCTCCTGACAAGATAACTAAGAAATTGCACTCCATTCATTAAAAAGGAAGGTTAAACAGTAATACGAAGTGCTGAAAATAGCTTTCCAATTTGTACACAAAAAAAAGATTTGCTTAGACGATTCTGAAATGCATATTATGGAAGGTCAAGCATAGTTCCCAGAGACTATAGGAATTCCAGTGTGTATAAGAAAGCCGCACTTCAAACTTGCTTTGCAGAGAGAAAACTTCTCCAGCTCCACTCACAGCAGGTCTGGGGTCCGTCCTCTCTGGATGGAAGCGTTCTCACTGGAGAACACTTGGTTGTGTGCGGCCCAGAAGGGTAGTGGTGATTTTCAATCTAACGCATTGGAAATGTAACTTGCTCCAAATCAGTACTTTTTAAAAAGCAAAGTAGCACCAGAATTTCGAGCTATCCATGCTATTTTTTTGAAGCACCCCGACCCCCAAATCACAAATTTAAATATATTTTTGAAGTACTGAAGTTTAAATGGAGAATAGCCATATGCTCTCTAATTGTATTAGTGAGAGACCTTGGGGGGAAAATTTGGGTTTGTTTCTTTTGGGGCGCTAGCGCCCCGAAAAAATTAGCGCCCCTCCACCTGAAATTGAGTTGAAGCACCCCAAGCAGGAGGTGGAGTGCTACTGGAAGCGCTCCACTTCATTCTTGGGGCGCTACAACTGAATATCACGGAGCTACGTGCAACATAGAAACATAGAAGATAGGAGCAGGAGTAGGCCATTCGGCCCCTCGAGCCTGCTCCGCCATTCAATGAGATCATGGCTGATCATCCAAATTCAGTACCCTGTCCCTGCCTTCTCCCCATATCCCTTGATCCCTTTAGCCTTAACAAATATATCCAACTCCTTCTTGAATATATTTAATGAATTGGCTTCGACTGCCTTCTTTGGCAGAGAATTCCACAGGTTCACCACTCTCTGGGTGAAGAAATTCCTCCTCATCTCTGTCCTAAATGGCTTACCCCTTATCCTTAGACTGTGACCCCTGGATCTGGGCTCCACAACCATCGGGAACATCCTTCCAGCATCTAGTCTGTCTAGTCCTGTTAGAATTTAATAAGTTTCGATGAGATCCACCCTCATTCCTCTAAAATCCAGCAAGTACAAGCCCAATCGACCCAATCTCTCCTCATACGTCATTCCTGCCATCCCAGGTATCAGCCTGGTGAATCTTCGCTGCACTCCTTCCATGGCAAGAACATCCTTCCTCAGATAAGGCGACCAAAACTGCACACAATACTCAAGATGTGGCCTCACCAAGGCCCTGTACAACTGCAGCAAGACATCCTTGTTGCTGTACTCAAACCCTCGCTACGAAGGCCAACATACCATTTGCCTTCTTAACCGCCTGCTGCACCTGCATGCTTACTTTCAGCGACTGGTGCACAAGGACGCCCAGGCCTCGTTGCACTTCCCCTTCTCCCAATCTATTGCCATTTAGATAATAATCTGCCTTCCTATTTTTGACACCAAAGTGGATAACCTCGCATTTATCAACGTTATATTGCATCTGCCATGCTTCTGCCCAATCACCCAACCTGTCCAAATCATACTGGAGTTTCTCGGCATCCTCCTCACAGCACACATGCCCACCCAGCTTTGTGTCGTCTGCAAACTTGGAGATATTACATCTACTTCCCTTGTCCAGATCATTAATGGATATTGTGAATAGCTGGGGTCCAAGGATCGATCCCTGCGGTACCCCACTAGTTACTGCCTGCCACTCAGAAAAAGAGCCGTTTATTCCAACTCTTTGCTTTCTGTCTGCCAACCACTTCTCTATCCAAGTCAATACCTTGCCCCCAATCCCATGTGCCTTAATTTTACATGCTAATCTCTTATGCGGGACCTTATTGAAAGCCTTTTGAAAATCCAAATACACCACATCCACTGGTTCTCCCTTATCTATTTTACCAGTTACATCCTCAAAAAATTCCAGTAGATTAGTCAAGCACGGTTTACCTTTTGTAAAGCCATGTTGACTTTGTCCGATCCGGTCACTTTTTTCCAAGTGCTCTGCTATTACATCCTTTATAATGGACTCTAGCATTTTCCCCACTACCGATGTCAGGCTTACCGGTCTGCAATTCCCCGTTTTCTCTCTACCATCCTTTTTGAACAGTGGGTAACATTAGCTACCTGCCAATCCATGGGTACTGTTCCAGAGTCTATCGAATTTTGGAAGATGACCAGCAATGCATCTACTATTTCTAGGGCCACTTCCTTAAGTACCCTAGGATGTAGATTATCAGGCCCTGGGGATTTATCGGCCCTCAATCCCATCAATTTCCCTAACACCATTTCCCTACAAATACTGATTTCTATCAGTTCCTCCCTTTCATTAGACCCTATGTTCCCCGACATCTTTGTGTCCTCCTTTGTGAAGACAGAACCAAAGTATGTATTTAATTGGTCCGCCATTTCTTTGTTCACCATTATAAATTCCCCTGATTCTGACTGCAAGGGACCTACGCTTGACTTCACCAATCTTTTTCTCTTCACATATCTAGAAAAGCTTTTACAGTCAGTTTTTATGTTCCCTGAAAGCTTACTCTCATACTCTATTTCCCCCCTTTTAATTAATCCCTTTGTCCTCCTTTGTTGGATCCTAAACTGCTCCCAATCCTCAGGTTTACTGCTTTTTCTTGCTGCAGTTGTACAGGGCCTTGGCGAGACCACATCTTGAGTATTGTGTGCAGTTTTGGTCGCCTTATCTGAGGAAGGATGTTCTTGCCATGGAAGGAGTTCAGCGAAGATTCACCAGGCTGATATCTGGGATGGCAGGAATGACGTATGAGGAGAGATTGGATCGATTGGGCTTGTACTCGCTGGAGTTTAGAAGAATGAGAGGGGATCTCATCGAAACTTATAAAATTCTAAAAGGACTAGACAGACTAGATGCTGGAAGGATGTTCTCGATGGTTGGGGAGTCCAGAACCAGGGGTCACAGTCTAAGGATAAGGGGTAGGCTATTTAGGACAGAAATGAGGAGGAATTTCTTCACCCAGAGAGTGGTGAACCTGTGAAATTCTCTACCACAGAAGGCAGTGGAGGCCAATTCATTAAATATATTCAAGGAGTTGGATATATTTCTCAAGGCTAAAGGGATCAAGGGGTATGGGGAGAAAGCAGGGACTGGGTACTGAATTTGGATGATCAGCCATGATCGCATTGAATAGCGGAGCAGGCTCGAGGGGTCGAGTGGCCTACTCCTGCTCCTATCTTCTATGTTTCTGGCCAATTTAAATGTCCTCTCCTTGGATCTTATGCTATCCCTAATTTCCCTTGTTAGCCACGGTTGAGTCACCTTTTTTGTTTTATTTTTATGCCAAACTGGGATGAACAAATTCTGTAGTTCATCCATGCGATCTTTGAATCTTTGCCATTGCCCATCCACCGTCAACCCTTTGAGTGACATTCCCCAATCAATCCTACCCAACTCGCACCTCATACCATCATAGTCTCCTTTATTTAAATTCAGGACCCTAGCCTCTGAGTCAACTATTTCACTCTCCATCTTAATGAAGAATTCAATCATATTATGATTGCCCCGACCCAAGGGGCCTCGCACAACAAGATTGCTAATTAATCCTTTCTCATTACATAATACCCAGTCTAAGATGGCCTGATCTCTAGTTGGTTCCTCGACATATTGGTCCAGGAAACCATCCTGTATACACTCCAGGAATTCCTCCTCCACAGTACTGTTACTAATTTGGTTAGTCCAATCTATATGTAGATTAAAGTCACCCATGATAACTGCTGTGCCCTTATTGCACGCTTCTCTAATTTCCCGTTTAATGCCATATCTGACCTCCGCATTACTGTTTGGAGGTCTATATACCACTCCCACTAACGTTTTCTGCCCCTTGGTATTTCTCAGTTCTACCCATACAGATTCCACATCATCAGAGCTAATATCCTTCCTTTCAATTGTGTTAATCCCCTCTTTAACCAGCAATGCTACCCCACCTCCTTTTCCTTTCTGCGTATCTTTCCTGAATATTGAATACCCCTGGATGTTGATTTCCCAGCCTTGGCCACCCTGGAGCCATGTTTCCGTAATCCCAATCATATCATATTCGTTTACTTCTATTTGTGCCGCTAATTCATCCACCTTATTACGAATGCTCCTCACATTAAGACACAAAGTGTTCAGGCTTGTTTTTTTAACGCTCTTAGATCTTTTAGAATTATTATTTACTGTGGCCATGTTTGATTTAAACCCTTGATTTCTCTGCCTGTCACTTTTGTTTTTCTCCTTGTCTTTTGCTTTTATCCTTGTTTCCCTTTCCTCTGCTTCCCCGCTCAGGTTCCCAACACCCTGCCATTTTAGTTTAAACCCTCCCCCAGAGCATTAGCAAACACTCCCCTTCGGACATCGGTCCTGGCCCTGCCCAGGTGCAAACCGTCCATTTTGTACTGGCCCCACCTCCCCCAGAACCGGTTCCAATGTCCCAGGAATTTGAATCCCTCCCCCTTGCACCATTCCTTTAGCCACATTATCATCTGAAATATCCTTCTATTTCTACTCTGACTAGCACGTGGCACTGGTAGCAATCCTGAGATTACCACCTTTGAGGTCCTATTTTTTAATTTACCTCCTAACTCCCTGTATTCAGCTTTTAGGAGCTCATCCCGGTTTTTACCTATATCGTTGGTACCTATACGCACCACGACAACTGGCTGTTCACCCTCCCCCTCCAGAATGCCCTGCAGCCACTCCGAGACATCCTTGACCCTTGCACCAGGGAGGCAACACACCATCCTGGAGTCTCGTTTGCGGCCACAGAAACGCCTATCTATTGCCCTTACAATAGAATCCCCTATTAGTATTGTAGTGTCCGGGTATCAATAATACTCGGACTGTGGGAGAACAATACAACAGGTATTTACTGAACAGAGGGGAACTCAAGACTGAAATACAGAAGCCTGCTATGGCTTTATATACAGGGGTGGTCACTGCTGGTACTGCAGTATAGAATCAGTTCTTCTCTTAAAGGTACATACACAACAATTCCTTCCCTTTTAGATAAACAGTACATAACATTCATTTAACAATTAAATAATAACTAATTACAATTACAATTTTCTCTGCACTATATACATCAACTGAAATAATCATTTATAAGTTCAGCCTTTGAGGAGGCTTCCTGATCCTGACTGGATAGCGCCTTTCTCGAGTATCCTGTTCTTGCGGCGGAGTTGATTCTGGCTCATTGTCATTGGTTGGTTCGTCAGCTTCCAATACCACTGCTTTTGAGGTAGACGCAATCTGTACTTCGGGTTGATTACCAGGTGCACCTGCTCGTGGTATGGGTTTGGCTTGTTCCTGTGACTCTAGAATCTGGTCAGCATGGTGTCTCACGATGCTCTCTCCAACGTCCACTGTGTACATTAGTGGTCCCTGCTGTGTGCATATCGTTCCTGGCTGCCATTTTTCTGTTCAGTAGTCGCGGGCCAAGACTGGTTGCCCTATCTTGAAGCTCCTGGTTGGCTTCTCATTTATGTGCTGGAATTGCTTATCCTCAACATCTCGTCTTATGTTTGGTTTGAGCAAATCCAGGCGACATCTTAGCCTTCGGTTGAAGAACATTATGGCTGGAGCTTGGTTGGTGACTGCATGTGTCGCATTCCGGTAAGCAAACAAGAAATTATCCACCTTGTGTTGTAGTGGTATGTCGTCATTATGCATTGCCTTTATGGCGTTTAAAGGTCTGAACAAACCTCTTAGCCAATCCATTTGTGGCTGGGTGATATGGGGCAGATGTGTAATGCTTCACCCTATTATTCCTCAGAAACCTCCGGAAATCCTCTGACACAAACTGTGGCCCATTGTCGGAGCAAATCTGTTCTTGTAGTGTCCGTGTGTTGATAAAGACACTGAAGACAGGAGTTGGTTTATAGGTGTTTACTAAGCAAAGTCTGCGGGGGGGGTTCTAACAGATATACACAATATATAGGCTTATATAGCCCGAGTGGCAATTACCGGCATTACAGCACACCTGGGGCTCTTAAAGGCACATACACTACAATTCCTCCCCTTTTAGCTAACCAGTACATCATATTTTAAGTAATTATTAATTACATGTTATAAGAAAAATAATATACACATTGCTGTAGTTAATTAATTATAAGTCAGTCTCTAGGAGGCTTCCTGACTCGGTCCGGATAACGCCTCGGGGGTGTAGTACTTTCTGGTGGTGTAGTAGGTTCTTTTGGCAAAGCTGATTCGGCTTGAATGCCAGTGTCGGATTCATCGGGTTCCAGTATCACCGGATCGGAGGTAGATATGGGTATCTCTACTTCATCGTTAGACGTATAGAGTTGTGGTGTAGGTTGTCCCTTTTCGGATGACTTTATGATTTGGTCAGCATGGCGCCTTATTATGCTTTCTCCGATGTCCACGGTATACATCAGTGGTCCTAGTCGTGTGCAGATAGTTCCAGGCTGCCATTCCTCGGTACGGTAGTCCCGGGCCAACACTTGTTGACCTATCTGGAAGGTTCTAGTTGGCCTTTCATTCATGCCTTGAAACTGCCGGTTCTCTACGTCCCTTCTGATGTTGGGCTTGACCAAATCCAGCCGGCATCTTAGGTTTCTATTGAAGAACATCATGGCGGGAGTTTGTTTGGTAACCATATGTGTTGCATTCCTGTATGCGAATAAGAAGTTATCCACCTTGTGCTGAAGTTTTATGTCTTCATTACCCATGGCCTTTATGGCCTTCTTGAAGGTCTGGACAAACCTTTCAGCCAATCCATTGGTGGCGGGATGGTATGGGGCGGACGTGTAGTGCTTTACCCCATTGTTTTTTAAGAACTTCCTGAATTCTTCGGACACAAATTGCGGTCCATTATCAGAACATATCTGTTCCGGCAGCCCATTCCTGGCAAATATGGTCCTTAATACTGTGATGGTTTTTTCCGTGGTGGTGGAGGACATCTTTATTACCTCCGGCCAATTGGAATGTGCATCAACTGCGATTAAGAACATTGAGTCCATAAATGGACCAGCAAAGTCGATGTGCACCCTTTGCCAGGGAGATGAGGGCCACTCCCATGGATGTAGAGGGGCTTGTGGTGGAGCGTTTTGGACCTTCTGGCATCCTAGGCAGCTCTTGGTCATTTCTTCGATGTCTCCATCGATACCTGGCCACCATACAAACGCCCTAGCTAGGTTCTTCATTTTCACTGCACCCAGATGCCCCTCGTGGAGCTCCTTTAGCACTTTATCCTGGAGTTTGGGTGGAATCACCACTCTGGATCCACACATCAAGGTTCCTCGGCATACTGACAGCTGTTCTCTTCTTTGCGAGAATGCTGGCAACAGTGGTTCGCCATGTGCTGGCCATCCCTTCACTGTTAAATCGCAGACCCATGAGAGAGCCGGGTCATTTCTCGTCTCCCTTTCAATGGCAGAATTTGTTACTGGTAGACATTCCACTATGGTAGAGTGGAACATCTCTACTGGGTCTACTGTAGGTGCCTCTTCTACCATTGGCAACGGTAGGCGCGATAAACCGTCAGCATTCCCATGCTGTTTTGATCCTTTATATTCTATGTTGTATTGGTGTGCCCCTAGAAAAAGGGACCACCTCTGTAGCCTTTGCGCTGTCATAATGGGAACACCCTTTTTAGGGTTGTATATGGAGATGAGGGGTTGATGGTCAGTCAACAAGGTAAATTTTTGTCCGTGTAGGTAATGGTTGAATTTCTTCACTCCCCATACCAGGCTGTGTGCTTCCCTGTCGATCTGGGCATAGTTACGCTCAGCTGAGTTCAATGAGCATGACGCAAAAGCTATCAGCCGTTCTGAGCCATCAGGGAATTTATGGGATAATACTGCCGTAAGGGGATGCATCGCACGCCAGTCTGATTGGCAGTGATGGGTTGTAATGAGCCAAAACTTCTTCGGATGTGATTAAGTCTTTGCATTTATGGAAGGCACGTTTACAGCCTTCGTTCCATTTCCAAATCACTCCTGTTTGTAGAAGTTCATTAAGAGGGTGTAGAAGAGTTGATAAGTTCGGTAAAAATTTATGATAGTAATTTATTAATCCCAGGAACGACCTTAATTGTGAAACATTTTCAGGTGCTGGGGCTTTTATGACCGCTTCAATTTTTTCAGGTGACTCATGCAACCCTTCATTATTAATTATGTGGCCACAATATGATATCTGATTTTGGAAAAATTCGCACTTGGGGCGATTTGCTCGTAGGCCCCGTTCTTTCAGCCTAGTGAGCACCTGCTCCAAATTGGCAAGGTGCTCGTTGTCGTTTTCTCCTGTTACAAGGATGTTGTCTAGGCAGCATTGAGTCCCCGGAATCCCTTGCAGGACTTGCTCCATAGCTCTTTGCCAGATAGCTGGAGCTGATGCTACTCCAAAAACCAGTCGATTGTACTGGTACAGGCTTTTGTGTGTGTTTATCGTGAGATACTTTTTAGAGGCCTCATCAACCTCCATCTGTAGATATGCCTGTGCCAAGTCAATTTTTGTGAAACGTTTCCCTCCGGATAGTGAGGTGAAAATATCTTCTATCCTCGGAAGAGGATACTGTACTATGTGAAGGATCGGGTTTACAGTCACCTTGAAGTCTGCACAAATGCAAATTTTTCTCTGTTCTTCAGATTTATCATTATTCAATGCTTTCTTCATGACTGGAACGATGGGTGTTGCCCACTCGCTCCAATCTATTTTGGATAATATGCCTGCCTTTTCCAAATTTTCCAGCTGTGCCTCGACTGCTGGACGAATTGCGTATGGCACCGGTCTTGCCTTAAAAAATTTGGAAATTGCTGCATCTTCCACTTTTATTGAGGTGGTCATGCCTTTCAAGGTTCCTAGTTTCTCTTGAAACACTTCTTTGGCGTTGGCCAAGATGTCTTTTAATCGTTCAGGTATGATGTCATCATTGTTTTTTTTCTTACTGGTCACCGTCAGTGCCTGAATGGAGTGCCAGTCTAAACGCATCTTTCTGATCCATTCACGTCCCAACAACGGTGGACCACCATCTTGTAGAATGTATAAATACAACTTTTGTATTTCTGTGCCGTTGTATACAACAGGCACCCTTATTTTTCCTTTGGGGTATACTTTCTGCCCCGTATACGTTTTTAAGATAATGGATGTGTCTTTTAGAGGTATATGCGAAAATAGCCTCTCGTAATCCCGTCGATTTATTACGGTTAGAGCTGATCCTGTATCTAGGTCCATTTTAACTGGGGACCCTGCTATCGTGAGGGTAACCCAAATGGTTTGGTAATCATCTTTGGCAAGTACATTATGTAATTTGAGACAGCTTAGTCTCTTGTTTTCGGAGTTGCTATCGCTCTTCTGGTCTTCGGAGCTACTGTCCGTCATCATTTGTACCTTCCTGTACTTTCCTTTATTGATTTTTTTTTTTCTGTCTGTGGATTTATTTTGTCCAGATCGGCATACCCGTGCAATGTGTCCAATCTTTCCGCATTGCCTGCATGCTTTGTCCTTGAACCAGCAGTCCCTCTGGTTATGGGTGGATCTGCCGCAGCGATAACATCCATCGAAACCCTGTGCCATTTCATGGGTGCCGAAGTCCTGTGTCTTTTGTTGTATCTCTGCAGCTCCTCTTGCTGCTGCTTCGTATGATACAGCCATACTGAAAGCTTTGTCCAATGTTAAATCTTTTTCAGAAAGCAGCCTTTTTTGTGTTCCTTCACTTAAGAGACCGCAAACGAATTTGTCTCGAAGATAATCTGCTAGTCCTGCCCCAAATTGGCAGTACTTTGATAGCTTTCTTAATTCGGTTAGGTAATCAGCGTTACTTTCATTCTTGTGTTGATTTCTCTTGAAGAATTTGAATCGTTCCGCTATCAGCAGCAGTGTTGGGTTTAAGTGCTCCTGCAGGGTATCAACAATTTCTTTAAAATTCTTGTCCTTTGGTTTGGCTGGAGTGATTAAATTTCGTAACAGCCCGTATGCCTTTGCGCCCATTAGGTTCAGCAGTACTGAAGCTTTTTTTTCATCTTCTATTCCATTTGCAGTGCAATATACCTCTACTCTTTCCACGTATGTGGTCCAATCCTCTATTTCGCAAACAGAGCATCAATATTGCCAGAGTTAGGCATTTCAGAAAAGATATGGCACTTCCCGCGCTTTCCCGCCGCTGCTGCCGATGACAACGCTGTTTCCCGCGGTTTCCGTTCTTTTTTTAAATGTTTTTATTTACAGTTGGAGACTCGTTCCCGCCGGACTTTCTCTCCAGGTCTGAACGCTGACCTGCTTGCCGCGCCGGCCATCTCCCGAGTGCTCCCTCCCAGTCCGTTATTGCTTGCCTCCGATTTCGCTGCCTGTCTCAGCTGTAGAGCCAGCCGCTGGAGCCCCAGCCTGACGCCCAGGAAGGATTAGCGCAGTACCTGCCACCAGCTTGGCCAGCTGGTGAAACCACAGCTTCTCTCACTTTCTTGAGTCTTCTGGACGCCCGAGGAATCGATGTCCTTGAGGTGCTGCCGAATTGCAGGTAAGTCCGTTTCCACTTCGTCGCCACTGTAGTGTCCGTGTGTTGATAAAGACACTGAAGACAGGAGTTGGTTCATAGGTGTTTACTAAGCAAAGTCTGGGGGGGGGTTCTAACGGATATACACAATATACAGGCTTATATAGCCCGTGTGGGAATTACCGGCATTACAGCACACCTGGGGCTCTTAAAGGCACATACACTACAGTTCTGGCAAGCCATTCCTGGAGAAGATGGTCCGTAGGACTGCAATAGTTTTCTCCGTGGTGGTGGAGGACATTTTGATGACCTCTGGCCATTTTGAATGGGCGTCCACAGCGATTAGGAACATTGAGTCCATAAATGGACCAGGAAAATCAATGTGTACCCTTTGCCATGGAGATGAGGGCCACTCCCATGGATGTAGCGGGGCCTGTGGTGGAGCGTTTTGGACCTTCTGGCATCCTGTGCATCTCTTGGTCATATCCTCGATTTCTTTATCGATTCCCGGCCACCACACAAACGCCCTGGCTAGGCTTTTCATTTTTACCCCTCCCATATGACCCTCATGAAGCTCATTGAGCACTCTATCTCTCAACTTGTGTGGAATTACCACTCGGGACCCACACATCAAGGTCCCCCGGCACACTGACAGCTGTTCTCTCCTTGGCGGGAATGCTGGCAACAGTGAGTCGCCATGTGCTGGCCATCCCTTCACCGTCAAATCATAGACCCGAGAGAGTGTCGGGTCATTTCGGGTTTCCTTCACTCTGGAGCCCGCAGACAAACTTATCCCATAAGGTGTCTGCCAGTCCTGCTCCGAACTGGCAGTGCTTCGATAACTTGCGTAGTTCCGTGAGATAGTCAGCATTGCTCTCATCTTTGTGCTGGTTTCTTTTATGGAACTTGAATCTTTCTGCTATCAGCAGTGGTGTAGGGTTTAGGTGTTCCTGTAAGATAGTAACAATCTCTTCAAAACTTTTCTCCATTGGCTTAGCTGGGGTAATTAAATTCCGCAATAGGCCGTATGTTCTCGCGCCCGTCAAATTTAATAATACCGACGCCTTCTTTCCATCAGCCACCTCATTTGCCTCGCAGTACACTTCAATTCTTTCCACATACGTGGTCCAGCCTTCTACCTCGTTGTCGAAAGCAGTGATACTGCCACTCTTCGGCATCTTGAGTGGTTTTAAATGGCGCTTCCCACGCTTTTTCTTCTTCCCCAATGGAATAAAATGGCACCTCCCGCGTTTTTCCTTCTTCCCCAATGGAATAAAAAGGCGCCTCCCGCGCTTTTCCTTCTTCCCCTTGCTGCCACGCTGCTCCTAGCATTCTACAGGGTAATGGCGGCGACCCGCGGCTTCGGCGCGTATCACTTTTCCTTCCCCTCGTTCTATCCTCTCCACGCTGCCTGGTTCTTGAGCACCGACCGCACCCTGTGCGCTCCACCCTCTCTCTCTCTCTTCCTCCCGACGACGCTGCACGGCCCCTTTGCAGAGCCGCTCGATCGAGCCCGAGCCTGCCGCAGTCCGGAAGGGTCAGCGCACTACCTGCTACCAGCACGACTTGCTGGAACACTTCGACTGGGGAGCCAGGCCCAGCTCTCCACAGCCTCCCCTGCAACTCTCCGATGGATCCCTGGGCGGTTGCCCGCGGTCGACACCCGCCGTTCTGACTTCGACCTCCAAGAAGCTTCTCTTCAGGGAAAAGATCCCCGTGAGGTGATGCAGTACTGCAGGTGAGTTTGAACCTGCCCGTCGCCAATGTAATGTCCGGGTATCAATAATACTCGGACTGCAGGAGAACAATACAACAGGTATTTACTGAACAGAGGGGAACTCAAGACTGAAATACAGAAGCCTGCTATAGCTTTATATACAGGGGTGGTCACTGCCGGTACTGCAGTATAGAATCAGTTCTTCTCTTAAAGGTACATACACAACAAGTATAGCTCTCCCCCTCTTTTTCCTCCCATCCTGTGCAGCAGAGTCACCCCTGGTGCCAGGAAGTTGGCTGCTGCTGCCTTCCCCTGGTAAGCCATCCCCCCCATCAGTATCCAAAGCGGTATATCTGTTTGAGAGGGGGATGGCCACAGGGGACCCCTGCACTACCTGCCTGTGCCTAGTACTCTGCCTGTTGGTCACCCGTTCCCTTTCTACCACGTGCGTCGGCACATCACACCGTGGTATTGCAGGCCTCCCTCCCCTGATTAAAGGGGAGGGGGAGTTTTCAAGAGGTGTGCTGGGCTGTGCGATCACGGCCAGCACCCTGAAGAAAAAAGGGGAAGGGGGCAGGTGCTGGCAGTCGGCCCAAAGAAAATGTCCGCCTGACACCTGCCCTTTAAGTAGCGCCGCCACGGCTGCAAAAACACCCCCTGTCCCTGTTGGACATATCGTCCGGCAATAGGTCAGGCGGCACAAGCTAAGTTTGTGGCTGGGACACGGCGAAGGTGTCATCGCTGGCTGCATGGCGCTACCACTGCCGCTAACCTCCCGCTGAATTTCGCGGGAGACATTAGCGGCGTTGTGCCCGGGCGCTAGCAGATTTGCACCTCGGGGGGCGCTAACAAGAGGTGCAAATCAACCCAATTTTTGCCCCCTTCTGTTTGTTGCTTGGAATACTGGCCCAAGTGATCCCAGGTATTCTTCCGCAAACGGTGCGCCCCTGGATTCGTGGGCCACTACGCTGCCCTCTACTCCACAGCATCTGACAGCAACTTCTTGGAGGAGGGATCCCAGCAAGTAAGTGCACATTCGGTTCAGATGCCGGCAGCGTCATCCTTCATTACACCACCGACTGCAAAATCCGGGCCATTGTTTCTTTGAATGCATGTTCATGGCATCAGTATGAGTCATATTAAAAAATGCTGATTCCCAAAAGCAATCCTGTTCATTTTGGAACAAACTTACCAGTATTCAAATTGTCATTAAGAATACCTAAGAAACACTGTCCTGGAGTCACTTGTGTTAGTGATCCAGTAGCAAGGTTTAATCAGAAAAAAAAATTACATTATATCATCCTTACAGCAGCAGTTTATCTGATTCTGTCGCCACCTCATCCCAATTGCTTAACTCCCATCCGTCTGGCATGTGTTTGCAAATAAGCCCATATGAACTCTTTCACAAACTATATTAGGTCAAGGTAGTAAATGGGGAAAATCCTATATATATGTTGTATGTAAGCAGGATCTCACAAGAATAGTTGAATTGTTTTAAGAATGTTTTTTGTTGCCAAAAGGATCTCTGTCAGAAACTGTGGCCGAGAAATTTGGTGGGCTGCGCCACCAGTTATCGCCTAAAGAGGCCGCACAGTGGCTTTAGCGCCACTGGCCGCGCCTCCCGCGATATTTAGCTGGGGCGCTAATGGCGGCGTTAACCTGTTGCGCTGCGCCGCCTCCGATGACGTGATCGGTGTGCGCAGTGCCCCACTACCGCCCCGATCTCGATATTTGGCAGCGACCGCCTCTGTTGCGCCATTCGCAAATGGCGCCCGGTTCACGGGGCCTTCCTGTGGCGGCAGTGGCACAAATTAAGGTGGAGGTGTGGGGTGGCCGTTTTTTTCGGCAGCCACCTGCCAACACCTCCGTCCCCAGCCTCCTGATTGCCCCCCACGGCATTGACGGCTGTTTTCCGAGAGCCCGGCACTTCTCCTCGGTGCCAGGCTCTTTTGCCGGCACTCGCGATCTCTGATCACGCTGGTGCAGGCCCCGCCCCCTTAAGAATGGGAGGAAGGCCTGCAGTACCGCAGCGCGCCGTCGCTGCGGCACGTTGCACTGCGATATTCAGTTTCAGCGCCCTAAGAGGGACGCGGAGCGCCTCGAGCCTCGCCCCGTGTCCCTCTTGGGGCACTCAAGCTGAATTTCCGGTGGTCGCTACTGCTCCAAACGCTGCGCTAAATCCGGCACCCAGGCGAGCTTGGCGCCCCGTTTGCGGCTCCACCCAATTTCTCCCCCCGTGTGTCTGTACAGAACTGTATCTTAAAGCAAAAATTGTGAAGAGCTTTTTAAGTACTTCTTTGGTTTTCATTGTTTTACTGAAAGACCTTGCACTTATATAGTGCAACAATGTCATATTCTTGCACACCCCAAAGTATTTTCCAACCAATGGCTTACTTTTGAAGTGCAGTCACATGTGGGGTTTGTACATGACAAGGGCCCATAAACAGTGAATTATTGTATGACCAGATAATCTGCTTTTTGGTACAGGGAGGGGTTATCAGCTTCCTTTTCTTTGAGTAGTGCAATGGAATCTTTTATGTATAACCTGAGTAGGAAGTTAGTGCTCTGGTTTAACATTTCACCTGAAAGATACTGGCCATGAAATTTGGCTCCTTAGCGCCAGCTGATGAGGCCGATTTCGGTGAAAAAATGGCGGTCGTCTCGCTTCCGCCCACTTCCTGTGCAGAACGCACTGGCCGCTATTTTAGGAAGGTCGGCAGCGCTGCCATTGCCTGCGCATGTTGCAAATATGGTAATTAGTCAGATTGTGATGTCAATCAGCGTACAACGCTAAATTGATGCACGACCTGCTATTTTGGACTTTGCCACCCCTTTTAACGCCCTCTTCAAAGCATGCACAGCTGCACAACAGATCCCTCCACCAGCGTTTCTTAACGGGACACACACAACTTTGAGGTAAGTTTAGGCTTTTGTTTTTGTACTGGTTTCTTTACATTTTATGGAAGACATATAAAAATTTGTATGAAGGGAGTACAGCGAGTGCTGCTGGATGTTTGCAAGGCTTTGGCTCTTAAAGGAAGGCTTCTGAGAACAGCACTTGCTCTCAGTCCTGGGGGATCTAGTTGCAGTCCCCTTTGGGCTGCAGCATAACCTGGAGATGGAGCAGAGGCAACAAAGGGGGCAAGCTGCTCGCAGATGGAGGAGGAGGAAGAGGAGGGAGCAGAAAAGGAAAAAGCAGAAGAGGAGGAAACAGAAAGGAGACGACAACCCAGACAGCACCTTTTCTGGCCGGGATATCTGGGATCGAATCATCCGCCTGTGAACACAACCCCAATTCCCCTTTCAACATTTGTCCCACACCTTACCTTCCCTCTGTTACTGACCATCACAGTGTCCTCTTGGCTACAATGTTGAACTAAAAGCCACCACAAAGTAAACTTTCCAATCCAACTTTATCCATATATGCATCCAATATTACATCAAAAAATCAACTAATCACCCTTGTGCATTTCCTTAATGACTGTCTTACATCTGCTTTGCCTATCCTAGTGCTGTTACGCAGTGATACCCCAGTGGCTGCAGCATGACTGGCGGAAGGCTTCTGACTTTCAGTGGGGGAGACTGCAGATGACCTTGCAGGAGGACTTCAAGGAGCTGGTGGCTGGGATTGTGAAATCGAGTAACAGTATTTCTTCTTCTTCATTTTCCTCTCCCTCTTCTTGGTCAACCACTGGCTGGGCAGGCTGGATTTCTTGCATGTGTGAAATGAGGAAAGCACAAGGGTGGGGTTGTGGTTAGGGGAGGGGGGAAAGTAGAAGGTGCATGCTAACACCATGTGCAGCTTGTAAATCAGAAGATATTGTGGGATGAGATGGATGTGAGAAGGAGGATAACTTATGAGGTTACAGGCATCTTGTATTCATTCAGCCATGCCCCTGCCAAGAATGGCCAGCACCATCTCCTCCAAGGGGGTGAGGTGAAGCTAGGAATGTGAGGTGTGCCTCATGTTTGGTAGAGATTGTTGGTAGGTGAGTGATGGGGACGGAGGGGGAGGGGGTGCGGTCGTGCATTGAGCAGTGTGTGAGGCTAGTGGAGCAGTTGGTAGGAGACGGCTTTTGAAGATGCATTCACTGACCTTGACCACTCGCCTGAGGTCATGAAACTTCTTTGGGCACTGAGCCAGGTCTTTGGGGCACTTAAAAAAAAAAATCATCACCAGAAGGCAGCTCACCTTTAAGAGGTGCAGGCAGGCTAGCTTTAAATAAAGCTAGCCTCACGTGAACATCGAGAACAGCCTGTCAGCAGTACGTTCTGTGCTGGGTTGTGTGCTACAATCACTATAATTAGCAGGTAGCACGAATTTGATGTGCTGCCTGAGCTCCTTGCAATGGGCATGGGCATATCACGCATCGCGGTGCACACGCCCGTTTTTATGCGTTATCAAAATTCACTCCCAACATATCCAACAATGCAGCACTCCCTCAGCCTAGATCAGGTGCTCAATCATGGAGAGGGGCTGGAATTCTCAATCTATTGACTCAGGGCAAGAGTGGGAACAACTGAGCCAAGCTGACACTTACACGTGTTTATTTTGAAGATACATTATTGTCAGGTTTCTTTGCTTTGTAGATTCTCCTTCTTCCGTTTCGCGCCAATGCAGCTTATCTTCAGCAGTTTTCAATTCTTTAGCTGCCAATCAGTCCAAAGTTATGTGCCTCACCCCCATCATCACCCCATTATCACCAGCCTTGACATTTCTTTCAGGACTGTAGTAACTGCCAGTTTTGAACAATTAAAAATGCCTATGAAACATGCAGTATTGTTTAGCATAGGGAATCAGTACAATTTTCAATACTTGTGAACCACTACATACTGACAGGGGTACACAATACTACTAATTTCATGTGTTAACATTTGATCTTGAGAGAGGACTTCTGTATGGGCTGAAACTGCTTCTACACAAAGAAAGGATAATATACTTCTGTATTAGTCAAGAAAAAAGAAAGTGCTTGCATTTATAAAATGCCTCATTCTCAGGACATGACAAAGGACTTTACAACCAATGGTTCTTTTTGAAGTGTTGTCATTTTTGTTATGTAGGTGGTTCAGGAACAAGATTTTATGTAGCATTAATTTATGTTTGTGTTTGTTTTTCTTTCATAATAAAACATATTAAAAGCAGAAATGATGGTCAAAGAGCAGATTTAGGTAAGGTGCTTCCCAATGTGTTGCCAAACTTACAGATCCTGGGGAACTCTGAATTTATCTCCATAATTTGATCTGCAAACTTATAGTACCACTCGAAATGAAGCACTCTCAGCCCAATTTTATGATGTTTGAATAGTGAATGTTGTAAACCAGAATTAAGGCAGCATGTAGGACCACAACATTTCTGTATGCATAACATTTGAATCAAAAATATAAGCCAAGATGCTACCACGGTCCACAAAGGGCTAAACAATGCTGTTACTTTACATCAGGATCAGACTGAGGTTATGTTTCACACATAATAACCAGCATGCATCAATTCCCATTATTTTTATGGATCTGTAAACATAATATTTCAGATTTTGCTTTTATAAATACCTCTTACTATTTTTCATAGCTTCTTTGTTCTCAATATTGATGCAATATGTAGGCGGGAACTAATTGGCGCACCAACCTTGTTAATGGTACAATATGTGCAATTACTTTGTTTTCAACAGGTGACAACTGAACTTAACAATGAATGCACCAAAACCTTCAAAGGCACTTCGAGTGCAGCTCCAATGGCAGCTGGTATAATTGCATTGGTCCTTCAGGCCAAGTAAGTATTGTCTCGCATAAACTGTTCTGTAATTTAAAAATAGCATATATAGTACCAGTGTATTCCAAAACACTGGAGAAAATTCTGATGCTGGGATGTTAGAACTTAAGTTTTCTGTAAGGTGTTCTTGATCATGGTGTAAGGACTGTATAGTTCCAATGTAACACCATGAAACAATGTAGAAGTCCTTTCCTAGTTTGACACATGCTACTTTTTTATTCCTGTGAGCCAAAGTAGCAACTGCCCTCTTGTTATAATGTACAACCAACAATAACTTGTATTTCTATAGCGCCTTTCATGACCTCGGGATTTCCCAAAGCGTTTTGCAGCCAATGAAGTACATTTGAAGTGTAGTCCGTTGTAATGTAGGAACTGTGACAGCCAATTTGAGCACAGCAAGGTCCCACAAACTGCAACGTGATAATGACAGATAACAGATCATCTGTTTTGGTGATATTGGTTGAAAGATAAATATTGGCCAGGACAACGGGGAGAACTCCCCTGCTCTTCTTCAAATAGTGCCATGGTATCTTTTACATTCACCTGAGAATCGGTAAATGATAGCCCATACAATGCCATGTCTTTGAGACCAACTTTGATCACACCCAAAACAGACATCCAGGGTTGAAAGGTCCTGTCATCACAGCCCTGAAGATTAACAATTGCAGTGTCATTTTTTTGTTTCTGTTTTTAAGCTGCATCATCAGTACATCATTCATGGTTTTATTTTTATATTTGTTTGGCACGATTGGTTAGAATTCACTTTGTGGCACAGGTTTTGCCATAACCATTTTCTAAGAGGGAATAATTTAAACCAACTGGGTCATCTCAGTGAGAGATCATGTGTGTTTGTTACTTGGAGGAAGAAGAGATGCAAAGGACAGATGCCTAGAAGGTGAGATTGTACCAGAGGTGTACTTACCTCAAATAACAACAGAAAATGCTGGAAATACTCAGCAGGCCAGGCAGCATCCGTGGAGAGAGAAACAGAGTTAACGTTTCAGGTCTGGGACCCTTCATCATATATTGTTACCCTCCAACTCATATCTATCAAAAGGGCACTTTTCTGGCTTTGTCTGAGGAATTGTGTCTTTGTAGGCTGTACTTCACGAGAGGCTGTGACTGCGTTATGTCACATGCTACAAACTGACCTCCAGCCAACCTCCAATATTGGTGTGGAAATGCTAGACCATTGTTTGAGTCAGATAGAAGATTGCAAGGTTGGCTGCTAGATGACCAAGGCTACACAGTGAAGCTATGGCTATCAACAATTCTCAAGCAGCCATGAATCACCATAGAAAACAGTGCTTCAGATGGTTTGGCAAGTCGGGGGTGGGGGTGGGGTTGCTCCAATATAGATAAGCAAAGGTTGTCTAGATCATCATTATCTACTGCACAACTTTGTCATATAACAAGGCATAAGCATAGAGCAGATGGAGGACAAGAACAACTAATCCTCTTCCAGAATACAAACAACACTAACAGGAAGAAGCAGAAGATCTGTCTATTAAAGCATCTTTACACTTTACCAGAGTCATACACTGGGCTCTCATAAATAAGACCTTTTCATAAGCATGCCATTATCTCTATGTATTCACTGCTCCATGGCAAGATAAACCCTCACTTACACTGCCAAAATTGCTGCATCTAAAGTACTACGGATCCCACTCCTTCGCTTTGCTGAATTATTATCCAACTCCGTACCAAGGATACTGTTTGGACACAGCTGAATTGAAGTGTAACTAAATGCTAAAAGTGATGCGTGCATGTATCTAGCATTTAGCATTCTGATGTTTCCTATTTGGTGACCCTGTATGATTTGAGCATATTGTACCATGTATATTTTGAAAAAGTTAATTCATATAAGGAATTGATGGATAATCCAATTTTTGCTAATCTGGCGACATCTCTAAACATATTACTCACTTGCCATCAACTCCTTTGGGTGTTTGCATTGACGTGCCTTGCCGCCTCCTGTCAACCACACTACTGCTCTCCTTTCTGGACAGTTGCTTGGAGTGCCACAGAGGGTCACCATCCTCTGCTGCACTTGTTCCAATAGTATTTCCCAGGAAACATTTAAAAATGGTGCCTGGCGTGGTACTGCAGCATCTCTCGTCTCCTGTTGGGAATTGAAATACTTTGATTTATTTTCTAAATTTTACCACACATAATGCAACTCCCCTTTAAGGTTCAACTGCAGCATCAGATATCCAACCCCAGAATCAGTGAGTGCCCAGTGGGAGGGTATTACATCACTGAAACTATTAATAGTAGGCTTGCCCCGGAATAATTGGTGGAGTCAGCTATCTTTCATTCCATCAGACAGGAAACACGTCACATATAATGAATGCCTGGCCCACAGTCAAGACAGGAAAACCCGCATCCAGCATCTCAGCCCTAGAAATTCATATTGAGCATTAAAGTACATATTTAAAAATAAAATATGGTCCTATGTTTGGACTTGCTGGCATAAAGGCACTTTAGAAAGTTCTGTGGTGATAACATTTGCTGACAAGGTGCTAACACTAAATATTCCGATATAATGCTTCATAACATAACGCAGATGGTAAGTTAAGACATCCAGTCAGCAGACATCAGCAATAATCTCTGTTGAGTATTTAAGCAAGATAGAAATCCGGCTTGTGACTGCCTGTGTGTTAGCTTGGCTCAATTGGTATCCCTTTTATCCCTGGGTCAATAGGTTGTGGGTTCAAGCCACACACCAAGCTTGAGCTCATAATCTAAGCTGATGCTCCATTGCAGTACTGAGGGAGTACTGCATTTCTGGAGATGCCGTCCTTCAACTGAGGTGTTAAATTGAGAACCAATCTGCCTATTTCAGTGCTCAAAGAGAACTTTAAAGATCCCAGGATACAATTCCAAGAAGATCAGGGAATTTGCATGGTATCCTAGCCAATATTTTTCCATTGAATAGTACCGAAAGTGGATTGGCTGGTCATTCATCTCATGGCTGTTCGTGGAACATTGTTGGCACAGAATGGATGCAATTTTTGCCTACGTAGCAACAGTCACTGCACTTCAAAAGTGTGTGTTATAGACTGAGACATTTTGACTTGAAAGATGCTGTATAAATTCCAGTATTATATAAGCCTTAACTTGTTTGGCAATAAAAGTAAGTTTGGTGTGTAAGTACAGCAAATCAGGAATTGGATATAAAAACAGAAAATGATTGGAATACACAGTAAGTCAGTCAGTCTCTGTAGAGAGCAAAGACAATCATTGTTTCTGGCAGGACACATCTGAAGAAGGGCTCTATTCAAAATGAAATAT
This sequence comes from Somniosus microcephalus, assembly GCF_052327205.1. Classification (NCBI taxonomy): domain Eukaryota; kingdom Metazoa; phylum Chordata; class Chondrichthyes; order Squaliformes; family Somniosidae; genus Somniosus; species Somniosus microcephalus. Next base: position 152,847,523 of record NC_140996.1, read on the forward strand.
CAACCCATCTTTTCTTTTCACAGATGCTGGCTAACTTGCTTTTGATTTCCAGCACTTTCTGTTTTTTGTTTCAGATATCTAGCATTTGCAAATTTGTTGCTTTTTATTTGATCAGTAAATAGAGTCTGGTACAAAGAAAACCAAGAAGCCCAGATTCTCTGAACAGGTTGTGGCCCTGATTAGGGAGGGAGCAACTGCCAGAAGTCCTCGGTGTCTGAAAGAGGAATAGATCCACCAGATCTACATACAGGTAGGCAGGAAGGAGTCTCTCAGAAGGAGCACAATCTTCAAAAATAAGACGAAATGGCCAGAGTTCAAAAAGGTTAAATGATATCAAAACCAGCAAGGAAAAGGTTGCAATCAACCACCAAGCTAGGAAATCAACTGGTTGAGAACCTCAGGAGAAAACGAGCACAACGATGCCGAATTTCGGGGACCAATTCCTGAAAAATGTTCAACGTGAAATTTGCTTCAGGCCATTTTCAGCCGTTTGAGGCCGCTGCCTAAAACAGACATTAGACCCCTTGTATAGGCTAATGACGGACCTAACGCCTGTTTTAGGACCCCTGTGGGAAATTGCCTTGCCTGCTCTGCTCATGTTTTCTAGACATGGATGCGGTGTATCCAGCGACTGCCAATGAAAAGGTAAGTTTAATTATTGTTTTTAAATTGATGTGGAAATGAGGAGGAGCAGGAATGGCTCCACAGCACTTCTGCCAGCTGCTGACGGCTATGATATGCTCCCCTCCTGCTAGCTTCCACCCCCACCTCCCTGGGACTTGCTTGAGGGTGGCTGCCAGCAACGGAGTCAGCCCAAATTCGATTCTTCAGTTGGGCGAGCTGCCTGTGGAGGCACAATAGGTGCTGGCAATTCACCGCCATATTTTGGATAAGGTCCGAAGACTAATTTCATGTGATCCTCGAGCCTTTGTCTTTGGGCACAGGGTTTGACGCTTGAAAACTGGCCAAGATGGTTGGAGTTTTTTATGGTAATCTAATGATGATGGCAAATCGTTCTAGTAGGATATTTTCACAACTTCCCGTAGTGGTATTAAGCCCTCAATGAAGATGAGTCAAGGCACTTGTTTGTGAGGCACAGAAATCAATCAGTATCACTGCTGCCTTTATCTTTATCACACCCCAAATTACACATTTGGATGTGAATCTTTCCAACAATGATACAGTTCCCATGAGGGTATCAAATGGGTCACAATTAGGAACAAGTAGGCACTCAGTGAGAAGAAGTACAAGGGTTTCACAGGGTAAAACAACAAAATATGTGCAATAGGAATACACATGCATTGACATTTTGGAAGATAAATGATTTTGCACTTAATTTTGTGCATTTATTTCACTAATTGATGTTGTTTTCGTGAAATGAAAGTTTGGACATAATGAAAATGAGGTGTTTATAAATTGGTTCACAGTCATTTGGTGTAATTATGCATAGCAATCATGTTGATATAAGTGCAGATGCTACCAGAGTGTAATAGGTGAGTTGATATCAGTCAAATGAAATGAAACAGAAAATGTAGCTGGCTGAGGTCACATTGGCAGGAATGCATCACCAGATCCCGCAAAAGTAATCTGGGCCACTGCCGTCCAGCACCACCTCCTCACTCTCCCCCAAACTTAAATTGCTGGTGGACAGGGCAGTCCAAGACCGGTAGGCTTCAATCCGGCGAGCTGCATCGAGATGCACATTTGATGCTACGCAGATCGGCAGCCCAATGTAAACGAGGCTGGGGCCTTAAAATCACGGCTACTTCCGCTTTCGTGTGCAGGCAACCAGCCAGAGTGCGCTGTCAGTGAGTTGCCCAAAAGTCAAAATCAACCCCCTTGACCAGTAAATTTTCTTTCAAAGGGTGACCAGCCTTACAAACAGCTCCCCTGTGTACATTATATAGAAAACCCCATACATCATAAGCAGCAAGTGTGAATACACCATACAGTGAAATACATTAGAAAGGGAAATTAATTATTTTAATATCACAATTCTAGGAATGGAGACATTTGAATATTAGCAATGAGTTCAGAGAGAAGATTAGATATATTTTATTTGAGGCCACTGAAGCTCAAAATTAAAAGTCTTACATCTTGACAACCTGTAGAACTCTGGCTCAAAATACCAAATAATTTCTCTAAATCGGGAATCACATTTCACATTGGATAAAGGCACAGAGCAGAACATTTGTGTCACAGCTGGTAGGATGGGAGAATACTAAGAAACCTGGCCTTAATAATTACCTTTCAGGAGGCCAACTGACATAGGTGCACGTCTGAATCATCAATTTAATAATGTGACTGAGGTCAGGTGATATAAATCCTAACTCTCCTGAAAAGTTCTTTTGGTTGTTAGCCTATCTATCCCTATTATCAGTGGTTCAACAGTTAAATTCATTTCAAATCATTTTGATGCAAATTTGTGATTTGAAGGGGAGAAATTTAGAAAACGACACACATGGAGGGATAGTCCTCTGCATTTGTGACAAAACCATTGTTAGGCCTGAAAATGTCTGTGACTTCTCAAATAAAACCAAATCATGATCATAAAATATGTCCAAAAGACACATCTCCTTCAAAAATGGGCTCTTACCAGCTGTTACTTAATTTTTCTAATGTTAAATTATCTTTATGATTATTATTGGAAATAAAAGATTACTGAACTACAGTTATGATTTATCTGAGAAAAGTGTTCTATTCTGTTTCCCAAAAACTACAAATACTTGAAGTTTTTTTGTTTGTACATAGTCCAAATCAGAAATGTTGAATGTGTGGGCTGGGAATTTTCTCCGGGGGGTTCACCACCAAAGGAACTTCTGGCCACTACCCCAACATTGTCATGACCCTGACCCCTTTTCCAGGTCAGGACCTTATCTGAGGAAGGATGTTCTTGCCATGGAGGGAGTGCAGCGAAGATTCACCAGACTGATACCTGGGATGGCAGGAATGACGTATGAGGAGAGATTGGGTCGATTAGGCTTATACTCGCTGGAGTTTAGAAGAATGAGAGGGGATCTCATTGAAACTTATAAAATTCTAACAGGACTAGACAGACTAGATGCAGGAAGAATGTTCCCGATGGTTGGGGAGTCCAGAACCAGGGGTCACAGTCTAAAGATAAGGGGTAAGCCATTTAGGACTGAGATGAGGAGGAATTTCTTCACCCAGAGTGTGGTGAACCTATGGAATTCTCTACCACAGAAGGCAGTTGAGGCCAATTCATCTATATATATAAATCGGTACATCTGTCTGTCTGTCTGTCTGTCTGTCATTCTGTCATTCTGTCTGTCATCGCCTGTGCGTCTGTCGGGCTATGCGCTCGAAAGTTACAGGGCGTACCTACGCGCGCGTTACCTCCAAAGAAAGCTTACGCTTCCGAGACGGTTTTAAGCGTATTTACGTTTCGGCCGAGCTAAAATCGCACCCGCGGTATCCCAAAAACCTTCAACGTTCCGCTCATTAGCATCTCATTATCCGCTCATTAGCGACAGAGTGACCTCGAGCTCGACCAATCGTACGCCAGGTTGCTGGCGTGTGCCGCCGGCCCAATCGGTGCATGTGTGGCCGGGCCTTATCGTTCTGAACCGAGGTGAGTCGCCGCCATCTTGATTCCAAACTTTTCCTTTCTTTTTCCCGCTTTCTGCGTCTTAAAAAAAAACGTTGCTTTTAAAACACATATTGTTTTTAAAAAAAATGATTTAGAAAGTAATTAACTTATCTAATCTCATTAATTTTCCTACCTTTCCCCGTTTTTCCAGGTAGGCCTAGAAGCCTCGGCGTCTCCTCCGCACCCACGCCCGAGCTAGGCACCTCCCGGCCCCACTCGAAGGCTGGAGGGCCGAGCCTCAGCCCAGCGCCGCTAGGGTGCGCGCGCAGCAGGAGCTGAGACGCGGCGTCTCTCTCTGGCTCGGCCGGGGGGCGTGGCTTGCTGAGCGTCCAGCGTCACCCTGGCAACCGGCCCCCCGGCCGTCTCGCACAGCCGCAATCGGCGGTCTTCACCTCGGGGGGGGGGGGGGGGCCGCGACCCTCGGGGGGGGGGGCCGTGACCCTCGGAGGGGGGGCCCCGACCCTCGGGGGGGGGGGCCGCAACCCTCGGGGGGGCCGCGATCCTCGGGGGGGGCCGCGCACGCAGCAGGAGCAGCTGAGACGCGGCGTCTCTCTCTCTGGCTCGGCCGGGGAGCGGGGCTTGGTCAGCGTCACGGTTACCCTGGCAACCGGGCCCGCCGGCCGAGCCAGAGAGAGATGCCGCGTCTCAGCTCCTGCTGCGCGCGCAATCGGCGGTCTTCACCTGGGGGGGGAGCCGCGACCCTTGGGGGGGCCCCGCCCTCCTTTCCCCCTCCCCCTCCCCCGCCCCGCCCTCCCCCCTCCCCCTCCCCCCACCCCCTCCACCCCCCCGCCCTCCCCGCCCCGCCCTCTCCCCCCCTCCCCCCTCCCCCTCCCCCCTCCCCTTCCCCCCTCCCCCCTCCCCACCCCGCCCTCCCTCCCCCATCCCCTCTCCCCCTCCCCCCCTGCCCTCCCCTCTCCCCCCTCCCCCCTCCCCTCCCCTCCCCCTCCCCCCTCCCCTCCCCCTCCCCCCCTCCCCTCCCCTCCCTCCCTCCCCCGCCCTCCCCTCCCTCCCTCCCCCGCCCTCCCCTCCCCCCTCCCCTCCCTCCCTCCCTCCTCTCCCCCTCCCCTCCTCTCCCCCTCCCCCCTCCCCTCCCCTCCCTCTCTTCCCCCCAGTCGCTCTCTCTCTTCCCCCCAGTCGCTCTCTCTCTTCCCCCCAGTCGCTCTCTCTCTCTCTTCCAACAACAACATGCCCTCGAAAAAGCCTCGGCACCGCCGGGCACTTCAGCTAGTCTATATATATAAATCAGTACTTCTGTCTGTCTGTCTGTCATTCTGTCTGTCTGTCTGTCATCACGTGTGCGTCTGTCGGGTATGCGCTCGAAAGTTACAGGGCGTACCTACGCGCGCGTTACCTCCAAAGAAAGCTTACGCTTCCGAGATGGTTTTAAGCGTATTTACGTTTCGGCCGGCCTAAAATCGCGCCCGCGGTATCCGAAAAACCTTAACATTCCGCTCATTAATATCTCATTATCCGCTCATTAATGACAGAGTGACCTCGAGCTCGACCAATTGTACGCCGGGTTGCTGGCGTGTGCCGCCGGGCCAATCGGTGCGTGTGTGGCCGGGCCTTATCCTTCTGAACCGAGTTAAGTCGCCGCCATCTTGATTCCAAACTTTTCCTTTCTTTTTCCCGCTTTCTGCGTCTTAAAAAAAAACGTTGCTTTTAAAACACATATTGTTTTAAAAAAAAATGATTTAGAAAGTAATTAACTTATCTAATCTCATTAATTTTCCTACCTTTCCCCGTTTTTCCAGGTAGGCCTAGAAGCCTCGGCGTCTCCTCTGCACCCACGCCCGAGCTAGGCACCTCCCGGCCCCACTCAAAGGCTGGAGGGCCGAGCCTCAGCCCAGCACCGCTAGGGTGCGCGCGCAGCAGGAGCTGAGACGCGGCGTCTCTCTCTGTCTTGGCCGGGGGGCGGGGCTTGCTGAGCGTCCAGCGTTACCCTGGCAACCGGGCCCGCCGGACGTCTCGCACAGCCGCAATCGGCGGTCTTCACCTCGGGGGGGGGGGCCGCGACCCTCGGGGGGGGCCCGCGCGCGCAGCAGGAGCAGCTGAGACGCGGCGTCTCTCTCTCTGGCTCGGCCGGGGGGCGGGGCTTGGTCAGCGTCACCGTTACCCTGGCAACCGGGCCCGCCGGCCGAGCCAGAGAGAGACGCCGCGTCTCAGCTCCTGCTGCACGCGCAATCGGCGGTCTTCACCTCGGGGGGTGGGGGGGCCGCGACCCTCGGGGGGGGGGGGCCGCGACCCTCGGGGGGGCCCCCCGCCCTCCCTCCCTCCCTTCCCCTCCCGCCCTCCCTTCCCCCCCTTTTTCCCCCCCGCCCTCCCCCCTCCCTTCCCCCCCGCCCCCTCCCTTCCCCCCGCCCTCCCTTCCCCCCGCCCTCCCTTCCCCCCTGCCCTCCCTTCCCCGCCCTCCCCTCCCCCTCACCCTCCCCCCTCCCCCTCCCTCTCCCTCCCCCCTCCCCTCCTCCCTCCCCCCTACTCCCCTCCCCCCCCACCCTCCCCTCCCCCCTCCCCTCCCTCTCTTCCCCCAGTCGCTCTCTCTCTTCCCCCAGTCGCTCTCTCTCTTCCCCCCAGTCGCTCTCTCTCTTCTCCCCCAGTCGCTCTCTCTCTCTCTTCCAAAAACAACATGCCCTCGAAAAAGCCTCGGCACCGCCGGGCACTTCAGCTAGTTAAATATATTCAAGAAGGAGTTAGATATATTTCTTAAGGCTAAAGGGATCAAGGGATATGGGGAGAAGGCAGGGACAGGGTACTGAATTTGGATGATCAGCCATGATCTCATTGAATGGCAGAGTAGGCTCGAGGGGTCGAATGGCCTACTCCTGCTCCTATCTTCTATGTTTAATGCACATAGAGGGCAGACTCCCAGCTAGCACCAAAAGGAGGAAGGGTTAAATGGTCAGAACCGGCACAGACAAGATGGGCCGAATGGCCGCCTCCTGTGCCGTAAATATCTATGATTCTATGAAAGCTCTGAAGATTTTTTTAAAAGTTGAACAACAACAATAACTTGCATTTATATAGTGTCTTTAACACTAAAAAAAGGTGCTGGTGCTTCACACAGGCATAATCAGAAATAAAATGATGCCAAGCTCATGAGGTAGATATTGAGAGACATCACCAATAGCTTGATCAAAGAGATGGGCTTTAATGATGGTTTTAAAGGAGGAGAGGGAAGTGGAGAGGCAGAGGAGCTTAGGCAGGAAATTTCAGACCAGAGGCCCAGGTGGTTGAGGGCACAGCTGCCAATGGTGGGGCTAAGGGAGGGGGAAAAATGCAACAGAGGAATGAAGAGCTCAGAGTAGGTCATCGAGGACAGGGGTGATGGGTGAGTGGGATTTGATGCGGGATTGGATTCAGTCAGCAGAGTTTTGGATGAGCTGAAGTTCTTGGAGGATGGGGGGTTGGCCAGGAGAGTACTGAAATAGTTGAGTCTGGAGGTGACAAAGGCATGGTTGAGGAGTTCAGCAGCAGATAGACTGAGGTTGGGTCATAAATGGCGATGTTACAGAGATGGAAGTAGGCAGTCTTTGTTATGGAGAGGATATGGGATTGGAAGCTGAGCTTGGATCTTAATAGGACAGTGAGATTGCACAGAGTCTGGTTTAACCTGAGGCAGTGACTGGGCAGAGAGGGGGATCGGATCGATAGCAATGGTACGGAGTTTGTGTCGGGGGTGAAAGATGATGTCATACAAGGATTTTCATGATTAGAGCAAACAAGAGGAGCCTTAAGAGAATGAGAGGAGCTCACGATTAGGACCTTTGTCTCCAACATTCTTCAGAGCAAGCTTACTGCCACTGTTCCAGGTCCAATTGCTACCCATCTCCTGGTGGTCCTTGGGATAAACAGCAGTAGAAGGAGAAGGCAACAAAATCCACCCTCCCCCAACCCCATGCTGTCATTTCCATGCATTAGGCTGGTAAGGAGCAGCTAGCTGATTTCTCTGCACTGGGGAAGGGAGGGAAATTTAGAGCGGTGCTAGTATGAGTGGAGATGCCTCCCAATCCCATTTGCCTTTAGATATTGTGGGCAGTGATGGTTTGTGTGCACCCTTCAGATCAGTGATCATACAAGTTTGATTGTAAAATCTCCTTACCATTTTTGCAACAAGAGCAACTTTGGTGTGTACGCAAGAAAATCTCTCAGTGCCATCAATAAGAATTTTATAGTGCTTCCTACTGACAATCCTGAACATAATAAAACAACTGGAGGTAAAATTTAAGCAGCAGGATAGTTGTAGATCTTTATCACACAATTTTGGGCAGTATAGTGAAGGAAAATTCAGCCCATGGTTTCTTTCTCTACCGGTGTGCTTTCAGTGCTTCTCCTTACAAAGTCTCTGAAGAAATAATATTTCCTTAGAAAGCCAGACTGTAATTCCAACATACCATAATATTGTGGCTCATATGCTTATAAAATTGGTAGCAAAATTAAAAACACAAATGGATCAAGTAACACAGGCAGTAGAAACATCTTTGCTTCGAGTTAAGCTTTTGCTCCTTTCTGTGACCATTTCATCATGTTTTGGGTAAATATTACTATAGTACATATTATCTCCTCATGCAGCAGTTTCTGGCAAGAAAGTGATGATTGCACTCATTAGCTAAAGGATATCGGCACTGGTCCAATGAACACAGATCTGTCTACTGATTTCAGCTACAAAATAGCACTGGGATTCACAAGCTTGACATTGTGGGTGTGAGAATAATAAAACTGAACTCCATCTTTAGCCTAGTTGCCATGGATGCAGTTAGAGGTCATAGTGGCAGCTGCTAACTAGTTGCCATTTTGCCGGATGCTCCCCTCCTGCTATGTGTTTTCTTGCACCCTGGTTTCTAAAGGTTTCATGGTGTTTAATTCCTCCTTCTTATTTGGCATATGTACCTATTGAAAAGCATGATGTGTTTCCTCTACATGGAGATTTACTGTCAGCAGTGATGGCTGTTTTGGTGCTCCCTTGAGTTCAGGGATTTTACAAGTCTGATTTTAAAACCTGCCTTAACTTGTTTAGCAACAAAAGCAAGTTTGGTGTGTACACAAGAAAATCTCTCAGTGCCACCAATAAGAATGTTATAGTGCTTCCTGCTGACAGTCCTGAACATAATAAAACAACTGGAGGTAAAATTAAAGCAGCAGGATAGTTGTAGATGTTTATGTGAAACGAAGAGTTCATCAAAACCAAATGTCCCTCAGCATTTCTAATAATTATTAACAAATCTTAAGTACATTTTATGTTCACATTTAGTCAAATTGATATCACAGTTAGAAGCAAAATAAAATGGAATGTCTGGATAACTTTGAAAGTGTTTATATCAAATGTGAGAATTCTGGCCTAGTTTGTGGTATAAGATGAAATATGGTTTAATGTACTGGAACAATAATTGTATTAGATTTAATGCCCATTCCTGGTAAAAGGTTAGAACATCCAAATATTTTACAATTAAAAAAAATCAGATATTTCTTTTTCCCTCCCCTCTCCTTTCTCTTGAAAGAGGCAACTTATGTTGGGACGCAAATATCTCACCCAAGTAGTCCGTGAGAGTTTAGATAGGGAGTGTCATCAGGCTATCCAACCGTAGAGTGGGAGGCACATTTAACTCTGGTCCTGTCCTCAATTGATGCCCACACAAAAGCACTTTCCAACAGGAGTCACAGGAAAGCAACTGGGAGTAGAAATGATAACCGATTCTTCCTGTTCCTGGTCAGGTACACTGAGATCAATTGCTGTCACCCCACTGCTGATATTTGTGTATTTTCTACATCTCAGACCTATTATTGTTCCAAGAGGATGCTCTCATTTTGTAAAACATAACATGGTTCACCTAAAGGAGAGTTTTCATGCAGATTCAGATCATGGAACTGTCTGCTTAGAAACACTGAAGTCTGCCTCCATAATAATACATATACAGCAAGTTTGATTTTTTTGGAAATACTCCGTCTTTTTAAAAATATTATTGGAAAAGAAGGAACATGAGCTCTTGGATGGCCCTCTCCTTGATATACCCTTCCTGCTGTCCCTGTTATTTTTTTGTGCCGCACCCAACATTCCAGCCCTGACCACATGGTGCTCCCAACGTGTCATGCATTACATGTCAGCAGTGCCACAGAAATATTTGAATGAACTGCCCTTGCATTATTGTACAAGGTCAGTTCATTTCAGCAAAGGCACAGGCAGTACTTGATGAGAAGCAGTCCCAGCGCAGTGAACTGCATAATCAATCCCTAGGTCTCACTTCGCAGAAACAGCAATTGTAATAAGAACAGTTATAAGACCCTTTCTTGGAAAACCATATTAACAACAATAACTTATACTATGGAATACTTTAACATAAAAAAAATTCCAAGGGGCTTCACAGAGGAAGGAAAAGAAAAAGCAAAAGGTGACTAAAAGCTTGATCAAAGATAAATTTTGAGAAGGCTTTTGAAGATGGGGATGAAGATGGAAAGATGTAGAGAGGAGCTGGGTCGAGACAGCTGCAAACTCTGCCACCAATAGTGGAGTGAAGGGGGAGATGCAAGAGACACCAAACTCAGAGGACCAGTGGATGAGGGAGAGGGCATATGGCTAACGAAGGTTGCAAATGTAGGGTGGTGCAAGGCAATGGAGCGGTTTCTAGATGAGAATAAAGGTTTTAAATTTGATGCATTGGGGAATAGCATAACAATTAGGTCAGTGAAGATTGGGTTGTAGGATAAGTGGGATAGGAAGTGGATTGTCGAGTTTTGGATGATTTGCAACTTATGGAGGTCAGCAAGAAGGACATTGGAGAAATCATGTCCTGAGGTGTGGACAGGGTTTTTGGAAGTTAGCTCTGAGTCAAACCGAATGCCGGGATTTGGTATCAAAAGGTATCTTTGTTCAACCAGGGCTAGAGTCAGTGGCAAACATGTGCATTAGAGATAGTGTTTGTGGAAATATTAGCTTTTGTCTCCCCAATATTCAATTGGAGGAAATTGTTGCTCAACTGTCAGACAGTCAGTCTGATAGCACAGAGGTGGTCATGGGTAGTGGTGTAAAGGTGGAACTGTCATTAGCTTAGATATGGGAGTGACCCAAAGCCTGCATACAATGTTACTGGGGAGTAGCATGCATGAGAAGAAAGAGAGGCCAAAGGATAGATCCTTCTGGAAGTCTGAAGATTACCACTTGGAGACAGAAGAAGAAGCTATTGCTGGAGATGCACTGGCTGTGTTGGAACAGGTATGAGTGGAACCACCCAAGGGCAGTTCCACAAAACAAGACCATGAAGGAGAAGTTATGGACGAGAATGGCATGGTCAATCATAGAGAAGACGGTGGAAAAAAGAGAGATAATGTGGTCAGAAGATGTTGACTTTCATCACGGCAGTTTTAGTACTATAGGCAATGCAGAATGCAACCAAAGGGATTCGAACAGTCATGGGAGGTGTGAGCATGGAGCTGGGAGGTGACAACATCTCCAAGGATCTTAGAGAAAAAAGTGGATGTGAGAGATGAGACTGCAGTTGGTCAGGATGGAGGTTATCAGAGATGGGCTTTTCAGATGATTGTTTGAGAGGTTAAATCAAAGGTGAGCTTTTTGAGGAGGGTGTAATGATGGTTTTGAAAGGGAGAATGACAGTGCCTGAGCAAAGGGAGCCGAAAACCTCTCACAATATTGCATGCGTTGGGGCCAGAAAAGGTAGTTGAATGCTCAGGTGATCGGTGTAAAGGGGATTGAGGGAGCAGGAGGTGGCTCTCATGAAAGAAATTATGATAGAGGATGCAGTGTTGAGAGAGAAGCTGCAGAGTGACGGGGGGTGTTTGAGGGATTTGGGGTGATCGGAGAAGGTGGCAGCTACACGTAATTTTCTCGATTGCTAAAATAACAGAACTCACCAAAATAAACAGCTCTAAGAACATTGTGAGTTAAAATCATTGGGGATGACTTTCCCTAGGTGTTTCTGCTGTTTTTCCAGGGTCTCCGTGGCTCTTCCACTGACGTTGTGGCAGATGAACAGGAGAATCGCTGTGGAAATTCATCCGCTGGAGTTCAAGTTATACATTCTAGATCCTTTTGTCACCTCTGTACAACTAAAAGAGTTTGGAGAATATGAATAAAGAGCTAATGCAAGCAATCCTTCAAATGTTTTATTTAGGAGTATATTGGGAACAATAGTCAAATGCTAATTTTGGTTGCTATGATTGCTATTTCAAAATTCAAATAAAATTGTGGGACCATACAGTTTTATTTTACTAGTATATGTTTTTAAATTATGAGGAGTCATTGCTTACATTTTGTAAGACCCATGGTTCACGTTAGCTGGCATAGGCTCAACGGGCCAAGTGGCCTCCTGTGCTGTCACCATCTTATGATTCTTTAATTCTATGATTCTAGAAATACAAGAATATTTGGCATTATTCAGAAATAAACTTTGCTTGTAATAGTTGTTTGAGATTGCAATTGCTGTTGTGTGGCAATTATATTTTATGTTACTAGGAATGAATTTTAATATTGTAGTGACCAAAACAATTCACTTGTGGGGCAGATTTCTGATTACTGTTGTGTGATGTCCAGTAAATGCACACATCTCAACTATTTGCATTTTAGGAAAATGGCAATATAGAGCTTTGATTAAATGTTGAAAGTTTTCAGTTGATCTGAGTAGTCAACATGTCACAGAAGATCGATCTAACTGCTTCTGTTTATTCCTTTAATCAGAATTTATTTTCCTTTTCCTTTATTTACTGTTGATATTTTGCAGCTGATTGCAGAGAAATGACTTTTTTACAATTTACTGTAGCACTGCACACTAAGCAAACAAAAGGTGCTGATGAAACACTCAGAACCCATTATTATGTAAATTGCTGCTGCCTGACACTGATTCCATCTCCAGCCACCATAATCTGGTCCAGTTCTATTCACTGACAATAATTTTCATGATTACAGACTTTGAAAATGACCAGAAATGTGGATTAGCTGTTACATTTATCTGCTTTTAGTACTTGACCCTAAATTGGAGTATGAAGGTTGTATATAATCAAAACAAAAATATCACAGCTATGTCTGTGTATAGGTCAATAAATATGAGTCATATCTAAAAAAAAATCCACTCAGATAATTTAGATGGTGTCTCCAAGTGGATGTGGGAAGAACAGATGTTTTGTTGCACCAAGCATCACAGATGTATCCAACAGTGACTGCTGGAGACACAGAGCCACCTGAAGCACCCATACTAACACCAGAAGGGACAATAAAATGCACGCCGTGCCATTTGTAGGTTTATGGGCTAGAGTTAGAATATGTTTAGATTCTTCTCTACAGGCAGCACGGTGGCATAGTGGTTAGCACTGTTGCCTCACAGCGCCAGGGACCCGGGTTCGAATCCGGCCTCGGGTGACTGTCTGTGTGGAGTTTGCACATTCTCCCCATGTTTGCGTGGGTTTCCTCCGGGTGCTCCGGTTTCCTCCCACAGTCCAAAGATGTGCGGGTTAAGTTGATTGGCTATGATAAAAATTGACCCTTACGGGGATAGGGTGGGATATGTGTTGGTGTAGGGGTTACGGGGATCGGGTGGGATATGTGTCGGTGCAGGCTCGATGGGCCGAAATGGCCTCTATCTGCACTGTGAGGTTTCTGTGATTCTGTGATTCTGTGATTAAGAGCTGGAAGGGAGGGGGGTTCAGTTGCAAAATCCTTTGGCGGATAATTGTCATAATTTGCACTTAGTCATTTTCAATGGATACAACAAACCTTTACTTTGTTATTTGAGAAACAAGAATAACCCTGTCATTTTCATTATTAAGATGGCACACAGAGGTGCTGCAATGGTCATCTGACCTGGCTTGTGAAGGGTTTGCCAGTAATGTTTCATGAAGCCATTAGGGGTAAAATTCAATTTTAGCAAAAGGGCAAAATGAGTGGTAGCAGATCTGCTGCACGTTATATCATAGAATGATGCAGCACAAAAGGAGGCCATTCGGCCCATCGTGCCTGTGCCGGCTCTTTGAAAGAGCTATCCTATTAGTCCAACTCCCCTACTCTTTCCCCATAGCCTTGCAAATTTTTCCCTTCAAGTGTTTATCCAATTCCCTTTAGAGTGTTACTATTGAATCTGCTTCCACCACCCTTTCAGGCAGTGCATTCCAGATCACCACAACTTGCTGTGTAAAAAAAACAGTTTCCTCATGTCGCCTCTGGTTCTTTTGCCAATCACCTTAAATCTGTGTCCTCTGGTTACCGACCCTTCTACCACTGGAAACAGTTTCTCCTTATTTACTCCAGCAAAACCGTTCATGATTTTGAACACCTCTATCAAATCTTCTCTTAACCTACTCTGCTCTAAGGAGAACAACCCCAGTTTCTCCAGTCTCTCCACATAACTGAAGTCCCTCATCCCTGGAACAATTCTAGTAAATCTCTTCTGCACCCTCTCAAAGGCCTTGACATCCTCAACACACAGGTGTACCTGATCCAATTATATAGCCTGCTCAATTTTCCTTTACAGTGAAGTCAATGGAAAGAACAATCAGCTGGCGTGTATAAAATACCACCCATTTTGCACCCCCGCCAAAGTTGAATTTCACCCCAACACCCTGAAAGACTAGGAGCGCAAAAAGCTGTGTTTTCCCACTTTTCCCCTGTCTTGGCCTGGAGATGCTTTATTTGGGAAACAATCCACAGGCACCAGAAGAACTCCAATACTGCCTAAGTGGACATGTTTCATGGATGATCATAGTCAGTGAGCACTATCACAGGTGAACTTGATCTTTTCTCACCTAATGTTTGCATGTGCTTACTCTTCAAGTAGAGCATTACTGGATAAAAATCAGATGTGGGGTCCAGGGCAATCTTTTGTTTCTCCTCCTTATCCTGGGGACAATGCTGCCAACTGTAGTACTTCAACTGCCATCCTGGTTGACATTGGCTAAATCAAGTGGTGAAATTGGGGATCTCTTACTCTGTATGGTTCGGTAGCACATCACATCATGCATTTAATCATTAAGCCATCAGGAGAATACACAAGTATTAGGTTGCAGGGACCATTTTTATATATATATATATGAAGTGAAATTATGTGCCACGAGTTAAATTTGTGTTGTGTATGCATAACATGCTAACTCCCTTTGCTGGAGCATGACTTACATACCATTAAATACAATGCTTTCCAGCCCAGCCAGCTGTCAGAGCCAGTGAACTAAGAAAGTTATAATTACTTAAGTGGAATTGATGAAGATCAGAAAGATGATTGTGCCACATTAAATAATAATTGTATCTTTAATGATATGTTGGACTATAACACAACAGCCTTCTACCATTACGTATACTACAGTGTACCTTTCTAATTACTCTAGTGGTTTCCTGTTCCCTACTAACAAACACTGTTTTCTGCGAGTATGTAATAGTTATGCGGAGTTCTCTGCTGCACTGAGTGCAGCTGCATGGTCATTGATAAATTAGCTGTAAATTGCTGGCAGATTGCAGATTGATAACATTTTGTATTCACTATTTCCAAACATTTGCTTTAGATTCAAACTTTCAGAACTATTGGTTACTGATGCTGAGATCCAGATGTGGCCATGGTATTTTTGTAATGTATTATGAATGAGAGGAGATAGGAGATAGTAACCCCTTTCCCTGAGGAAGGTCTTGGTACATTGTATTTGTTAAGTATGTGTGTTGTATTGAACAATTAACACAAAGACTTAAACGTATAACTCAAACAGGTCTTTACTGGTTGGAGGTAGGGACTATACTGAATACAAGATTACTGCACAGTGCTTATATACCGGTGTGTTCACCCCCGGTATTACGTCTACAGCAGCCTGAGAAAGTAGTACATCTCTTAAGGTGGAACAGGCTTAAGCTCTCTTAAGGTGGAGCAGGTTACATACACAACACTCCTCCCTTCTTAGCTTTATAGTCATCCCCCCCATTTAACATAACGTAATAACATATATACATATATAACTTCATGTTTAACGTAACATATCACAGATTCAGTCTCTGCAGAAAACAGTTCACAGATTCAATCTCTACGAACAGTTGCAACATACTCTTAGTGGGAACAGTTTACAGGTTCAGTCTCTGTGGGAACAGTTCGTAAATTCAGTCTCTGATCTTAATTCGTTCCAGACAGCATCTTTTCGTAGTGTTCGGCCGGAGGTAGTAGAAGTAACAATATTTTAAACAATTATTATTTTCGGCCTCTTCTTTTTCTTTTCTGCCTTTTTACAACTCTTGTCGTTCCCATCTTCTCGGCGGACAGCTGTAATGCTACCAACTCTCTATGTTCTTTAGACCTTAAGTGCTTCCTCCGGATTTCAGCACTTTTGGAGTTTCCATCACAATTTGGGCATATCCCATCCTCGTCGCCAGTGTTAAGTATGTGTGTTGTATTGAACAATTAACACAAAGACTTAAACGTATAACTCAAACAGGTCTTTACTGGTTGGAGGTAGGGACTATACTGAATACAAGATTACTGCACAGTGCTTATATACCGGTGTGTTCACCCCCGGTATTACGTCTACAGCAGCCTGAGAAAGTAGTACATCTCTTAAGGTGGAACAGGCTTAAGCTCTCTTAAGGTGGAACAGGTTACATACACAACAGTAATCACAATAAATTCAGCATCTAAGGGATATTTGTTTGAGGGCTTTTAACATGCACGGTAGACATGTAGTGAAACAAGTATGCTTAATACACATGTTATACTTATGTAACACCTGGATTACTGTTCAATTCTCCTATTATCCATGGTAGCAACAAGAGAACAGTACCTAAATGATTCACCAATAAATACCTTGAAGGAATGTTACCATAAACTACTATAAAGAAATTCCCTTTATAAATGAAACATTTCAAATAGCTCCATATGATTACTCATTTTAACTTCTCTTGATAATTAAATTCTGCCTCTATTGCTGATGAGCATTCATATTTTGGCTCGTGATTTGGAATTCTTCTTTGGGACAACTGTTATTGAGGCTGAAGCTAAGCTTTCACAGTTCTTTGATTGGTTCGGCCCTCAGATTCAATACTCGAGCATCAGCAAGCCCTCAACATGTTGAATTCAGTCTTTATACAGCATAAAATCCAAGCACCCATCACTGCTGATTAGGAACCTTCACAGGTGATTGTATTATACAACAATTGGTTATCATAATAGGAACCTGTTGGCTGGTGATTCCAGAAGAGACCAGGAATCATCATATGTTTTAATTTTCAAGTTGAGCACTGAGGCAATTGTTACAAACTTAAAGTCAATTTTGAAGCTCAAGGAGTTTGTCTTCTAATTGTAGCTCTGAACCTGCAGTCGGGTATTTGATTTGTTATATCCTTAGGATAATAAGTGGTGAAAACAACTCGAAAATATTTTCACAAAAGCAAAATACTGCGGATGCTGGAAATCTGAAATAAAAACAGAAAATGCTGGAAATACTCAGCAGGTCAGGCAGCATCTGTAGAGAGAGAAACAGAGTTAACGTTTCAGGTTGATGAACCTTCGTCAGAACTGGAAAAAGTTGGAGATGTAACAGATTTCATCCTTTGCCTCATCCGGCACTTTAACAGAAAACTTTTTTTCTTCCTTTCAGGTGTCAAGGATTGTAAGCTTCAACAACTCTTGGACACCAGCGCCCCTCCGGAACCTTCCTTCCTTGCACCATCATCCCTTTAGTCTCTTAATCTCTTTTGCCTTCCAGCCTATCACAGACCTTCCCTTTTGTTCTTTCCTCCCCTCCTCCCTCTCCCTGCCCCTACACTTGCTTAAAAACCTGTCCTTCTTTGGTAGGAACCTCTAATGATCTGATGGTCAGTAGTAAAGGAGTGTTAAATAAAGTACTTCACTTCACTCTTTTTATGAAAATCTTGACATCTTTTTCCCTTTGACCTTCAGAGGGCATTTTACATTTCTGATGTTATGTTGTGAATAAATTTAATAGCTTTTACTTTGTGATTCCAGTGGACACTAGTTTCCGATCAATTGCTTGTTGACAATGCTGGCACAGAACTACCATTCATGAATTAGTAGCCAGTACCAATAATTAGTTTGTAAGAAGTGACAGCCCCTCAGTCAATTATGTTTGGTTCATGGATGTTATAAGCATAGGGGCACCAAAAATCCAGGGTCCACAATCCTGATGATTATTTTGGGATTGTGCCCAGATTATTGTAATAGGCCAAGTCCCTTTTGAGTCCTAGCTCACCCCTCTTAACCAAATCCCTGCCTTTTTCCAATGGGTCCCACTGGAGTTAGGCGCGAGTCAACAACAACTTGCATTTATATGTACAATAAAACACCTTTAATATAGAAAAACATACCAAAGTGTTTCACAGAAGCATACTCAGACAATACTGTATGCTGAATCAATGAAGGTGACATTAGGAGAGGTGAAGAGGTTGGTTTTAAGGAGGGTCCTATAAGAGGACAGGGAGGCGGACAGATGGAGCGGTTGAGGGAAGAAATTCCAGGCTGTAGGGTCTAGGTGGCTTGTATTTATTCTGCCAAATGTGAGGAAAACTGTAGTACTATGTCATTTACTCTTATACTCAAATGTTCAATAAGAAAACGCGCTCAAATTAAAATCCAAACATGGTTTGTGTTCCGGATTAACAGCCATTTTAACTTGACCTGCAATTTGTTTCTTTACCACAAACTTAAATGTTTTAACTTTCTCTCCTTAAAATCAAAAACACAGCTAAAGAGGACAGTGAAACATTTCTCAAGTCTTTGGATCAGAATTTGTTTTGTGTAGCGACATATGCCAAAATGTCTAAATCTTGATCTGCACCTTCTGCATTCTTACATTTTAAATGGAAATTCTCCTGACAGCCCAAAATACCCTACTAACCTTCACTTGTTCAAAGCACGTATAAAAACTACCATTTGTCTAGGTGGCAGTCTAGAGTGGAGATCGCTTCCTCACTGAAATAACACAGTAGTAAATTTGCCAAAAGAATAGTTCAGTACCTCGCTGTCCTTTTTGAGCCCTTAGTGAGGTACTGAACTATTCTTTTGAACTACTGCCGGGAGAATTTCCATTTAAAATGTAAGAATGCAGAAGGTGCAGATCAAGATTTAGACATTTTGACAGGTGTCTCTAGACAAAACAAATTCTGATCCAGAGACTTGAGAAATATTTCACTGTCCTCTTTAGCTGTGTTTTTGATTTTGAGGAAAGTAAAAAAAAAATGAAGTTTGTGTTAAAGAAACAAATTGCAGGGCAAGTTAAAATGGCTGTTAATCCGGAACACAAACCACGTTTGGATTTTAATTTGAGTGCGTTTTCTCATTGAACATTTGAGTACAAGAGTAAATGACATAGTACTACATTTTCCTCACATTTTGCCTCAGTTAGTGGCAATTTTATTGTGTTTATCTATTTGTTTTTCCAATATATAATTATGATGACTATGTTATACTGCAGATTGCAGAAGAACAAACCTTGGCAAACTTAGTTTAAAGCAACTAGTGCAAGCATACATGTGCCTGCAATACTGGAACTACCACTGAAACCCAAAAAAGTGGTTTGTGCACTGTGTAAATATTTGTAGATTGTCATTCAGCTTGTTAGTCTCTTGCTTGTTTTTCTTTTGGTTTAGTGATAATTCAGAAGAGAGAGATTGCTGCTGGGGATTGAGATCTGTCAGAATTCACTCACGCACGTACATACGTCACACACACGACACACACATGTAACACACATACACGTAACACACACACGTCTGTTTAGTAATACAATAAACTTATATAAGCGAGTGCAGTAACAGTGCATCAGCACTTAATTGTTTTAATATTGTACAGTCAAAGCAAGCAGTCAATCTAATTCACACCAAAATACTTTACTGTTAAAATTCCAGAAATGCTACAATACTTATTTTTGTTTTTGAAAGAATGAAAAGGCTTCTTTACTTCAGTAGTTAGCATGTGTGAATCCTCAGTGAAGGAGGGACTAAATAGTTAGAGACAAGTGACTTTTACTTGTTCTCATTAGAACCAAATGATAAATTTGAGAAAAAAAAATTCTCAAAGTTTGGGGAATACAGCAGTACTGTGACTTTGGAATAAAAAAAACAAAAGGTCAAAGTAGCACATCAAAGGACCTCAGACTGAAACAGATCTCTAATCCTTACCTAGCAAGATGCTCAAAATATCACGCTGCAAAGAAGAGTGCAAACATTTTAAGTCCATACTTATTATTTCCAAATTGAATGATATGATTCTTGGACTGAGTGTGAATATCAGAACATTAACTCTGTAGTGCTGATGACACCTCTAATTGCCCTACCACTTTGTACCTGAGCAAAGTTCTGTTAAAGATTTAAAAAACGGACAGTTACACAAGGACAGTACACTATATAATTCTAAACAAAAAAAACCCTCTCAAGTGAGCACTTTGCTATAACAGAAAGCAAGTGACTGCTGTGGTAATGACTTGCAGTTTACAGCTTTCATTTGTTACATTTCCTCAATAGCCGTTGTGTTGAGATTAACTGCTTAAATGGTCTGCAGCTGTCTGTTATGAATTAGGGGAGTTTAATCAAAGTATTTCTAATGTAGAGCACAATGATAATACACGGGGGAAGTACTATTTAAGAGATAATGATGGTTTCGGAAGATCACTGTAGTAATGTTTAGTGCATATGCCTTCAGCACTAGATTTGTTGTTGTACTGAATATGCTTAATGGATCAGTGAAAACCTGCCTAATGTGGGATTGTTTGATGGGGCTGACAGAACTGGAATTAGCCTATTGCTGTTTACTGCACACAGCCATTAAGATTAATTGCTGCCAGATAATTTTGACTGTTTTTATCTGTAGGAAAGAAAGTGTCACTAATGGTTTTATAAATTGGCTTGCTACTAATGGTGGTAGAACGCGGCCTGTGCTGCAAGGCTGGCTGACAGTGGTTGGTCTCTACCTGCTGATGTTCATGGTATTGTTTTAAGTTTCACTGAGTAATGGAATGATCTACAGGTCCTAGTTGCAAGATAATAGAAGATGAGTGTAAACTTCAGCAAAAGTTTATTGTTTTTTAATGGAGTATTTACCAATGCTGAGTTTTTTTTTAAAGCCTTTACTTTTATTCTCTAGCCCTTTTATAGTATTTATGAGCAAAAGGTTCAAGTTTCACAAACCTAAGTCAAAAGCCATTTATTCTGAACAGGCAGACAGCTGGTGGGGAGTGTGCTTCATGTGTAATTTTTCTTCCCATTTGTCTGTACTCAAGAGATGAAAGTTTTTTTTTTAAAGCTAGCAGATCTCCCATGGCATTTCTTACGGTGTGTCTGAGGATACACTATTTAATAACAATATGGGGTTTTATGCCATGCATGGGGATAACATCAGAACCACTGATTTACAGTGACTTAATAAGTCAAATTGCACTGTATTAAAATGTGGGATTTGGACTCATGACTTCTGAATTAAGGATCACCATTGATCAGAAGCTTAATTGGCTCTTTTATGTTGGTACTTGTTTAGTTCTGACATTCAATGGCATTTACCATCACTGAGTCCCCCATCATCAACATCGTGGAGGGTCACCATTAACCAGAAACTTAATTCTACAAATCTACATAAATGCTGTGGCTACTAGAGCAGGTCAGGAGTTAGGTATTCAGCATCAAGTGACTAACCTGCTGACTCCCCAAAGCCTTTCCACCAACTACAAGGCAAAAGTGTGATGGAATAAGAACATAAGAACATAAGAAATAGGAGCAGGAGTAGGCCAATTGGCCCCTCGAGCCTGCTCCACCATTCAATAAGATCATGGCTGATCTGATCCTAACCTCAAATCTTCTATCACTCTCCATCCCACCCGAACCCATGTGATCTCCCGGGAGAGGCGAAAAACCTGCTAAAAAACCCAATGGCCAATTTGGGAGAAAAAATCTGGGAAATTCCTCTCCGACCCTTCTAGGCGATCAAAACTCGTCCAGGAGATCACTCTGTCCCTATATTTTCTACAGTACTTACCTTCTGTAAAGGCGATCTCCACCCCAGCCAGGAACAGGAATAAAACCATCTCCTGAAATCTAACACAGAATTAGAACACAAGAAGTAGGAGCAGAACCAGGTTACACGGCCCCTGGGCCCACTCCACTACCCACAGGGCCATGACCATTCCGAACCTAGACTCATGTCCAATTTCCTGCCTGTTCCCCGTAACCCTTAATTCCCTTTACTTCTAGGAAACTATCTATTTCTGTTTTAAATGTATTTAATGATGTAGCTTCCACAGCTTTCTGGGGCAGAAAATTCCACAAACCTACCACCCTCTGAGTGAAGAAGTTTCTCCTCATCTCAGTTTTGAAAGAGCAGCCCCTTATTCTAAGATTATGCCCCCTAGTTCTAGTTTCATCCATCATTGGGAACATCCTCACCGCATCCACCCGATCAAGCCCCTTCACAATCTTATATGTTTCAATAAGATCGCCTCTCATTCTTCTGAACTCCAATGAGTAGAGTCCCAATCTACTCAATCTCTCCTCATATGACCACCCCCTCATCCCCGGGATTAACTGAGTGAACCTTCTTTATACTGACTCGAGAGCAAGTATGTCTTTTCTTAAGTATGGACACCAAAACTGTATGCAGTATTCCAGGTGCGGTCTCACCAATACCTTGTACAACTGCAGCAATACCTCCCTGTTTTTATATTCTATCCCCCTAGCAATAAAAGCCAACATTCCATTGGCCTTCTTGATCACCTGCTGCACCTGCATACTAACTTTTTGAGTTTCGTGCACCAGCACCCCCAGATCCCTTTGTACTACAGTACTTTCCAGTTTCTTGCCATTAAGATAATAACTTGCTCCATGATTTTTCCTGCCAGAGTGCATAACCTCACACTTTCCAGTATTGTATTCCATCTGCCAAATCTCTGCCCACTTACTTAGCCTGTCTATGTCCCTTTGCAGGTTTTTTATGTCCTCCTCACTCACTACTTTCCCTCCCATCTTTGTATCATCTGCAAACTTTGATATGTTACACTCGGTCCCCTCCTCCAAATCGTTAATATAGATTGTAAAGAGTTGGGGACCTAGCACTGACCCCTGCGGAACACCACTAGTTACTAAGTGCCAGTCTGAGAATGAACCATTTATCCCAACTCTCTGCTTTCTCTTAGAGAGCCAATCCTCCACCCACGCCAAAATATTACCCCCAATCCCGTGACTTTTTATCTTGAGCAATAATCTTTTGTGTGGAACCTTGTCAAATGCCTTTTGGAAGTCTAAATACACTACGTCCACTGGTTTCCCTTTATCCACCCTATATGTTACTTCCTCAAAGAACTCAAGCAAATTGTCAAACATGACTTCCCCTTCATGAAACCATGCTGAGTTTGTCCTATTAAATTATGTTTATCCAAATGTCCTGTTACTGTCTCCTTAATAATGGACTCTAACATTTTACCAACCACAGATGTTAGGCTAACAGGTCTATAGTTTCCAGCCTTCTGCCTACTACCCTTTTTAAATAAGGGTGTTACATTAGCAGTTTTCCAATCTGCCGGGACCTTTGCTGAGTCCAGGGAGTTTTGGAAAATTATTACCAATGCATCCACAATCCCTACCGCCACTTCCCTCAAGACCCTAGGATGTAAGCCATCAGGTCCAGGGGATTTATTTGCCTTGGGTCCCATTATTTTACAAAGTACCACTTCCTTAGTGATTTTAATCTTATTTAGTTCCTCCCCCACCCCCAAAGCCCCCTGTTTGTCCAGTGTTGGGATATTCTTAGTGTCCTCTACCGTAAAGACTGATACAAAATATTCATTCAGTGTTTTTGCCATCTCCATATTTCCCACCATTAATTTCCCGGTCTCATCCTCTAAGGGACCAACATTTACTTTAGCCACCCTGTTTCTTTTTATATAACTATAGAAACTTTTGCTATCTGTTTTTATATTTTTTGCCAATTTACTTTCATAATCTATCTTCCCTTTCTTAATCAATCTTTTAGTTATTTTTTGCTGTCTTTTAAAGACTTCCCAATCTTCTATCCTCCCACTAGATTTGGCTACCTTTATATGCCCTTGTTTTTAGTCGGATACTATCCTTAATTACTTTACTTAGCCACGGATGGCTCTCTTTTCTTTTACACCCTTTTTTCCTCAGTGGAATATTTTTTTTTGGAAGTTGTAAAATAACTCCTTAAATGTACACCACTGATCATGTACTGTCTTATCCTTTAATCTATTTTCCCAGTCCACTCTAATCAATTCTGCTCTCATACCTTCATAGTCTCCTTTATTCAAGCTCAGCACGCTTGTTTGAGATCCAAACTTCTCACCCTCTAATTGAATATGGAATTCAACCATGTTATGGTCACTCATTCCAAGGGGATCCTTTACTAGGACATTTTTAATTAATCCTGTCTCATTACACAGGACCAAATCTAAGGTTGCTTGCCCCCTGGTCGGTTCAGTTACATACTGCTCAAGAAACCCATCCCTAATACACTCAATGAACTCATCCTCAAGGCTGCTCTGCCCAATTTGATTTGTCCAGTTAATAGGATAGTTAAAATCTCCCATAATTATAGCTGTTCCCTTATTACAAGCCTCAACTATTTCCTGATCAATACTCCGTCCAACAGAGTTGCAACTGTTCAGAGGCCTACAGACTACGCCCACTAGTGTTTTTTTCCCCTTATTATTCCTTATCTCCACCCAAACTGTTTCACTATCCTGCTCCTTTGACCCAATATCATTTCTCTGTATTACAGTGATTCCTTCCTTTATTAACATAGCCACCCCACCTCCCCTTCCTTCCTGCCTGTCCTTCCTGATTGTTAAATACCCTGGTATGTTTAATTCCCAGTCATGGTCACCCTGCAGCCATGTTTCTGTAATGGCCACAAGATCATACCCATATGTAGTTATTTGTGCCGTTAACTCATTCATTTTGTTACGAATGCTACGTGCATTCAGATAAAGAACTTTCAAATATGTTTTATGACATTTAGTTCCTGCTTTTTCCCCTTTTACTACTTTACCTTTTACTCCATACCTTCTGTCCCTTCCTGACACGTTCTGTTTTTTAATTCCCCCACTGCTACCTAAGTCTATGACCTTCTCCGTTGTCATTTCTATTATTTGCTCTCTAGAAACCTCCCCCCCACTAATTAGTTTAAAGCCCTCTCTACAGCCCTAGTTATATGATTTGCCAGGACTCTAGTCCCAGTACTGGCCAAGTGGAGTCCATCCCAACGGAACAGCTCCCTCCTGTCCCAGTACTGGTGCCAGTGTCCCAAGAAGCAAAACCCATTTCTCCCACACCAGTCTTTGAGCCACGCATTTAACTCTTTAATTTTATTTATCCTAGCCAAATTCACTCGTGGCTCAGCTAATAACCCAGAGATTATTACCCTTGAGGTTCTGTTTTTTAATTTGACCCCTAGCTGCTCATACTCCTTTAACAGAACCTTCTTCCTTGTCCTATCTACGTCGTTTGTACCAACATGGACCACGACAACTGGATCCTCCCCCTCCCACTCCAAGTTTCTTTCCAGCCCAGAAGAGATGTCCTTAACCCTGGCACCAGGCAGGCAACACAGCCTTCGGGACTCCCGCTCTTGACTGCAGAGAACCCTATCTATCCCCCTAATGATACTATCCCCTACCACTACAACATTTATTTTTACTCCCTCCACTTGAATGGCCCCCTGTACCACGGTGCTGTGGCCAGGTTGCTCATCCTCCCTGCAGTCCCCGCTCCCACCCTCACAGGGAGTAAGAACCTCGATCCTGCTTGACAAGAGCAAGGGCTGTGGCTCCTTCAACACTACCTCCTGGATCCCTGTACCTGCCTCACTCATAGTCACACCATCCTGTCCCTGACCACGAACTACATCTGCATTAATTAATTTCATAGGTGTGACCACCTCCTGAAACATAGAGTCCAGGAACTTCTCCCCCTCCCTGATGTGTCGCAGTGTCTGAAGCTCGGTCTCAAGCTCTTTAACATGGAGCTTGAGTTCTTCTAGCAGCAAACACATCACAAATGTAATCATCGTGAGCCTCAATGGGGTCCACCAGCTCCCACATTTCGCAACAGTGACACATCACCTGTTCACCCATATCTATGTAATTAAATTTCTTATTATTAGTTATGAAGACCCTCTGCCCCGATATAGATGATAATATTACACCACTATTTAATAGGACTTACCAACTTAAATGTATAGAAGAGAAGGAAGAGGACCTACCAACCAGCTGATCACCAACCTCCCTCGTGAATGCTGTCTGGGGGACCTGTCCGGTTGATTTGTCTCGCTGCTCCGCTTCCGCAGTGTTGGATTAGCCTGAGAGAGGGAAGCAAAACAGAGCAAAAAGCACCCCCTCACCTCCCACTTGCCCGAACTCTGCCACTTACCAAACTCTACTTAAACTGAATGCGACTTGCACTCAGCCTACCGCACTAAGCCCGCCCCTTTTTATACCCGGATTCTACTTCCAGTTTAAACTCCCCAACAGCTTAATTTACTCTAAAAAAAAAATTAAACTTATTTCAAATAATTAACTTTTTTACTCACTAAAATTCAGTAAATGCACTTAAAAGACTTTTTCTGCCACTTACCAAACTCTGCTTAAACTCAATGCGACTTGCCTGGATGGATGCAGCTTCAACAAACATAGAAACATAGAAGATAGGAGCAGGAGTAGGACATTCGGCCCCTCGAGTCTGCTCCGCCATTCAATGCAATCATGGCTGATCATCCAAATTCAGTACCCGGTCCCTGCTGTCTCCCCATACCCCTTGATCCCTTTAGCCTTAAGAAATATATCCAACTCCTTCTTGAATATATTTAATGAATTGGCCTCTACTGCCTTCTGTGGTAGAGAATTCCACAGGTTCACCACTCTCTGGGTGAAGAAATTCCTCCTCATTTCTGTCCTAAATGGCTTACCCCTTATCCTTTGACTGTGACCCCTGGTTCTGGACTCCCCAACCATTGGGAACATCCTTCCTGCATTTGGTCTGTCCAGTCCTGTCAGAATGTTATAAGTTTCAATGAGATCCCCTCTCATTCTTCTAAACTCCAGTGAGTATAAGCCCAACAACACTCAAGAAGCTCGACACCATCCAGGACAAAGTAGTCTGCTTGATCAGCACTTCATCCACTAACCTAAAAATCCACCTGCTCCATCCCCATTATACCATGGCTGCAGTGTGTGGCTGCAGTGTGTACTATCTACAGGATGCAGTGCAGCAACTCGCCAAGGCTTCTTCAGCAGCACCTCTCAAACCCACACCCTCCACCAGCTAGAAGGACAAGGATAGCAGGTGCATGGGAGTACCATCATCTTCAATTTACCCTCCAAGTCACATGCCATCCTGACTTGGACATATATCGCCGTCCCCTCATCATCACTGGGTCAAAATCCTGGAACTCCCTACCTAACAGCATTGTGAGAGCATCCTCACCATGTGGACTGGAGACGTTCAAGAAGGCGGACCACCACTATCTTCTCGTAGGCAACTAGTTTTGGGTAATAAATGCCAGCAATGCCAACATCACGAGAATGAGAAAAGAAAACAGGATGCTATATTATATTGCTAGACCAGCTGAGAAAAATTTGGAAGATGTCATACTAAAACTATACAGTCCCTGGTTAGACTGCACTTGAATACGGTTTCAGTTTTGGTCACCAAGACATGAGGGAAATATTAGAACCATGTGACATGAACCTTGTCATTCATGTGAAAATGATATGTAATAATACTGGGCGGCCTGCTGGTGGCGCTGTCCAGGGAGAGTATAAATACTCGGGCATGGGCCCAGCTTGTGCAGGACATTCTTTAACAGGAACTAGTGAAGGACACAACTAGATCTCCATGTTGAAAAACAGTTGATTAAAGCCTTGTTTAATACTCAGACCAAGTGCCTAGTAGTTTTCTTACGTCAATTTAATCAACTGCAACCCGTTCCACGCTCTGAGTGATTTGGGAACAGACAGCTATGATTCACACTGTAGAAGGGAACTCGGACATAGTAATCAATCCATCATGGAGAAACTACTCAGACCTGCCCGTCTCAACCTGGACCCGAATTCACTTACAGCTGTTGAGGTATGGAAACACTGGTATCGTACCTTCAGCAACTTCCTCGAGTAATGTGGTGAGAATGTTCCTAATAAGTTACGAATGCTTGCCAATTATGTATCCCCTCATGTGTTTGACTATATCGAAGACTGTGTAGACTATGACTCCGCAATCCAAACATTACAGCAACTATATGTTAAGGCCCCAAACGAAATTTTTGCTCTGTACCTACTGGCCACAACTCGACAACAACCCGAGGTATCACTTGACGAATTCCTTCAAGAGCTTCACAGGCTCAGCAAAGATTGTAACCTCAAAAGTTATCTTTTCCAACAGGGAATCGCCACAAGTAAAACGACACCGTATCATCCTATTGGAAACTGACAGGTTGAGAGATACAACACCATCGTTTAGAATGCTGTTCGTCTTGCACTGAGGTCACACAACCTATCAGACCAGTAGTGGGAAACTATGCTCCCTGAGGCGTTGCATTCCATCAGGTCTCTTCTTTCTACATCCACCAACGCGACTCCTAACGAATGATTCTTCGGGTTCCAGCATCACTCCACTCATGGGAAGTCCCTACCATCATGATTGGCAGCTCCTGGCTCCGTGCTGCTCCGAAGATTTGTCCGATTCTCTAAGAGTGATCCCCTCATCGACGAAGTGGAACTGACGGATGTCAATCCCATGTACGTGCCCCTGATGGCCGGGAATCCACATTGCCACTTTGGGATCTGGCTCCCTGCCCAACCGGTACCATGGACCCAATCGATAGTGGGATCCATATTAATGACGCCAATACCCTGCGCTCCTCTGAGGATGATGCCCTACCCGGGACATCAAGGGATATGCCAGCTATTCCGCAGGATCAATCTGGGGAACAGAGCGCTCCCCGGGGGATGGCCACCCGAAGCCAGGACGCCGGTCAGTCACCGACTATTGAGCAGGGTGAAGCCAGCTCTGCACCGGTGGGGGCCCGCACCCGGAGCCACGATCTCCCCAGTCCCCCTCAGGTCGATCAAGGCAACACGGACCTTGCTCTTGACCAACAGGTTCGAGGTTCTTACTCCCTTTGGGGACAGGAGCAGGGACTGCAGGGAGGATGAGCAACCTGGCCACAGCACCGTGGAACGGAGGGCCATTCAAGAGGGGGGAGTAAATAGAAATGTTGTAGTGGTAGGGGATAGTATTATTAGGGGGATAGATAGAGTTCTCTGCAGCCGAGAGTGAGAGTCCCGAAGGCTGTGTTGCCTACCCGGTGCCAGGGTTAAGGACATCTCCTCTGGGCTGGAAAGAAACTTGGAGTGGGAGGGGGTGGATCCAGTTGTCGTGGTCCATGTTGGTACAAACGACATAGATAGGACTAGGAAGCCGGTTCTGTTAAAGGAGTATGAGCAACTAGGGGTCAAATTAAAAAACAGAACCTCAAGGGTAATAATCTCTGGATTATTACCTGAGCCACGAGCGAATTTTGCTAGGACAAATAAAATTAGAGAGTTAAATGCGTGGCTCAAAGACTGGTGTGGGAGAAATGGGTTTTGCTTCCTGGGACACTGGCACCAGTACTGGGGCAGGAGGGAGCTGTTCCGTTGGGACGGGCTTCACTTGGCCAGTGCTGGGACTAGATTCCTGGCAGATCATATAACTAGGGCTGTAGAGAGGGCTTTAAACTAACTAGTGGGGGGGAGGTTCCTAGAGAGCAAATAATAAAAATGACAACAGAGAAGGTCATAGACTTAGGTAGCAGTGGGGAAATTAAAAACCAGAGTGTGTCAGGAAGGGGCAGAAGGTATGGAGTAAAAGGTAAAGTAATAAAAAGGGCAAATGCAGGAACTAAGTGTCACAAAACATATTTGAAAGTTCTCTATCTGAATGCACATAGCATTCGTAACAAAATAGACGAGTTAATGGCACAAATAACTACATATGGGTATGATCTTGTGGCCATTACAGAAACATGGCTGCAGGGTGACAATGCCTGGGAATTAAACATACCAGGTTATTTAATGATCAGGAAGGACAGGCAGGAAGGAAGGGGAGGTGGGGTGGCTATGTTAATAAAGGAAGGAATCACTGTAATACAGAGAAATGATTTTGGGTCAAAAGATCAGGATAATGAAACAGTTTGGGTGGAGGTAAGGAATAATAAGGGGGAAAAAAACACCAGTGGGCGTAGTCTATAGGCCTCCGAACAGTTGCAACTCTGTTGGACGGAGTATCAATCAGGAAATAGTTGAGGCTTGTAATAAGGGAGCATCTATAATTATGGGGGATTTTAACTATCATATTAATTGGACAAATCAAATTGGGCAGTGCTGTCTTGAGGATGAGTTCATTGAGTGTATTAGGGATGGGTTTCTTGAGCAGTATGTAACTGAACCGACCAGGGGGCAAGCAACCTTAGATCTGGTCCTGTGTAACGAGACAGGATTAATTAAAAATGTTGTATCCGTGTGTTAATAGAGACACTGAAGGTAGGAGTTGGTTTCACAGGTGTTTACTGAACAAAGTCTGGAGGTCAACTAACTGATACAACACAATATACAGGCTTATATAGCCCGAGTGGCCATTACCGGCATTACAGTACACAGGGGGCTCTTAAAGGCACATACACTACAATTCCTCCCCTTTTAGCCAACCAGTACATAATATTTTAAGTAATCATTAATTACATGTTACAAGAACAATAATCTACACATTGCTGCAGTTAATCAGTTATAAGTCAGTCTCTCTGGAGGCTTCCTGACTCGGTCCGGATAATGCCTCGGTGGTGTAGTAGTTTCTGTTGGTGTAGTAGGTTCTTTTGGCAAGGCTGATTCGGCTTGAATGCCAGTGTCGGGTTCATCTGGTTCCAGTATCACCAGATCGGAGGTAGATACTATGGGTATCTCTACTTCATCATTAGGCGTATAGAGTTGTGGTGTAGGTTGCCCTTTTCGGATGACTCTATGATCTGGTCAGCATGGCGCCTTATTATGCTTTCTCCAATGTTCACGGTATACATCAGCGGTCCTAGTCGTGTGCAAATAGTTCCAGGCTGCCATTTCTCGGTACGGTAGTCCCGGGCCAAAACTTGTTGACCTATCTGGAAGGTTCTAGTTGGCCTTTCATTCATGCCTTGAAATTGCCGGTTCTCCACGTCCCTTCTGATGTTGGGCTTGATCAAATCCAGCCGGCATCTTAGGCTTCTATTGAAGAACATCATGGCGGGAGTTTGGTTTGTAACCATATGTGTTGCATTCCTGTATGCAAACAAGAAGTTATCTACCTTATGCTGAAGTTTTATGTCTTCATTACCCATGGCCTTTATGGCCTTCTTGAAGGTCTGGACAAACCTTTCAGCCAATCCATTGGTGGCGGGATGGTATGGGGCGGACGTGTAGTGCTTAACCCCATTGTTTTTTAAGAACTTCCTGAATTCTTCGGACACAAATTGCGGTCCATTATCAGAACATATCTGTTCAGGCAGCCCATTCCTGGCAAATATGGTCCTTAATACTGTGATGTTTTTTTCCGTGGTGGTGGGGGACATCTTTATTACCTCCGGCCACTTGGAGTGTGCATCAACCGCGATTAAGAACATTGAGTCCATAAATGGACCAGCAAAGTCGATGTGTACCCTTTGCCATGGAGATGAGGGCCACTCCCATGGATGTAGAGGGGCTTGTGGTGGAGCGTTTTGGACCTTCTGGCATCCTAGGCAGCTCTTGGTCATTTCTTCGATGTCTCCATCGATACCTGGCCACCATACAAATGCCCTGGCTAGGTTCTTCATTTCTTCATTTTCACTCCACCCAGATGCCCCTCGTGAAGCTCCTTTAGCACTTTATCCTGGAGTTTGGGTGGAATCACCACTCTGGATCCACACATCAAGGTTCCTCGGCACACTGACAGCTGTTATCTTCTTTGCGAAAATGCTGGCAACAGTGGTTCGCCATGTGCTGGCCATCCATTCACTGTTAAATCGTAGACTCGTGAGAGAGTCGGGTCATTTCTCGTTGCCTTTTCAATGGCAGAATTTGTTACTGGTAGACATTCCACTATGGTAGAGTGGAACATCTCCACTGGGTCTACTGTAGGTGCCTCTTCTACCATTGGCAACGGTAGGCACGATAAACCGTCAGCGTTCCCATGCTGTTTTGATCCTTTGTATTCTATGTCATATTGGTGTGCCCCTAGAAAAAGGGACCACCTCTGTAGCCTTTGCGCTGTCATAATGGGAACACCCTTTTTAGGGTTGAATATGGAGATGAGGGGTTGATGGTCAGTCAACAAGGTAAATTTTTGTCCGTGTAGGTAATGGTTGAATTTCTTCACTCCCCATACCAGGCTGTGTGCTTCCCTGTCGATCTGGGCATAGTTACGCTCAGCTGAGTTCAATGAGCGTGACGCAAAAGCTATCGGCCGCTCAGAGCCATCAGGGAATCTATGCGATAATACCGCTCCTACGCCGTAAGGGGATGCATCGCACGCCAGTCTGATTGGCAGTGATGGGTTGTAATGAGCCAAAACTTCCTTGGACGTGATTAAGTCTTTGCATTTATGGAAGGCACGTTTACAGTCTTCGCTCCATTTCCAAATTACTCCTGTTTGTAGAAGTTCATTAAG
This sequence comes from Somniosus microcephalus, assembly GCF_052327205.1. Taxonomy (NCBI): domain Eukaryota; kingdom Metazoa; phylum Chordata; class Chondrichthyes; order Squaliformes; family Somniosidae; genus Somniosus; species Somniosus microcephalus. The sequence continues at coordinate 152,879,763 of NC_140996.1, forward strand.
AGGGTGCAGAAGAGTTGATAAGTTCGGTAAAAATTTATGGTAGTAATTTATCAATCCCAGGAACGACCTTAATTGTGAGACATTTTCAGGTGCTGGGGCTTTAATGACCGCTTCAATTTTTTTCAGGTGACTTATGCAACCCTTCCTTGTTAATTATGTGGCCACAATATGATATTTGTTTCTGGAAAAATTCGCACTTGGGGCGATTTGCTCGTAGGGCCCGTTCTCTCAGCCTCATGAGCACCTGCTCCAAATTGGCAAGGTGCTCGTTGTCGTTTTCTCCTGTTACAAGGATGTCGTCTAGGTAGCATTGAGTCCCCGGAATCCCTTGGAGGACTTGCTCCATAGCTCTTTGCCAGATAGCTGGAGCTGATGCTACTCCGAAAACCAGTCGATTGTACTGGTACAGGCCTTTGTGTGTATTTATCGTGAGATACTTTTTAGAGGCCTCTTCAACCTCCATCTGTAGATATGCCTGTGCCAAGTCAATTTTGGTGAAACGTTTCCCTCCGGATAGTGAGGCGAAAATATCTTCTATCCTCGGAAGAGGATACTGTACCGTGTGAAGGACCGGGTTTACAGTCACCTTGAAGTCTCCACAGATGCGAATTTTTCTCTGTTCTTCAGATTTATCATTATTCAACGTTTTCTGCATGACCGGGACGATGGGTGTTGCCCACTCGCTCCAATCTATCTTGGATAATATGCCTGCCTTCTCCAAATTCTCCAGCTCTGCTTCGACTGCTGGACGAATTGCGTATGGCACCGGCCTTGCCTTAAAAAACTTGGGAATTGCCACATCTTCCACTTTTATTGAGGCGGTGATGCCTTTCAAGGTTCCTAGTTTCTCTTGTAACACTTCCTTGGCGTTGGCCAAGATGTCTTTTAATCGTTCAGGTATGACGTCATCATCATTTTTTTTCTTACTGGTCACCGTCAGTGCCTGAATGGAGTGCCAGTCTAAACGTATCTTCCTGATCCATTCATGTCCCAACAGCGGTGGACCACCATCTTGTAGAACATATAAATACAACTTCTGTATTTCCTTGCCGTTGTATACAACAGGCACCCTTATTTTTCCTTTGGGGTATACTTTCTGCCCCGTGTATGTTTTCAAGATAATGGATGTGTCTTTTAAAGGTATATGCAGAAATAGCCGCTCGTAATCCTGTCGATTTATGATGGTCAGAGCTGATCCTGTATCTAGCTCCATTTGAACTGGGGACCCCGCTATCGTGAGGGTAACCCAAATGGTCTGGTAATCTTCTTTGGCAATTACATTATGTAATTTGAGACAGCTTAGTCTCTTGTTTCCGGAGTCGCTATCGCCCTTCTGGTCTTCGGAGCTACTGTCCGTCATCATTTGTACTTTTCTGTACTTTTCCTTATTGATTTTTTTCCTGTCCGTGGATTTTTTTTGTCCAGATCGGCATACACATGCAATGTGTCCAATCTTTCCACAATGCCTGCATGCTTTGTCCTTGAACCAGCAGTCCTTCTGGTCATGGGTTGTTCTGCCGCAGCGATAACACCTTTCAAATCCCCGTGTCATTTCATGGGTGCCGTATTCCTGTTGCTTTTGCTGTATCTCTGCAACTCCTCTTGCGGCTGCTTCGTATGATACAGCCATACTGAAAGCCTTGTCCAGTGTCAAATCTTTCTCAGAAAGCAGCCTTTTCTGTGTTCCTTCACTTAGGAGACCGCAGACGAATTTGTCTCGAAGAGAATCTGCCAGTCCTGCCCCGAATTGGCAGTGCTTTGATAGCTTTCTTAATTCGGTGAGGTAATCAGCGTTACTTTCATTCTTGTGCTGATTCCTCTTGAAGAATTTGAATCGTTCCGCTATCAGCAGTGGTGTTGGGTTTAAGTGCTCCTGTAGGGTATCAACAATCTCCTTAAAATTCTTGTCCTTTGGTTTGGCTGGAATGATTAAGTTTCGTAACAGCCCGTATGTCTTTGCGCCCATTAGATTTAGAAGTACTGACGCCTTTTTATCATTTTCTATTCAATTTGCTGTGCAATATACCTCCACTCTTTCCACATATGTGGTCCAATCCTCTATATCGTTATCGAAAGCATCAATATTGCCAGCTTTAGGCATCCTGGGAAAAAAAATGGCGCTTCCCGCGCTTTCCTTTCTTCCCTGCAGAAAAAAAATGGTGCTTCCCGCGCTTTCCCGCCGCTGCTGCTGCTGACAACGCTGTTTTCAGCGTTTTTTTTAATTTACAGGTGGCGACTCATTACCGCCGGACTCTCTGGGACTTTCCCCCCCTTTGCTTGGTCTGAACGCCGACCTGCTTTGCAGTGCCGGCCGTCTCCCGAGTGCTCCCCCCCTCTGTTTCTGTTTGCCTCCGCCTTCGCTGCTCGGCCTCGCTGCAGAGCCAGCCAATGGAGCCCCAGCCCGCCGCCCAGGAAGGATTATTGCAGTACCTGTCACCAGCTCGGCTAGCTGGTGAAACCATAGTTTTTTTTTCTTGCTTTTCTTCGACATTGGACGTCTGAGGAATCGATGTCCTTGAGGTGCTGCCGAATTGCAGGTAAGTCCGTTTCCAATTCGTCGCCACTGTTGTATCCATGTGTTAATAGAGACACTGAAGGCAGGAGTTGGTTTCACAGGTGTTTACTGAACAAAGTCTGGAGGTCAACGAACTGATACAACACAATATACAGGCTTATATAGCCTGAGTGGCCATTACCGGCATTACAGTACACAGGGGGCTCTTAAAGGCACATACACTACAAAAAATGTCCTAGTAAAGGATCCCCTTGGAATGAGTGACCATAACATGGTTGAATTCCATATTCAATTAGAGGGTGAGAAGGTTGGATCTCAAACAAGCGTGCTAAGCTTGAATAAAGGAGACTATGAAGGTATGAGAGCAGAATTGAGTCGAGTGGATTGGGAAAATAGATTAAAGCGTAAGACGATACATGATCAGTGGTGTACATTTAAGGAGTTATTTTACAACTTCCAAAAAATATATATTCCACTGAGAAGAAAAGGGTGTAAAAGAAAAGACAGCCATCCGTGCCTAAGTAAAGAAATTAAGGATAGTATCCGACTAAAAACAAGGGCAGATAAGGTAGCCAAATCTAGTGGGAGGATAGAGGATTGGGAAAACTTTAAAAGACAGCAAAAAATAACAAAAAGATTGATTAAGAAAGGGAAGATAGATTATGAAAGTAAATTAGCAAAAAATATAAAAACAGATAGTAAGAGTTTTTATAGTTATATAAAAAGAAAAAGGGTGGCTAAAGTAAATGTTGGTCCCTTAGAGGATGAGACCGGGAAATTAATGGTGGGAAATATGGAGATGGCAAGAACACTGAATATTTTGTATCAGTCTTTACAGTAGAAGACACTAAGATTATCCCAGCACTGGATAAACAGGGGGCTATGGGGGGGAGGAGCTAAACACGATCAAAATCACTAAGGAAGTGGTACTCAGTAAAATAATGGGACTCAAGGTGGATAAATCACCTGGACCTGATGGCTTACATCCTAGGGTCTTGAGGGAAGTGGCGGTAGGGATTGTGGATGCATTGGTAATAATTTTCCAAAACTCCCTGGACTCAGCAAAGGTCCTGGCAGACTGGAAAACTGCTAATGTAACGCCCTTATTTAAAAAGGGTAGTAGACAGAGGCTGGAAACTATAGACCGGTTAGCCTAACATCTGTGGTAGGTAAAATATTGGAGTCCATTATTAAGGAGACAGTAACAGGACATTTGGATAATCATAATTTAATAGGACAAAGTCAGCATCGTTTTATGAAGGGGAAGTCATGTTTGACAAATTTGCTGGAGTTCTTTGAGGAAGTAACATATAGGGTGGATAAAGGGGAACCAGTGGACGTAGTGTATTTAGACTTCCAAAAGGCATTTGACAAGGTGCCACACAAAAGATTATTGCTTAAGATAAAAAATCACGGGATTGGGGGTAATATTCTGGCATGGATAGAGGATTGGCTATCTAACAGAAGGCAGAGAGTTGGGATAAATGGTTCATTCTCGGACTGGCAATCAGTAACTAGTGGTGTTCCACAGGGGTCAGTGCTGGGTCCCCAACTCTTTACAATCTATATTAATGATTTGGAGGAGGGGACCGAGTGTAACATATCAAAGTTTGCAGATGATACTAAGATGGGAGGGAAAGTAGTGAGTGAGGAGGACATAAAAAACCTGCAAGGGGACATAGACAGGCTAAGTAAGTGGGCAGAGATTTGGCAGATGGAATACAGTACTGGAAAGTGTGAGGTTATGCACTTTGGCAGGAAAAATCATAGAGCAAGTTATTATCTTAATGGCAAGAAACTGGAAAGTACTGAAGTACAAAGGGATCTGGGGGTCCTGGTGCACGAAACTCAAAAGGTTAGTATGCAGGTGCAGCAACTGATTAAGAAGGCCAATGGAATGTTGGCTTTCATTGCTAGGGGGATAGAATATAAAAATAGGGAGGTATTGCTTCAGTTGTACAAGGTATTGGTGAGACCGCACCTGGAATACTGCATACAGTTTTGGTGTCCATACTTAAGAAAAGACATACTTGCTCTCGAGTCAGTACAAAGAAGGTTCACTCGGTTAATCCCGGGGATGAGGGGATGGACATATGAGGAGAGGTTGAGTAGATTGGGACTCTACTCATTGGAGTTCAGAAGAATGAGAGGCGATCTTATTGAAACATATAAGATTGTGAAGGGGTTGGATCGGGTGGATGCGGGGAGGATGTTCCCGATGATGGGTGAAACTAGAACTAGGGGGCATAGTCTTAGAATAAGGGGCTGCTCTTTCAAAACTGAGATGAGGAGGAACTACTTCACTCAGAGGGTGGTAGGTCCATGGAATATGCTGCCCCAAAAAGCTGTAGAAGCTACATCATTACATAAATTTGAAACAGAAATAGACAGTTTCCTAGAAGTAAAGGGAATAAAGGGTTACGGGGAGCGGGCAGGAATTTGGACATGAGTCTAGGTTCGGATTGGTCATGGCCCTGTGGGTAGCGGAGCGGGCCCAGGGGCCGTGTAGCCTGATTCTGCTCCTATTTCGTGTGTCTAATTCTGTTAGATTCAGGAGATGGTTCTGTGGTAGTAGATTGACGGTTAGGATCAGATCAGCCATGATCTTATTGAATGGCGGAGCAGGCTCGAGGGGCCGATTGGCCTACTCCTGCTCCTATTTCTTATGTTCTTATGACTCTGCCGGCCTGCCAGTACGAACCAAGCGACCCAGGGACCAAAACACGGTCCGAGGAGACGTGCCTTCCGGCCTCCAATGGAGATCTAAACAACTGCTTCTATTCTTAGTCCGATTAATTCTGTAGAAGGAAGCCGCCGGACTTCCAATCTTTCAGGCGGGAAGAATGACATGAATCTTGTCATTCATGTGAAAATGACTTATGTAATAATACTGGGCGGCCTGCTGGTGGCACTGTCCAGGGAGAGCATAAATACTCGGGCATGGGCCCAGCTTGCTCAGGACATTTTTTAACAGGAACTAGTGAAGGACACAACTAGATCTCCACGTTGAAAAACAGTTGATTAAAGCCTTGTTTAATACTCAGACCAAGTGCCTAGTAGTTTTCTTACGTCACCATGCATTATCATAGTGCAGGGAAGAATTATGAGGCTGCTTCCTAAAGTAAAAAGATTGATTTATGAGAAAGGATGGAGAAATTGGGGCCCTTTAAATTTGAAAGGAGATGACTGTATCCAAGATATTAAGTGGTATTGTAGGAATGGCTAGATTCCTAACTAAAGGACTGAGGTCGAGTCAGTCTATCAAACAAACGATGTTTAATACTATTCAACAGAGTTTAACACGAAAACACAGGAGAGCTAAATTACAGGTCTGTACTCTTTGCTGGCTCCACGAGGACTGGCTAGGGCGGCTCCCCAGCCTGACGTCATGACGTCATCATGTTTTCCCGCTGCTGGAGGATCACGTGATCAACGTGATGACATCATCGCGTTTGGTCTCATTCTTAAAGGGACCGCACTATGTACATGCAATAATATGAACAAAGATACAGATTCATTCTGTCGCTAATAATTTGTTAAAGATAATTATGTACATTAGACCAGAGTCCCCTGGTGGCTCTGCCACATGCACCCCCGCAGAATTGTCTTTAACAGTAAAAGTCAGTCAACTAGGAGGCCTGACAAGCCTGTCAGAGCGACTCCTGTATTCTTGGAGTGGATGTTGTTGAACAGCTGGCGGGCTGGCGGATGGAAGCCTTGGGTCATGCGTGGATGCAGCGGGAGGTCGACCACGTCGTGGAGGCTGTGCGCTCTTTACTGGCCGGTCGATGTCCAGGTGTGCCGGTTTGAGACGTTCAATGGATATGTGGTCGGGTTTACCACCGATGTCTACGGAGAAACTCTTGTCGCCTGTCTCCAGTATGCGGAAAGGGCCTGTGTAAGGGGCCTTGAGCGGATCCCTATGGGCATCATGATGAATGAATACAAGTTCAGCATTCTTTAGCTCTGCTGGTACGTGTGAAGATGGAAGGCCATGATGCGAAGTTGGGAATGGTGCAAAAGCCTTGGCTGTTTCCTGGTGGTTGCTGAGTTGGTCGGCTGCGGACCACGGCTCAGTTGGAAGCGGCAGGAAATCTCCCGGTACACAGAGTGGCTGGCCGTACATGAGCTCCGCAGTGGACGATTGCAGGTCCTCTTTGGGTGCCGTGCGAAGACCCAACATGACCCACGGAAGCTTATCCACCCATCCGGCGCCTTGGAGGCTGGCCCTCAGCGATGCCTTTAACAATCTGTGGAAACGTTCACACAAACCATTTGTTTGCGGGTGATAGGCCATGGTGCGGTGAAGCTTGGTGCCGAGACCCTGGGCCACAGCGTTCCAGAGCTCGGAAGAGAACTGTGGACCGTGGTCTGAAGAAATGTCCGCCAGAACGCCGAAACGTGAGACCCACGAGGAGAGGAATGCTCTGGCGACATCAGCGGACGTAGTAGACGTCAAAGGAACTGCCTCTGGCCATCTAGTAGTACGATCGACCATGGTGAGGATGTGTGTGAACCCCTGTGACGGTGGAAGCGGCCCGACGAGGTCCACGTTGACATGGTCGAATCGACGTTCTGGTACTGCGAACGTGGCAATGGGGCCTTGACGTGACGTTGCACCTTAGACTTTTGACAGACGACGCAGGTGTTAGCCCAGTCGCGGATATCCTTACGCATTCCTCTCCAGACGAACTTAGCCGACATTAATTTTTGAGATGCCTTCACGCCAGGATGGGAAAGCTCATGTATGGCATCAAAAACTTTGCGGTGCCAGGTAACTGGAATGATCGGGCGGGGATCTCCCATGGAGACATCGCAGAGTAACGAGGTGCCTGCTGCGTGGAATTGCACATCGGCTGGTTGGAGGCTAGAGGTGTCGGTGCGATACGCCTGTGTTTCAGGGTCGGATGCCTGATCAGTGGCCATGAGGGCATAACCGATGCCCAGCTGGACCGCCCGTACGGTCGTGCGAGAAAGGCAATCAGCTACCAAGTTGTCCTTGCCAGCTACGTGTTGGATGTCTGTCGTGAATTCTGAAATGAAAGTTAGCTGTCGCTGCTGTCGAGCCGACCACGGTTCGGCGGTCTTGGCCATGGCGAAGGTCAGTGGTTTGTGATCTACAAACGCAGTGAAGGGACGTCCTTCTAACAAAAAACGGAAATGGCGGATAGCCAGGAACAGCGTCAGCAACTCCCGGTTGAAAGTGCTGTACTTGCGTTCATTGTGCTGGAGTTGGCGGCTGAAAAACGCCAGTGGTTGCCACGTCCCTTTGACCCACTGTTCCTGTACGGCGCCTATGGCATAGTCGGAAGCATCAGTGGTAAGGGCGATGGTGGCACCTGGCAGAGGGTGTGCCAACATAGTTGCATTGGCTAGAGCGGTTTTTGTGTTGTTGAAAGCGTTGTCCATTTTGTAGGGTTTTTTTTCCTGCTCTCTTGCCCGTTCTGGCCCCCTGCCAGGCTTCGTGCAAGAATTACCCTTGAGTGGTTCGACCCACCCCCCCCCTACGGTTCTAGACCTTGGACTTAGATGCAGAGAACAGTAGTGCAGAGAAGAGGACTCAATAGACCAGGGTGAATAGCACGAAATGGATGCTTTTATTTTTGAACAGTTTGAAGCATTACAAAATACATGTCATAGGCACAGATTAAAGTAACTACAATCATGCACAAATTTATGAACTTGACTCTATGGAAATGGGGAACACACGGCACATCGTAAAAGGGGAAACACATTACGATTTCCCTTAACTCCCTCCCCTATACCTAAACTAAGTTTCGACCTGGGGAACTTGGGATCATGCTCACCACTCTCGAAATCGCGAAAAGGGGTTCGCAGACTTTTTGACACCGCTTCCCGTCGTCACGTGGATTGGAAGCTTCTGGCGCAGTCGATATTCTCTCCTCCCTCGAGGCGGTGGGGTAGACCCAGCCTCGATGAGCGCTCGTCAAGGTTGAGATCCACAATCGTGGATTTGGGTTCATGGAGTAGACCTAGATGCAGGTTATGCACATGGGAGAATCTTGTGGCATCGATCGCCGGTTCTCCAGAGGGTTTCTTCTCCGTCGGCCTGGGTCGTCGATGATCTCCCGACCCCAGTACCCGGGCCACCCTTGTCGTCTTCTCGTCGTGGCCGAGCCTTGTTTGGCTGAACACCGGCCACGTTGTCCTTTTTCCGAAACCGTCCGTCTTTAAAAAGACGAAAACGTTTTCATCGATCTGCCGAAGTGGAAGAGGCGCCGATCCGGGCACCGTCCGCCCTTCGTTCGTTCCTCGTAGAAGAAAGTTCTTGAAGAAATGGAAGCCTGACGTCGCCCAACAAGAAGCCGCAGCAGTGAAGAAGTCCTTAGATGGACTTTCAATCCATCGTTATACTCTTTTGGGACAGTCTTATCTCCCGCCAAATCATAGTCCTGTCTTTGTATTAATTTTGGCGGGCAGAAATCTCTGCAGGGGCGCTTTGTCTTGTAACGGAGCCGGTGATAACTTGAACTGGCCTTCCTGGCCGATAATGTCTTTTAATGTCCTTTGCATTGTCACCGCGGCTCGGTTCGCATATTGATCGGTCCGGACATTTTCCCTGATGGCTGCTAAACGGTTTTTCCTTTGTACGATAAATGGGTATAAGTGTTTTTACATTGTCCGCCCATGTCTTGATGGGCCCCATCCTGTACTTATAATCCATTGAATATGTATGCTGTTGCTCTGATTTTCGGTTCCCAGATACTGGCTTTCGCGGGCTCACTGTCTTCAATCCACAAGCCTGTCTGGCTTGCAGTAACAGAAATAAAATGGTTCATAAACTGATCACGGGGCCTGGTGGCCATTTTGTATGCCCTTTTATCAAAGGTTTTTCTGTGCAAGCTTACTTTGGTCAATAAACAGTCTTATTTTATCCAGTTTTCTTGCGTGATTTTTGCTGAAAATTGCGAATCTTACAGGCCCCCCTGTGATACTGATAGCTTGCTTAAAGTATCAATAATCCTTGATGAGCAAATTTTCCCTGATTCCCCACATCCAAACATTCCTGGCACTTAGCTATCTATGACCCTCACGACACATGCAGTTCCCATTTCCGCAGAAAACGAAAATTACCTTTTGTACATTTGGACAATCATAGACAGCGTATTTTAAACTATAACACATTCACTTGTCAGATGTGCGGGGGTTGATACCCCCTGGCACCATCTGCATGCATCTTTTATTAATCCAAAAAAACTTAAGAACAACTAATAACATAACAATACTTATTTCCTTATAACCCAAAACAATCACAAAAATTTTTTTAAATGGAGGGACGCTTAACCTTATACTAGCAGCTTAAAGTGGGGTGTCTTCTTCCCCCATTCGCACATAGCGTTCTTTCCATTCGCCCGCGTTCTCATGCCTCTGGAGGCGTTTGCCTCTCTTGCAATGCACGAAGAGCAAAAATATCACAATCAAAACCTGACATACTACTAGGATATGGGATGCTATTCTAATCCAGGCGGGGACCTCTATGTTGGTGAACAAGTCCCACCATGGTGGGATGGTTATGTCCAATATGTCTTTTCCTATCTCTAAAGTCTTCTGCTCCAGTGTGTAGGAATGTTTCTGCGAAATTATAACGGCTTTTAAAATCTTGGTGAGGTGTTCGGGAAGAGGGGGAATGACATAACCAAAATGCGCGACAAATCGTTGTAAGTCTGTGAAATTCTCTTTGATAGTGATGTGTACGGTGGAGGGCGCAGGAATGGGAACAATTCGTTGTTGTGCCACTTGAACCTCGGCCCTGGGTTTGAAACAGAAACTGCTATCACCGATCGAACACCACTCGTGTTGTCCATATCGGTACTGAGGCGCTGCAGTGGTGACGCAGTATGTCCCACCCCCGATATATGCTACCTGTGGGGGCACATGGTCCTCTGCCATTGCCTCCATGGTGCAATTCACCGGCTTTGCGCTAGCAGTCCTGAACCCGCACTGCGGTTTCAGAAAGGCGTTCAAGTGCTGGGGACACAGGATGATGTGTGCTCCCCGGCTCCGACATCCCGAGAGGTCGGTGCCTGCCATCGTACGCTCCCATCTGATGACGTAAGGCGGGACCACTGCGTAACGAATGTGTGCGCCCCCCTGAATGACTCCAATGTTCTCTACTCTGTATACCGGGGCGGGCTTTGCTGCGGGACCCAACACCGGCATTCTTACTACTATTCCCATAATAGTGTGATTCGAATGTCCGCAGTCCACTGGAACTGGGTATGCTTCTGCGGCTAGCCTGAGCTGGCACGGGCTTAATGCATTCTCAAAAGGGTGGAGCGCTTGCAAGTGCTTGTTGCTGATCCAGGACGGGACCAAACCCTGTTTTAAATCCTCAAGATTACTGCGGCCCTCGCCCAATAACCACGCCCCGTACAGCACACAGGCCTCGTTTTGCGCAGCTTGATCGGACGCATTCCGATCCTCCTTAATGAGTGCATTTACCGTTCTCGCGTGTTTCTCCAGCTCAGCAATTATGTCCTTAAAGTGTAGTGTCATGGCCTGGTCCTCATGCAACTCAGAACCCACTACCTTGTTTTCGTCTGTCAATATGTTCCTTAACTGGGCTTTTAAACCGTTGATCTGTGTCTGCAGCTCCACGTTATCTAGAGCGTTGACAACAGATGTCCCGGTATTAAAAGCAGTGAATATGTCATTTACAGTACCCCTTCTTTGCCTCCCGACTCGATCCAAAACTTCTGGCGGTGTGGTGTATAATTTGTCTCTGTCGATGTCGGCAAAGTCAAATTCGTAAAATTGTCTAAACATACGGGTTAACAGGACCTGGTATAATTGTTCCGTTTCTTTGGGACACCACTCCGGCAATCTTACCTCAGTGAGATTTAAAATCACTGAGGCCACCGCGTAGTGTACCCCTTGGTACAGCACCTGACCGGTGGGTACCAATACTAAACCGTTCCCGGGTCCCTTGGTGGTGGTTGGGCACCCTCCTTTCTGGGCTAGTGCTACCGGAAGCGTGGGCAGGGGCTTGCGTGGGCGGGTGATGAGTTCAGTGGCGTTCACCGGAATAGGGGAGTATGGGGCTCCGCACGCTCGAGTGCTAACATCCCATCTCATCCCCTTCCCTTCATCCTGCCACTGCCTCTGGAAGAAGATGGACACGCCCTTGGGGCAGACGTGTCTCGAACCCCACATACAGACATATATTCCCTCATCTGGTTCCCACCATTTGTCCCAACACACACGTAATTGTCCGTGAGTTCCCGTAATAGTCCGATGGGTACTATTACCCAGTCGCTCCCACTCGACCATAGAGTTTCTCATTGCACACCAGACAAATCCTCTTTCCCACGGTAACGCTGACTCTGGGCGCTAGGATCCTCACTCGAGGGCACGTTAATGAAGTCTCTTGGTAGGCAAAACCGAAATTGCTGGAATATTCCGTAGAATTCGTTCCCAGCCAACCTGGCCATCTCCCTTGGTGGAAGTAGGTGGCGGTTTCCTCTACCTCTCGCTCCCCCGTCCCATCCGTTGCGATGGGGGCCGTGTCCCCGGGGCACCCGAAAATGATGACATCTTTGGTGCGGCCTCGGTCGGCCCACCCGCACCCGATCGCCATGAACGCGACGACAATCCTTTCCATCGTATCCCAGGTTTCTGTAACCAACAAAATGATGTAGCCGGGCTCCCGATAGGTGCTGGCCTAAATTAATTGGACGCGCGGGTTCCTGGACCCCGCTCCCTAACAAACACACATACCGGGCAGACCTCAAAATTGTACTCTTAACACCATATACTTTACATTCCTTAAACTATGACCATAATTACCTAACTTAACTTATGTACAGCGCCGCCCTCCGTGGGGCGGCTTTCCGAATCCCTGTGAGGTCTGTCGTGTGCCACACCCTGCGGTGGGGCTGCATTGATCTTTGGCTTTGATCCCCCGCAGCCTGTCGCTGCTGAACGGGGATCATGTCTTCCTGGGGCTGCTTTAAACCGTGGTTGGGAAGGATGGGGAGAATCTGGCCAAAATTTTCTGGGCTGGGGCGCTCGAGCCGACCTACGAGGGGCTGCTTTGGGTTGGGCTCCCGGGGCCGATGGACCGGGGGTTGTGACTGTTACCGTTACAGCCTGTGGTTCCTCCACAGCTGCCGGCTCCAGCTCCCCTCCCTCAGGCTCCGCCCCCCCGGGGTCGGGATCTGTGGCTTCTGACTCCACCTCACCTGTCCCTACAGGTAACGAGTCTCCACCCCCACTCCCTACCTCCCCCAAGCTTGAGTCGAGGGCGGGACTGCCGTCCTCTGACTCTTCCTCCTCCGTGATTGGGTCTAAAGCGAGGTTGAGCTGTTCGGGCTCTCCCCTGCCTAAATCCCATTCAAAAGATGAGACCTCCCACTCCAATGGGATGGCCTCTCCCTTCATGCAGGCTACTGCTCCAGCCTGTGTGGTCTGTGACTCTGTTACAGGCTGAGGATCTTTGTTCTCAGACCTGGTCCCCTTTGGTGGCCCTTGTGTACCCGGTTTAAACAGTTTACACTGGTTGATGTGAAACCATTTGGTACGTCGGGGCGTCTTCACTGCATAAACCATGGGGCTGGCCTTGTCTACAATGCTGTATGGCCCCATGTACAGTGGTTCAAAACTCCCTATCCTGGCGTAGTTTTGGACCATGACCTGGTCTCCGACTACCCACTCTTGTTGTTTCCGAGGTTCCAACAACAGTTTATTTCCCTGGTGCTGTCTTCCCATGTTCCCAGCCGCCTGCCCATAAATCTGTCTCAGGCGCTCCAAGAGGGTTTGGGCGAATTTGTCCCGTTTCACCTCTCGGAGCTGGCCCTCAGTGAGCACCGGGGCTAGCACATGGGTGGGTGTTCGCATGATCCTTCCAGTCATTAACTCGTGCGGGGAATACCCCGTGCTTTTAGACTGGCTGGCTCGGATCCCCATGAGGACTAAAGGCAGGACCTCCGCCCATTTCTGGGGCGAGCCCATTGTCTCTTTCCTCAGCTTTTCCTTGAGGGTCCGATTCATACGCTCAACAATCCCGGATGACTGGGGATTGTATGCTACGTGCCACTTTCCCTCAATGCCCAAGAGCATGAGGGCGTTCTGCATTACTTGACCGGTGAACTGACTCCCTTGGTCGGACTCTACAAAACGGGGGAGTCCCCACCGTGAGAACACTTCCCGAATCAAGATCTTAGCAGTACCCAGTGCCGTAGCTGTTCTGCACGGGAAGGCTTCTACCCATTTGGTGAACACATCTACCAGGACAAGGCAGTACTTATAGCCTCCCTGGGCGGCGGGCAGGGGCCCTATGTAGTCGACCTGAATCGACTGCCATGGTCCCTCTACCCTCCTGATGTGCCCCATGGGCACCTTCCTTTTGTGGGGGTCTGGGTTGTTAGCAGCACACACAAGACAGCTTGCGCAGAACTCGCGGACATCGTCCCGAAGTCCCGGCCACCATCCCGCCTGCTCCACCCATTGCCAGGTGACCTCAGGTCCGGGGTGTCCCGCTCCTGGACCCTCGTGGGCCAATTGCAGGAATTCCCTTCGGTGCTGCTGCGGCACAACCCACTGCTCCTCTCGGAACAGCATACCTTCTTTGACTGTGAGGGCTGCCGTACTGTATGGACCTTCTACCTGTTTGCCCTCTGTGATGGCTTTTAGGACTGCTTTTAGGGCGGGATCCAGGGTTTGGACGGTCTTTAGGTCTGGGGGCGGTGTCACCCCTGTGTTCCCGGGAATTCCCTCCCTGCCTTGGATCGCCGCCACGGGTCCGGGTTCGTATGGGTCCCAGAGAATGCCGTTGCGGGCACCCTCCCTGGCTAGCGCATCCGCCTGCTGGTTGCCCTGACTGCGGGGTTCTGTACTGGAGTGAGCCTTCACCTTATGGATGAACACCTCTCCTTTCTCCCCCACAGCTGCTAGGATCTTCTCCAGCAAGGGCTTAACTGTTAAAGGCCGCCCGTCCGCGGAGGTGTACCCGCGTCGGGACCAGATGGCGAGGTACTCTGTACACGAATTGCACGTGAACATGCTGTCTGAGCAAATCGTGTATGGGGTTGGGAAAATCTCGGGGTGGGTAACCACGTACGCCACCGCGGACAGTTCAGCCTGCTGCGCGCTCATAGTGCTGGGGAGCTTAATTGCCAGGGCAATGTTTGCCGCAGGGTCATAAACTCCACACCCTGTGAGTCGCTTGCCGTCAGCTACAGTGCTAGAACCGTCTACGTAGATCTCGCGGCCTGTGGGATGTATCCCGGCCCGTAAACCTATGTTAACTTCCCATACCCCTTCTACGGAACATTGATGGGCTGTCCCGGGATATGCCATATTGGCTGCGAGCCTTGGCGCGCAGAGGCCTTTAACTTTGAGATCCATCTGGGAAAGGAGGAGGGTCCAGCGCGCAATCCGAGCGCTGCTTACGGTCCCATCCTTAATCCTCCCGTCCAGAAGCATCTTCGTGGGGGTGTGATGGGTGAGGAGCGTAATGGGAGAGGTCCCTGTGAAGATCACTGATCTGTTCACAGCCCAATGCGTGGCCAGGAGATGCCGTTCGCAATTGGAGAAACTCCTCTCCACATCCGTGAGCACCCTGGAGGAATAAACTACTGGTCTTAGCTTGCCGTGCCGCTCTTGGAGCAGCACTGCACTCAGGCTGTCCCCACTAGCGGCTACCTCCAGAAAGAACTCCTCTCCCCCATCTATGGCCCCTAGGGCTGGCGCGGTCTGCAGATCTCTTTTCAACTTCTCGAATGCTGCCTGGCACCCCTCGTCCCAAGACCACTCGACTCCCTTGTGTAAGAGTCGAAGTAGCGGGGCCGCTGTGGCAGCATAGTCCTCGATGAAATCTCTGCAGTACCCGGTCAATCCCAAAAAGGACCTTACATCCGTTACTGTGTTGGGAATCGGCAGATCTTGTATAGATTCCCGTCTGGCCTTATCTATGGCTCTTTCCCCAGCGCGGATGGCCAGACCCAGGAATTTAACTTCCTGCTGGCCGATCTGGGCTTTCTTTGGGTTTACTTTGAAACCCTTCCTTTCTAACAGTTCCAACAATTCGGCTAACAGTGGGCCGTGCTGCTCCCTTGTATCTGTGAACAGGAGTAAGTCGTCCACATACTGCACTATCTGGTTGGGCTGGCTGAACTCTTTCAAACTCCCCGCCATGCACTGATGGAAAATGCTGGGGCTGTTGTGAAAACCCTGTGGTAAGCAGTTCCAAGTGTACTGTTGCCCTTTGAAAGTAAAGGCAAACTTGTACTGGTCCTCCCGCCGCAGCGGAATGGACCAAAAACCGTTCGAGATGTCCAGCACCGTGAATGTGGTCGCCGATGCTGGAATACTCCCTATTAAGTCTGCAACTGCTGCTACCGTGGGCGCGCAGGCTGGGATATTACTATTGAGGACTCTGTAGTCCACCGTGGCTCTCCACGAATTGTCCGGTTTCTTTACCGGCCATAATGGGGAGTTCACGTGGGTGGCTATCATCCTCAACACGCCCTGCTGTACCAATGAAGATATTGCTGTCTCCATGTCGGGTTCTGCCTCCTTGGGGAAATTATACTGCTTTTGGGGTCGGATCATGGGGTCCCCGTCTACGCTGACTTCGAACCCAGTGACTCTCCCGCAGTCGTGCTTGTGGGTGGCGAACGCGGTCAGATTTTCTGACACACGCGCCTGCAAGTCCGTTGGGACGTTTGTTACCATGAGCTCGAGATCGTAACCTCCTGACGGCTTCATAGTGCACAGGGCCCCCTTTTCTTCCTTCCCCGGGATTACGACTACCTTACCTAAACCGCCCTCGGCTCCCCAGAGACAGTGATTTCTCAGGTCCACGAGGATCCCGTGTTCCACCAAGAAATCAGCCCCGAGGATGCCTTTCCCCCCCCCCTCATTCCACTTCAATAGGATGCACGTCCATGTGGTGTGGAGCGCTCCCAACTGAATGGAGAGCGGGAGGGAGTACGCGCCAGCCTGTTCTCTACCTCTGAAACCCGCTACTAAATATGGAGCCTGGGCGGACAGAGGTGAGGCAAAAGGTTTGTCCGTGTGGATCACGGTACACGAAGCTCCCGTATCCAACAGGTAACTACCCCTTCGTTTCTCCACCTCCATCTCCACCACAGGTCTTCTCCAAGCGTCATAGCGGAGCGGACACAAGTAGATGGGCTGCGCGGGCGTCAGTCATTTAGGTGTTTCGGCTGGGGTCTCGGGGGCGATAGGGCTGTTAGCAACCGCTACCTTCCCCTGCCAGGTCATCAGAGACCGCGGGGGCGATAGGGCTGTTAGCAACCGCTACCTTCCCCTGCCAGGTCATCAGAGACCGCATAGTCTCCAAGACTGACTCGATCGCAGCGGGGTCCACAACCGCACCACCCCCTTTATTCGGGGCAGAGGCTACGGTTGGGTTCTGGACTGGTGTTGGGGCAGCGGCCTGCACTTGTGGTTGTGCTGGTGTTGGGTAAACTCTCGGGCCGTTGGCGACTCGGGCTTGGGCTTGATCTTGGGCTGCGGCGAACGCTCTCTCCCTCTTATCCTTCCAAGGATTCCTACAGTCCTTGCGCCAATGACCCTCCTTCCCACACCCGTAACAACTGCTATTGGCTTGGGGATGGCGATTTCCCTCCTGACGCCATTCCTTTTTAGCAGAGGCTGCGGGTCTCACCTCATGCACCTTTCCTTTCACAACAGGCGTTTTCTTGCCCTTGTTGTTTCTATAACTGATCGTGAGCTGATCTAGTACTACTTCCTCCGTGGAGCGGGCGTTAGTGGGGTCAAACCATGCTTTGGCCTGTTCCTTCACTATTGGCAGGCAACCTGCTACCAGGCACCGAAGCCAGTGAGCCCTTTGTTCGCCATCCAGCCCGGCCCGGGCCGGCCCGCCCGGGCAGCTGCGCCGATACACTGGCCACAACCTGTCGGCGAAAACCCGTGGGGGTTCTCCCTCTAGCTGCACTGTCTTTTCTAAACGGAGGAACGGAGTTCCGTCCCCCTCTCCCATGATCTCCAGAATCTCATCCCGTAGCAACTCATAGTCCCTGTGCCCTCTCTTGCTCTCGTCAGGGAGACACTGGAGGAGCGAACTGTCCAGGGAGAACAGCAGCATTTTAGACTGTTCAACCCCGTCGCAGTCATTGACTGCTGCGGTCTGCTCCACGTCCCTGAAATGCACGGAGGGATCTCCTGACTCGGAGAGTTTTGGGATGTGACTTATCATCTCTCTTAGCTGTCGTGCGCTATGAGGCATTATGATCTGACTCTCAAGGGGTCCGTCATCGCCATTTTCTTCATTTGGACCGATCCTCCGGTGTCTCGTTGGACACATTGGCGCCGGCCCCGACTCTACTGTCTGGGGTTGCTCTACCTCAGGGCTCTCTTCCTCTACCGTCTCCGTCTCCTGTCCCGGAGTCCAAGACTCCTCATAGGCAGGAGGTGCAGAAGGTTCGGGGGTTGGTACCCCAACTGCCTCTTGTGGAATCGGTCTTTTGGATTCCTTGGCTAGCAACAGCTGACTCGCTGGTGGATTTATGAGACACACCAACCCGTTTGCCTTCGCTAGGGCCTTTCTCAGGTCCTCTAGCTCCCGGCGGCAAGCGCTGTGGTCGGTGTTCTCAGATCTATCCTCCATGGCCATCTTATATGCTGCCCTGGCTCCCAGGAGCTTTTCCTCTTGGGCATCTACTTGTTTGGCTAGACGGAAACACCTCTCTCTCATTCTACCTTCACTGGCCTTCGCCTCAACGACCTGACATTTTAAATATTCTACCCGGGTTTCGTGGCAGCGAATTACAGAGCGGCGTTCCTGATTCAGCGCGTCAAGCGATTCAATCAGTTTTTGACCTCCCGCAACCTTTTCCTCTACGTCTTTAAGCAAGCCGTTGATCCGGACTGTCTGTGCTGCAACTACCTGGTCCAAAAGCTGGACTTGCTTCTTGTAGCACATCAGCCAGACCGCCTTTTCTACAGATTTCTTATGCTCTCTACCCGCTGTCCACTTGATGGCTGCGTCTAGCGGGCGCCTATCCCTTAGTAGATCAGATATCCATTGTTTTGTGAGGTTGACTTTTCCGAAAACATAATCTGCTATTCTTTCATCCATCACATTTCGTTTATTCAGATCTTGATCTAACACACTACTTTCCTGCTGCCAAGGTCCTGTCGCGGTCGCCATTTCTGTAGGGTTTTTTTTCCTGCTCTCTTGCCCGTTCTGGCCCCCTGCCAGGCTTCGTGCAAGAATTACCCTTGAGTGGTTCGACCCACCCCCCCCCTACGGTTCTAGACCTTGGACTTAGATGCAGAGAACAGTAGTGCAGAGAAGAGGACTCAATAGACCAGGCTGAATAGCACGAAATGGATGCTTTTATTTTTGAACAGTTTGAAGCATTACAAAATACATGTCATAGGCACAGATTAAAGTAACTACAATCATGCACAAATTTATGAACTTGACTCTATGGAAATGGGGAACACACGGCACATCGTAAAAGGGGAAACACATTACGATTTCCCTTAACTCCCTCCCCTATACCTAAACTAAGTTTTGACCTGGGGAACTTGGGATCATGCTCACCACTCTCGAAATCGCGAAAAGGGGTTCGCAGACTTTTTGACACCGCTTCCCGTCGTCACGTGGATTGGAAGCTTCTGGCGCAGTCGATATTCTCTCCTCCCTCGAGGCGGTGGGGTAGACCCAGCCTCGATGAGCGCTCGTCAAGGTTGAGATCCACAATCGTGGATTTGGGTTCATGGAGTAGACCTAGATGCAGGTTATGCACATGGGAGAATCTTGTGGCATCGATCGCCGGTTCTCCAGAGGGTTTCTTCTCCGTCCACCTGGGTCGTCGATGATCTCCCGACCCCAGTACCCGGGCCACCCTTGTCGTCTTCTCGTCGTGGCCGAGCCTTGTTTGGCTGAACACCGGCCACGTTGTCCTTTTTCCGAAACCGTCCGTCTTTAAAAAGACGAAAACGTTTTCATCGATCTGCCGAAGTGGAAGAGGCGCCGATCCGGGCACCGTCCGCCCTTCGTTCGTTCCTCGTAGAAGAAAGTTCTTGAAGAAATGGAAGCCTGACGTCGCCCAACAAGAAGCCGCAGCAGTGAAGAAGTCCTTAGATGGACTTTCAATCCATCGTTATACTCTTTTGGGACAGTCTTATCTCCCGCCAAATCATAGTCCTGTCTTTGTATTAATTTTGGCGGGCAGAAATCTCTGCAGGGGCGCTTTGTCTTGTAACGGAGCCGGTGATAACTTGAACTGGCCTTCCTGGCCGATAATGTCTTTTAATGTCCTTTGCATTGTCACCGCGGCTCGGTTCGCATATTGATCGGTCCGGACATTTTCCCTGATGGCTGCTAAACGGTTTTTCCTTTGTACGATAAATGGGTATAAGTGTTTTTACATTGTCCGCCCATGTCTTGATGGGCCCCATCCTGTACTTATAATCCATTGAATATGTATGCTGTTGCTCTGAGTTTCGGTTCCCAGATACTGGCTTTCGCGGGCTCACTGTCTTCAATCCACAAGCCTGTCTGGCTTGCAGTAACAGAAATAAAATGGTTCATAAACTGATCACGGGGCCTGGCGGCCATTTTGTATGCCCTTTTATCAAAGGTTTTTCTGTGCAAGCTTACTTTGGTCAATAAACAGTCTTATTTTATCCAGTTTTCTTGCGTGATTTTTGCTGAAAATTGCGAATCTTACAATTTCGACCGTCCAGGCTATTGTATCCTTTCCAGCCTTGCCTTTGAGGGCCTCGTAGAGGGGCTGCATGAGTTGTGCTGCCTTTGGTACAAAGCTGTTGTCGAAATTCACTATGCCCAGGAATTCTTGAAGAGCCTTGGTGGACTGCGGCCTTGGGAATGCCGTAATTGCATCGACCTTTGATTGCAGCGGAATTTCGCCCTCCGAAGTAATGCGGTGGCCCAAGAAGTCAATCTGCTGTAGGCCGAACTGACACTTGGCCAGGTTGATTATGAGGCCATGTTGGCTGAGGCGGCGAAAGAGGGTGCGTAGATGGGAGACGTGTTCCTCTTTGGTAGAGCTGGCTATCAGGATGTCGTTGAGGTAGACAAATAAAAACTTATGATCCCGCAGGAACGAGTCCATTAGTCGCTGAAAAGCCTGTGCAGCGTTCTTGAGCCCAAATGGCATCCATAGAAACTCGAACAGTCCAAAGGGAGTGATGACTGCAGTTTTCTGGACGTCCTGCGGGTGTACGGGAACTTGGTGGTAGCCACGGACGAGGTCGACCTTGGAGAAGATTGAGTTTCCCGCCAAATGGGCGGAGAAATCCTGAATATGCGGGATCGGGTACCGATCGTGAGTAGTGGCGTCATTAAGGCGTCAGTAGTCCCCGCATGGCCGCCATCCGCCGCCGGGCTTCGGGACGATGTGGAGAGGCAAAGACCAGGGACTGTTCGACCGGCGAATAATCCCCAGCCATTCCATCGTGGCAAACTCTGCCTTCGCAGCCGCGAGCTTGCCGGGTTCCAGGCGCCGAGCTCGTGCGTAAACTGGAGAGCCAGCCATAGTAATGTGGTGTTCAACACCATGCTTCATGGCTGAGGAGGAGAAAGTGGGCTTGGTCAGCTCCGGGAATTCACCTAATAGGCGAGTGAACTCGTCCGGCGAGGGCAACGCGCAGGAGACAGTGTGCGACGTTGCGGAACTGCGGAAGCAAGGGTTGGAGTGGAAGGTGGCCGCGTTAACCAATCGACAATTTCTGACATCCACCAAGTGGCTGTTGGCGCATAAGAAATCCGCGCCAAGGATGGCTTGTGAAACCTTGGCTGTGATGAATTCCCACTGAAACCGTTGCCCGCCAAAGCACACCTGGACCCGCCGTTTGCCAAAGGTACGAATGGCCCCGCCATTAGCTGCCTCGAGGGAGAGGCCGTGCCTCCCAGACTGAATATCGAGTGCTGAGGCAGGAAGGATGCTACACTGCGCCTCGGTGTCGCGTAAAAAGCGCCGGCCCGAGAGGGAATCTGTAATGTAGAGGAGCTTCCCGGAATTTCCAATCGCCATCGCGGCCGTGGAACGACCCTCAGACTCGGTCCTCCTTTTCTGGAGTTGCTGCTAGTGTTGATGTTGGTTCTTTTTTTTAGGTGCGAAACTGCAGGGAGGGCGGCAGCCTCTGGCTTTCGCGCCAAAACGGGCGTGGTAAAAGCACAAGCTGGGGGATGGAGGCGTCAGGGCGGTGTTCGCGGGGGAGGGGTGCCTCCTGGCGGCGCAGGATTGCTGCGTGACCGCATAAATCGTATCTGCTTCTGCAGCAAGTGCTGCGCAATCTGTGGCTTCCGATCTGGCGAGGGCAGCCTCAACCTGCTTGGGTAGTTGACTCAGGAATAATTCCCGAAAGAGGAAACATTGTGGTTCGGAGCCAAGGAGCGTGAGCATCTGGCTCATTAACTCAGATGGCTTGGAATCGCCAAGCCCGGGCATAACGAGCAGTTGGCGGGCACGCTCCGCCTTCGTGAGCCCAAAGACCTGTATTAACCGCGCTTTAAGAGTATCATACTTGCTGTCAACCGGGGGGTTTTCGAGCAGGCTGATGATCCATGAGGCCGTGGAGCTGTCGAGTGCGGAGACCACGTAAAGGTAACGGGTCTGATCCGCAACGATGTTTCGGAGTTCGAATTGTGCTTCTGCTTGTATGAACCAGGAGACCGCCTGTTGTTCCCAAAACTGTGGGAGCTTCAAAGCCACGGAGTTCACTTCCATGTTTCGTTTCGCTTCGCTTCTTCCGCGAAAATTGTTCACGAAAATTCGGGGTCAGCACTTTAGGAATGGTTAGATTCCTAACTAAAGGACTGAGGCCGAGTCAGTCTATCAAACAAACGATGTTTAATACTATTCAACAGAGTTTAACACGAAAACACAGGAGAGCTAAATTACAGGTCTGTACTCTTTGCTGGCTCCACGAGGACTGGCTAGGGCGGCTCCCCAGCCTGACGTCATGACGTCATCACGTTTTCCCGCCACTGGAGGATCATGTGATCAACGTGATGATGTCATCGTGTTTGGTCTCATTCTTAAAGGGACCGCGCTATGTACATGCAATAATATGAACAAAGATACAGATTCATTCTGTAGCTAATAATTTGTTAAAGATAATTATGTACATTAGATCAGAGTCCCCTGGTGGCTCTGCCACAGTATAGATAAGGTACATCCAGAGCAGTAGTTCAAGGCAAGTCAAGTCACTGGAACAAGGACCAGAGGCTAAAAGTCACAAAAGGACAATTTAGAACCATTTTTTCATGCAAAAAATGATCAGCATCTGGAATGGATCATGGAGGGGAAAATCTTCGATTATTCAACATACAGTTAGATGACATAATTATCTGTTTAAACACAGCACTCAACTGTAATGCACTGGATTAAACCATGGCTCTTCATGTCTGAGATGCTGGACTGAAATCCAGTCCAAATTGATGTGGTGGAAGTTTTCTCTGTGAAGGTAATAATCAAAATGAGTTTGGTCAGTTTCAATACTGTTTTTGAACCCACAGCACCAAACCGCCACTAATTTGGTACTAAATTGGCAATCTCACTCAGGATGGCTGATGTGTGAAATGGAAGAATGTCACACTGATCCAGTGGAGGTTTTCTGAGATTACAGGGCAGCATATTCTTGAGGTAGAACAGAGGAAGCTTTACTCTGCATTTAGATTCAGTATGCCTGACCTGGGACTCTTTGATGCTTACTCTGGGTACCCAAAACCAACTTTCCTCATCTTGAGCACAAAACTTGCAAGCAAAAAAAAATTACCCAATATGTGAAGGGGAATCTACACAACCAACCTCAAGGGAAATGGGGATCAGGCGGGAAAGTGGAGTTGAGGGTGAAGATCAGCCATGACCTTATTGAATGGTGGGGCACGGCTGTATGGCCGACTCCTGCTCCTGATTCTTATGTTCTTACTCATGTCTATGCAGTTTCTTAAACATTCAACCCTCTTGTGGGATAAACTCTGAAATTATGTAATCTCATCATTTTCCCCCTTTGCATAGCATGCATGGAGATGAAATAGGAATTTTAACATTTGTGTGGTGACTTTGATATTAAATTATCACAGTTTGTGACTGTGTGTATGTGTGTGTGAGAGATGTTATTGTTCCCATAATGGCACTAGTTTAGTAAAAATGTATTTCTAGAACTGAATAAATACATTATTAAACATAATGCTATGTTGGTATTTTTGTTTGTTTCTTTACACAGGGTACTTTTATATGTGAGAAATCCCAGTTCATTCACAGTGCTGTTTTATGTATGGGCTTATCATCAGCCAAGTCCATTTGTATAAATAAGGATATCATTGCATGTGCGTTAGCTGAAAATGAAAGCCACATTTATCCTTGCAGAGAGCGCTGCTGGCAGACTAACTCTGGTACCAGTCCAACATCTATAGCATTTACCTTACTGCAAACCACAGATTGCTTGAGTCCAGGGGCACAGTCACAGATAAAATGTGGTAATATCAAGGTATTTTTCCCCCACTGATGCTAACTAGAAGCAGGAAAGGACCCCAGCCATGTATGACAATTTTTCAAAGGAAAGCATAAATACATTTTTAAATGAAGTACTTATCCCATCGGTAGAATTACCACTCGCTGTAAACTTTTCCCCTTAGTAGGGGGGTCAATAACAAGGGGGCATAGATTCAGGGTAAGGGGCAGGAGATTTAGAGGGGATTTGAGGAGAAACTTCTTCACCCAGAGGGTGGTTGGAATGTGGAACTCAATGCCTGAAAGGGTGGTAGAGGCAGGAACCCTCACAACATTCAAGAAGCATTTGGATGAGCACTTGAAATGCCATTGCATACAAGGCTATGGACCAAATGCTGGAAAATGGGATTAGACTGGATAGGGATGGATGGGCGACGCAGACACGATGGGCCGAAGGGCCTCTTTCTGTGCTGTAAAACTCTGTGACTCTATGACTCTATGAGACGAGAATAGACTACAATATTTCAGTTGATTAAAACTAACAGTATTGCGAACATTTGGATTTGGGGCAGTAGACAATTTAACAGCAGCCAAATTACTCGTAAATCTGCTGCCGCCTGTCTAGGGAAATTGTACTCACTGCTGGGACTACATTTTGTAATGCACGTGACTCCACACGTAGGATAATGCAGACTTAAGGAATGCTGAAGCTGAAAATTCAAAGCCAGCTTATTTATACCAAAATCAGATGATCTAGTTTATTTACAAATCTCTTTTCTTAATTAGACCCAGTCTCACATGGCGAGATGTGCAGCACCTGATCGTTCGAACCTGTAAAATCTCTGACCCCTTGAACAAAGATTGGAAGATTAATGGAGCGGGTTACCACATTCACCACAAGTAAGAAACCAATTCATGGAAGGATTTTTTTTAGTTGTGTCTTCATTGCGTAAGGAGTTTTATTATAACTAGATTCGGCTGATTGAGTTGGAGATGAAGATAGAGAGAAATCTTCTAGTTTCCAATATTACACATATGTTCCTGTTGAACTTAACATTAGAGTTTTTAGTCTGCCGTAAAAATGAAACTGTTTCCTGCAACTGAACTGCAATGGGTTTTTTTTTAAGTGTAATTATCTATGCACATATGTTTTAGCTTTATGGCTAGAAGTGACTAGTTTTCATTGATTTGTTAGGTATGTTTCATTGCTATGGGAGATTAGCACTTCGACATTTACTATAAGCAGAAAGTCACTCCACTATAATAGAAATGTCATGCCAGTCGTACATGATACCAGAATTGGAGCATTAGAATTTTGTTACTGCGATTTGCTATATCCAAACTCACTATAAAAAGGTTCATTGTAGTATATAAATACATGATATGTCCTGAGTCTTTAGAACTTTTCAGCACTGAGCTTTTTCATTTATTTTGCAAGTAGTTTGTTTTAACTTTGATGAGGAAAAAAATTGTGGGATGTTCCTGCCTAAAATATAATATCCAATGTTAAGAGAGAAGCAAAGTTTAAAGCATACTGGGCATTATATTAAATGTACTTGTTTGATAGGTTAGAATCTAAGGGGGCGATTTTGTCAATGGGGGTGCATTGGAAGCGGGACTGATGCTTGTCGGGTTTTAGTCCCGCCTCCATCGACTTCTGGCCAACCCATGCTATTTGCCCTTGATTGACCTTGTTAAGCCTGCCTAGCGGGTTTAGCAGGCCAATTAAGGGGAAGCTGGTTACGGAGAATGTCAGCACATGATGTTTCATCTGTCAAAAATTTTTGACAGATGAATTATCATCATTTAACAGCTCTGTGAAGCTGTCAAACACTGACATTCTCTGTTATTTGATGAGTCCTTGCACTCAAGACTCATCAAACCTCTTTTGTGAGCAGAAATGAGATGGATGTTGCATCGGAGAATGCAGCAGCCACCTGTCATCTCTGCCACATCCCCAACTGTTGAAGTCTGCAGGAAGAAACAAAGGTAAGTAAACATTTTCTATCACTTTACATTCACCTCACATACTTACCTCTCGACTTGCACCCATCACTTACCTCCACAGTGCACTTTTGCCCCCCGCAGACCCACTGCTCGACTCGGTGATCCTGGTGGGGTTTCTACCCTCCTCACTGCTTACTACGTTTCAGAGTTTTATATCATCTGAAAACTTTGACATTATGCCCTGTGTACCCAAGTCCAGGTCATTAATATATATTAAAAATAGCAGTGGTCCCAACACCGACCCCTGGCGACACCACTGCACACTTCCCTCCAGTTTGAAAAACAACTGTTCACCACTACTCTCTGGTTTCTATCCCTTAAGCATTTTTGTAGCCATGCAGCCACTGCCCCTTTAATCCCATGGGCTTCAATTTTGCTAACAAGTCTATTATTTGGTACTTTAACAAATGCATTTTGAAAGTCCATATACACAACAGCAACCGCACTACCCTCATCAACCCTCTCCATTACTTCATCAAAGAACTCAATCTTTGACAAATCCGCGCTGGCTTTCATTTATTAATCCATATTTTGCCAATTGCCAATAAATTTTCTCTCGGGTTATTATCTTTAAAAGTTTCCCCACCACCGATGTTAGGCTGACTAGCCTATAGTTGCCAGGCTTATCCCACTCTCCTTTTTTGAACAAGGGTGTAACATTTCCTTCAGTCCTCTGGCACCATTCCCATATCTAAGGAGGATTGGAAGATTGTGGCCAGAGCTTCCACAATATCCATCCTTACTTCCCTTAGCAACCTAGGATGCATCCCATCCGGACCAGGTAACTTTTCTACTTTTGAGTGCTGCCAACATTATTAGTACCTCCTCTTTATCTATATTTATCCTGTCTAATTTCTCTACTACCTCCTATTTTACTGTGACATTGGCAGAATCCTCTTCTTTTGTGAACACACATGCAAAATACTCATTTAATACCTCAGCCATGCCCTCTGCCTCCATAAGAAGAGTTCCTTTTTGGTCCTTATTCTTTCACTATTTATATGTTTATAAAAGACTTTTGTATTCCCTTTTATGCTACCCGCTAACCTATTCTCATATACACTATCTTTGCCCCTTTGATTTCCTTTTTCAGTTGTCCCCTGCACTTTTTGTATTCAGCTTGATTCTCTAATGAAATATGAACCCAACATTTATCATTAGCCTCCTTTTACTGTTGCATTTTAATCGTTATGGCCTAGAAATTTGACTGCGACAAGAAAGTTGCCGGTGTCACTGTATGCTCGGGTTAACAGCCGCTGAAAACCATCGCACTGGTAGAAGAGAAAAATTCACTCTGGCGATTAAAGATTTTTAGCCCAGTGCTAAACTCACCATGTAAAGCCCTCCTGGTGGAGTTAGTGCAGGTATCGGTGGCGAAGTTGGCGTCCAGAAGCGGCGTTCCATCTTCCAACAGCCTTTGGAATTGAGGCAATGAGTTTGCTAAGTATTGTGGGATGTTAAAAGGATAATGGATTAAAAGGGCAATGGCTTCTGAACAAATAAAAATAAAAATGAAGTAAAAAAATGCAGTTTTCAGCCCTTACTGCCTTTTGAAAAAGATTTAACATTAAAAAGAAGTCCCAAATGGGAGTCTTCAGCTCTTACAGCTGAATTCCGTTCGGCACCTCAAAAAAGGAGAAAAGTACTTCAGCACTAAGACATAGAAACATAGACGATAGGAGCAGGAGTAGGCCATTCGGCCCATCGAGCCTGCTCTGCCATTCAATGAAATCATGGCTGATCATCCAAACTCAGTACACTGTCACTGCCTTCTCCCCATATCCCTTGATCCCTTTAGCCTTAAGAAATATATCCAACTCCTTCTTGAATATATTTAATGAATTGGCCTCAACTGCCTTCTGTGGTAGAGAATTCCACAGGTTCACCACTCTCTGGGTGAAGAAAGTCCACCTCATCTCTGTCCTAAATGGCTTACCCCTTATCCTTAGACTGTGACCCCTGGTTCTGGACTAACCCACCATCGGGAACATCCTTCCTGCATCTAGTCTGTCTAGTCCTGTTAGAATTTTATAAGTTTCAATGAGATCCCCTCTCATTCTTCTAAACACCAGCGAGTATAAGCCCAATTGACCCAATCTCTCCTCGTATGTCATTCCTGCCATCCCAGGTATCAGTCTGGTGAATCTTCACTGCACTCCCTCCATGGCAAGAACATCCTTCCTCAGATAAGGTGACCAGAACTGCACACAATACTCAAGGTGTGGTCTCACCAAGGCCCTGTACAACTGCAGCAAGACATCCTTGTTCATGTACTCGAACCCTCTCGCTGCGAAGGCCATTTGCCTTCTTAACCGCCTGCTGCACCTGCATACTTACCTTCAGTGGCTGGTGCACAAGGACACCCAGGTCTCGTTGCACTTCCCCTTCTCCCAATCTATTGCCATTCAGATAATCTGCCCTCCTGTTTTTGCCACCAAAGTGGATAACCTTGCATTTATCCACATTATACTGCATCTGCCATGCATCCGCCCAATCACCCAACCTGTCCAAATCATACTGGAGTTTCTCGGCATCCTCCTCACAGCACACACGCCCACCCAGCTTTGTGTCATCTGCATACTTGGAGATATTACATCTAGTTCCCTCATCTGGACCATTAATATATATTGTGAGTAGCTGTGGTCCGAGGACCGATCCCTGCGGTACTCCACTAGTCACTGCCTGCCACTCAGGAAAAGATCCGTTTATTCTAACTCTTTGTTTCCTGTCTGCCAACCAGTTCTCTATCCAAGTCAGTACCCTGCCCCCAATCCCATGTGCCTTAATTTTACACGCTAATCTCTTATGCGGGACCTTATCGAAAGCCTTCTGAAAGTCCAAATACACCACACCCACTGGTTCTCCCTTATCTATTCTACCAGTTACATCCTCAAAAAATTCCAGTAGATTAGTTGAGCATGACTTACCTTTTGTAAATCCAGGTTGACTTTGTCTGTCCTGTCATTGTTTTCCAAGTGCTCTGCTATTACATCTTTTATAATGGACTCTAGCATTTTCCCCACTACCGATGTCAGGCTTATCGGTCTATAATTCCCCGTTTTCTCTCTACAACCTTTTTTGAATAGTGGGGTTATATTAGCTACCCGCCAATCCATGGGAACTGTTCCGGAGTCTATAGAATTTTGGAAGATGACCAGCAATGCATCTACTATTTCTAGGGCCACTTCCTTAAGTACCCTAGGATGTAGATTATCAGGCCCTGGGGATTTATCAGCCTTCAATCCCGTCAATTTCCCTAACACCATTTTCCTACAAATACTGATTTCATTCAGTTCCTCCCTCTCATTAGACCCTATGTTCCCCGACATCTCTGGGAGGTTATTTGTGTCCTCCTTTGTGAAGACAGAAGCAAAGTATGTATTTAATTGGTCTGCCATTTCTTTGTTCCCCATTATAAATCCCCCTGACTCTGACTGCAAGGGACCTACGCTTGACTTCACCAATCTTTTTCTCTTCACATATCTATATTTCCCTACAAATACTGATTTCATTCAATTCCACCCTTTCATCAGACCCTATGTTCCCTGGCATTTCTGGGAGGTTATTTGTATCCTCCTTTGTGAAGACAGAACCAAAATATGTATTTAGTTGGGCTGCCATTTCTTTGTTCCCCATTATAAATTCCCCTGATTCTGACTGCAAGGGACCTACGCTTGACTTCACCAATCCTTTTCTCTTCACATATCTATAAAAGCTTTTACAGTCAGTTTTTATGTTCCCTGCAAGCCCACTCTCATATTCTATTTTCCCCTTCTTAATTAATCCCTTTGTCCTCTTTGTTCAATCCTAAACTGCTCCCAATCCTCAGGATTATTGCTTTTTCTGGCCAATTTATATGTCCTCTCCTTAGATCTTGTGCTATCCCTAATTTCCCTTGTTAGCCACAGTTGAGTCACATTTTTTGTTTTATTTTTATGCCAAATTGGGATGAACAAATTCTGTAGTTCATCCATTCGGTCTTTGAATGTTTGCCATTGCCTATCCACCGTCAACCCTTGGAGTGACATTCCCCAATCAATCCTACCCAACTCGCGCCTCAGACCATCGTAGTTTCCTTTATTTAAATTTAGGACCCTAGTCTCTGAGTCAACTGCTTCATTCTCCATCTTAATGAAGAATTCGATCATATTATGATCGCTCCGACCCAAGGGGCCTCGTACAACAAGATTGCTAATTAATCCTTTCTCATTACATAATACCCAGTCTAAGATGGCCTGATCTCTGGTTGGTTCCTCGACATATTGGTCCAGGAAACCATCCCGTAAACACTCCAGGAATTCCTCCTCCACAGTATTGTTACTAATTTGTTTAGCCTAATCTATATGTAGATTAAAGTAACCCATGATCACTGCTGTGCCCTTATTGCATGCTTCTTTAATTTCTCTTTTAATGCCATCCCCAACCTCCGCCTTACTGTTTGGAGGTCTATATACCACTCCCACTAACGTTTTCTGCCCCTTAGTATTTCTCAATTCTACCCATACAGATTCCACATCATCAGAGCTAATATCCTTCCTTACAATTGTGTTAATCCCTTCTTTAACCAGTAATGCTACCCCACCTCCCTTTCCTTTTTGCCTATCTTTCCTGAATATCGAATACCCCTGGATGTTGAGTTGCCATCCTTGAGCCACGTTTCCGTAATCCCAACCAAATCATATTCGTTTACCTCTATTTGCGCAGCCAATTCATCCACCTTATTACGAATGCTCCTCGCATTAAGACACGAAGCCTTCAGGCTTGTTTTTTTAACATTCTTAGACCTATTAGAATTATTATTTACTGTGGCCACTGTTATGTTCATTAATAAATAGACATTCTTATTATGAACACAGCTAGCTTTTGCTAGTTACTTTTATTGAGCACATGTGGACTTGTACAGCATCTTGTAGAGGCTTCCATCTTGACTGCTGCCTTGTGGGTAGCCTAGCCTCATGGGTAATGTAGTCTTAATATATATAAAGCTGGGTAGTGTAGTCTTATACATACAGCTCTACACAGCTCTACTGCTCCACCTAGTGTCCACCACAGAATGACATGCTATTGATCACTACATCCCCCTTTCTTTGATGTTTAACAAAATCAATATCAATCAACTTTCAAGAAAACAATAAAGATAATATCAGTAACACTTTTGTTAGTGCTCTATAAACATAAACATTTTCAAAACAGTCAACACATTTTCAAAGCTTTACATTGTACTCAAAGATTAAGTCTATCAGGCTATTTTACTTCACGTGTGGGTCTTCTCAACACAGGTAAGTCTGATGTGTCTTCATGAGATTGTTCTGGCGGTGAATGACAAGATGCAGTTGCGGCATTGTCATCAATCTGCTCTTGTATAGATCGAGGTCTCCTTGCGATCTTTGCTTGGAGAGGGTTTCAGTGTTTCCTTCACTCTTCATGCCAGAACTCTCAATGTAGTCAATGCACTCTCGAAAAACTGCTGGCAGCTGGATCCCATCATACAGCATAGTCCTCTCAGCAGCCTCGGCTAATGGAACACCAAAGATTGGCCTGAGGGAAGAAGGAGTATCCACCAGAACTGCTTCCTGCTCTGGTGCAGGCTTCTTCTTTTTCTTTTTCTCTTTCCACTGCTTGACAACATCTGCTGCGGTTATATCTTTGGACTTTTTCTCCTTGTGTTTTTTCTCTTTGTGCTTAAAGTCTTTTTCTTTCTTCTTGGAGAAACTAGGCTTTTTGAAAACATGGATACCCTTTGGCCTTTTCATCCTTGATGGGCTCTCTGCTTCATCACCTGAGTCATCTGGTCTGCTTATGGCACAGTTTATACGGTAGACTCTCTTGACCAGTTCTAAGCCTTCACAAGCTTTGTCACCTAGTGTCGAATCAAGTCTTTCAGCCACAACAGAAAACATGAGATGATGCACTTTGTCTTTGACTGTCACTTGAGTCTGCATACACCTAAGCTATCTATTTTCTGTCCATTATAGTCCTTCAGTAGTACTGACTTTTTCTGTATTTTGGGCTTTTCTTTCATATTTTTTATGTCACTCATACTGATTAAGTTTGCTTTTGCCCCAGTTTCAATGTAACTAATGCTCCATTTATCTGCAGTGGGATCATCCATTTGTCCTCTTTTACTGCATTAACTTTATGTTCAGCATTGTCTATTTCTGAGGGCTGCACAATTTCTGTATCTTTTTTGATATCGTCACATGACACCATTCCTACAAAAAATGTCTCGCTTAAATCAATGTCCTCAATCACATTAATTCGTTGCCCTTTCGTCGTTTTTACTTTTGAAAAGCATTGTTTGGCAAAGTGATTCTTTCCATTACACTTTGTGCACATTTTTCCAAACGCTGGGCATTGTCTTAACTGGTGTTTGTAACCACAGCGTTTACAATTAAAAATTTCATCCTCCGATTGCTTTTCATTTCTGTTCTGCCCACGTTTCTTCCCCTTGTAGGACACAGCACCGACAGCAGCATTATCACTCATTACATTCGCAGCATTATTGATTTCACTGAAAGTCTTCACGTGATTTCGAGCTAGCTCGCTGGCTTGGCATATTTTCACCGCATTTTCCAAATTTAGTTCGGTTTCTCTCAACAGACGTTCCCTGACTTTTTTATCATGAATACCAAACACAATCTGGTCACGAATCATGGATGCTTTGAGCTCAGAGAAATTACATGTCTGTGCTTTCAGTTTCAGATCAGTTATAAAGCTATCAAAAGTCTCATTTTGTTGCTGTGTCCGAGAATGGAAGATGTATCTTTCATACGTCTCATTCTTTTTGGGAGAGCAATGTGCATCAAATTTTTTTAGCACATCTTCTAATTTTTTTCTGTTCTCCGCTGGATTAAATACAAATGTATTAAATACCTCTATCGCCTGTGGGCCTGCAACCATAAGCAGCAACGCTATCTTCCTTGCGTCTGGCTTCGTACCGAATCCGATGGCTGCAATGTAGAGTTCGAATTGCTGTTTAAAAGCCTGCCAATTGTAGTCGATTTTTTCTGTGAGATTCAAACGCTCTGGTGGCTTCAAATTCTCCATGTCGCTTTTCACAATTTTCAGCAGAGCTTCACCACCCTGGTACCATGTTATGTTCATTAATAAATAGACATTCTTATTATGAACACAGCTAGCTTTTGCTAGTTACTTTTATTGAGCACATGTGGACTTGTACAGCATCTTGTAGAGGCTTCCATCTTGACTGCTGCCTTGTGGGTAGCCTAGCCTCATGGGTAATGTAGTCTTAATATATATACAGCTGGGTAGTGTAGTCTTATACATACAGCTCTACACAGCTCTACTGCTCCACCTAGTGTCCACCACAGAATGACATGCTATTGATCACTACAGCCACGTTTGATTTAAACCGTTGACTTCTCTGACTGCCACTTTTGTTTTTCTCCTTCCTATCTTTTGCTTTTATCCTTGTTTACCTTTCCTCTGTCTCCCTGCTCAGGTTCCCAACCCCCTGCCATTTTAGTTTAAACCCTCCCCCAGTGCACTAGCAAACACTCCCCCTAGGACATCGGTTCCAGTCCTGCCCAGGTGCAAACCATCCGGTTTGAACTGGTCCCACCTCCCCCAGAACCGGTTCCAATGTCCCAGGAACTTGAATCCCTCCCCCTTGCACCATTCCTCTAGCCACGTATCAACTACCAACAATCTATACCAATCATGAGGCACACCTCTTATTCCTAGCTTAACCTAACTCCCTTGGAGGAGATGTGCTGGCCATTCTTTGCAGGGGTATGACTTAGTCCTTGGCCAGCAGTGGGGTTGAAAGGATACAAGATGCTGGTATCCTCATATGTTATCCGCCTTCTCTCATTCACCTCTTGCTTTCCCGCCCTCCCCTCACCACAACTCCACCTTTGTGCCTTCGTCAGTTCACACACCCCAGAAATGCAGCCTGCCCAGCCAGTGGGTGACCAAGAAGAGGGAGAGGAGAGTGAAGAAGAAACACCATCACTTGATTTCACACTCCCAGTCACCAGCTCCTCAAGGTTGACCAGCAAGGTCACTTGCAGTGTCCCCCACTGAAAGCCTGCAGTCTTCCACCAGCCATGCTGCAGCCACTGGAGTAGCACTGCATGACATCTGTAGGATAGGGAAAGGCACACACAAGATAGTCACTAAGGGAATGCATAAGGGTGATGAATTGATTTCTTGATGTCATAATTGATGGATAGTTGGATTGGAAAGTTTGCTTTGTGGTGGCTTTTATTTCAGCATTGTGGGCAAGAGGACACTGTGATGGTCAGTAACAGAGGGAAGGTAAGATGTGGGACAAATGCTGAAAGTGCAATTGGGGTTGCGGTCATGGTACCACAGGCAGATGATTCCATCACAGATATCCTGGCCAGAAAGGGGCTGTTTGGGTTGCATCCTTCCTTCTGCTTCCTCCTCTTTGGCTTTTTCCTCTTCTGTTTCTTCCTCTTCCCTCTGCGAGCGGATGCTGTCAATCTGAAATAAAAGCATAAATTGCTGGAAATACTCAGCAGGTCAGGCAGCATCTTGACCTGAGACATGAACTCTGTTTCTCTCTCGACAGATGTTGCCTGACCTGCTGAGTATTTGCAGCATTTCAGGCAATAAATTGCAGATCACTGCACAGAAAAAAATTCCGCGTGTCGCCTCTGGTTATTTTGGCAATTACCTTAAATCTGTGTCCTTTGGTTACCGATCCTTCTGCCAGGGGAAACAGTTTATCCTTACTTACTCTAACAAAACACTTCATGATTTGAACAAATCTATCAAATCTTCCTTTAACCTTTTTTGCTCTAAAGAGAACAACCCTAATTTCTCTAACTGAAGTCTTTCATCCCTTGTACCATTCTAGTAAATCTCCTCTGGACCCTCTCTGAGGCCTTGAAGTCCTTCTTAAATTGTGATGCCCAGGATTGGCCACAATACTCCAGCTGGGGCCTAACCAGTGTTTTACAAAGGTTTAGCGTAACTTCCTTGCTGTTGTACTCTATCCCTCTATTTATAAAGCCAAGGATCCCTTATGCCTTTTTAATACCTCAACTTGTCCTGCTACTTTCAAAGACTTGTGTACATACACCCAGATCTCTCTGTTCCTACACACTCTTTAAAATTGTACTGTTTAGTTTATATTGCCTCTCCCCATTCCTCCTACCAAATGAATCACTTCACACTTCTCTGTGTTATATTTCATCTGCCATGTGTCTGCCCATTTCACCAGTCTGTCTATGTCCTCCTGTGGTCTGTTACTATCCTCCTCACTGCTTACTACATTTCAGAGTTTTGTGTCATCTGAAAACTTTGACATTATGCCCTGTATACCCAAGTCCAGGTCATTAATATATATTAAAAAGAGCAGTGTTCCCAACACTGACCCCTGGCGACACCACTGCACA
The DNA here is from genome assembly GCF_052327205.1 of Somniosus microcephalus. Taxonomy (NCBI): domain Eukaryota; kingdom Metazoa; phylum Chordata; class Chondrichthyes; order Squaliformes; family Somniosidae; genus Somniosus; species Somniosus microcephalus. The sequence continues at coordinate 152,915,111 of NC_140996.1, forward strand.
CTTCCCTCCAGTTTGAAAAACAGCATTGCCGGACCTCGGAAAATGGCGGACGCCTTGGAACCTGCCATCAGCTGGTGAAAGATCTATGGCTGACGTCTTTTTGCTACATTTTGCTAGTCACGGGTGGCGTAAAGCTCCTGAATTTTTAGCCCATATAGACTTTAGTTATCCAAGGAGCTCTAGCTTTGATTACACTTCCTTTCCCTCTCGTGGGTATGTGTCTAGTCCGTACTTGAGCTATCTCTTCTTTGAAGGCCTCCCATTGCTCATTTACTGCTTTACCTGTTAATCTTTGATTCAAATCCACCAGGGCCAGATCCTTTTTCAACTCATTGAAATTAGCCCTCCCTCAGTTGAGTATTTTCACACTTCATCTTTCCTTTTTCTTTTCCGTAACTACTCTAAAGCTAATGATACCTTAATCACTGTTTCCCAAATGCTCTTCCACTGAAACATTCTCCACTTGCCCCACTTCATTCCCCAGCACCAGATCCAGCACTGCTTCCTGCCTCACTCAGCTGGAAACACAGAGGCCTAGAAATTGAGTTTTGGCGCAGCCAGGGCTTTAGCGCCGGAAGTTAGTGCCGGAGCTAAGTCGCGCTGTTCGGGCCCAAAATTCACCAATTCTGCGCCCAAACGGCTGCCGGCGCTGCTGAGAGCTGTTTGCGCCTGAAAACTGGCGCTACGCGCTGAATATCGGCGCTATTCTGGCGCTGCGGCGCCCGCTGCGGTGCGGCAGGTTCGGGAAGTGCAGGCCTCCTCCTTCCCTTAAGGAGGAGCTGCCTGCACCCGGCCGCGGCCCGCAAAAATCTTTTTAAAAATGAGCCCGGCACCTCGGACAAGTGCCGGGCTTGCTTCTGTTCCGGGGGGGGGGGGGGGGGGGAAGTCCGGGGAGGGAGCTGCGGCCAGGCGGCCAGCGGGAAAGCGGCCGGCCGCCGCGGTGCCTTTAATGCGCCGGCGCAAACTCATGTAAGACTCTGTTGCCAGAGTCTTAGTTGCGGCTGCCACGGGCGAGGCGGCCGCAACTGAATTTCGGCGCTGGGGCCCGTCGGCATGGCAACCGGGACGCTGCGCACACCGATGACGTCATCGGTGCCGGCGCAGCGCTACCGGTCTACCGCGGCGGAAGGGCCCCAGGCAATTTCGGCGCCGGCGCCAATTGCAGCGCTAGGCCCTCTAGCGCCGCAAAATCGGCGCTAAGGGCACTGAATTTCTAGGCCACAGTTTTTTTTATTCGTTCATGGGATCTGGGCATCGCTGGCAAGGCCAGCATTTATTGTCCATCCCTAATTGCCCGTGAGAAGGTGGTGCTGAGCCGCCTTTTTAAACCGCTGCAGTCAAGAAAGTTCTCTTGTACATATTTCAGATATTCCTCCCCCTCTTTGCATTTTACACTGTTATTTTCCCTGTCTATATTAGGATAATTGAAGTCCCCCATTATCACTACACTAAAGTTATCTCGGGGGCGATTTTGCCGCGTTGGAGGCGGGACTGCTGCTTGTCGGGTTTCAGTCCCGCCTCCATCGACTTCTGGCCAACCCACGCTATTTTCCCTTGATTGACCTTGTTAAGCCCGCCCAGTGGGCTTAGCAGGCCAATTAAGGGAAGCCAGTTACAGAGAACACCAGCGCATGACGTTTCATCTGTCAAAATGAATTGTCATCGTTTGACAGCTCTGTGAAGCTGTCAAACGCTGACATTCTATATTGTTTGATGAGTCCTTGTATTCAAGACTCATCAAACCACTTTCTTTAGCAGAAATCAGATGGTTGTTGCATCGGAGAATGCAGCAGCCATCTGTCATCTCTGCCGGTGAGATGCGAGACTCTTCGCATCCCCAACTGTTGAAGCCTGCAGGAAGAAACAAAGGTAAGTAAACATTTTCTATCACTTTCCACTCACCTCACATACTTACCTCTCCACACTTGCACCCATCACTTAATTTCACAGCACACTTTTGCACCCCTCCAACCCCCGCAGGCCCACTACTCGCCTCGGTGACCATGGCGGGGTTTCCCAACTTCGGGAAGCCCACGCCTCTGATGTAAAAATGGGTATAATTCTCTTAACTGCCTGTTAACCACCTGTTAACAGGCAATTAAGTGGCTGTAATCCCCTTCCCGCCTCCAGGAGACGGGACCCGGCACGGGTCAGCTACCCGCCTCCTGGCAAGATGGCACGGAGGCGGGTTGGAGGCCAGATGGGTACCCGCCCCCAGATTCTGCCATTTTCTCAGCAGTCCCGCCTCCATACCCGCCTCCCCAGGGCTGGCAAGATCGCGCCCCTCATCTTTCTGAAATTTGACTGAAAAATTGCTCCGCTATCTCCTTCCCACTATTTGATGGCTTATAGTTTCGGATAAAGGAGAATTTCGGATTTCGGAAGGTGGGTCGGCGGGGGTCGGCGGGGGGTTGTGTGCACGACTTACGCTGACGCTCAGCGTAAGTCAGTCGGGGCCGGCGGGGTACGCGGGGGGGGGGGTCGGCGGTTGTCGGGGCTGGCGGGGTCCGCGGGGGGGTCGGCGGTTGTCGGGGCTGGCGGAGTCGGCGGTTGTCGGGGCCGGCGGGGTCCGCGGGGGGGTCGGCGGTTGTCGGGGCTGGCGGGGTCGGCGGTTGTCGGGGCTGGCGGGGTCGGCGGTTGTCGGGGCTGGCGGGGTCGGCAGGGGGGTCGGCGGGGGGTCGTGCGCACGACTTACCCTTTATCCGAACTTCCGCAACCGGAACCCTCTAAAAACCGAAGGTTTTTTCGTTCAGCGTAAGTCGTACGCACGACTTACGCTGAACGAAAAAACCTTCGGTTTTTAGAGGGTTTCGGTTTTCGGAAGTCCGGATAAAGGGTAGTCTACCTGTATACACCCAGCAGCGTAATAGCTCCTCTATTGTTCCTTAATTCTAACCAAATAGATTCTGCCTTTGAACCCTCAAGTAAATAATTCCTTTCCAGTGCTACAACAGTATCTTTGATCAATACTGCAACCCAATGTTCCCGTTAAGCACTGTGTAGCACTCTGGAGGTCCTGCACAGGCCGCGCACCAGCTTGTATGTGAGAAAAATCGCACATGTGCAAACATATGGCTGGGCCACGCAGCCCATTAAAGGCCCGCGAACCGAAAAAAAAAATGGAACATTGCTGCCACCCCCTACTTTTTTTGCTTCTGTCTTTCTAAATGCATTGTAACCAGTCTTCCCCTTGTTTGAGCCAGGTATCCTATTATTGTCACTATATCATAATCCCATGTTGCTACCTGTGCCTGCAGTTCACCAACGTAACCACCGTGTATTTACGCTCATGCACTCTAAACCCACCTTTGTCTGCCTCGCATTTCCCCCCCATCGGATCTCACCTATTTCTGAACTATTCTTTATTGTAACACTGTTTGTCTTTCTCAGTCCTCTGTGCATCTTGTATCTCCTCTCGAAAGCTTCATCCTAGTGCCCCTCCCCCTGCCAAATTAGTTTAAGTCCTCTACCATAGCACTAGTTAACCTCCCTGCGAGGATATTTGTCTTAGTCCTGTTGAGGTGCAACCCATCCGTCTTGTACAGGTCCCTCCTGCCCCAGACCTGGCCCCAATGCCCCAGGCATCTGAAGCCCTCCCTCCTGCACCATTTCTCCAGCCACACGTTAACCTGTGTTATCTTACTGCTCCTGTACTCTCTAGCACGTGTCACTGGGAGTATTCCAGAGATTACAAGCTTTGAGGTCCTGCTCTTTATCTTCCTCCCTAGCTCCTGAAACTGTCTGTAGGCCCTCAACTTTTTTCCTACCAGAATCTGGGGGTGGGTACCCATCCCGCCCCCAACCCGCCTCCTTGCCATCTTGCCAGGAGGCGGGTAGCTGACCCGCGCTGGGTCCCGTCTCCTGGAAGCGGGAAGGGGATTACAGCCACTTAACTGCCTGTTAGCAGGTTGTTCCCCTTCCCTCTGCAAAATTTCTGCACCCATTCAATGATGTCCTTTACCCTGGCACCAGGGAGGCAACAACCATCACAAAAATAAGTTTCCAGTGGATTCTGTAGCTTTCATTCAAATAACATAAGAACGTAAGAAATAGGAGCAGGAGTAGGCCAATCGGCCCCTCGAGCCTGCTCCGCCATTCAATAAGATCATGGCTGATCTGACCCTAACCTCAAATCTACTTCCACTCTCCATCCCACCCGAACCCATGTGATCTCCCGGGAGAGGCGAAAAACCAGATAAAAACCCAATGACCAATTTAGGAGAAAAAATCTGGGAAATTCCTCTCCGACCCATCTAGGCGATCGAAACTCGTCCAGGAGATCATTCTGTCCTTGTATTTCCTGCAGTACTTACCTTCTGTAAAAGATGATCTCCACCCCAGCCAGGAACAGGCCCAATTTACTCTTGAAGGACTCCTAGCTGGCAGCCTGTTCCCGAGGTCTCCACTAATCCCTGTGCATAGAACCATCTCCTGAAATCTAACACAGAATTAGAACACAAGAAGTAGGAGCAGGACCAGGCTACACGGCTCCTGGGCCCGCTCCGCCACCCACAGGGTCATGACCGATCCGAACCTAGACTCATGTCCAATTTCCTGCCCGCTCCCCATAACCCCTAATTCACTTTACTTCTAGGAAACTGTCTATTTCTGTTTTCTGGGGCAGCAAATTCCACAGACCTACTACCCTCTGAGTGAAGAAGTTTCTCCTCATCTCAGTTTTGAAAGAGCAGCCCCTTATTCTAAGATTATGCCCCCTAGTTCTAGTTTCACCCATCATTGGGAACATCCTCCCCGCATCCACCCGATCAAGCCCCTTCACAATCTTATATGTTTCAATAAGATCGCCTCTCATTCTTCTGAACTCCAATGAGTAGAGTCCCAATCTACTCGACCTCTCCTCATATGTCCACCCCCTCATCCCCGGGATTAACCGAGTGAACCTTCTTTGTACTGCCTCGAGAGCAAGTATGTCCTTTCTTAAGTATGGACACCAAAACTGTATGCAGTATTCCAGGTGCGGTCTCACCAATACCTTGTATAACTGCAGCAATACCTCCCTGTTTTTATATTCTATCCCCCTAGCAATAAAAGCCAACATTCCATTGGCCTTCTTGATCACCTGCTGCACCTGCATACTAACTTTTTGAGTTTCGTGCACCAAGACCCCCAGATCCCTTTGTACTGCAGTACTTTCCAGTTTCTTGCCATTAAGATAATAGCTTGCTCTATGATTTTTCCTGCCAAAGTGCATAACCTCACACTTTCCAGTATTGTATTCCATCTGCCAAATCTCTGCCCACTTATTTAGCCTGTCTATGTCCCTTTGCAAGTTTTTTATGTCCTCTTCACTCACTACTTTCCCTCCTAACTTTGATATGTTACACTCGGTCCCCTCCTCCAAATCGTTAATATAGATTGTAAGTAGTTGGGGTCCCAGCACTGGCCCCTGCGGAACACCACTAGTTACTGATTGCCAGTCTGAGAATGAACCATTTATCCCAACTCTCTGCTTTCTGTTAGATAACCAATCCTCCACCCATGCCAGAACATTATCCCCAATACCGTGATTTTTTATCTTGAGCAATAATCTTTTGTGTGGCACCTTGTCAAATGCCTTTTGGAAGTCTAAATACACTACGTCCACTGGTTCCCCTTTATCCACCCTGTATGTTACATCCTCAAAGAACTCAAGCAAATTTGTCAAACATGACTTCCCCTTCATAAAACCATGCTGACTTTGTCCTATTAAATTATGTTTATCCAAATGTCCCGTTACTGTCTCCTTAATAATGGACTACAAAATTTTACCAACCACAACTGTTAGGCTAACTGGTCTATAGTTTCCAGCCTTCTGCCTACTACCCTTTTTAAATAAGGGTGTTACATTAGCCGTTTTCCAATCTGCCGGGACCTTTGCTGAGTCCAGGGAGTTTTGGAAAATTATTACCAATGCATCCACAATCCCTACCACCACTTCCCTCAAGACCCTAGGATGTAAGCCATCAGGTCCAGGGGATTTATCCGCCTTGAGTCCCATTATTTTACCAAGTACCAAATCCGTAGTGATTTTAATTGTATTTAGCTCCTCCCTCCGAGAGACCCCTCTTTGTCCAGTGTTGGGATATTCTTAGTGGCTTCTACCGTAAAGACTGAAACAAAATATTTGTTCAGCGTTTTTGCCATCTCCATGTTTTCCACCATTAATTTCCCAGTCTCATCCTCTGAGGGACCAACATTTACTTTAGCCACACTTTTTCTTTTTATGTAACTATAGAAACTCTTGCTATCTGTTTTTATATTTTTTGCGAATTTACTTTCATAATCTATCTTCGCTTTCTTAATCAATCTTTTAGTTATTTTTTGCTGTCTTTTGAAGTCTTCCCAATCTTCTATCCTCCCACTAGATTTGGCTACCTTATATGCCCTTGTTTTTAGTCGGATACTTTCCTTAATTACTTTACTTAGCCACGGATGGCTGTCATTTCTTTTACACCCTTTTTTCCTCATTGGAATATATATTTTTTGAAAGTTGTAAAATAACTCCTTAAATGTACACCACTGCTCATGTACCGCCTTACCCTTTAATCTATTTTCCCAGTCCACTCTAATCAATTCCGCTCTCATACCTTCATAGTCTCCTTTATTGAAGCTCAGTATGCTTGTTTGAGATCCAACCTTCTCACCCTCTAATTGAATATGGAATTCAACCATGTTATGGTCACTCATTCCAAGGGGATCCTTTACTAGGACATTTTTAATTAATCCTGACTCATTACACAGGACCAGATCTAAGGTTGCTTGCCCCCTGGTCGGTTCAGTTACATACTGCTCAAGAAACCCATCCCTAATACACTCAATGAACTCTTCCTCAAGGCTGCCCTGCCCAATTTGATTTGTCCAGTTAATATGATAGTTAAAATCCCCCATAATTATAGCTGTTCCCTTATTACAAGCCCCAACTATTTCCTGATTAATACTCCGTCCAACAGAGTTACAACTGTTAGGAGGCCTATAGACTATGCCCACTAGTGTTTTTTTCCCCTTATTATTCCTTATCTCCACCCAAACTGTTTCACTATCCTGATCCTTTGACCCAATATCATTTCTCTGTATTACAGTGATTCCTTCCTTTATTAACATAGCCACCCCACCTCCCCTTCCTTCCTGCCTGTCCTTCCTGATTGTTAAATACCCTGGTATGTTTAATTCCCAGTCATGGTCACCCTGCAGCCATGTTTCTGCAATGGCCACAAGATCATACCCATATGTAGTTATTTGTGCCGTTAACTCGTCCATTTTGTTACGAATGCTACGTGCATTCAGATAAAGAACTTTCAAATATGTTTTGTGACACTTAGTTCCTGCTTTTTCCCCTTTTACTACTTTACCTTTTACTCCATACCTTCTGTCCCTTCCTGACATGCTCTGGTTTTTAATTCCCCTGCTGCTACCTAGGTCTATGACCTTCTCCGTTGTCATTTTTATTATTTGCTCTCTAGAAACCTCCCCCCCACTAATTAGTTTAAAGCCCTCTCTACAGCCCTAGTTATATGATTCGCCAGGATTCTAGTCCCAGCACTGGCCAAGTGAAGTCCATCCCAACGGAACAGCTCCCTCTTGCCCCAGTACTGATGCCAGTGTCCCAAGAAGCAAAACCCATTTCTCCCACACCAGTCTTTGAGCCACGCATTTAACTCTTTAATTTTATTTATCCTAGCCAAATTCGCTCGTGACTCAGGTAATAATCCAGAGATTATTACCCTTGAGGTTCTGTTTTTTAATTTGCCCCCTAGCTGCTCATGCTCCTTTAACAGAACCTTCTTCCTTGTCCTATTTACGTCGTTTGTACCAACATGGACCACGACAACTGGATCCTCCCCCTCCAGAAGAGATATCCTTAACACTGGCACCAGGCAGGCAACACAGCCTTCGGGACTCCCGCTCTCGACTGCAGAGAATCCTATCTATCCCCCTAATGATACTATCCCCTACCACTACAACATTTCTTTTTACTCCCCCCTCTTGAATGGCCCCCCGTTCCATGGTGCTGTGGCCAGGTTGCTCATCCCCCCTGCAGTCCCTGCTCCCGCCCTCACAGGGCGTAAGAACCTCGAACCTGTTTGACAAGAGCAAGGGCTGCGGCTCCTCCAACACTACCTCCTGGATCCCCGTACCTGCCTCACTCAGAGTCACACCGTCCTTTCCCTGACCACGGACTACATCTGAATTAATTAATTTCATAGGTGTGACTACCCCCTGAAACATAGAGTCCAGGTACTTCTCCCCCTCCCTGATGTGTCACAGTGTCTGAAGCTCGGTCTCAAGCTCTTTAACATGGAGCCTGAGTTCCTCTAGCAGCCAACACTTATCGCAAATGTAATCACCGTGAGCCTCAATGGGGGCCATCGGCTCCCACATTTCGCAACAGTAACACATCACCTGTTCACCCATTTCGATGTAAGTAATTAAATTTCTTATTATTAGTTATGAAGACCCTCTGCCCCGATATAGATGATGAATATCTCACCACTATTTAATAGGACTTACCAACTTATAAGGTATAACAGAGAAGGAAGAGGACCTACCAACCAGCTGATCACCTACCTCCCTTTTGAATGCTGTCTGTGGGGCCTGTAAGGTTGAGTCGTCTCACTGCTCCGCTTCCACAGTGCTGGCTAAGTCTGAGAGTGGGAAACAAAACAGGACAGAAACACCCCCTCCCCTCCCACTTGCCCAAACTTTTCTCTCACTTACCAAACTCTCGCTTCACTGAACGCCACCACACTCGCGCTGCCGCACTTGGCCCGCCCCTTTTTAAACCCGGATTCTACTTCCGGTTTAAACTCCCCAGCAGTTTAATTTACTTTAATAAATTAAACTTACTTCAGAAAATTAAATTATCCCTTCACTTAAACTCACTAAATAAACTTAAATAACTTTTCTCTCACTTACCAAACTCTCGCTTCACTCAACGCCACCGCACTCGCGCTGCCGCACTTGGCCCGCCCCTTTTTTCCTGTCTTTCATTAAATTACTTAGAAATCACATATTCTAGTGCTGGATGACTCCATGCTATACAATAGTTACACAATATATGACTGTTTAGTGGTGTGGTACTTCAAAGAAATGAAACTCACCAGTAAATTTGGGCCCAATATTTATACACCTCAATTCAGTAGCATTGTTCACAATGTTCTTGAAACATAGAAACATAGAAGATAGGAGCAGGAGTAGGCCATTCGGCCCTTCGAGCCTGCTCCGCCATTCAATGAGATCGTGGCTGATCATCCAAATTCAGTACCCTGTCCCTACTTTCTCCCTATATCCCTTGATCCCTTTAGCCTCAAGAAATATATCCAACTCTTTCTTGAATATATTTAATGAACTGGCCTCCACCGCCCTCTGTGGCAGAGAATTCCACAGGTTCACCACTCTCTGGGTGAAGAAATTCCTCCTCATTTCAGTCCTAAATGGCTTACCCCTTATCCTTAGACTATGACCCCTGGTTCTGGACTCCCCGGCCATCAGAAACATCCTTTCTGCATCTAGACGTGATATGATTGTGGCATTAAGCTGCTGTTTTGTTGCTCTGCTTTCAGAAACTTGTATTAGGCAGTTCCTCAGTCTCTAAACGCTTTTGGGGTTTCAAAGGCTCCCTTAAATGTGTTTAGTGATTGGGGATTAGCAGATTTGGTAAATAGCCATTTTGAGTGCAGCACCAGATCATTTCTCTTCAGCAGCCCCACATACTGTTCTTACTCATCAATTTCCTGTGGTGTTACAGCCTCTTTTCAGTGGTAGCACTGCAGCACTTGTACTGGGAGGTGGGAAGGGAAATTCGACAGGAAGAATGCGCAGATGTATGATTTTTAATATATTACTCGTGTTACATGCGGGGACTCGGACTCAATACCAAGTGTAGTCTTCAGGTGAAACGGGATTAGAGGAAAAAGGATAATTGGATGAGGGCTGAGGGAGGATTATGAAAATTGAGGCCAGAGACAGAAGATGGAGCAAGGTGGATGGGAGGGAAAAGGATGAGTAGGATTAGTAGGCATGGGGAAGAGAATGTAGAGCTGACTTAGAGACTGGGGCAGGTGGAAGGTGGAGCACAGTTAGAGTATGTGAGGAGAGAAGGAGGAACAAGGTTAGAGGCCTGGGCAGAAACAGAACCAGAGGATAACCAGGGGCAGAGAAGTGTTAGGGAAGAGAGAATAATTTGCTAGAAAATGCCTGAGCAAAGCTCAGAGGAAATGACTGCACTGTTGTGGCACGTGACACCAGTATGGTAAGCTTGGCTAGAAAGGAAGAGAAGGGAAAAGTGAGAGAAAAGAGGGAGGGGATCCATAAGAACATAAGAATTAGGAGCAGGAGCAGGCCATACTGCCCCACGAGCAGGAGCAGGCCATACTGCCCCACGAGCAGGAGCAGGCCATACTGCCCCACGAGCAGGAGCAGGCCAAACTGCCCCACGAGCAGGAGCAGGCCATACTGCCCCACGAGCAGGAGCAGGCCATACTGCCCCACGAGCAGGAGCAGGCCATACTGCCCCACGAGCAGGAGCAGGCCATACTGCCCCACGAGCAGGAGCAGGCCATACTGCCCCACGAGCAGGAGCAGGCCATACTGCCCCACGAGCAGGAGCAGGCCATACTGCCCCACGAGCAGGAGCAGGCCATACTGCCCCACGAGCAGGAGCAGGCCATACTGCCCCACGAGCAGGAGCAGGCCATACTGCCCCACGAGCAGGAGCAGGCCATACTGCCCCACGAGCAGGAGCAGGCCATACTGCCCCACAAGCCTGCTCCACCATTCAATAAGATCACTTTTACATCAACTGCACTTTCCTGCAATATTCCCATATCTATTGATCTCAGCCTTGAATATATTCATCAACTGAGCCTCCACAGCCCTCTGGGGTAGAGAATTCCAAAGTTTCACAACCCTCTGAGTGAAGAAATTTCTCCTCATCCCTGTCCTAAATGGCCAACCCCTTATCCTGAGACAATAACCCCTGTTCTAGGCTCTCCAGCCAGGGGAAACAGCCTCTCAGCATCTACCCTGTCAAGCCCTCTAAGAATTTAATGGCCCAGAAATTCGGGTCCCAACACATGAGTACACATGGGGTACTCACCCGTAGGCCCAACAAAAGTGCCGGTTTTGTTAATGCACTGCGCATGCGCGGGAAACCGGCACTTCCGTTCCCCTGAAAGAAGGGGTTGACAGGTGGAACGCGTGTGCCGGAGAGGCAGCGCGTGCGCATCGAACTTAAGTTTTTTTTGCAGCTTTCTCCGGGAGGGTAAGTCTCCAGCAGTTACACTTTTAAAAAGCAGGCACAAGGCCTGCTTTTAACAAGGTAAGTGGTGAATTAATTAAAATTAAAACATTTTTTCCACAGGTTTATTATTTTTAAATACTTTAAAGAAAGGTAAGTTTATTTTTAGCCCCGTTAGAAAATGTAATTAATTTTTTCAAAAATTTAAATTATTGTTTAAAATAGTTATTTTAAAAATGTGATTTAAAAAAAAATTTATTCGAAGATTTAGTGATGTTTTGGGGCTTATAGTATTTATAGATTTGACAGCTCTTCCTGTCAAACTTATGAATGAAGCATTCCCTGCTACCATTGGCCCATGTGATCCCAGGGCATGCATCGAACTAACTGCGCCCCTGGGATACACAAGCACTGCGCACCGGCAGTTGCAGGAGGCCCAGGATTGGAATCCCATGCGGGCCCACAGCTCAATGGCCGGCGCGGTAGGTAAGTGCAGGTTGGGGGCTTGCACCCGCGGGAAGCCCCTGACCCGCATTTCTGGGCCAATATGTTTCAATGAGATCACCTCTCATTCTTCTAAACTCCAGAGAATATAGGCCCATTCTACTCAATCTCTCCTCATAGGACAGCCCCCTCATTCGAGGAGGGAGAGAGGTAAAGGGGAGAGGGGGATAGGTGGAGCAAGGAGTGGGTGGGAGGAGGGAAAAGGGAAGGGAGAAGAGCAATACATGGCACGTTAAAAAAAACACACTCGCTCTACTTCAGTAGCTGTTGATTGGAAACTTAAAAGATATATTCTGACCAGGCCAGGCTACACAAAAGGAGCCCTGCATCTACTCACTGGCATCGGCAGACAGAGGTGCACTTACTGTTATGATTTTGTGTTTTCCCTAATATCTTAGGTTCAACACCTCAGACCATTCTCATAAGCGAGCTCCATTTCTTATGATGCAAAAACTTCCTTTACCTGCCCAATATCTAGGTAAATTGTAGTGAGTTTAGGGATTGAACAGAAAACCCAGGTTTCTGTATTTTAGCTGCTGGTTATAACATGCGTCCTCAAGTGATCTTTCTCAACTTTGGAAGGTGGTAGAATAAACATTTCAGTCGACCATGACTTAGGCTATAAACTGCCAAATAGATTTATTAAACAATAAACGGATAAATCTACAGCAGCTACGGGTTTACCTATCTCTTCTTTGCAATGTAAACTGGACTGGACACCATGTCCCTGAATAGTAACTTCCCCATGACAGTTTGTTGCTGATTATCCAGGGAGTCTCTCTGGTTTGTCTATCTTTCTCTGATCAGATGGACTATTTAATTGGGAGAAGACACATTGAGAAATACTTTACAAAAAGTGACTGGCACAAACACACTTTAAATATAAAACTCACAAGTTGTCTGCCTTGGCTCAGTGGTAGCACTCTTGCCTCCTATTTGACCATAAATCCACCTCCATAGCATTGCCCAGCTTATCTGCTGCTGAAACCCTCATCCATGCTTTAATTACCTCCAGACTTGACTATTTCAATGCTCTCCTAGCCAGCTTCCCAGCTTCCAACTTCCATAAACTTGAGCTCATCCAAAACTCTGCTGCCTGTATCCTAACTCCTTAAACATTCACTCCCTCCACCACCAGCACAACACGGCTGCAGTGTGTACCATCTACCAGATGCACTGCAGCAACTCACCAAGGCTTCTTCAACAGCACCTCCCAAACCCGTGACCTCTACTACCTAGAAGGATAAGGGCAGCAGGCGCATGGGAACACCATCACCTCCAAGTTTCCCTCCAAGTCACACACCATCCTGACTTGGAAATATATCGCCATTCCTTCATCATCGCTGGGTCAAAATCCTGGAACTCCTTCCCTAACAGCACTGTGGGAGTACCTTCACCTCATGGACTGCAGCGGTTCCAGAAGGTGGCTCACCACCACCACCTCAAGGACAATTAGGGATGGGCAATAAATGCTGGCTTTGCCAGCAATGCCCACATCCCATGAACAAATAAATAAAAAACTTGTACCAAGTCCCGTTCATTCATCTCCTCTGCTCGCTGACCTACATTGGCTCCCAGTCCACCAACACCTCAAGTTCTCACCCTTGTGTTCAAATCCTTCCATGGTTTTCATGAGTGACATGGTAAGGAGCACAACTCACCATAAAATGCGTGAATGCATGGCCACCATCCTCGTAATCACATCTTGTGTGATGAGGATTGACAAAGTAAGCTATAGTAGCTGAAAAAAACCTACCTATCCGTGAGTCTGCTGTCAGTTCCTATCCTATTTGATTTGAATTTGATATACATTTTGGCCTGTTCACAGTTGTGTTGCATCTGGACAAAGTAGCTAAAGAGGTTTGAAGGGGGACTTGATTTAATATTACATACTTTGGTTCTGTCTTCACAAAGGAGGACACAAATAACCTCCCAAAGATGTCAGGGAACATAGGGTCTAATGAAAGGGAGGAACTGATAGAAATCAGTATTTCTAGGGAAATGGTGTTAGGGAAATTGATGGGATTGAGGGCCGATAAATCCCCAGGGCCTGATAATCTACATCCTAGGGTACTTAAGGAAGTGGCCCTAGAAATAGTAGCGGCATTGCTGGTCATCTTCCAAAATTCGATAGACTCTGGAACAGAACCAATGAATTGGCGGGTAGCTAATGTTACCCACTGTTCAAAAAGGGTGGTAGAGAGAAAACAGGGAATTACAGACCGGTAAGCCTGACATCGGTAGTGGGGAAAATGCTAGAGTTCATTATAAAAGATGTAATAGCAGAGCACTTGGAAAAAAGTGACCGGATCGGACAAAGTCAACATGGCTTTACAAAAGGTAAATCGTGCTTGACTAATCTACTGGAATTTTTTGAGGATGTAACTGGTAAAATAGATAAGGGAGAACCAGTGGATGTTGTGTATTTGGATTTTCAAAAGGCTTTCGATAAGGTCCCGCATAAGAGATTAGCGTGTAAAATTAAGGCACATGGGATTGGGGGCAAGGTATTGACTTGGATAGAGAACTGGTTGGCAGACAGAAAGCAAAGAGTTGGAATAAATGGCTCTTTTTCCGAGTGGCAGGCAGTGACTAGTGGAGTACCGCAGAGATCGGTCCTTGGACCCCAGCTATTCACAATATATATTAATTATCTGGACGAGGGAACTAGATGTAATATCTCCAAGTTTGCAGATGACACAAAGCTGGGTGGGCGTGTGTGCTGTGAGGTGGATGCCGAGAAACTCCAGTATGATTTGGACAGGTTGGGTGATTGGGCAGAAGCATGGCAGATGCAATATAATGTGGATAAATGCGAGGTTATCCACTTTGGTGTCAAAAACAGGAAGGCAGATTATTATCTAAATGGCAATAGATTGGGAGAAGGGGAAGTGCAACGAGACCTGGGCGTCCTTGTGCACCAGTCGCTGAAAGTAAGCATGCAGGTGCAGCAGGCGGTTAAGAAGGCAAATGGTATGTTGGCCTTCGTAGCGAGAGGGTTTGAGTACAGGAACAATGATGTCTTGCTGCAGTTGTACAGGGCCTTGGTGAGGCCACATCTTGAGTATTGCGTGCAGTTTTGGTCGCCTTATCTGAGGAAGGATGTTTTTGCCATGGAAGGAGTGCAGCGAAGATTCACCAGGCTGATACCTGGGATGGCAGGAATGACGTATGAGGAGAGATTGGGTCGATTGGGCTTGTACTCGCTGAAGTTTAGAAGAATGAGAGGGGATCTCATCGAAACTTATAAAATTCTAACAGGACTAGACAGACTAGATGCTGAAAGGATGTTCCCGATGGTCAGGGAGTCCAGAACCAGGGGTCACAGTCTAAGGATAAGGGGTAAGCCATTTAGGACAGAGATGAGGAGGAATTTCTTCACCCAGAGAGTGGTGAACCTGTGGAATTCTCTGCCAAAGAAGGCAGTAGAGGCCAATTCATTAAATATATTCAAGAAGGAGTTGGATATATTTCTTAAGGCTAAAGGGATCAAGGGATATGGAGAGAAGGCAGGAACAGGGTACTGAATTTGGATGATCAGCCATGATCTCATTGAATGGTGGAGCTGGCTCGAGGGGGCGAATGGCCTACTCCTGCTCCTATCTTCTATGTTTCTATATTTCTACATCACATGATATAATTGGGATTACGGACACATGGCTCCAGGGTGACCAAGGCTGAGAATTCAACATCCAGGGGTATTCAATATTCAGGAATGGTGTGGAGATGCCGGAGTTGGACTGGGGTGGACAAATGTAAGAAGTCACACAACACCAGGTTATAGTCCAACAGCTTTATTTGAAATCACAAGCTTTCGGAGCGCTGCTCCTTCTTCAGGTGAAGTGGAGAAATGCATAAAGACACAGCTTATATAGTCAGAGAATCATGTCAGATGTTTACAGGTAACCTTTCCAACTGCCATTTGTCACACCTCGGCAGAGAGATAATCACAGCAGTCAAAGGTGTGAATGGTGTCCAAACAGGTCAGTCAGGGAAACATTACATCAAAGAACAATGAGGTGGGGTCACAAGGGGTCAAATATTGCAGATGCTGGGGTCTGTATGAAAAACAAAAAAGCAGACAAAAAACATTTTTTTTTGGCTGGAAATCACAGCAGGTCCGGCCGCATCTGTGTAGAGAGAACAAGCCAATGTCGACTCGAGTCTGGATGACCCTGCATCAGGTGGGGTTACATGTAGCGTGACATGAACCCAAGATCTCGGTTGAGGCCGTCCTCATGAGTGCGGAACTTGGCTATCAGTTTCTGCTCGACGATTTTGCGTTGTCGTGTGTCTCGAAGGCCACCTTGGAGAATGCTTACCCGAAGATCGGAGGCTGAATGTCCTTGACTGCTGAAGTGTTCCCCGACTGGGAGGGAACACTCCTGCCTGGTGATTGTTGCGCGGTGTCCGTTCATCCGTTGTCGCAGTGTCTGCATGGTCTCGCCGATGTACCATGCTCCGGGGCATCCTTTCCTGCAACGTATGAGGTAGACAACGTTGGCCGAGTCACATGAGTATGTACCATGTACCTGGTGGGTGGTGTCCTCACGTGTGATGATGGTATCTGTGTTGATGATCTGGCATGTCTTGCAGAGGTTGCTGTGGCAGGGTTGTGTGGTGTCGTGGTCGCTGTTCTCCTGAAAGCTGGGTAATTTGCTGCGAACGATGGTCTGTTTGAGGTTAGGCGGCTGTTTGAAGGCGAGTAGTGGAGGCGTGGGGATGGCCTTAGCGAGGTGTTCGTCGTCATCGATGACAGTTTGAAGGCTGCGAAGAACATGGCGTAGTTTCTCCGCTCCGGGGAAGTACTGGACGACGAAGGGTACTCTGTTGGTTGTGTCCCGTGTTTGTCTTCTGAGGAGGTCTATGCGATTTTTCGCTGTGGCCCGTCGGAACTGTCGATCGATGAGTCGAGCGTCATATCCCGTTCTTACAAGGGCGTCTTTCAGTGTCTGTAGGTGTCCATCGCGTTCCTCCTCGTCTGAGCCAATCTCCAGACGCCATCCTACAACTCATCCGCTTCATCCTTGACCACAATGTCTTCACCTTCGACAACCAGTTCTTTACCCAAACACACGGAACAGCCATGGGGACCAAATTCGCACCCCAATACGCAAACATCTTCATGCACAAGTTCGAGCAAGACTTCTTCGCTGCACAGGATCTCCAACCAACGCTATACACCAGATACATCGACGACATTTTCTTCCTATGGACCCACGGCGAAGAATCACTGAAAAGACTACATGATAACATCAACAAGTTCCATCCCACCATCAAACTCACCATGGACTACTCCTCAGAATCAGTCTCATTCCTGGACACACGAATCTCCATCAAAGACGGACACCTCAGCACTTCACTCTACCGCAAGCCCACGGACAACCTCACGATGCTTCACTTCTCCAGCTTCCACCCTAACCACGTTAAAGAAGCCATCCCCTATGGACAAGCCCTGCGAATACACAGGATCTGCTCAGACGAGGAGGAACGCGATGGACACCTACAGACACTGAAAGACGCCCTTGTAAGAACGGGATATGACGCTCGACTCATCGATCGACAGTTCCGACGGGCCACAGCGAAAAATCGCATAGACCTCCTCAGAAGACAAACACGGGACACAACCAACAGAGTACCCTTCGTCGTCCAGTACTTCCCCGGAGCGGAGAAACTACACCATGTTCTTCGCAGCCTTCAACATGTCATCGATGACGACGAACACCTCGCTAAGGCCATCCCCACGCCTCCACTACTCGCTTTCAAACAGCCGCCTAACCTCAAACAGACCATCGTTCGCAGCAAATTACCCAGCTTTCAGGAGAACAGCGACCACGACACCACACAACCCTGCCACAGCAACCTCTGCAAGACATGCCAGATCATCAACACAGATACCATCATCACACGTGAGGACACCACCCACCAGGTACATGGTACATACTCATGTGACTCGGCGAACGTTGTCTACCTCATACGTTGCAGGAAAGGATGCCCCGGAGCATGGTACATCGGCGAGACCATGCAGACACTGCGACAACGGATGAACGGACACCGCGCAACAATCACCAGGCAGGAGTGTTCCCTCCCAGTCGGGGAACACTTCAGCAGTCAAGGACATTCAGCCTCCGATCTTCGGGTAAGCATTCTCCAAGGTGGCCTTCGAGACACACGACAACGCAAAATCGTCGAGCAGAAACTGATAGCCAAGTTCCGCACTCATGAGGACGGCCTCAACCGAGATCTTGGGTTCATGTCACGCTACATGTAACCCCACCTGATGCAGGGTCATCCAGACTCGAGTCGACATTGGCTTGTTCTCTCTACACAGATGCGGCCGGACCTGCTGTGATTTCCAGCCAAAAAAAAATGTTTTTTGTTTTGTTTTTTTGTTTTTCATACAGACCCCAGCATCTGCAATATTTGACCCCTTGTGACCCCACCTCATTGTTCTTTGATGTAATGTTTCCCTGACTGACCTGTTTGGACACCATTCACACCTTTGACTGCTGTGATTATCTCTCTGCCGAGGTGTGACAAATGGCAGTTGGAAAGGTTACCTGTAAACATCTGACATGATTCTCTGACTATATAAGCTGTGTCTTTATGCATTTCTCCACTTCACCTGAAGAAGGAGCAGCGCTCCGAAAGCTTGTGATTTCAAATAAAGCTGTTGGACTATAACCTGGTGTTGTGTGACTTCTTACAATATTCAGGAAGGACAGGCAAAAACGAAAAGGCGGTGGGGTAGCATTGCTGGTTAAAGATGAGATTAATACAATACTAAGGAAGGATATTAGCTCTGATGATGTGGAATCTGTATGGGTAGAGCTGAGAAATACCAAGGGGCAGAAAACGTTAGTGGGAGTTGTATACAGACCCCCAAACAGTAATGCTGAGGTTGGGGATGGCATTAAATGGGAAATTAGAGATGCGTGCAATAAGGGCACAGCAGTTATCATGGGTGACTTTAATCTCCATATAGATTGGTCTAACCAAATTAGTAACAATACTGTGGAAGAGGAATTCCTAGAGTGTATACGGGATGGTTTCCAGAACCAATATGTCAAGGAACCAACTAGAGATCAGGCCATCTTAGACTGGGCATTATGTAATGAGAAAGGATTAATTAGCAATCTTGTTGTGCGAGGCCCCTTGGGGAGGAGCGAAAATAATAGGTAGAATTCTTCATTAAGATGGAGAGTGAAGTAGTTGATTCAGAGACTTGGGTACTGAATTTAAATAAAGGAAACTACGATGGTATGAGGCACGAGTTGGCTAGGATGGATTGGGGAACATTACTTAAAGGGTTGATCGTGAATAGGCAATGGCAAACATTTAAAGATCACATGGATGAACAACAGAATTTGTTCATCCCTGTGTGACATAAAAATAAAACAAAAATGGTGACTCAACATTTGCCAACAAGGGAAATTAGGGATAGCTTAAGATCCAAGGAGAGGACATATAAATTGGCCAGAAAAAGCAGCAAACCTGAGGATTGGGAGCAGTTTAGGATTCAGCAAAGGAGGACAAAGAGATTAATTAAGAGGGGGGAAATAGTGTATGAGAGTAAGCTTTCAGGGAACATAAAAACTGACTGTAAAAGCTTCTATAGATATGTGAAGAGAAAAAGATTGGTAAATTCAAGCGTAGGTTCCTTGCAGTCAGAATCAGGGGAATTTATAATGGGGAACAAAGACATGGCAGACCAAATAAATACATACTTTGGTTCTGTCTTCACAAAGGAGGTCACAAATAAACTCCCAGAGATGTCAGGGAACATAGGGTCTAATGAGAGGGAGGAACTGAATGAAATCAGTATTTGTAGGGAAATGGTGTTAGTGAAATTGATGGGATTGAAGGCCGATACATCCCCAGGGCCTGATAATCTACATCCTAGGGTACTTAAGGAAGTGGCCCTAGAAATAGTAGATGCATTGCTGGTCATCTTCCAAAATTCTATGGCCTAGAAATTCAGTTTGCGCCAGCCGCTAGCGCCTTAGGTGGAGGAGATGTTGGGCGCTAGGTGGCTAGCGGCCGGGCGCAGCGCGATCTGCGCCTCTCCCCAACTTCAGTAAAGATTTAGCAGCGGCGCAAAGCTTTTGCGCGCGCTCAGCTGCGCGCGCAGATCCTGACGTCATTTCATCGTGCAACGCCCTTTGTTCGCCCCAAACCGGAAATTCAGTGGCGCCGCCCTGTTGTGCGCCTGGCGCCCCGAGCGACTGGTAGAGGGGAACGGTTCTCAGTCGATGTGGGGCGCGGGGGGCGCAAAATAAAGGGCACTCCTCCTGCAGTAGAAAAGGCAGCCTTTTTGCAACACTCCTTCTTTGTGAGAGACGGATCTTTGCAGAGAGACAAAGGTAGAGAGCTTTCTGGTTTGGCTCAACACTTGCACAGGTACTTGTGGCTTCAGGCCACAGCTTTGCACTTGTCTTTAACTTCAGAGCCATAGCATTGATTGGAAACATATAATGGGGGCTGCAATGGGTGCAAACGTTGGCCTTCTCCATAGTCCTGGGTGTTGTACAGATGAAGCAGCAGTGGTCAGGCCTTGCTTCAGGGCCGCAGTGTGCAGGGCGTGGCAGGCAAACAAATCCACCCTCCCCCTTTAAGAGCTCACCGGCGCCAGAGTGTCTGCCGTCAATCAGCAACTCGCCGCACCTGCGCTGCGCCCGCCCTCGGGGGTATCGCCCTGGGCCGCCGGCTTAGCGCCTAATGATAGTCATGCATCGCCTGTTTTAGCGCAGCAGCAACCTCTTGGGGCGATGCGACTGAATATCGGCGAAGGTGGCGCGAACTTGCGCCAGGCGCAAACTTTAGCGGCCGCCCGACTGTAGCGCCCCAAACGTGGCAATACTGAATTTCTAGGCCTATATCTCTGGAACAATTCCCATGGATTGGAGGGTAGCTAATGTAACCCCACTATTTAAAAAAGGTGGTAGAGAAAAAACGGGGAATTATAGACCGGTAAGCCTGACATCGGTAGTGGGGAAAATGCTAGAGTCCATTATAAAAGATGTAATAGCAGAGCACTTGGAAAACAGTGACAGGATCGGACAAAGTCAACATGGATTTACAAAAGATAATTCATGCTCGACTAATCTACTGGAATTTTTTGAGGATGTAACTGGTAGAATAGATAAGGGAGAACCAGTGGATGTGGTGTATTTGGATTTTCAGAAGGCTTTCGATAAGGTCCCGCATAAGAGACTAGCGTGCAAAGTTAAAGCACATGGGATTGGGGGTAAGGTACTGACTTGGATAGAAAACTGGTTGGCAGACAGGAAGAAAAGAGTTGGAATAAACCGGTCTTTTTCCGAGTGGCAGGCAGTGACTAGTGGGGTACCGCAGGGATCGGTCCTCGGACCCCAGTTATTCACAATATATATAAATGATCTAGACGAGGGAACTAGATGTAATATCTCCAAGTTTGCAGATGACACAAAGCTGGGTGGGTGTGTGTGCTGTGAGGAGGATGCAGAGAAAATCCAGTATGATTTGGACAGATTGGGCAGATGCATGGCAGATGCAGTATAATGTGGATAAATGCGAGGTTATCCACCTTGGTGGCAAAAAGAGGAAGGCAGATTATTATCTGAAAAGCAATAGATTGGGAAAAGGGGAAGTGCAATGAGACCTGGGTGTCCTTGTGCACCAGTCGCTGAAGGTAAGCATGCAGGTGCAGCAGGCGATTAAGAAGACAAATGGTATGCTGGCCTTCATAGCGAGAGGATTTGAGTACAGGAGCAAGGAAGTCTTGCTGCAGTTGTACAGGGCCTTGGTGAGACCACACCTTGAGTATTGTGTGCAGTTCTGGTCGCCTTATCTGAGGAAGGATGTTCTTGCCATGGAGGGAGTGCAGCGAAGATTCACCAGACTGATACCTGGGATGGCAGGAATGACGTATGACGAGAGATTGGGTTGATTAGGCTTATATTCGCTAGAGTTTAGAAGAATGAGAGGGATCTCATTGAAACTTATAAAATTCTAACAGGACTAGACAGACTAGATGCAGGAAGGCTGTTCCCGATGGCGGGGGAGTCCAGAACCACGGGTCACAGTCTAAGGATAAGGGGTAAGCCATTTAGGACTGAGATGAGGAGGAATTTCTTCACCAAGAGAGTGGTGAACCTGTGGAATTCTCTACCACAGAAGACAGTTGAGGCCAATTCATTAAATATATTCAAGAAGGAGTTAGATATATTTCTTACGGCTAAGGGAATCAAGGGATATGGGGAGAAAGCAGGGACAGGCTACTGAATTTGGATTATCAGCCATGATCGCATTGAATGGCGGAGTAGGCTCGAGGGGCTGAATGGCCTACTACTGCTCCTATCTTCTATGTTTCTATCACCTGAGTGGAAAAGGAACTGTGCTCCCTATTATGAAAATTTCAATGCTATGTAATTCAGGGAGTGTTGGATCCGTGGTTCAGTGGCTATGCTATTATTAAATAATCACACGGATGCTGTACATTAACAAATAACAGGTCTTTACTGGAGGAGGGTAATCTCTAGACTAGGGGTACAAAGGCATGCGCAAAGCTTACATACCGGTGTGGTCACTGCCGGTACTACAGTATACAGGAGCTGTAAAAGTAGTTCTGACTTAAAGGCACATACACTACAATTCCTCCCCTTTTAGATTAGTAATACCCCTAATATTCAAATAACAATTAACATTTCAACATGTACATTAAACAACAAAAGTCCATTTATAGATTCAGTCTTTGGGGCGGCTTCCTGACCCTTTCGGGATAGCGCCTTTCCAGAGGTTCTTGTTCTTGGTGCAGAGGCGATTCTGACCCCTTTTCATCGGGTAGTTCATCGGGTTCCACTGCTACTGGGTCTGAAGTAGATGCTACCGGTATGTCGGGTTCATCCCCAGGTACTCGAGACATGGGGTTGACGCGTTCCTGTGACGCTAAGATCTGATCGACGTGGCATCTCACAATGTTCTCCCCGACATCCACTGTGTACATTAATATTGTTCCGGGTTGCCACTTCTCTGTTCGATAGTCACGGGCCAAGACTGGTTGCCCTACATTGAAGCTCCTTGTCGGCTTCTCATTGATGTGCTGGAATTGTTTGTCCTCAACATTTCTTCGCACATTTGGTCTGAGCAAGTCCAGACGAGATCTCAACCTTCGGTTAAAGAGCATCATGGCCGGGGTCTGGTTGGTAACTGCATGTGTCGCGTTTCGGTAGGCTAATAAGAAATTGTCCATCTTATGCTGTAGTGGAATTTCATCGTCGCACATGGCCTTTATTGCCTTCTTAAAGGTTTGTACGAACCTCTCAGCCAATCCATTTGTGGCTGGATGATACGGGGCGGATGTGTAATGCCTTACCCCATTCCTTTTCATGAATTTTTGGAACTCGTCGGAAACAAACTGTGGTCCATTATCAGAGCAAATCTGCTCTGGCCAACCGTTTCTGGCAAATATGGTCCGTAGGACTGCAATCGTTTTCTCTGTAGTGGTTGAAGACATTTTTCTCACCTCAGGCCACTTTGAATGAGCATCCACTGCTATTAAGAACATTGAGTCCATAAATGGACCAGCGAAATCAATATGCACCTGTTGCCATGGAGAGGAGGGCCACTCCCATGAGTGTAGAGGGGCATGTGGTGGTGCATTTTGGACCTTCTGGCATACTAAGCAGCTCTTAGTTAGGTCTTCGATTTGTTGATTGATTCCCGGCCACCACACATAAGCCCTAGCAAGGCTTTTCATTTTCACTCCCCCCAGATGACCTTCATGTAGCTTATTTAGCACTCTCTCCCTTAACTTGGGTGGAATCACCACTCTGGATCCACACATCACTGTCCCCTGGCATACTGACAGCTGTTCTCTTCTGGATGAGAATGCTGGCAACAGTGAGTCGCCATGTGTTGGCCATCCCCTCACCGTCAATTCATATACCCGTGACAGCGTCAGATCATTGCAGGTCTCCTCTATATCCGCGTTTGTTACTGGCAATCGTTCAATTATTGACGAATAAAATATCTCGATAGGGTCCACTGCTGGTGCTTCCTCCACAGTAGGCAGTGGCAGGTGCGATAGCCCATCAGCGTTCCCATGCTGTTTCGTGCCTTTATATTCTATTTCATATTGATTCGCCCCTAGAAACAGGGACCATCTTTGTAACCGCTGTGCAGTCATCACTGGAATGCCCTTCTTAGGATTAAAGATGGAGACAAGTGGTTGGTGGTCAGTCAGCAAGGTGAACTTCTGCCCATGCAGATAGTGGTTGAATTTTTTTACTCCCCATACTAGGCTGAGGGCCTCCCTGTCAATCTGGGCGTAGTTGCGCTCGGCTGAGGTTAGTGACCGAGACGCAAAGGCTACTGGCCTTTCCAACCCGTCTGGGAATTTGTGCGACAGCACCGCTCCAATACCGTAGGGTGATGCATCACATGCCAAACGAATTGGTAGTGCTGGGTTGAAATGGGCCAACACCTCTTTTGATGTGATCAATTCTTTACACTTCTGGAAAGCTCATCTACGTTCGTCATCCCACTTCCATGGTACCTCTGTCTGCAGTGTTCAGCGGGTGTAATACCGTAGACAAATTTGGTAAGAACTTGTGGTAGTAGTTTATCAGCCCGAGGAACGACCTCAGTTGTGACACATTTTCCGGTGCTGGAGCCTTGACTACTGCCTCAATCTTGTCAGGGGACTTATGTAACCCCTCTTCATCGATGACGTGGCCACAATACGAGATCGGTTTCTGGAAAAACTCGCACTTGTGGTGATTAGCTCATAGCCCATGCTCCTTTAATCTGGTGAGCACCTTCTCCAAGTTGGCGAGGTGATCACCGTCATTTTCGCCCGTGACCAAGATGTCATCCAAATAACACTGGGTCCCTGGAATCCCTTGCAGGACCTGATCCATCGCCCTCTGCCAGATAGCCGGAGCCGAGGCTACTCCAAACACCAGCTGGTTGTATTGATAGAGACCTTTATGAGTGTTGATCGTAAGGTAATGTTTCGAAGCTTCTTCTACCTCCATTTGCAAGTACGCCTGGGCTAGATCAATTTTGGTGAAGGGTTTACCTCCAGATAGTGAGGCGAAAATATCCTCAATTCGTGGAAGCGGATATTGCACCGTGTGAAGGACTGGGTTCACTGTCACCTTAAAATCCCCACAGATGCGGACCTTCTTTGGTTCCCCAGGCGTATTACTCAACAACCTCTTCATTACAGGAACGGTGGGTGTAGCCCACTCGCTCCAGTCTACTTTGGACAGTACTCCTGAACATTCCAACCCTTCCAGCTCTGCTTCAACAGCTGGTCTGATTGCATAAGGCACTGGTCTGGCCTTCAGAAACTTTGGGCTTGCATTTTCCTCTATTTTAATCATTGCTGTTATTCCTTTTAGTGTTCCTAGTCCCTCCTGGAACACTTCTTTTGCGTCAGTTAGCATTTTTGACAGTCGACCAGGTGTGACATCATCATCCTTTTTGGCCTCAACCTTCAGTGCCTGTATGGAATGCCAATCTAATTGTATCTTCCAGATCCATTCACGTCCTAGCAGTGGTGGTCCTCCATTTGGCAATACATATATATCCATTTTAGGTATTTCCTGGCCTTTATATGTCACTTTCACCCTTATTTTTCCTTTGGGGTAGACTTTTTGCCCTGTATACGTCTTCAAGACAATCTCTGTAGCTTTCAAGGGTATGTGTGAAAATAGCTGCTTGTAGTCTCTTTGATTTATGACTGTTAGAGCTGACCCTGTGTCCAATTCCATTTCCACTTGGACTCCGTCTATCTTGAGTGTAACCCAGATAGTCTGGTGATCCTCCATTTTGGTTACCTTAT
This sequence comes from Somniosus microcephalus, assembly GCF_052327205.1. Taxonomy (NCBI): domain Eukaryota; kingdom Metazoa; phylum Chordata; class Chondrichthyes; order Squaliformes; family Somniosidae; genus Somniosus; species Somniosus microcephalus. The sequence continues at coordinate 152,940,679 of NC_140996.1, forward strand.
GTAGTTTCAGACAACCCAGCTCCTTGCTTCCGGAGTCTGTGTCACTTTTCTGTTTGTCTGAACCACTGTCCATCACCTAGTGTACCTTGTTGTACTTCTCCTGTGGAGATTTCTTACTGTTGGTTTTCTTCCCAGACCTGCAGACTCTGGCTATGTGTCCTGCTTTCCCACACTGTCTGCACACTTGGTCCTTGAACCAACAATCTTTCTGGTCATGTGTTGTTCTGCCGCAGCGATCGCACTTCCCTGTTCCATAGGACATTTCATTGGTGCCATATTCTTGCGGTCTCCGTTGTATCTCTGCAACGCCCCTTGCGGCTGCTTTGTGTGATACCGCCATACTGAAAGCTTTGTCCAGCGTAAGGTCCTTTTCTGATAGAAGCCGTTTCTGGGTTCCTTCATTTTTTGTAGCCCACACACAAACTTGTCCCTTAACGTGTCTGTTAGTCCCGCTCCAAACTGGCAGTGTTTCGATAGCTTGCGCAGTTCCGTTAGGTACTCGGCATTGCTTTCGTCTTTGTGTTGGTTCCTTTTATGGAACTTAAATCGTTCTGCTATCAGCAGCGGTGTGGGGTTTAAGTGGTCCTGTAGGATTTCTACTATGCTTTCAAAATTCTTGTTTACCGGCTTCTCTGGGGTTATTAGATTTCGCAGTAACCCATAAGTTTTTGCACCCATGGAATTTAACAGAACCAGTGCTTTATTAGCATCTGGCACTTCATTCGCCCTGCAGTACACCTCAAAACGTTCCACATATGTCGCCCAATCGACTTCATTGTCGAACGTAGAGATACTGCCACTCTTCGGCATCCTTGGGTGTGCGTTAACTATCACAAATGGCGCCTCCCGCGCTTCCCCTTCTTCTCCGCAGCTCAATGGCATCTCCCCTTTCTTCGCCCCATGGACCCTGTTCAGCCCGTGACCCCTGGCTGTGCTCTGCGCGTTCTTTTTATATTTTTCGACGCCGCTCAGTCTAGAACACGACTGTTTCTTACCCTCTCTCTCACCGGTTTGTTTTATTTTCCTCGACGCCGCTCGGTGTTCAACCCCCGGCTGCGCCCTGCGCTCTTCACCCTCTGTCTTACCCCGTCGACGCTGCTTGGCTCTCTCTCCGCCGCCGGTCGGCTCCAGCCGCCGCTGCTTGGGAAGGGTCTGCGCTGGACCTGTCGTCGGTCTCTTACTGCTCATTGTGGCTGGGGAACCAAGCCCAGCTCTCCACAGCCTCCCCTGCGAAGTTGGATCTCTGCCTGACTGCTGGGCGGTTGCTCGTGGTCGACGCCCGTGTTCTTGGCCTCGACTATTTTTTTTTTTTATGTTGCAGGTAGATTCGAATCGACCCTCGTCGCCACTGTTGGATCCGTGGTTCAGTGGATATGCTATTATTAAATAATCACACGGATGCTGTACATTAACAAATAACAGGTCTTTACTGGAGGAGGGTAATCTCTAGACTGGGGGTACAGAGGCATGCGCAAAGCTTATATACCGGTGTGGTCACTGCCGGTACTACAGTATACAGGAGCTGTAAAAGTAGTTCTGACTTAAAGGCACATACACTACAGGGAGGAGTGATGATTATGATTGTGCTGAAACAGCATGTAAATAATCATTTTATGGTCAAGAAAAATGCCATCTTCTTTAGGCTCAACAGGATGTGGAGAGACAGTGGGTGAGTTTTGTGCATGACTAAGGGAGAAATCAGTGAAGTCCAAGTTCTATAAGGTAGGTCATGAACTTCAAATATCAGCAATTGAAGCTCATGATTTAAAGACGAGAGAAGGACTGTAGCCTGTACGAAGTGTTGGATCCAGTACAATCAATTAAAGTATCAGAGTGAAAGGTCTAGGGAAGGAGCCAGAGGTCAGTGTCAAGAAGCTAAATATTAAGCAACAGAAACCAAAACAAAGGGACACAAAAGCTCAAGGCAACAATTGTTATATTTGCAGTTATACATGAGGATGCGTGTCCAATGAAAGGAAAATCATGTCAGTTCTGTGGAGAAATGAACAATGTTTTATGCTGCTGTTGCCTGTGGAAAAAATATTGCACAAAAACAAAGAGCTGAGTTACAACCAACAAAACAGGACAGTGAATAAGTGCGCAAACTAAACTAGAAATACATCAGAGGACATAGATGATGGGAGATCAGAAGATGAGAAATATCTGTTTCATGCAAAGGAGAAAACCGGAGAAGAGATGAACTCTGTGCCAAGGAAAGATACAACAATTGTGCTACAGATTTAAAGTGTATCGGAGAAAATACTGGCTGATTTTAGCTGCCCGAGAAACATCGGGCCAGAATTTACTGTCAAAATAACAGTGAGGCTAATGGCACTCACCGTTATTTACAAATTGCACAGCAACTTCAGGCAAGATTTACAGCTGGAAGTGAACTAGAACTGTTCCTAAATCTGCTGGTGTTATACTGTCGAGAACGTGCCTCATTTATCTCAATGCAGCATCATTATCTACTCATGGTGGGTTCCAGGTGCTATTAGTGCCCCATATAGGCAGCCTGCCTCTCTGGCCAATGGGAAGGGAGGAAATTCCAGTACTGCAGCAGCAGCTGAAAGAGTCATGGCAGCCATTTTGAACCTGTACCTATGTGGCTTACTGCAATGTGTGAGGCTGGTGTTTCTTCAGGACAGTAAGCCTCAACCCAGGGTATCCAAGACTTTGCCTACTTTCCGGTCCTTCCGGCATTCTCCCACTCGAATCACAACGGGATTTTCAGCCCCAGTCTGCCTTCCAAACCTACAGGTGATACCAGAGATGGAGTTGCTGATATAAGCAATGGAGTAACTAAAAAAGTATTGTTAACAAATATCTTAACAAGTATAGCAAGCTGATGCAAGTGAAACGACACATTGATAAATTTGTGCAGTCTATCATATGATGACATAAACATCCATATTCTAACTCAGAAACAAGATCAAGAGACGCTAAATGAACTATTGGAAAACAATATAATTGAAGATGCAGATGCTCCTATGCCTTGGGAATTACCAATAGTAGATGTACCAAAATCTAAAAACCCTGATAATGCCCAATTGTGTGTGAACATGTGTGCTGCAAAGAAAGTAACCAAAGAGGAGTGAATTTAGACACTGTTGTTAGATTAACAGAGTTAATGGATTGAATTAATTGTGTTCTCCAAGTTAGATCTGAGATACATGTTTGAATTCAACCCAAAAATCTGTTGTACCATGAATTCACACAAGGGCATAAGAAATTTCACAGTTACATAAAGTTAATCAACACATCACCTCTGCTCCAGACACTATCGCTAAAAACCTGCCGGTGCCACCGCGGGCCAGAGTAAAAGGCACTGGCAGGACCGGTAAATTGGCGCTGGTTGCTAATTAACATTAGCCCAGAACTAAACTTACCGTGCAAGGCCATTTTCATGGCGTTAGAGTCATAGGCCTAGAAATTTGGTGGGCTGCGCCACCAGTTAGCGCCTAAAGAGGGCACTCAGTGGCTTTAGTGCCACTGGCCATGCCTCCCGCGATATTTAGCTGGGGCGGTAATGGCGGCATTAGCCTGTTGCGCTGCGCCGCCACCGATGACGCCATCGGTGTGCGCAGCGCCCCGCTACCGCCCCGATCTCGATATTCGGTAGCGCCCGCCTCTGTAGCGCCATTCGCAAATTGCGCCCGGTTCATGGGGCCTACCTGTGGCGGCAGTGGCGCAAATTAAGGTAGAGGTGCAGGCGGCCGTTTTTTCCGGCCGCCGCCTGCCAGCACTTCCATCCCCGGCCTCCTGATCTCCCCCCACGGCAGTGCCGGCTGTTTTCCGAGAGCCCGGCACTTCTCCTCGGTGCCGGGCTCTTTTGCCGGCACTCGCGATCTCCGATCGTGCTGGTGCAGGCCCCTCCCCCTTAAGAATGGGAGGAAGGCCTGCAGTACCGCAGCACGTTGCGCTGCGATATTCAGTTTCAGCGCCCTAAGAGGGACGCGGAGCGCCTCGAGCTTCACCCTGTGTCCCTCTTGGGGCGTTCAAGCTGAATCTCCGGCGGTCGCAACTGCTCCGATTGCTGCGCTAATTCCGGCGCCCAGGCGAGCTTGGCGCCCCGTTTGCAGCTCCACCGAATTTCTCCCCCATAGAGTTATACATAGAAACATAGAAGATAGGAGCAGGAGTAGGCCATTCGGCCCTTCGAGCCTGCTCTGCCATTCAGTGAGATCATGGCTGATCATTCAAATTCAGTACCCTATCCCTGCCTTCTCCCCATATCCCTTGATCCCTTTAGCCTTAAGAAATATATCCAACTCCTTCTTGAATATATTTAATGAATTGACCTCCACCGCCCTCTGTGGCAGAGAATTCCACAGGTTCACCACTCTCTGGGTGAAGAAATTCCTCCTCATTTCAGCCGTAAATGGCTTACCCCCTATCCTTAGACTATGACCCCTGGCTCTGGACTTCCCGGCCATCAGAAACATCCTTCCTGCATCTAGTCTGTCCAGGCCTGACAGAATTTTATAGGTTTCAATGAGATCCCCTCTCAATCTTCTAAACTCCAGTGAGAATAAGCCCAATCGACACAATCTCTCCTCATACGTCATTCCTGCCATCCCAGGTATCAGCCTGGTGAATCTTCGCTGCACTCCTTCCATGGCAAGAATGTCATTCCTCAGATAAGGCGACCAAAACTGCACACAATACTCAAGGTGCGGTCTCACCAAGGCCCTGTACAACTGCAGCAAGACATCCTTGTTCCTGTACTCGAACCCTCTTGCTACGAAGGCCAACATACCATTTGCCTCTTAACCGCCTGCTGCACCTGCATGCTTACCTTCAGCGACTGGTGCACAAGAACACCCAGATCTCTTTGCACATCCCCTTCTCCCAATCTATTGCCATTCAAAAAATAATCTGCCTTCCTGTTTTTGCCACCAAAGTGGATAACCTCACATTTATCCACATTATAGTGCATTTGCCATGTTTCTGCCCAATCACCCAACCTGTCCAAATCGTACTGGAGTTTCACAACATCCTCCTCACGGCATACCCTCCCACCCAGCTTTGTGTCGTCTGCAAATTTGGAGATATTACATCCAATTCCCTCGTCTGGATCATTAATATATATTGTGAACAGCTGGGGTCCTAGGACCGATCCTTGCGGTACCCCACTAGTCACTGCCTGCCACTCGGAAAACGACCCGTTTATTCCAACTCTTTGCTTTCTGTCCGCCAACCAGTTCTCTATCCAAGTCAATACCTTGCCCCCAATCCCATGTGCCTTAATTTTGCACACCAATCTCTTATGTGGGACCTTATCGAAAGCCTTCTGAAAGTCCAAATACACCACATCCACTGGTTCTCCCTTATCTATTTTACCAGTTACATCCTCAAAAAATTCCAGTAGATTAGTCAAGCATGATTTACCTTTTGTAAATCCATGTTGACTTTATCCGATCCTGTCACTGCTTTCCAAGCACAGAGAGAGGCCCATCGTGTCCACGCCGGCCATCAAGCCCTGTCTATTCTAATCCCATTTTCCAGCACTTGGTCCGTAGCCTTGTATGCCATGGCGTTTCAAGTGCTCATCTAAATGCTTCTTGAATGTTGTGAGGGTTCCTGCCTCTATCACCCTTTCAGGCAGTGAGTTCCAGATTCCAAACACCCTCTGGGTGAAAAAGTTTTTCGTCAAATCCCCTCTAAACCTCCTGCCCCTTACCTTGAAACTATGTCCCCTGGTTATTGACCCCTCGACTAAGGGGAAAAGTTCCTTTCTATCTACCCTATCTACGCCCCTCATAATTTTGTACACTTCAATCAATTCCCCACTCAGCCTTCTCTGCTCTAAGGAAAACAACCCTAGCCTGTCCAGTCTCTCTTCGTAGCTGAAGTGCTCCAGCCCAAGTAACATCCTGGTGAATCTCCTCTGCACCCTCTCCAATGCAATCACATCCCTCCTATAGTGTGGCGACCAGAACTGCACACAGTATTCCAGCTGTGGCCTAACTAGCGTTTTGTACAGCTCCATCATAACCTCCCTGCTTTTGCCTTCATTAGCCGAGGCATAGAATATAAGTACCCCATATGCCTTTTTAACCACCTTATCTACCTGTCCTGCTGCCTTCAGGGATCTATGTACATGCACACCAAGGTCCCTCTGATCCTCTGTCCTTCCTAGGGTCCTACCATTCATTGTGTATTCCCTTGCCTTGTTAGTCCTCCCAAAATGCATCACCTCACACTTTTCCGGGTTAAATTCCATTTGTCACTGTTCTGCCCATCTAACCAACCCGTCTATATCATCCTGTAGCCAGAGGCTTCCCTCCTCGCTATTTACCACTCCACCAATTTTCATGTCATCTGCGAACTTACTGATCATACCTCCTACATTCATATCTAAATCATTAATGTACACTACAAACAGCAAAGGACCCAGCACCAATCCTTGTGATGCACCACTGGACACAGGCTTCCAGTCACAAAACAACCTTCGACCATCACCCTCTGCCTCCTGCCACTAAGCCAATTTTGGATCCAATGTGCCAAATTGCCCTGGATCCCATGGGCTGTTACCTTCTTGACCAGTCTCCCACGTGGGACTTTGTCAAAAGCCTTACTGAAGTCCATGTAGACTACATCAACTGCACTACCCTCAACCACACACCTAGTCACCCCCTCGAAAAATTCAATCAAATTGGTTAGACATGATCTCCCCCTGACAAAGCCATGCTGACTCTCCTTGATTGATCCTTGCCTCTCCAAGTGGAGACTAATTCTGTCCCTCAGAATTTTTTCCAATAATTTCCCTACCACTGATGTTAGGCTCACTAGCCTGTAATTCCCTGGTTTATCCCTACTAACCTTCTTGAATAATGGTACAATGTTAGCTATTCACCAGTCCTCTGGCACCTCCCCCGTGGCCAGAGAGGTTCTGAAAATTTGTGTCAGAGCCCCTGCAATCTCCTCCCTTGCCTCACACAGCAGCCTGGGATACATCTCGTCAGGGCCTGGGGATTTATCCACTTTTAGGCCCGCTTAAACCGCTAGTACCTCACTGTCACCAAAATGCTCTCCTCCTGACACTTCTACCACTTGCCCAGCTACATTCCCTAGAATTAGGTCCAGAACCGCCCCCCTCTCTTGTAGGACTTTCTACATGCTGGCTCAAAAAGCTCTCCTGGATTCACTTTAAGAATTCCGCACCCTCTAAGCCTTTCACACTCTGACTATCCCAGTTAATATTGGGGAAGTTGAAATCCCCTACTCTTATTACCCTATTATTTCTACACTTCTCTGAGATTTGCCTACATATCTGTTCCTCTATCTCCCCCTGACTGTTTGGGGGCCTATCGTACACTCCCAGCAAAGTGCTTGCCCCCGTTTTGTTTTTAAGTTCTACCCATATGGCCTCATTAGAGGAACCGCTAAGATATCCTCCCTCCTTACAGCAGTAATTGACTCCTTGATTAATATTGCGACACCCCCATCTCTTTTACACCCCCCTCTGTCTCGCCTGAAGATTCTATACCCCAGAATATTGAGCTGCCAGTCCTGCCGCTCCCTCAACCATGTCTCTGTGATAGCAACAATATCATACGATCATACTCCCATGTGTTCATCAACACCTAGTGTTCCTAGACGAATTGAGAGCGGAATGGAAAACGACCCAGCCTGTTCCCTGCCTGTAAAACCCGCCAGAGTGCATGGAACCCCACTAGACAGAGGTGAGGTGGTGGGGTTAGCTGAGTGGACCACGGTGCACGATACTCCCGTGTCCAACAGATAGGTCCCCTTTACCTTCTCTACCTCCATCTCCACGAGGGGTCTTTTCCATATATCATATCGGAGAGCGCACAGGTAAACAGGCTGTGCGGGCTCCAGTCATTGCGGGTAGTTAGACGGGGCTGACGGAATTACAGCACCGGTGGTGGCTGCTGCTCTCCCCTGGCCGGTCAGAAGAGACCGCATTGTCTCTAAAAGAGACTCGACCGTGGCGGGAGGAATTCCTGTCTCTACCTTTTGGACTGGGGCTGGGGAATTCTTTCCCTTGTTATCTTTCCACGGGTTTTTACAGTCCTTACGCCAATGACTGTCCTCCTCGCACCCATAGCAATTGAGCTTGGCTTGGGGAGGGCGATTCCCTTCCTGGTGCCATTCTTTCCTACTCTGCACTCCGGGTTTTACCTCGTGCACTTTCCCTTTAGGTTGGGGAGCATCGGTACCTCTGCCATTTTTATAGGCTGTCGGATCACCGTAAGTTCAGTGGTTTGGGGATTTCGGGGATTGAACCAAACCTCTGCCTTGGCCCGGACCTGTGGTAGGCTGTTCACCACCAGGCAACGGAGCCAGTGGGTCAATTGATCCCGGGTCAGGAGTGTCCGATCAGGCGGTCCCGGACAGGCGCTCCTGTAAACCGGCCACAACTTGTCCGCGAAAGCCTGCGGGGCCTCCCCTGCGAGCTGCACGGTCCTCTCCACGTGGGAGAAAGGACTGCCCTCGTTCATCCCCATTGCCTCCAGAACTTCGTCACAGAGATCCGCATACCCTTTCTGTCCCCTTTTACACTCATCAGAGAGGGACTGAAGGAGCTTACTCTCCAGGGAGAATAACAGCATTTTGGCCTGCTCAGCGTCATCGCATTTGTTGACGCAGGCTGCCTGCTCTATTTCCCTGAAGTGTATCGAGGGGTCTCCCTTTTCGGAGAGCTTGGGAATGTGGCTCACCATGGCCCTAAGCTGTTGGGTGCTATGTGGTAACACAAACTGGTTTTGGAGGGGTCCATCACCGTTGCCATCAACGGGCAGGCCAAACCTCCGATGCCGGACGGGGCACATTGGTCCCGGCTCCAACCTTTCTAATGGGGGTTGCTCTACCTCCGCTTCTATTTTTGTTTCCACCCCCCCTTGCTGCCAGGCCTCGCTAAAGCTCGGCGCTATGGATGGTGGCCGTGAAACCTCCGTTTCCCCAACTGGTTCTTGTGGAACCGTTCTCCCCTGGTTCCCCATGAAATCTGCCTGACCTGCCTTTGGGCTTATGAGGCACACCATGCCTTTTGCCTTTACTAGGGCGATACTTAGACTTTCAATTTCCTCTCTGCAGGGGCCATGATCCGCTTCCCTCAAAACCCCGATCACATGCTAGCTTGTAAGCTGCTTTAACTTCCCTAACTTTCTCCTCCTGCTCTCTCACTTGCTGTGCAAGGCGGGCATTTTTCTCCCGCAACCTCTCTTCGTTACTTTTGGCCTCGGTGACCTGGCACTCCAGGTACTCTAACTTGGCCTGGTGCTTCCCCATTAATTGTACCCTTTCCTGATTTAAAGCCTGGAGCGCTACCAATAATTTCTCCCCTGCTAGGGCCTTATCCTGAATCTCCAGGGCTGACTCTTTGATCTTGGCTGCCTGTGCTGCAACAACTTCTTCCAAAAGCTGGACCTGCCTTTTGTAGCACATCAGCCAAACTGCCTTTTCTATAGGCTTCTTATGCTCTTTATCCTCTGTCCACTTGGCTGCGGCATCGACCGGACGCCCGGCCCTTAACAGAGTGGTGATCCACCTTTTGGTGATATTCACCTTCTTAAACACATAATCTGAAATCCTTTCCTCCATCACGGTTCGCTCATCCAAACCATTGTCTACTGTATCGCAACCCTGTTGCCAGTGTCCTGCCGCGGTTGCCATTTCTGTAGGGGGTTTGCACAGGTGTGTTTGGTCAGTCAGCTTTGCCTCTGACTACCTTCTTTGAGCGGTTCAAATCGCTCGCCCCCTGGGTTCTGGACACCGGATTTAGATACAGGCAGCGATACAGGAAATCGAGTAGACAAGTGGCTTGGTGTAAAAGAACCAAGAATTTATTGAACTGAAAAATTATAATGATCTTACATGAGAAAATTACTGGTACAGCACACTACAGACATAAAATGCTTATACTTAAAGGGAATGGGGAACACACGGCACAAACAACTATATTAGCAATCCCCTTAATTCCCACCCCCTATACCTAACTAGGTTAGACTATGAGGGGCCAGAACTTCATGCTCACCAATCCAAGAACTTGTTACGTTTAAAAAAAAACAGTTGAAGGTTTTGGGTTCACTCCTCGTGCACTCTGGCCTGCCGACGTCACGTGGTTCCAGCGCGCTGCAAGGGTGCCGTCAGGTAAAATACCCCAATATTAAAGTCTCTGCCTGGGTATTTTACCTCGCAGGATGGGCTCTTCTTCAGTTGATGTTCTTCCTTGGTTGATCCTGTTGGGTTGAATGAGCTGGACTGAGGGCCCGTTTAGTCGAAGCCCCACGCAGTCTTCTTCATACAACCCGTCCTGGTTGTAATCTGGCAGCGAGTTGAGAGGCAGGAGGCAGGAGAGAAGAGGCAAGCGAGAGAGTGGCTTCCTAATGGGCCCATAGTTATACCCCCATCGGGAGCCCTTATCTGCGTGGCAAATCAGTTCAGTCCTTTGTCTGATTTGGGTGAGCTCGTCTAAATGTTTAAACATTTATAAAAATGACCTGTAGAGTGATAGTCGTTATGTCTAAAGCAGCCTCGAAGCCCTGGCCGTTGTTAAAGACAAGTTGTGAATTGCTCCCATTCAGGCTTAATGTCTCTGGTGAGCAGTTCCCGATTTAAAATGCAGAAAGCCTAATGGCTTGATGGAGCCCATTCCAACTTAATGACTGGAATGCACAGTCTTTTTGTTCATTTTATCAGTCCTTACAAAGTCTTTGATTAGGTTAAAACTTGAACTCCTTGACCTGCTTGTTTTGCAGAACCTTTGTTTTAAAATCCCATTTGGCCTGGTCACGAGGTTTACCGCAGCCATTTTGGGTACCCTGGTTTTAAAATCAAGTCCATCCAGGGTCCCTTTTGATTAATAACTTTGGGGACTGTTGGAATTTTGAGAACCTTACATCAGTATCCAAAACGGAAAATCTGTTGGAGAGGGAGATGGACCCAGGGGACTCCTGCAATACCTTCCGAGTTCTTTTACTCTGTCTGGCGGTCACCCATTTCCTGTCTGCCTGTGCACTCTTTACCTGCAGTGTGACCACCTCGTTAAACGTGCTATCCATGAAGATCTCAGCTTCGCGGATGCTCCACAGTGACTCCAGCCACAGCTCCAGCTCTGAAATGCGGATTTCAAGTAGCTGCAGCTAGAGACACTTCCTGCACATGTGTTCGCCCTGGACACCTAAAGTGTCCCTGACTTCCCACATAGCACAAGAGGAGCACTCCACACTGCCGAGCTGCCCTGCTGTGTCCTATCCTTAATTTACTCCCTTTACTTCCTTTAAATTAAAGAATATTAAATACACTAGGGACCTTACTTCCCTTTAAACACTAATTATTCTAAACTAGAGACCTCACTTTTACTTTAATGACTGAACTGTAGAAATACTCATCAGGTCCTACTTACCAATCATCTCCTTCCCTGGTTGTAACATCACTTTAGCGGTTTCACAGTTGTTGTTCTTTGACTGCTCCCGCTCTCGGACTTGGTGTAAAGTAAGAACCAATTCCTACAGGGTGGAAAGTTAGGAAAAACAAAGGCGAAGCAAGGGAGCTCCTCCTTCCACTCCTCACCTAACTCCCTGACTCTCCCAACTCACAGCACTCTGTTTAAACCGCACTCAGTGCAAAATTGCACTGCAAAGTTAGTCCCGGCAGGAGGCCCCAATGTAGTGTGGCCGTAGCGTCGTGGCCGTAGCGTAATTGCAGCAAGAACAGCGTTCTCTTAAAGCAAAGCTGTCATTTCAGAAAGCAGTTAAGTCCCTTAAAGGGGAAATGCCTTCTAAAATGAAAAAAATTAAAATCTTTTAAAAATAGGCAGTTTTTAGCTCATAAAGCTCAACTGCCTTCTGAAATAAATTAACATTAAAAAGAATTCCCAAATGGGAGTCTTCAGCTCTTAAAGCTGAATTCCCTTCCAGACCTCAAAAAATTGGAAAAGTGCTTCAGCATTAACACAAATGGCTCAGCAAGCCAGGAAGAGGCACCCAGGGTCTTGCACGCAGCATTCCAGTTTTGTGTAGGAGGTCAATACTGCAAGACAGTCCCTCTACCCACAGGGGCCAGGAGGCCCTCCAGAAAGAATGATATGGGACTACATCACCAAGGCCATCACTGCCAGCAGCGAAACCCCCACCACTTGGCTCCATTGCCCGAAGAAGCTTCATGACCTCAGACCAGTGGTCAAGGTCAGTGAATCCATCTTCAAAAGCCATCTCCTACCAACTGCACCACTGGCCTCACACACTTCTCAATGCATGACTCCCCCCACCCCCCCACAATTACTCACCTACCAACAATCTGTACCAAACACGAGGCACACACCCCATTCCCAACTTCATCTCACTCCCTTGGAGGAGACACTGCTGGCCATTCCTGGCAGTGGCGTGGCTGAAAGGAAACAAGATGTTGGTATCTTCAAACATTATCCTCCTTCTCTCATGCACCTCTTGCTTTCCCGCCCTCCCATCACCACAACTCCACCCTTGTGCCTTCCTCATTTCACACATCCAAGAAATGCAGCCAGTAGGATAGGCAAAGGCACACACAATACAGTCATTAAGGGAATGCAGGAGGATAATTAGTTGATTTCTTGATGCCTTATTGGATGGAGAGATGTATAAAGTTGGATTGGAAAGTTTGCTTTGTGGTGGCTTTTCTTTCAGCATTGTGGTCAAGAGGATGCTGTGATGGTCAATAACAGAGGGAAGGTAAGGTATGGGGCAATTGTTGAAAGGGAATTGGAGTTGTGGTCACTGGTACCATAGGCGGATGATTCCATCCCAGATTTCCCAGCCAGAAAGAGGCTGTCTGGGTTGCATCCTTCCTTCTTCCTCCTCTTCTGCTTCCTCCTCTTTTGCGACTTCCTCTTCCCTCTCCGTGCAGATGATGTAAATCTGAAATAAAAGCATAAAATGCTGGAAATACTCAGCAGGTCAGGTAGCATCTGGACCCGAGACGTGAACTCTGTTTCTCTCTCCACAGATGCTGCCTGACCACCTGAGTATTTCTAGCACTTTCTCTCTTCTCGGAGGCCTTCCTTTACTATCCGTGGCCTTGCAAGCATCCCGCAGCACTCCCTGCACACTTAAAAAACTTTTAACAATTATTGCACCAAACCATTACTTCAATAAAATATAAAAAATCCGGCCCAAAAACTTAAATTCAAACTTACCTGAAAGATGTGTGTGTCCCCTTAAGAAGTGCTGGCAGCACCTCTGTCAGTCTGCTGCACACTCACTTTTCAGAGCGAGCTTAGGACCCAGCGCTGAACTCAGCGCTAAGGTCCAAATTCGCAGATCATGACGTTAAGTCAGCGCTCTTCATATTTGCATCTCCAGGGCCAGCGCTGCTATCGGCTAATGCCCAGAATTACTGGTTTCCCGAATCTTAAAATTTTTCTTTTGTAGGTTTCCCGCCCATAGCCAGCCTGATTGACAAGCTAGAGGTCTATTTGGCGGGAACTTCTGCAGCTCAATGGTATAACACCAGGAGATTTAAGAACAGTTCTAGTTCACTTCCAGCTGTAAATCTCTCGATGTGAAAAACTCAGTCTCGAATCTTTCTCTTCATTTCCTGTGATGGCTTTTGAAATTGCAACATAAACACATGAGCTTAGGAAAAGTGCTTGGGGGAGGGGCTTGGTATACACTGACTTTGTTCCATGAATGTGGACAAAGAAGGGAACTCCCAGAATTCTGAGCGTCCGAGTCAAATGTGGATGGTTGGCATATAGAATCATAGAAATTTATGGCACAGAAGGAGGCTATTCGGCCCATCCTGTCTGCGTCAGTCAAAAAAGCTATCCAGCCTCATCCCACTTTCCAGCTTTTGGTCCGTAGCCTTGCAGGATATATGGATAAGTAACTCAAGGCAGGTAGAAGAGCCACTCTATGGGGGTACAGGTCAGCTAAAGCAGGGGAGGAGCAGTTGAGGAAAATAGTAATCTTGTTTTCCCCAATCTGTTGGTTCTGAACACCGCCCCTTGTATCGGCAGGATGGTTTTCAGAGCCAGCAGGAATATTGACACTGCATTTATGTAAAATTTCCAGTGAATCTGTTGTTGATTTATGCACAAAACTTGGTAAAAGCCTACTGTTGTCATTATTTAATGACTTTGTTCATTGTTGTATATTCTGGTGATCCCAATTAAAGAATATTATAAACTTTTTTGCAAAAATAAACCACCATGAGGCAATTTGCAACTGCTGGCCGCCTGTTTCTTGCCAGAAAATTGGGCAGGGGACACTTGAGCCACCCCATTGATACCCAAGGCCCACTGGAAGCAATTTTCAGGCTGGCCTGTAAAAGGGTGAGCAGCACATTATGCCCTGTATACCCAAGTCCAGGTCATTAATATATGTTTCCAACTGGAGACTGCTTAAATATGCAAGTAGAGGTCCTACGCTGGTTTGCAATTTTCAGATACAGTGGGTTGAGTATGCACCATGCATGGCCCTCCTATTTCTACCAGCTGTAGAGCAGTTTAACCAGCGGTCCTTAAAGGGACTGCTTGTGGCTGCTCACGAAATGGCCCAAAACTGTTTTGGGGAACATTTTTTGTAGGGCCAGGTAGAGCAGGAGTGCTCCTCCTGGCTCCACAAAACTACTGTGGGCCACTGTCGTCCCATGCTCGACCGCCTCCACGACCATTTGTGTGATTGGCAGAAGTGTATTACAAGTTTGTTTAGATTTATCTTTGCATTGTTTCTCCGACTTATGCCTATATGTTTATTATGTGTGTCCATATATGTATATTTGAACAGATAAAAGCATAATTTTGAGTCACACATGAAATTCAAAGCCCCAGACATCTCATATTCATTGCTCTTGTGCAGAATTCCAATTTAATGCAGCATATCTTTTAAAGGCAAAATCCTGCTTTAACTGTAAAATATTCCCACCTTTGTTTCCCATAAATGGAGTCAAGCAGCTGCCAAGTTTCAGCTGGAGGCAGCAACATGGTTTTGCATTTTTGTTCAAGGTATCTGTTTTTGTTTTGTGTTATGGTTCATATATGAAGTGCTAACTGATTAAATAGGCAGACCTGCAAAGATTTGACAATTAGCCATTTGTATCCATAGTTCCTAGAAATCCCAATGCAAGCACAGACATTACTAACAAACTGGTCATATTTTATCAAGAGTCAACTCTGTTTTGTTCAAAAACACTCGACATAGCCAACTGGCCAAAAAATACTGGGTTATCCTGCATGTGTTTATTTCTTTTCTCATTTTTATTTATTTTGCTTTATCGTCTGTTTAATATTTTGCATTTCCCTTTATTTCTAGTGAAATGTTTTTTGTTCAAATCCATCTATGATCTCTTTTCATATTGATGTGACTATTCAGTAGCCTGCTGGGACAAAAAAAAACAAATCTTATAGTGGAAATAAAGTTAATGGCGAAGAAGCTAATAGTGTTAATGTGAGGGGTTGTGTATTTATCAATAACAGCATGGCCTTAGGAAGCTGTTGATAAGTGGAACAGAAATTAGCCAACATTTGGCTGCATTGAACCAAACTCTCTGTAAATCTTTGATTTCTGCTAAACAATTTACTGCTTTCTCTAAAACATTATCCCCAGTTGAGCTGCTCAATTAAGAAGAACTAATAAATTATCCCACACAGAAGCTTCTTATTGTGAGCTTGCTGTTAACCCTATTGTAAAAATGACACACAGGCAACAGATTCTGTTGCTGGACAGCAGTCACTGTGTTTGGACACAGTGTTATTTATTATTTAAATACAGCGGTCAGTGTGAGCAGGGTGAGAGGTGAAAGCAGGTCAGATTAAACCTAGCCCCTCTGGCACTCGGAGAATCCTGGAGAGGGATTAATGGATGTGATTTTCCTGCATTTACTGCACTGATTGCTGGATAATGGCTTACCAACAATAACATTTTACCAATCCCCTTTCTCCGGGCCCATCTCATTTCTGCCTCTGTGGGGGTGGTGATTGATTGTGCGAGCATAATCAGAGCAGTAAACAGATTTGGGTCACTTCTGTAGGAAGATTAGTTCACTTCAAAGACAGGTGCTTAACTGGCTTACTAAGTCTTAAATGAGGGTTTTTCTACCAAAATGTTTTGCCCAACTCAGGGTTTATTTTTCTTTTATCTATGCTCTGTTACTTTAAAATTGTTCATTTCTCTTCAGTCATTCCACACTACATTATATTGCCAGTAGGAGTATTTATTTTATAACTGGATTCAGAGGGACCTGTGAACAAGGCTTTTTGCAGATCTGCAGTCATTTTGGTGGAATTCCTCTGCAAAAATTGAAACTGCATTAAGCACCATTAAAGTTCTGTAATCAAGAACATAAAAGTATTCTTAATACTTCATATCACACATATGCTTTCTCATTCTGATAGGTAAAAAGGGCCAGTTTTTTTTAACCAAATTAATCACTTTTTGAACCAAATAAATGTCAAAGTAAGTAAAAGAGATAATTGCGTTGTTCAGGGACTGTATTCTCTATTTGCACATTAGTGAGAAGGCTGACATGAGGACATGTTTTGTGATGATTGGTACTCTTAATAGTTACCCATCAGCAGACTTTCTTCCATTTTTAATCATCATCATTTTGAAGAAAGATTGAGTGAAAGTATAAAACAAATCAGCTCCTTGTGCAATATTCTTGGAGTATCTTCACAGCCATTTTTTCCTTTTAAACATTTGTATCTTTAATAAGAGCACAACTTGGCTGAGGTTTTATAATCACTAGCAGATTTCAAAAGACATAATGGTAATAAGTATTGTGCTGCCAGTAGTAAAAAGAAACTGAAAACTGTCCAGCAATGCACGGAGTGTTAGAGCAGGTTACCACACTTGAATGTAGAGATGGAGAATGTTAAAGGAATATTCCAGGGTAAGATACTATCAGTAAACATTTGAAACATATAACATTATTAGGGATGTGACAACAGGGCACTTAGAAAATCATAATATGATTAGGCAGCGTCAACATGGAGTTATGAAAGGGAAATCGTGCTTGACAAATCTTTGAGTTTTTTGAGGTTGTAACGAGCAGGGTAGATAAGGGGGGACCAATGGATGTAATGTATTTAGATTTTCAAAAAGCTTTCAATAAGGTGCCACCCAAAATTAGGGCTCATTGGATTGGGGGTAATATTAGCATGGATTGAGGATTGGTTAATGGACAGAAAACAGAGAGTAGGAATAAATGAGTCATTTTCGGATTGGCGGGCTGTAACTAGTGGGGTACCACAAGGATCAGTTCTTGGGCCTCAGCTATTTACAATCTATATCAATGACTTAGATGAGGGAACTGAGTGTAATGTATCCAAGTTTGCTGACAATACAAAGTTAGGTGGGAAAGTAAGCTGTGAGGAGGACGTAAAGAGGGTGCAAAGGGATATAAACAGGTTAAGTGAGTGGGCAAGAACATGGCATGTGGAGAAGTGTGAGGTTATCCACTTTGGTAAGAAAAATAGAAAAGCAGAATATTTTTTAAATGGTGAGAGACTGGGAAATGTTGGTATTCAGAGGGTCCTGGGTGTCCTTGTGCATGAATCACAAAGTTAACATGCAGGTACAGCAAGCAATTAGGAAAGCCAAATGGCCTTTATTACAAAGGGATTGGATTATAAGAGTAAAGAAGTCTTACAACAATTATATAGGACCTTGGTGAGACAACACCTGGAGTACTAAGGAAGGATATACTTGCCATAGAGGGAGTGCAACGAATGTTCAATAATCTGATTCCTGGGATGAGGGAATTGTCCTATGAGGAGAGATTGAGTAGACTAGGCCTATATTCCATAGAGTTTCAAAGAATGAGAGGTGATCTCATTGAAACATATAAAAGTCATAAATGCTTGGAGGATGTTTCCACTGGCTGGGGAGTCTAGAACTAGGGGTTACAGTCTCAGAATAAGTGGTCGACCATTTAGGACTGAGATGAGGAGAAATTTCTTCACTCAAAGGGTTGTGAATCTTTGGAATTCTCTACCCCAGAGAGCTGTGGATGCTCAGTCGTTGAGTATATTGAGGACAGAGATTGATAGATTTTTGGATACTATAGGAATCAAGGGATATGGGGATAGTGTGGGAAGGTGGAGTTGAGGCAGAAGATCAGTGCTGGAGGTCACCAGTGGGCCCATCCCAGAACTTATGCCAGGATGTTGGGCCCATGGGTTTTGGGCTCTTAATGCGTTAGCGTGAAATTAGTCTGCTATTTTAGCAGAGATAATAACTCATTTAACTTAAGTGATTTAACATCTTCACCAAAATACCAGAAAGAGGAATTTCAGAGGAACACATTAAGTCTTTGGCCTAGAAATTGGGTTGGGGCGCCAAAGTGGCGTAAAAGTCGCCTGAGCGCAGGATTTAGCGCAGCGTTCGAGGCTTTAGCGATCGTCAGATATTCAGTTTCATTGCCCCTTGAGGGACACGGGGCGAGGCTCGAGGTGCTCCGCGTCCCTCTTAGGGCGCTGAAACTGAATATCGCAGCGCAACGTGCCGCAGCGCCACACGCTGCGGCACGGCACGCTGCGGTACTGCAGGCCTTCCTCCCACTGTTAAGGGGGAGGTGCCTGCAACAGCGTGATCCCTGCTCGCGAGTGCCGGCAAATGAGCCCGGCACCAAGGAGAAGTGCCGGGCTCTTGGGAAACAGCCGGCAATGCCGTGGGGGTGGGGGGTTAGGAGGCCGGGGACAGAGGTGCTGGCAGGCGGCCGCCAAAAAAGGCGGCCGCCCCGCACCTCCACCTTAACTTGCGCCGCTGCCGGCACAGTAAGGCCCC
The DNA here is from genome assembly GCF_052327205.1 of Somniosus microcephalus. Classification (NCBI taxonomy): domain Eukaryota; kingdom Metazoa; phylum Chordata; class Chondrichthyes; order Squaliformes; family Somniosidae; genus Somniosus; species Somniosus microcephalus. The sequence goes on from NC_140996.1 coordinate 152,959,410, forward strand.
GTGAACCGGGCGCGGGTAGCGAACGGCGCAACTGCGGCGTTCGCTACCAAATATCGCGAACAGGGCGCAAATGGGGCGCTGCGCACACCGATGACGTCATCGGTGGCGGTGCAGCGTAAATGCCTAACGCCACCATTAGCGCCCCTGCTGAATATCACGGGAGGCGCAGCCAGTGGCGCTACAGCCACTGACTGCCTCTTTAGGCGCTAACAGGTGGCGCTACTCACCCAATTTCTCCCCCTTTATATCTTGATATCGCACAACAAGATTTCAGGACCATGTGTTTATAATTTTTATGAATACATTTTACTGATAAGATTAAAAATTATTTCAACTCACCTTGAGGTAACTTGTATTCGGCACAAGCTGACATTATGTGAACGTTTCTAGGGCTGGGCACTGAAACTGGTTACTTTCTTGATCAGTTCAGCTCCCAGCACTTCCTACTGCTCAGAACTATTGTTAAACCTTATTCTGCAACTTATTAAGTTTTTTTTTTAAGTGCCATGTTAGCAGCCCAATGGTTCAGTGAGTAAATGCATCACATGGAATGGTACTGAGTCATAGAAACAAAAAGGCCCCAGGTTAATCCTGATCTCGTTGTTGGGGGGTGTCAGTAAATTGGCCGCAGCATCTGTGAATCAGGGAATGGTAAAACTGGCCCAGGGATCCTGCTCCTGATCACTGCCTAGTGTCCACTGCTGGAAATAGATGGGGTTGCTTTAAGTTTGGTTGGACGTTGGGCAGGGAGCAGGTACGATCTTTAGACTGACGGTCTTTGAGCGCTGCTTCCAGTGGAACCATACTCCAATATAAATCATAGTCTGCAAGAGAGTATGGATAAGGAGGTGGGGTGGGTGGTGGGGGGGTGGGTGGCAGGGGATGTGTCGTTACTTCCTCAATGGATAATTAGATTTTTAGATTTTTGCTTCTTTGTAAATTAGTAAATATCATGGGAAAGAATTTCATCAGCAATTTTTGGTGTAATTTCAGTGCATAATAATCAGGCCTGATAATCTACATCCTAGGGTACTTAAGGAAGTGGCCCTAGAAATAGTAGATGCATTGCTGATCATCTTCCAACATTCGATGGAATCTGGAACAGTACCCATGGATTGGAGGGTAGCTAATGTTACCCCACTATTCAAAAAAGGTGGTAGAGAGAAAATGGGGAATTACAGACCGGTAAGCCTGACATCGGTAGTGGGGAAAATGCTAGAGTCCATTATAAAATATGTAATAGCAGAGCACTTGGAAAACACTGACAGGATCGGACAAAGCCAACATGGATTTACAAAAGGTAAATTGTGCTTGACTAATCTACTGGAATTTTTTGAGGATGTAACTGGTAAAATAGATAAGGGAGAACCAGTGGATGTGGTGTATTTGGACTTTCAGAAGGCTTTTGATAAGGTCCCGCATAAGAGATTAGCGTGTAAAGTTAAGGCACATGGGATTGGGGGCAAGGTATTGACTTGGATAGAGAACTGGTTGGCAGACAGAAAGCAAAGAGTTGGAATAAACGGGTCTTTTTCCGAGTGGCAGGCAGTGACTAGTGGGGTACCACAGGGATCGGTCCTTGGACCCCAGCTATTCACAATATATATTAATGATCTATACAAGGAAACTAGATGTAATATCTCCAAATTTGCAGATGACACAAAGCTGGGTGGGCGTGGGTGCTGTGAGGAGGATGCCGAGAAACTCTAGGATGATTTGGACAGGTTGGGTGATTGGGCAAAAGCATGACAGATGCAATATAACGTGGATAAATGTGAGGTTATCCACTTTGGTGGCAAAAACAGGAAGGCAGATTATTATCTGAATGGCAATAGATTGGGAGAAGGAGAAGTGCAACGAGACCTGGGTGTCCTTGTGCACCAGTCACTGAAGGTAAGCATGCAGGTGCAGCAGGCGGTTAAGAAGGCAAATGGTATGTTGGCCTTTGTAGCGAAAGGGTTTGAGTACAGGAACAAGGATGTCTTGCTGCAGTTGTACAGGGCCTTCGTGAGACCACACCTTGAGTATTGTGTGCAGTTTTGGTCGCCTTATCTGAGGAAGGATGTTCTTGCCATGGAAGGAGTTCAGCGAAGATTCACCAGGCTGATGCCTGGGATGGCAGGAATGACGTATGAGGAGAGATTGGGATGATTGGGCTTGTACTCGCTGGAGTTTAGAAGAATGAGAGGGGATCTCATTGAAACTTATAAAATTCTGACAGGACTGGACAGACTAGATGCAGGAAGGATGTTCCCGATGATCAGGGAGTCCAGAACCAGGGGTCACAGTCTAAGGATAAGGGGTAGGCCATTTAGGACAGAAATGAGGAGGAATTTCTTCACCCAGAGAGTGGTGAACCTGTGGAATTCTCTACCACAGAAGGCAGTAGAAGCCAATTCATTAAATATATTCAAGAAGGAGTTAGATATATTTCTTAAGGCTAAAGGGATCCAGGGGTATGGGGAAAAAGCAGGGACCGGGTACTGAAATTGGATGATCAGCCATGATCGCATTGAATGGCGGAGCAGGCTCGAGGGGCCGAATGGCCTACTCCTGCTCCTATCTTCTATGTTTCTATAATCGGACAAGTAACTTTTAGTGGCAGGAAACTGGGACAGAAGCCACTTCAGTTGGTTTTCCGCCACAAGACTGGAGGACTGATAACGCTGTACCGTTGCTTAAAGAGAGATGGACCAAGTAATTACAGGCTAGTCAGCCTAACCTTGGTGGTGGATAAATAATTGGAAAAAATTCTGAGGGATAGTATTAATTGTCATTTAGAAAGACATGGATTAATCAAGGACAGAGTGTTTCAATCAGTGTGACTAACTTGATTGAATTTTTTGAGGTGGTAACAAGGAGGGTCAATGAAGGTAGTGCAGTTGATGTAGTCTACATGGATTTCAGCAAGGCTTTTGACAAGGTTCCACATGACAGACTGGTCAGAAAAGTAAAAGCCCATTGGATCCAATGGAAAGTGGCAAGTTGGATCCAAAATTGGCTCAGTGGCAGGAAGCAAAGGGTAATGGTCGATGGGTATTTTTATGATTGGCAGGCTTTTTCCAGTTAGGTTCTTCAGGGCTTTGCATGGTACATATCAATGATGTAGACTTCAATGTAGGGGCTATAATTAAAAAGTTTGCAGATGATACAAAAATTGGCCGCGTGGTTGATAGTGAGGAAGAAAGCTGCAGACTGCAGGAAGATATCAATGGACTGGTCAGGTGGGCAGAAAAGTGGCAAATGGAATTCAATCCGGAGAAGAGTGAAGTATTACATTTGGGGAGGGCTAACAAGACAAGGGAATCTATATATATAAAGCGGTTTGTCTCTCTGTCTGTCTGTTTGTCTGCCTGTCTGTCTGTCCGCTATACAATCAAAAGTTGTAGAGCGTACCTACACATATGTTATATCAAAAGAAAGGTTATCATTAGGGGACTCTAACAGGCGTATTTACTTTTTGGTCAGACAAAAATTGTTCAGACAGTATACAAAAAAGGTTCAAAAAACGGCAACATTCCGCTCATTAGCGTTGAGTGACGTGATGGTTGACCAATCGTACAGGGGATTAACCTGATGGTTGACCAATCGGTGCATCATGGGGGGCATTTCATTGCATGTGTGGGTGGGCCTAATCCTTCTGAGCTGAGGTGAGTGGCCGCCATCTTGATTCCTAACTATTCATTTATTTTTCCCACTTTCTGCGTCTTTATTTTCAAATCTAGATTTCCAGCAAAAAAAAAGTTGCTTTTAAAACACAATTAAATTGTTTTTAAAAAAAAGTTAATTAATTTGTAAATATTTTCTCTAACCTCATTAATTTTCCTACCTTTCACCCTTTTTTTTTCCTCTTGACTCGCTACCTCCGCCAGGCACCGCAACCTTCCAGGGTTACCCCGCCTGCAGGCCTCGAAGCCTCGGCCTCTCCTCCCCAGCCACGCCCAAGCTAGGCACCTCCCGTCCCGCTCAACAAGTGGCCCGCGATTGCCGCCATCTTTGTAAAGGCTGGCTGGCGGGCGGGCCTGAGCCGAGCATAGCCGCCGCCGCCATCTTTGTAAAGGCTGGCGGGGCAGTACGGAGCTCCGCGGAGCCATCGCCGGCGCTGGGCTGGGTGCTTTGTGGCCTGCGGCCAAACGGCAGCTGCAGAGCTCGGGCTGCCCGGGGCGCTGGGCTCGGCTGGGCCATGTCAGTGCGGGTGCCCGAGGCCCCGGGGCCTAGCCTTCTCCAACCGCCGCCGGCAGCGCAACTCTCAACACTGGCAGAGGGAAGAGGGTCTGCTGGCTCCCCCCCCTCCCCTTTCCCCGCCTTTCCCCCCCTCCTTTCCCCCCTTCACCCCTCCTTCCACCACACCCCCTTCCCCCCAAACCCCCTTCCCACCCCCTTTCCCCCCACCCCCTCTTCCCACCCCCCCTTTCCCCCTCCCACAAACCCCTTCCCCCCCAACCCCCCCTTCCCACCCCCCTCCCACACACCCCCTTTCCCCCCTTCCCCCTCTCCCCCCTTCCCCCCCACCCCTTTCCCCTTTCTCTCCTTCCCTCTCTCCTTCCCTCTCTGCCTCTCTCTCTCCTTCCCTCTGTCTCTGTCTCTTGCCCCATCTCTTTCTGTCTCTCTCTCATTCCCTCTCTCTCTCCTTCACTGTCTGTCTCTCTCTCCTTCCCTCTCTCTCTCCCTCTCCTTCCCTCTCTCTCTCCTTCCCTCTCTCTCTCCTTCCCTCTCTCTCTCCCCTTCCCTCTCTCTCTCCCCTTCCCTCTCTCTCTCCTTCCCTCTCTCTCTCCTTCCCTCTCTCTCTCTCTCTCTCCTTCCCCCCCTCTCTCTCTCCTTCCCCCCTTCTCTCTGTCTGGCACAGGGTTCTTGAGTTCCCTCGGCACCGCCGGGCACTCCAGCTAGTACACAATAAATGGTAGGATACTGAGAAGTGTAAAGGAATAGAGGGACCTTGGAGTGCATGTCCACAGATCCCTGAAGGTAGCAGGACCGGTAGATTAGGTGGTTCAGAAGGCTTAAGCAGGATACTTTCCTTTATTAGCTGAGGCATAGAATATAAGAGCAGAAAGGTTATGCTAGAACTGTATAAAACACTAGTTATCCCACAGCTAGACTACTGCGTACAGTTCTGGTCACCACATTACAGGAAAGATGTGATTACACTAGAGAGGGTAAAGAGGAGATTTACGAGGATGTTGCCAGGACTGGAGAAGTTTAGCTATGGGGAAAGATTGGATAGGCTGGAGTTTTCTTTGGAACAGAGGAAGCTGAGGGGAGACTTAATTGAGGTGTATGAAATAGTGAGGGGCCTAGCCACAGGTTAGCAAGACCATTAAAAATGCAAACCAAGCACTTGGGTTTATTTCTAGAGAGGTATAATTGAAAAGTAGTGAAATTATGCTAAACCTGTATCAAACCTTGGTTAGCCCACACTTGGAGTACTGTGTGCAGTTCTGGTTGGCATATTATAAAAAGGATATAGAGGCACTGGAGAAGGTGCAGAGAAGATTTACAAGGATGATACCAGAAATGCGAGGGTATACATATCAGGAAAGGAAGAACAGGCTGGGTCTCTTTTCTCTTGAAAAAAGAAGGCTGAGGGGTGACCTAATAGATGTCTATAAAATTCTGAAACATTTTGATAGAGTGGATACAGAGAGAATGTTTCCACTTGTGGGGAAGAGCATAACTAGAGGCCATCAATATAAGATAGTCACCAAGGAAGCTAATAGGGAATTCAGAAGAAACTTCTTTACCCAAAGAGTGGTGAGAATGTTGAACTCGCTACCACAGGGATTGGTTGAAGCGAATAGTATAGATGCAATCAAGGGGAGGCTGGACAAACATATAAGGGAGAAGGGAATAGAGGGTTATGTTGATAGATTTAGATGAGGAAAAACGGGAGGAGGCTCGAGTGGAGCATAAACACCAGCATGGAGTGATTGGGTCAAATGCCCTGTTCCTGTGCCATATATCCTATGTATGCAATTCCTAGATAGAGTGGATAGGAAGAACCTATTTCCCTTAGCAGAGAGGTCAATAACCAGGGGGCATAGATTTAAAGTAATTGGTAGAAGGATTAGAGGGGAATTGTGGAGAATATTTTTCACCCAGCGGGTGGTGGGGGTCGGAAACTCACTGCCTGAAAGGGTGGTAGAGGCAGAAACCCTCATCACATTTAAAAAGTAATCTACAGGGCTACAGACCAAGAGCTGGAAATTGGGATTAGGCTGGATAGCTCTTTTTCGGCCGGCACAGACACAATGGGCTGAATGGCCCCCTTTGCTGTAAATTTCTATGATTCTATGAAAATCAACTGCCCTAACAACAACAACTTGCATTTATATAGTGCCTTCAGCACAGTAAATTATCCCAAGGTGCTTTATAGAGGCGTTATCGAACAAAATTTGCTACCCCCCGCGAATCTTTGTGCTTTCTGACCCTTCCTGCGATCCGCCCACTGAATCTGAGTGGCCTAATTTGCATATAATAATGCGGGCCAGCTGCAGCTCCAAGTTTCCTGCTTTTATATTCACAAAACACTTGGACTGAGAATTGTGTGTAAGGTGCAGCAGCTGCAAAATCAGCTGAGCCTGAAGAGTATGGAGAATTTCACAATCAAATTCTGCAGCTGCAAAACACTTTTTCCATGATTTTTGTTTGCCATTCTGCCTCAGCAGAGCTTGGACTTTCTTCTCACTGCTTCTGACAGAATGAAACCACCAGGAGATTTTCCATCCCACTCCCTACCCACAGTGAGAGCTTTTCAGGAGCAGCTACAGTATTCCCTATGGGCATACCCTTGTATTCCATTATCATGAAGGAGGAAGAGGAGGAACAGCACAGGATGGAGCCACGTAAAGTCAGGCAGCATTTCCCGCAAGGGGAATCAGAGCACATCTCATCACTGATGTCTTCTTTTCACAGTCTGCCTTTGACACTGCAGCCCTACTTCTTTCTCCTCCAACTTCAAATAAAGGGACATTCCCTCAACCCACTACTCATCCGACAACGTGACAACACGTCAACCCTCTTTGCCCCTACATGACTGTGCCAATAATCATCACCTGATTGAATAATTCAGCACCACATAAGTGAATCCTTTCCTGTATGACTCTAAAGCCATGAATAGCAATGCGTGATTTCAGTACACATTCTATCTGATTACAGTAAAGTCCAAAGTGAACACAAGCCAACCTATTGTTTCCTAACACTGCTCTTCCCTGGGTGGCCACACATGCCTTTCTTTCACCTATTCTCGTTCCTCTCAAAGGAACAACCGGAGGGTCAGCATCACCAGAGATGGTTGGTTGCTCATGCTGTACAAAAGGATCATGCGACTGAGTTGGCTTTCTTCACATGACAGCTTGCTCCTGACAGGGAGCCAATGCTGGCTGCATCTCTGGGCAACCTGGTGTCACCTCCAGCAGAGGATTTGCATAGAGCTACTGTCCTGAGAGACAGCAGTAATGGGCAGCTGGACTCCAGTCATCACCATTCCACTGGATCCTGGATTTGTGTCCACACTGTTCAGTCTAATGGCTGAACTACGGTAGCTCTCAGATCCTGGAAGTTTGGGAAACAACAGCATGCATCGCAGCTGACATGGCCTGGATGCCTGTATCAGGGTGCTGTTTATTTTCTCTTCTTTTGCCACCAGAGCTACAGTCTTTGCTTCTATGGAGTTGGAAGCTGCAAATAGTCCCTGGATGTTTTTTAAGGGAGGGGCCAGTGCAGATTTCAGTGAACCTGCCACACGCTCCATTGGTGCCTGCAACAAAGACAAAGCTTCCCACTGTTACCATGAGTGAGAGCTGTAGACTCGAGAGTTATCTGCTATCACATTGTCCCATTTCCCTCTTTGCACTTGTAGCTGATCATGTCCAATGTGGCCTCTTCAAATGATGGCAGTGGCACAAGATTAGTGGGGCCTCCTTTGGTGGAGGTTTGTTGCCTTCTGTTGTGAATCAATTTGACTTGCACACCGGCAACGTGTTGAGAGGTTGTCAGTTTGAACAGCATCCAAGTGGCCATCCCGTATCTCAGTGCGTGTATGAATCAATGACCATGCTTCACGAAGCTATATTGTATTGTAAGTGTGTTTGGTAAGAGGGCCTTTTAAGAAGTGAGTGACACAATAGTGAGAGTGCTAAGTTGCCCTTCTATTGGATGACCATGCACAGTAAGCATTGTAAGAGCTATTAGGTTGTCTGCGTGCTTTGCATGGTGCAACAGTAGAGGTTTAACAGGGTGCGAGAAAACGGGGTAATTTTGACTTTGGGCGATAGTGTAAACCGGCCAGTATCGGATCAGCCGTCCATTATACGTCTCTCCTGATTTTTATTTCTATTGAAATTACTGCGCTAACGCTCTTCAGTCACTTCACCTGCAAGCACTTATTACTGGATCAGGTCTGCTTTGATAGGCTGTTGTGGACTTTTAAGTACAGCAGCAGTGCTTCCACATTCTGGCCATGTGCCTGTGAGCTCCCAGGCCCTGCCCACATTGTGGGTGTAAGCTTGCCATGGATATTTAATTTAGGGCCGAACCAATAGTTCAGACAGAAACAGATGTATGTGAATAGTCAGGTGGAATTCCATTTCCACCCCACTAGCACCACAGCGTTTTTATCCTACTGTGTGCCATGGAATGCTTGATTATCTCTGTCTAAACTTCTCCCCCTGATTTTCAGTCCCTATCTAGTTACATTTTAAAGGAGTTAATCAATGCCGCATTAATTGCTTTTGCTGGGAGATCATTCTACATATCCACTGCTCTGTATGTAAAACAATCTTCTAATGTCTAATAAGCAGCTTATTCTTATCATTCCCATAGGCAGTGTCTTTTTTTCTTTAACTCCTGCAGGCTAGTCCTTCATTCCAATTCTATATGTACTTAGATTAGTTGCCTCAGGGTAGCTCTTCCCCTCACAGATGAATTGTATTAAAAATTCTGGAAAATTCTCCCACACCTGGAGCTCTTTCATCCTGTCAGTTCTCTGGGTCCTGCTATCTTTGCTATATATTCATTCAGAGGTTGACCAACACTGTACCATGGATACCATGGAAAGGTGACAAGTCCGATTGCGGTAATTACAGAGGAGTTTCCCTGCTGTCTGCCACAGGGAAAGTCATCGCAAGAATCCTCCTCAATCGCCTTCTCCCAGTGGCCGAAGAGCTCCTCCCAGAGTCGCAATGCGGATTCCGCCCACTAAGGGGCACAATGGACATGATCTTCACCACACGTCAATTACAAGAGAAATGCAGGGAACAACACCAACCGCTGTACATGGCCACCTTTGATCTCACAAAGGCCTTCAACACTGTCAACCATGAGGAATTATGGAGTGTCTTCCTCAAATTTGGCTGCCCTCAAAAGTTTGTCACCATCCTCCGCCTGCTTCACGATGACATGCAAGCCATGATCTTGACCAACGGTTCCACCACAGACCCAATTCACGTACGAACCGGGGTCAAGCAAGGCTGTGTCATCGCACCAATGCTCTTCTCGAACTTCCTTGCTGCAATGCTCCATCTCACCCTCAGTAAGTTCCCCACTGGAGTGGAGCAAATTTACAGAACAAACGGGAAACTGTTCAACCTCTGTCGCCTCCAGTCCAGATCCAAGGTTGTCCCATCCTCTGTCGTCGAATTATAGTATGCAGACGACGCTTGTGTCTGCACTCACTCGGAGGTCGAACTCCAAACCATCGGCAACACCTTCACCGAAGCGTACGAGAACATGGGCCTTACACTAAACATCCGTAAGACAAAGGTCCTCTACCAACCTGCCCCTGCCACACAGTACTGCCCCCTGATTATCAAAATCCACGACAAGGCCTTGGACAACGTGGACCACTTTCCATACCTCGGGAGCCTACTGTCAACAAGGGTAGACGTCGATGACGAAGTCCAACACCGCCTTCAGTGTGCCAGTGCAGCCTTCGGTCGCCTGAGGAAGAAAGTGTTTGAAGACCAGGACCTCAAACCCGGCACTAAGCTCATGGTCTACAGAGCAGCAGTGATACCCACCCTGCTGTATGCCTCAGCAACATGGACCATGTACAGCAGGCACTTCAAAGCACTGGAGAGCTACCACCAATGCTGCCTCCACAAGATCCTGCAAATCCACTGGCAGGATAGGCGCACCAACGTCAGTGTTCTTGCTCAGGCCAACATCCCCAGCATCGAAGCTTTGACCATGCTCAATCAGCTCCGATGGACGGGTCACATTGTCCGCATGCCCGATACGAGACTCCCAAAACAAGCGCTCTACTCGGAGCTCCGGCACGGCAAGAGAGCCCCAGGTGGGCAGAGGAAACACTTCAAGAACACCCTCAAAGTATCCTTGAAAAAGTGTAACATCCCCACCGACACCTGGGAATCCCTGGCCCAAGACCGCACAAAAGTGGAGGAGAAGCATCCAGGAAGGCGCCGAGCACCTCGAGTCTCTTCGCCGGGAGCAAGCAGAAGTCAAGCGCAGGCAGCGCAAGGAGCGCACGTCAACCCAAGCACCCCACCTACCCGCCCCTTCAACCACTGTCTGCACCACCTGTGACAAAGACTGTAGGTCCCGCATTGGACTCATCAGTCACCTGCGAACTCATTTTTAATGTGGAAACAAGTCATCCTCGGTTCCAAGGGACTGCCTAAGAAGAAGAGAACCACATCAAAATAAAGATTGAATGTTGGAAATGCTACCTTTCCTTTAATGTCTATTGGCAAGACTATAGAAATTTGATATAATTCAAATATTTTAATTGAACATGTAGAAAAATATACATTTTCACGTGTAAGATATCATTGTGGTTGAAAGGAAATTTCAATGCAATTCCAAATCATTTTAATCTGCTACAAATGCTCATTAAAGTCCCTTTTACCCATTGAAAACATACGACAAATGTAGTAAATAGAATGGGCCAGATTTTGCTGCATCAGGGCATCCAGCAGCATCTGCCGTTAGTTAGACTTCACGACATTCAATCCATGTCAACGGTGAGGCAGACAGCAAAATGTCTTTTTCACAAAGATAACGGTGGAGCAGCGCTACTCGCACAGCAACTTTTGGATATTGGCATTTAACTGTGCATCTGCTCCTTGCCTGAAGTTGTTGTACCATTTACGCTTAAAAAATGGCGACCACCATTAGCCTCATCATTATTTTGACAGCAAAATCTGGCCATTGCCCACCAGCTGATATAAATACCTCAATTTGTAGAGCCTGCACACACCCATACCTGACTTTGTTGCTCAAGACTTAGCCCTTCAGCCTCGCTTGTGTAGATAGCTGTGACAACATATAGCTGCTCATTGCATACCATTCACACTGACGGCATTTCCAAGCAAGATGTGTGTACTTTTTTGTATGGACCATAAATAAATAAACTGTAACTTAAAAAAATATTAAATGAAACTTAACAACTTAAATTAAAATTTGGTTTCCGGGGCTGATGATGCACGCCAGTCCCTGCGGTGCCCACCTGTCGCAGAAGGCCTCGAGCGTGCTGGCAGACACCGCATGCTCCATCTCGAGGGCCACCCGGGCGCAAACTTGGCTGCAGAAGAGAGGCAGACAGTCAGACCAAACAACCCCCTCGACTGCCCGCTGCCTGGACCAGTTGATGGCCACTTTGGCCAGGCCCAGGAGCAGTCCCACGAGGAGGTCCCCCGATCTGTCCGCTCATGGAACACGGACTCCTCCAGGCCGCAGAAAAGGCAGGCACAAGGTGTGTGTATGGCCGAGGAGAATTGGAAACCTTGTAGCAAAGCATGTCATGCTATGATCAATGACCTCGTGAGGCATTGATGAGGCATTCAGCCAATGACTTGGGAAGAAAGGTTTATAGTCACCTGAACTCCAGCTCCAGTGTGTACAGCCTGATTATGGAATATTGCCCCTCGGTTTTCTGGCTTCCACTTTCTGTTCCGAGTTGGTGGCATTGTGGTTTGTTGTATCTTTGGCATTCATTTCAACTGCATATTAAACTTTATTAAATTGTCAAATTCATTAAATCCCAAATAATAACAGCATAGTAATAAGAAGGCAATAGATTGTCATCAAAATGTTGCATTGGATATCGGCAAAAGAGACTGCAGAAAGGTAACTGCAATTCCAAATGTAAATGGAATTAACTGCATAGAGTCAATAAATTACTGAACCTGACAAGTGAGTAGAAAGGTGAATGGTATTTATTAACAGGTCTGAAACAAATAGGTGGCGATGGGTAATGGGTTTAATATTTTTTAAATGTATACCCTGTCTGAGTTATGCACTTATTCGCTAGAGTGGGTAGTGCATTAAAAATAATAATATATAGTTATTCTGCTTACTTCATAAACTTGTCAGGCTCTTTTCATTTTGTTTTTGACTGAACTGAATTTCTTCACATATTTTAATATTGTTCATCCCCAGCCATTTAATAAATACATCACTTTAAAATATGCTGTGGTATTAAATTTACAGTGTATAAAATATGAATGAAGTTGCACTGGTTCAGGTGCGTCAAGTGTGATTTAATATATCTCACGACTGTTATGAAGAGTAAAAGATTACTAGGCTGCTCAGGCAGCAAAATAGTGACTTCTGTTCCCAAGTTACAGCCACTCAGCAAATAGTACTGAATGAAGCTACAGAAATGGAATAATACATAGATTCGCCATGAGGTAGAATTGATATCAATTTTTACATCAAATCTGCTGAGCGGGGCATTGCAACCAGCTTTTCCGTCGTATAAGTCCCGATTTTAACTTGTATATAAGTGCAAGGTGTGGGGGTCTGAAGCAAGCAACAGGCTTGGACAGCCATGCCAGCATGAGACTCAGGCCATTTTAACGTCTGTCCTCACTTATATTTATGATGAAGGTTGACTCCAGTCCAATCGCAGTGGCGATGACTTGGAGGGCGACAGGTGGGAGAGGGAGTCTGGGCGGCTGGACGAGGCTGCCAGTGAGTGAGTGGAAGGAATTCCTGCTCCTTCTGGCCCACAAGGGAACCAATAATATTTTTAAAACTTACCTTGCTGGGCCTCATCTGGACCCATTCAGTGGGCACGTTCGGCACTCAGCGAGAGTCACGAGACCTGTTAGATCCGTGTGTTAATGGAGACACGGAATGCAGGAGTTGATTTAACAAGTGTTTACTGAACAAAGTCTGGAGGTGAACTAACTACACAAGACGCTACACAGGCTTAGATACCCGAGTGGTCACTACTGGTACTACAGTATACAGGGGCTTCAAAAACATAGGCCTAGAAATTCGGTAGGCTTAGCGCCGCATTTGAGGCGCTAGAGGGCCTAGCGCCGGAGTTATGGCCAGTTGAGAAATTCCCTGGGGCCCTAAATCGGCGTTGCACCGGTAGCGCTGCGCCGGCACCGATGACGTCATCGGTGTGCGCAGCGTCCCGGTTGCCGTGGTAACCCGGCCCCAAGCCGAAATTCAGTTGCGCCCGCCTCGCCCGTGGCAGGCGCAACTAAGACTCTGGCAACAGAGTCTTCCCCCAGTGTGCGCCGGCGCATAAAGGTGGAGCGGCGGCCGGCCGCGTTCCCGGCGGCCGCCTGCCCGCACCTCCCTTCCCGGACTCCTGCATTCCCCCCCCGCGGCCCTGATCAGTGTCTCATGCGAGCCCGGCACTTCCCCGAGGTGCCGGGCTCAGATGTCGGGTCAATCCGCTGGACAGTTGTCGGCTGCAGGCAGCTCCTCCTTAACAGGAGGAGGAGGCCTGCAGTTCCCCCGCCTGCCGCACCGCATCGGGTGCCGCAGCGGGGGATTAGCGCCGGGAAACCCAAGTTCACGCCCGTTTTGAGGCGCTAAAGGAGGGTTTTAGCGCCCGCCGCCGTCTGGGCCCGGCGCACCCGAATTTTCGTCGGGCGCTGCCGCATTACCGCTGGCGCAAACTTTCTGGCGCTACAGCCCTGGCAAGACCAGAACCCAATTTCTAGGCCATAGTTCCTCTTAAAGGCACATACACTACAATTCCTCCCCTTTTAGATAAATAGTACATAACATTTTAAGTAATCATTAAATAACATTTTTACAAGAACAATAATCTACACATTTGCTGAAGTTAATCAATTACAAATTCAGTCTCTCTGGAGGCATCCTGACTCGGTCCGGATAACACCTCGGTGGTGTAGTAGGTTTCGGTGGTGTAGTAGGTTCTTTTGGCAAGGTCGATTCGGCTTCAATGCCAGTGTCGGGTTCATCTGGTTCCAGTATCACCGGATCGGAGGTAGATACTATGGGTATCTCTGCTTCATCACTAGGCGTATAGAGTTGTGGTGTAGGTTGTCCTTTTTCGGATGACTCTGTGATCTGGTCAGCATGGCGCCTTATTATGCTTTCTCCAATGTCCACGGTATACATCAGTAGTGCTAGTCGTGTGCAAATAGTTCCAGGCTGCCATTTCTCGGTACGGTAGTCCCGGGCCAAAACTGGTTGACCTATCTGGAAGGTTCTAGTTGGCCTTTCATTCATGCTTTGAAATTGCCGGTTCTCTACGTCCCTTCTGACGTTTGGCTTGACCAAATCCAGCCGGCATCTTAGTCTTCTATTGAAAAACATCATGGCGGGGGTTTGGTTTGTAACCACATGTGTTGCATTCCTGTACACAAACAAGAAGTTATCTACCTTATGTTGTAGATTTATGTCTTCATTACCCATGGCCTGTATGGCCTTCTTGAAGGTCTGGACAAACCTTTCAGCTAATCCATTGGTGGCGGGATGGTATGGGGCGGACGTGTAGCGCTTAACCCCATTGTTTTTTAAGAACTTCCTGAATTCTTCGGACACAAATTGCGGTCCATTATCAGAACAGATCTGTTCAGGCAGCCCATTCCTGGCAAATATGGTCCTTAATACTGTGATGGTTTTTTCCGTGGTGGTGGAGGACATCTTTATTACCTCCAGCCACTTGGAGTGTGCATCCACCGCGATTATGAACATTGAGTCCATAAATGGACCAGCAAAGTCGATATGTACCCTTTGCCATGGAGATGAGGGCCACTCCCGTGGATGTAGAAGGGCTTGTGGTGGGGCGTTT
The DNA here is from genome assembly GCF_052327205.1 of Somniosus microcephalus. NCBI lineage: Eukaryota > Metazoa > Chordata > Chondrichthyes > Squaliformes > Somniosidae > Somniosus > Somniosus microcephalus. The sequence goes on from NC_140996.1 coordinate 152,974,432, forward strand.
TGGACCTTCTGGCATCCTAGACAGCTCTTGGCCATTTCTTCGATGTCTCCATCGATACCTGGCCACCACACAAACGCTCTGGCTAAGTTCTTCATTTTCACTCCACCCAGATGCCCCTCGTGAAGCTCCTTTAGCACTTTATCCTTGAGTTTGGGTGGAATCACCACTCTGGATCCACACATCAAGGTTCCTCAGCACACTGACAGCTGTTCTCTTCTTTGCGAGAATGCTGGCAACAGTGGTTCGCCATGTGCTGGCCATCCCTTCACTGTTAAATCGTAGACTCGTGAGAGAGTCGGGTCATTTCTCGTTTCCTTTTCAATGGCAGAATTTGTTACTGGTAGACATTCCACTATGGTAGAGTGGAACATCTCCACTGGGTCCACTGTAGGCGCCTCTTCTACCGTTGGCAACGGTAGGCACGATAACCCATCAGCATTCCCATGCTGTTTTGTTCCTTTGTATTCTATGTCATATTGGTGTGCCCCTAGGAAAAGGGACCACCTCTGTAGCCTTTGCGCTGTCATAATGGGAACGCCCTTTTTAGGGTTGAATATGGAGACGAGGGGTTGATGGTCAGTCAACAAGGTAAATTTTTGTCCGTGTAGGTAATGGTTGAATTTCTTCACCCCCCACACCAGGCTGAGTGCCTCCCTGTTGATCTGGGTATAGTTACTCTCAGCTGAGTTCAATGAACGTGACGCAAAAGCTATCGGCCGCTCCGAGCCATCAGGGAATCTATGCGATAATACCGCTCCCACGCCATAAGGGGATGCATCGCACGCCAGTCTGATTGGCAGTGATGGCTTGTAATGAGCCAACACTTCCCTGGACGTGATCAAGCCTTTGCATTTATGGAAGGCACGTTTACAGTCTTCGCTCCATTTCCAAACTACTCCCGTTTGTAGCAGTGCGTTAAGAGGGTGCAGAACCATCGACAAGTTTGGTAAAAATTTATGATCGTAATTTATTAATCCCAGGAACGACCTTAATTGTGAGACATTTTCAGGCGCTGGGGCCTTTACGACCGCTTCAATTTTTTCAGGTGACTTATGCAACCCTTCTTCGTTAATGACATGGCCACAATATGATATTTGTTTCTGGAAAAATTCGCACTTGGGGCGATTTGCTCGTAGGCCCCGTTCTCTCAGCCTCGTGAGCACCTGCTCCAAGTTGGCAAGGTGCTCGTTGTCGTTTTCTCCTGTTACAAGGATGTCATCTAGATAGCATTGAGTCCCCGGAATCCCTTGGAGGACTTGCTCCATAGCTCTTTGCCAGATAGCCGGAGCTGATGCCACTCCGAAAACCAGTCGATTGTACTGGTACAGGCCTTTGTGTGTGTTTATCGTGAGATACTTTTTAGAGGCCTCCTCAACCTCCGTCTGTAGATATGCCTGTGCTAAGTCAATTTTGGTGAAACGTTTCCCTCCGGATAGTGAGGCGAAAATATCTTCTATCCTCGGAAGAGGATACTGTACCGTGTGAAGAATCGGGTTTACAGTCACCTTGAAGTCCCCACAGATGCGAATTTTTCTCTGTTCTTCAGATTTATCATTATTCAACGTTTTCTTCATGACCGGGACGATGGGTGTTGCCCACTCGCTCCAATCTACCTTGGATAACACGCCTGCTTTTTCCGAATTCTCCAGCTCTGCCTCGACGGCTGGACGCATTGCGTATGGCACCGGCCTTGCCTTAAAAAACTTGGGAATTGCCGCATCTTCCACTTTTATTGAGGCGGTGGCACCTTTCAGGGTTCCTAGTTCCTGTTCAAACACTTCTTTGGCGTTAGCCAAGATTTCTTTTAATCGTTCAGGTATGACGTCATCATCATTTTTTTTCTTACTGGTCACCGTCAGTGCCTGAATGGAGTGCCAGTCTAAACGTATCTTTCTGGTCCATTCACGTCCCAACAACGGTGGACCACCATCTTGCAGAACGTATAAATACAACTTCTGTATTTCCTTGCCGTTGTATACAACAGGCACCCTTATTTTCCCTCTGGGGTATACTTTCTGCCCCATATATGTCTTCAAGATAATGGATGTGTCTTTCAAAGGTATATGCGGAAATAGCCGCTCGTAATCCCGTCAACTCATGACGGTCAGAGCTGATCCTGTATCTAGCTCCATTTTGACTGGGGACCCCGCTATCGTGCGGGTAACCCAAATGGTCTGGTAATCTTCTTTGGCAATTACATTATGTAATTTGAGACAGCTTAGTCTCTTGTTTCCAGAGTCGCTATTGCTCTTCTGGTCTTCGGAGCTACTGTCCGTCATCATTTGTACCTTTCTGTACTTTTCCTTATTGACCTTTTTACTGTCAGCGGGTTTTTTTCCAGATCTGCATACACGTGCAATGTGTCCCATCTTTCCGCATTGCCTGCATGCTTTGTCCTTGAACCAGCAGTCCTTCTGGTCATGGGTGGATCTGCCGCAGCGATAACATCTCTCGAAACCCCGTGTCATTTCATGGGTGCCGAAGTCCTGTGGCTTTTGCTGTATCTCTGCAGCTCCTCTTGCTGCTGCTTTGTATGATACAGCCACACTGAAAGCCTTGTCCAGTGTCAAATCTTTCTCAGAAAGTAGTCTTTTCTGTGTTCCTTCGCTTAGGAGACCGCAGACGAATTTGTCTCGTAGAGAATCTGCTAGTCCTGCCCCGAATTGGCAGTGCTTTGACAGCTTTCGTAATTCGGTGAGGTAATCAGCGTTACTTTCATTCTTGTGCTGATTCCTCCTGAAGAATTTGAATCGTTCCGCTATCAGCAGCAGTGTTGGGTTTAAGTGCTCCTGTAAGGTATCAACAATCTCCTTAAAATTCTTGTCCATCGGTTTGGCTGGAGTGATCAAGTTTCGTAACAGCCCGTATGTCCTTACGCCCATCAGATTTAGAAGCACCGATGCCTTTTTATCATCCGTTACTTCATTCGCCTTGCAATATACCTCCACTCTTTTCACATATGTGGTCCAATCTTCTATATCACTATCGAAAGCAGTAATATTGCCAGTCTTCGGCAACTTGAAAATCTAAAATGGCTCTTCCCGCGCTTTTCCTCCGTCCCCGATGGATCAAAATGGCACCTCCCGCGCTTTTCTTTCTTCCCCGCCGAGTTAAGATGGCGCCTCCCGCGCTTTCCCGCTGCTGCCGCTGCTGCCAACGCTGTTCTCCACGGTTCCCGTTGCGACCTGCAGCTTTTCGCAGTATTTCTATTTTTTTTATATATATATCTCTTCAATAGTTTCTCCGTTACTTGGAGAACCGTTCCCGTTGTGGAGCGGACCCTCTGGGACTTTCCCCTCCCTCTGCTCGGTCCGAACGCCGACCTGCTTTGCAGCACCGGCCGCGCCCTGAGTGCTCCACCCTCTCTCTTTGCTTCTGCTTCCCGACTCGCTGCCTGGCCCCGTTGCAGAGCTACCCGATCGAGCTCTAGCCCGCCGCAGCCCAGGAAGGATCAGTGCACTACCTGCCACCAGCCCATTTAGCTGGTGAAACCACAGTTTTTTTTTCTTGCTTCTGGCTTCGACCTTCGTCTGAGGAATCGATCCCCTTGAGGTCCTGCCGAATTGTAGGTAAGTTCGTTTCTAACTCGTCGCCACTGTTAGATCCATGTGTTAATGGAGACATGGAATGCAGGAGTTGATTTAACAAGTGTTTACTGAACAAAGCCTGGAGGTGAACTAACTACACAAGACGCTACACAGGCTTATATACCCGAGTGGTCACTACTGGTACTACAGTATACAGGGGCTTCAAAAACATAGTTCCTCTTAAAGGTACATACACTGCAAGACCCAGGGTTAAATTTGCGTCCTGGTACAAATTATGTCATCGGTCCCCAACTTTTGAATATTTAAGAGGCCCTCGCCTGTCTGGGATGAGGGCCTTCGACGCTGCCCAAAATGCACCTGTTAAAATGGCGTAAGACGCGAGTAGGGTGCACACAAGTTGAGTCCCACGCTGCCCCAGTATTAACCCCATCCCCCCCACCTCACAACCCGTTGTCATCGTGCTTGTGTGGGGTTAAAATCAAGTCTATCTTTTCTGAAAAAGTATCATTTGTTACTAAAGGAAGACATTACTCATAATCAAATTTATCCAATTCGCTATATCGAAGAATATTGACAGTCTGAGTTTACCAGGTAATATTTTGTTTATCAATGCTTGCTGCCAAAAATCAGCGAGGCATTTAAACATTCCGCACTGTCCCGAGGTTATCCCAGAATAGCTGGTAGACAAAGCTTTTCTGTGCATGAGGTAATCAGGTTATTCCCACACATGAACAAATACGAGACATTCAGAGTCTGGATGGGCAGAGTCCACTAACCCTCAGCCCAGCTCCGAGCTGATCACCTCCTTTGTTCTCCCTGATCAGTTTCAGTGAGGATGGAAGCTCCTAAATCTCACCTCCATGTTACCTTGGATCCTTCAGCTCCCCTCTGATTAGATTCTATTCTTACTATTATTATTTAATGCAAGGATTCCTGTTTCATCAAATGGCTGCTGTGAATTGCATTCTTTCTCACTGTCTGGGATGGAACTGGTGCTCTGCACTTTCCATTAAAATTTGAAATGAACATGGAAAAAGACATCGTGATTTCACTGGAGCTAAGGATTGTGGGAGTTTATGGCCACCATTACTGCTTGCACTGATGGTTTTTAATCTGGAAATCTGGTTAGAGAGAGAAATAGCAGAGAAAAAAGAGACAGGGAGCAAAATAGGAGAAAGAGACACACACAAAGCAGAGAGATAATGAAATGCAGCAGAGAGAGAGAGAAACAACAGCAAGGAAAAGGGAAAAACAGCAGAAAGAAAAAATACTTTCCAGCAGCTGCTTGATCAGGAGCTTGAGGCCTCCCCAACCCAGGGTTGCTGAGGCCAACTATAGCTTCTCTCTGGCCAACCTTGCAAGATCAGCGAACTGAGTACTGACCGAAGGTGGAACCATGGACCTTCTGGGTGATTTCTCTTACAGGAGAGAAAGGGAAAGCAACAGACACCTATGGATTTTACAAGCTCCAGAGAGTTTTCACTGCTGCTATGAATGCTGGGGTAGCATACATGGAAACAACTAGCATTTCACATTAACAGCATTTCCCACACAATGGGCAGGATTTTCATTGGGCCGTGGAGGCGGAATTAGAGGCGTGTGGGGGGGTTAAAATCTCGAAATCGGGGGGGGCACAAAACCATCCCGCTCCCAACCCGCCTCCATGCCAGTTTCAAAGGAGACGGACACTGTTAGGGGTTTTTCGATCGCAGAGGTTTCTCTCTCTAGAGGCCTCTCTCTTGCACAGTAAAACCTTGAGTGGTTCGACCCACTCACCCCTTAGGTTCTATACACTGGACTTTGAGGCAGGAACTACAATGCAGAGAATACTCTATAGACCAAGTTTAATGAAAACAAAATGAAATTTTATTGCATAAAGGAACAAAATTGAATGTAAGCCAATAAGGTACATGGGAGGGAAAAACAAATCATAATACAGGACTAACCAACGTATATACAGGCATGATATACTTTGCAAAAGTCATCTCAAAATGGGGAAACACACGGAACATCGAGGGACAACAACTCATAATTAATTATACCCAAAATGCCCACCCCCTAAGCCTAGCTAGATCAGATTATGAGGGGCCAGAAACATGCTCACCAATCCAATGAGAAAGTATAAGATTTTGAAAAGTCTGCGTTTTGATCCTCTCAGGCGTCCTGTCTCCACATGGTCAACGCTGCGGGCTGCGACACTTTCTCTTCCTCGAGGTGAAGGTCACGGCCAGGCTGGATGCTGGCAGGCCTGGACAGCGGCATGGACGGAGACCACCTATTTGATCATGGTCAAATAGGTTTCTTCGCAGAGCCCAGCTGGTTTACCATTTTCAGATAGGTTTCTTCTGAAGGGCTGCTGTCCTTCATCTCGTCAACGGCCCGGGGTTTGTCGATGATCTCCCGATGGTTACCCCAGGGTGGGACGCAGACTCGAATCACCTTCTTGGCTGGTCTTCGGATCGACGTCCCTCCATGGCTCTCGAAAAAAACAAGCTAGCTCAAAAAGCTACCAGCTACAAGCTCCAGGCTACAAGCTACCGATGGCTACCCCGGGATTCCAGTTATACTTTTCCGTGTGTAATGATCAATAACATGTCATTCTATAGTGGACACTAGGTGGAGCCGTAGAGCTGTGTAGAGCTGTATGTATAAGACTACACTACCCAGCTGTATGTATATTAAGACGACATTACCCATGAGGCACTAGGCTACCCACAAGGCAGCAGTCAAGATGGATGCCTCTACAGATACTGTACCTAGTCCACATGTGCTCAATAAAAGTGTCTAGCAAAAGCTAGCTGTGTTCATAATAAGAATGTCTATTTATTAATGAACATAAGATGGTACCAGGAGTGCAGGATTGGTGAAGATCTGCTGAAAATTGTGAAAAGCGACATGGAGAATTTGAAGCCACCAGAGCGTTTGAAACTCACTGAAAAAATCGACTACAATTGGCAGACTTTTAAACAACAATTTGAACTCTACATTGCAGCCATCGGATTCGGTACGAAGCCAGACGCAAGGAAGATAGCGTTACTGCTTACGGTTGCAGGCCCACAGGCGATAGAGGTATTTAATACATTTGTATTTAATCCAGAGGAGAACAGAGAAAAATTAGAAGATGTGCTAAAAAAAATTGATGCGCATTGCTCTCCCAAAAAGAATGAGACCTATGAAAGATATATCTTCTGTTCTCGGACACAGCAGCAAAATGAGACTTTTGATAGCTTTATAACTGATCTGAAACTGAAAGCACAGACATGTAATTTCTCTGAGCTCAAAGCATCCATGATTCGTGACCAGATTGTGTTTGGTATTAATGATAAAAAAGTCAGGGAACGTCTGTTGAGAGAAACCGAACTAAATTTGGAAAATGTGGTGAAAATATGCCAAGCCAGCGAGCTAGCTTGAAAGCACATGAAGACTTTCAGTGAAATCAATAATGATGCAATTGTAATGAGTGATAATGCTGCTGTCAGTGCTGTGTCCTACAAGGGGAAGAAAAGTGGGCAGAACAGAAATGAAAAGCAATCGGAGGATAAAATTTTTAATTGTAAACGCTGTGGTTACAAACACCAGTTAAGACAATGCCCAGCGTTTGGAAAAATGTGCACAAAGTGTAATGGAAAGAATCACTTTGCCAAACAATGCTTTTCAAAAGTAAAAACTAAGAAAGGGCAACGAGTTAATGTAATTGAGGACACTGATTTAAGTGAGACATTTTTTGTAGGAATGGTGTCATGTGACAATATCAAAAAGGATACAGAAAATGTGCAGCCCTTAGAAATGGACAATGCTGAACATAAAGTTAATGCAGTAAAAGAGGACAAATGGATGATCCCACTGCAGGTAAATGGAGCATTAGTTACCTTGAAACTAGACACTGGGGCAAAAGCAAACTTAATCAGTATGAGTGACATTAACAATATGAAAGAAAAGCCCAAAATACAGAAAAAGTCAGTACTACTGAAGGACTATAATGGACAGAAAATAGATAGCTTAGGTGTATGCAGACTCAAAGTGACAGTCAAAGACAAAGTGCATCATCCCATGTTTCCTGCTGTGGCTGAAAGACTTGATTCACTACTGGGTGACAAAGCTTGTGAGGACTTAGAACTGGTCAAGAGAGTCTACCGTATAAACTGTGCCATAAGCAGACCAGATGACTCGGTGGATTCTGTAGTGAATAATTTCCAGGATGTGTTCAAAGGATTTGGAGTTCTACCATTCACTTACAAGAGCCAGCTAAAGGAGGATGCTCAGCCAGTGGTACATGCTCCATGAAGAGTTCCAGTACCCCTCCGTGACCGGCTCAAGAATGAACTGGACAGAATGACCACATTAGGAGTCATCAGGAAAGTCGAAGAGCCAACAGACTGGGTTAACTCCATGGTATGTGTAAAGAAAAAGAACAATGATCTAAGAATATGCATGGATCCAAAGGACTTAAATGCAAACATAAAACATGAACACTACCAGATTCCCAAGCATAAAGAAATCACCAATGAAATGTCAGGTGCCAGATACTTTACAAAGCTCGATGCCTCACAAGGATTTTGGCAACTAAAACTGGATGAAGAGAGCACCAAATACTGTACCTTCAACACACCATTTGGCAGGTATTGTTTCCTCAGAATGCCTTTCGGGATAATATCTGCATCTGAAATCTTTCATAGAGCGATGGAACACATAATTGAAGGTCTGGAAGGAGTTCGGGTCTATGTTGATGACATCATCATCTGGGGCTCCACACTGAAAGAACACAATGAGAGACTGACTAAAGTGCTACAGAGCATACGCTGCAATGGACTGAAGCTCAACAAAGCCAAGTGTCAGTTTCGTGTCCAGGAAGTCACTTTCCTAGGAGATAATCTATCTGGTAAAGGAATAGAGCCAGATATGGAAAAAGTAAACGCCATACTCAAAATGCCCCGACCCACTGACAAAAAAGGAGTGCTACGCATCATGGGGATGATAAACTTCATTGGAAAGTTCATTCCTAACTTGTCAGCCAAGACAGCCTGTCTGCGAGACCTGCTATATAAAACAAATGAGTTCGCATGGACAGAAAGACATGAACAAGAGTGGATAAACCTCAAAACAGTGCTGACAACCACACCTGTACTCACCTTCTTTGACCCAACAAAAAGAATCAAAGTGTCAACGGATGCATCAAAAGATGGCCGAGGTGCGGTCTTGCTACAAGCAGAGGGTGAAGATTGGAAGCCTGTTGCCTATGCCTCCAGGTCTATGACTGATACTGAGTGTCGATACACCCAGATTGAAAAGGAATGTCTAGGCTTGGTAGTTGGACTAGAAAAGTTTCATGGCTACATATATGGACTTCCCACCTTCACAGTTGAGACAGACCACAGCCCACTGGTTGCCATCATAAAAAAGAACCTGAATGAGATGTCATAGAGTCATAGAGTCATAGAGTTTTACAGCACAGAAAGAGGCCCTTCGGCCCATCGTGTCTGCGTCGCCCATCCATCCCTGTCCAGCCTAATCCCATTTTCCAGCATTTGGTCCATAGCCTTGTATGCAATGGCATTTCAAGTGCTCATCCAAATGCTTCTTGAATGTTGTGAGGGTTCCTGCCTCTACCACCCTTTCAGGCATTGAGTTCCACATTCCAAACACCCTCTGGGTGAAGAAGTTCCTCCTCAAATCCCCTCTAAATCTCCTGCCCCTTACCCTGAATCTATGCCCCCTTGTTATTGACCCCCCTACTAAGGGGAAAAGTTCCTCTTTATCTACCCTATCTATGCCCCTCATCATTTTGTACACCTCAATCAGGTCCCCCCTCAGCCTTCTTTGCTCCAAGGAAAACAACCCCAGCCTGTCCAGCCTCTCTTCATAGCTGAGGCGCTCCATCCCAGGTAACATCCTGGTGAATCTTCTCTGCACCCTCTCCAAAGCAATCACATCCTTCCTATAGTGAGGCGACCAGAACTGCACACAGTACTCCAGCTGTGGCCTCACCAGCATTTTGTACAGCTCCATCATAACCTCCCTGCTCTTATATTCCATGCCTCGGCTAATGAAGGCAAGTATCCCATATGCCTTTTTAACCACCTTATCTACCTGTTCCGCTGCCTTCAGGGATCTATGTACATGTACACCAAGGTCCCTCTGACCCTCTGTACTTCCTAGGGTCCTACCACTCATTGTGTATTCCCTTGCCTTATTTGTCCGTCCAAAATGCATCACCTCGCACTTTTCAGGGTTAAATTCCATTTGCCACTTTTCCGCCCATCTGACCAACCCGTTTATATCGTCCTGTAGCCTGAGGCTTTCCTCCTCGCAATTTACCACCCCACCAATTTTCGTGTCATCTGCGAACTTACTGATCATACCTTTTACATTCTCATCCAAATCATTTATGTAGATCACAAACAACAAGGGACCCAGCACCGATCCCTGAGGTACCCCACTGGACACAGGCTTCCAGTCACAAAAGCAACCTTCGACCATCACCCTCTGCCTCCTGCCACTCAGCCAGTTTAGGATCCAACGCGCCAAGGCACCCTGGATCCCATGGGCTCTTACCTTCTTGACCAGTCTCCTATGCGGGACTTTGTCAAAAGCTTTACTGAAGTCCATGTAAACCACATCCACAGCATTTCCCTCATCCACCCCCCCAGTCACCCCCTCGAAAAATTCAATCAGATTTGTCAGACATGATTTACCCTTGACTAAGCCATGCTAACTATCCCCGATTAATCCTTGCCTCTCCAAGTGGAGACTAATTTTGTCCCTCAGAATTTTTTCCAATAATTTCCCTACCACAGATGTTAGGCTCACTGGCCTGTAATTCCCTGGTTTATCCCTGCTACCCTTCTTGAATAATGGTACTACATTAGCTGTTCTCCAGTCCTCTGGTACATCCCCTGTGGCCAGAGAGGTTCTGAAAATTTGTGTCAGAGCCCCTGCAATCTCCTCCTTTGCCTCCCACAGCAGCCTGGGATACATCTCGTCTGGGCCTGGGGATTTATCCACTTTTTGGCCTGCTAAAACCGCTAGCACCTCCTCCCTCTCGATGCTAATATGTTCAAGTATGTCACAGTCCCCTTGCCCGATTTCTATGTCTGCATCGTCTTTCTCCATAGTGAACACAGATGCAAAAAATTCATTTAAAACCCCGCCTACCTCATCTGGCTCTACACACAGATTGCCACTTTGGTCCCTAATGGGCCCTACCCTTTCCCTGGTTATCCTCTTGCCCTTAATATACTTATAAAACATCTTAGGATTTTCCTTTATTTTGCTCGCCAGTGTTATTTCATGGCCCCTCCTCGCCCTCCTAATTTCTTTTTTAAGTACGCCCCTGCACTTTTTATACTCCTCTAGGGCTTCTTCCGTCTTTAGTCTTTTGTAACTGCCAAAAGCCCCCCTTTTATTCCTAATGCATTTTTGTATATCCCTTGTCATCCAAGGTTCCCTTTGCTTGTTGGTCCCACCCTTGACCTTTACAGGAACATGTTGGCGTTGTACTCTCTCTATTTCCCTTCTGAAAGTCTCCCACTGTTTTGATGTGGATTTTCCTATAAGTAGCTGCTCCCAGTCCACTTTGGCCAGATCCTGCCTTATCATATTAAAATCGGCCTTCCCCCAATTTAGAACCCTTATTTCCGGGCCGTCTTTGTCCTTTTCCATGACCACCTTAAATCTCACCGAATTATGGTCACTGTCGCCAAAATGCTCTCCTACTGACACTTCCACCACTTGCCCGGCTACATTCCCTAGAATTAGGTCCAGTACCGCCCCCTCTCTTGTAGGACTTTCTACATGTTGGCTCAAAAAGCTCTCCTGGATGCACTTTAAGAATTCTGCACCCTCTAAGCCTTTCACACTCTGACTATCCCAATTTATATTGGGGAAGTTGAAATCCCCCACTATTATTACCCTATTATTTTCGCACTTTTCTGAGATTTGCCTACATATCTGTTCCTCTATCTCCCCCGGACTGTTTGGGGGCCTATAGTACACTCCCAGCAAAGTGCTTGCCCCCTTTTTGTTTTTAAGTTCTACCCATATGGCCTCATTAGAGGAACCTGCTAATATATCATCCCTCCTTACAGCAGTAATTGACTCCTTAATTAATATTGCAACACCCCCTCCCCTTTTACACCCCCCTCTGTCTCGCCTGAAGATTCTATACCCCGGAATATTGAGCTGCCAGTCCTGACCCTCCCTCAACCATGTCTCCGTGATAGCAACAATATCGTACTCCCATGTGTTCAACAACAACTTCAGTTCATCCACCTTATTTGCAAGACCCCTTGCATTAAAATAAATGCCTTCCAGCCCTGCCACATTCTCTTTTGCCTTCACATATTTGCTCTGCCTTCCCAGCTGACTTGTTTTTCCCTCTGTATTTGGCTGTAAATCACCCCCTACTATAGCTCCACTCTGTACCCCACCCCCCTGCCAAGTTAGTTTAAACCCCCCCCAGCAGTGCTAGCAAACCTCCCCGCAAGGATATTGGTTCCCCTCTGGTTCAGGTGTAAACCGTCCGACTTGTACAAGTCCCACCTTTTCCAGAAGCAGACCCAGTGATCCAGGAAACTAAAGCCCTCCCTCCTGCACCATCCCTTTAGCCACGCATTCATCTGTTCTATCTTCCTATTCCTATACTCACTAGCACGTGGCACCGGGAGTAATCCAGAGATTACAACCCTTGAGGTCCTGCTCCTTAATCCTTCACCTAGCTCCCTAAATTCTTGCTGCAGGACCTCATCCCTCTTTTTACCTATGTCGTTGGTACCAATGTGGACCACGACCACTGGCTGTTCACCCTCCCCCTCCAGAATGCCCTGCAGCCGCTCAGTGACATCCTTGACCCTGGCACCAGGGAGGCAACAAACCATCCTGGGTTCACGTCTACGGCCACAGAAACGCCTATCTGTTCCCCTTACTATAGAATCCCCTACCACTATTGCTCTCCCACTCTTTTTCCCCCCTTCCTGGGCAGCAGGAGCACCCCCAGTGCCAGGAAGTTGGCTGCTGCTGCCTTCCCCTGGTGAGTCATCCCCCTCAACAGTATCCAAAGCGGTATACTTGTTTGAAAGGGGGATGTCCGCAGGGGTTCCCTGCACTACCTGCCTGCCTTTGTTGCTCCGCCTGATGGTCACCCCCTGTGCTGCCCTACCCTGAGGCGTGAACAACTCGCTAAACGTGCTATCCACGAGCCTCTCAGCATCGCGCATGCTCCAAAATTCATTCACCCGCAGCTCGAGCGCCACAATGCGGTCTACAAGTAGCTGCAGCTGGATGCATTTCCTGCACATATGGTCGTCAGGGACACTGGCAGCATCCCTGACTTCCCACATGGAGCAAGAGGAGCAGAACACGGGTCTGAGCTCTCCTGCCATGACTTACTCCTTTAATTAATTAAAAAATTTATTCAATACCCCAGTTGCAGGTATACTCTAGGGCGCTTTATTTACCCACTGTCCCCACTACACCACAGAAATTTAACACCACAGAATTCAATCTTGTATTGAAAAGAGAGAAATACTCACCAACCAATCACTTACCTGCTCCCTGGTGACGTCACACTTGGATTACTTTTTACCTCTCTCCTGGAACCTGGATTGGCATGCCTCTGACTGCCCCCTCTCAAGCCTTTAAGCTCTCCCGCCTCGGGCTGCTCCCGCGCAGGTCCGCTGCTTCTCCGGTCTCGGGGCTGTGGGCCTCGGTGCCTCTGACTGCTCCCTCTCAAGCCTTTAAGCTCTCCCGCCTCGGGCTGCTCCCGCGCAGGTCCGCTGCTTCTCCGGTCTCGGGGCTGTGGGCCTCGGTGCCTCTGACTGCTCCCTCTCAAGCCTTTAAGCTCTCCCGCCTCGGGCTGCTCCTGCGCAGGTCCGCTGCTTCTCCGGTCTCGGGGCTGTGGGCCTCGGTGCCTCTGACTGCTCCCTCTCAAGCCTTTAAGCTCTCCCGCCTCGGGCTGCTCCCGCGCAGGTCCGCTGCTTCTCCGGTCTCGGGGCTGTGGGCCTCGGTGCCTCTGACTGCCCCCTCTCAAGCCTTTAAGCTCTCCCGCCTCGGGCTGCTCCCGCGCAGGTCCGCTGCTTCTCCGGTCTCGGGGCTGTGGGCCTCGGTGCCTCTGACTGCTCCCTCTCAAGCCTTTAAGCTCTCCCGCCTCGGGCTGCTCCCGTGCAGGTCCGCTGCTTCTCCGGTCTCGGGGCTGTGGGTCTCCAAGGATTCAACGACTCATGATGAAGCTGCAAAGATATGACTTTGAACTGATCTACACACCAGGCAAATACATAGTGTTAGCAGATGCACTATCCCGAGCACCCACAATGAGTCATGTGAGCTCTACTGAAGAAGACATGGATGTTCATGTGAGTATGGTCACTGCTGCGCTGCCCGTGTCAGACACAAAATCAAAGCAAATAGCAGAAGAAACAGTAAAAGATACAGTATTACAAACAGTAATAGAGAACATTCACCATGGTTGGCCAAAAGGTTCCTGTCCAAAATATTTTCACATAAGGTCAGAATTGAGTGTCGCAAGTGGACTATTACTAAAACAGAACAGAATAGTCATTCCACAGGCTCTACGTCAAGACATGCTCAAAAGGATTCATGAGGGACACCTCGGAATTGAAAAATGCAAAAGGAGAGCAAGAGACACTGTTTATTGGCCTGGCATAAATAAGGACATTGAGAACATGATAGGCAAATGTGAGACATGTCAGAAACACCAATTGACAAGGGATGATGTTGTCAGGATTGAGGATCCAGATGCATGGAACAGGAAAGCTACAGTTCTTGAGGAAGTAGGACCAAGGTCATACACTGTTAGAACTGAGGAAGGACAGATTCTCAGGAGGAACCGCCGTTCCCTCCTAAAAACACAAGAGACTATTCAAGACCAGATTGATGACAATGCCGCAACTGCATCTTGTCATTCACCGCCAGAACAATCTCATGAAGACACATCAGACTTACCCGTGTTGAGAAGATCCACACGTGAAGTAAAAAAGCCTGATAGACTTAATCTTTGAGTACAATGTAAAGCTTTGAAAATGTGTTGACTGTTTTGAAAATGTTTATGTTTATAGAGCACTAACAAAAGTGTTACTGATATTATCTTTATTGTTTTCTTGAAAGTTGATTGATATTGATTTTGTTAAACCTCAAAGAAAGGGGGATGTAATGATCAATAACGTCATTCTATAGTGGACATTAGGTGGAGCCGTAGAGCTGTGTAGAGCTGTATATAGCTGTATGTATAAGACTACACTAGCCAGCTGTATGTATATTAAGACTACATTACCCATGAGGCACTAGGCTACCCACAAGGCAGCAGTCAAGATGGATGCCTCTACAGATACTGTACCTAGTCCACATGTGCTCAATAAAAGTGTCTAGCAAAAGCTAGCTGTGTTCATAATAAGAATGTCTATTTATTAATGAACATAAGACCGTGGAGGCCCTTATCTCCCGCCAAATCAAGGTTAGTCTTTGTTTAACTTTTGACGGGCTTGTAGCACAGCGGGGTAGTCTTTGTTTTTAAAGTATCTTCGAATGGCCGGTAACGGCCAACTCTGGTCTGGAACGACCCTGTATTGTCTTTAATGTCCTTCTGATGTCTTAAATGGTGCTTGATGTTCCCCCTATGAATATGAAACTGTTTCCCTTTGTCTGGGTAAACATTTTGATGGCCTTTATCTACAGGCCGATCTGATCGGATCTGCATCCAATCTATATGTATGGGGCTCTGTCTGGTTTCGTTTTCCCTGAAACTGCCTTCCAGAACCTACTGTGGGCTGAATCCACAAAAGCTGCCTGGGGACTGCAGGAACCATTTTAAAGTGTCCCAAAAGCTGGTCACGGGGTCTGGCAGCCATTTTGTGTGTCCCTTTTCCTGGGCTTCTTTTAAAACAGTCTTTAAAAGTTAAGGCCTTTTCTGCCAATAGACCCTTATAGGACAATGTTCAATTTTGCGAATTCTACAATACCTGACCTGTGCTGGGAGCCGCCTCCCCGAGGCGGGAAGGGGATTAGTGCCAATTAACTGCCTGTTAACAGGCAGTTTTTAGCCTAATCCCTATTTTTATTCCTGAAGTGTGGGATTCCCGATGGCTCCAAACCACGCCAAGTTAACGAGGCGGACCGTCGGGCTGAAGGACTTGGAGGGTTCAAGATGTCCGGTGTTCAGGTGAGTGATGGGTGCATGAGTGCAGAGGTGTGTGTGTAAAGTGTTTAAAGAAGTTTTACTTACCTTTACAGCCTTCCTTCCTTCAGGTCTCGGGAATCCCTCATCTCACCGGCACAGAAAGCAGAATGGCTGCGAGCTGTCAAAAGTTGCAGCATTCAGCTTTCTGTTCTGGAGAGATCTCTAAACCAGCCTGAGAGGAAGGATACAGTGTACAGATTGTCAGTGTTTGACAGCTTCAAAGAGCTGTCAAACACTGATATTTCATCTGTCAAAAGTGCTTGACAGATGAAATGTCAATCTGTGACGTCACCTGTTGCCAGGTGGCCCTTAATTGGCCTGCTGAGCCCGCTGGGTGGGCTCAACAAGGTCAATCAAGTGAAAATCTTGTGGGTTGGCCACAACTCGATGGAGGCGGGACTACAACCCCGAAAGTTGTAGTCCTGCCTCCTACACGCCTCCAGTATCAAGATCTAGCCCAATGTCTGCTTTTGCTGAATTTGCTTGCAACACGCTCAAAATAAAGTCAGAATCAAATGCTTTTAACATAGTGACAAAATTGCCGCCCTTTTGCTATGTGTGTGGAAGTCACAACCAGACATGTTTATTTCAATAATGAAGCCACCACAACCCATTATCGGCACCAACAACCAAGTTAGGAACATCTACTCAGGCCTTTGCAAACCTGGTCTGAAGCATCCTCCAAGTCTTGCGATTGCCAATTTAGAAGTCAAAAGAAATACTATATTCCTTTGTTTTCCTGCAGGGCTTTCCCTGGATTTTGGGTTTATGCAGCGGGGCCAGCTCTGAAATAGCCTGAATTGACATCTCTTTCAGATGGGTTCCAATCTAGGATGACTGATTGTAGCCATCAGGATACTTGCAGAGATAATCATTCCACATCTTTAAAAAGAACTCCAGCAGACTGATATCCACATTTAGTTGTGATACAAATATTCAAGTTAAAGTCCTGCCATTACACCTGAAACATTTGTTCACCAAATCATTTATTCTGAGTTCATCTGTTGCAGGCACTCCCTATTTAATGTTAAACAAAACCAGAAAATGCTAGGAACATTTAGCAAGCCAAGCAGCATCTGTGGAGAGAACAGATGTTTCGGGTATGCACCTTTCCTCAGTTTTGATGAACAGCCAATAGCTGAAGCGTCTTGCCTGTTCTCTGCACAGGGGCTGCCTCACCTGCTAATGTTTCCAGTGTTTTCTGTTTTTGTTTCAGATTTCTGGCATCTGCATTATTTTCCTGCTTGATAATGTTGATGATGCAAAACGTCATTGTTGGTCTTCAAATATGTTTAGTCAGCATTTAATCAAAGAAGTAATAGAAAATATAAGTTTTGAAGAAAGATATATTTAATGGATTTTTGTCCTGTACTGCCAACCAGGCTGCAGTCATAATTAATGGGTTGATTGCTCCAATTCTGGCCTCTTGCACATCCCCAATTTTTGTTAGCTCCACCATTGGCGGCTGTGCCTTCAACTGTCTAGGTCCTAAGCTCTGGAATTCCCTCCCTAAACCTCTCCACCTTTCTACATCTCTCTCCTCCTTTAAGACGCTCGTTAAAACCTACTTCTTTGATCACATTTTTGGTCATCTGCCCTAATATCTCCTTATGTGGCTCGGTGTCAAAATTTGTTAATGCTCCAGTGAAGCACCTTGGGATGTTTTACTATGTTAAAAGCATTATATACATGCAAGTTGTTGTCATTTTAATTGTTATTGTAGTAAGAGGTAAGTGATAATCCCTTCTTCCCCTGAGAGCAAAATTAATCCTTTCTATCCAGTGAACAGGTTTGGATTGTAAAGTCCTCTGTGAATCTTAGCAAAAGAATAAACATGACTAAGACTGATAGAATGCCAGAAGAAAGTACGAATGGATTAAATGTCCCTATTTAGTACTGCTTTGAGCATTCTTACCTCAGAAATAGGAGAAAGAGAAACCAGCGCAAAGTTTTAAAAATGCTGATTTAACTTGTTAATGTCTTGTTTAGCTTTTGGACAACTGACAGACAGAAGGAAAGATGTAATGACCAGAGTAAACCTGTGACAGATCTATTCTTGTTGCAGTTGTCTCTGGCAACACCCTGATGTTATGTTCCTTATTATACTAAAAAAAAGCAACATGGGCCTAGAAATTCAATTGTACAGCATTGGTTTTTTGGGCGCTAAATGGCCTCCAATATAGCAGGCAAGAAGCACACATTCATTATGAACCAGAAATGCGCCACCTGCCATATTGGTATAGGCAAAAAAAAACAGGCGTCCAGGGCCCATGCCTGAAACAGGCGTTAGGCTCTTTACATATGCAAATAAGGAGCCTACCACCTGTTTGATGCCCTCTCTGCAATATTGGGTTGCCCTGAACACAGCTGGCACTGTGTTTGGAAAAAACAGGTCTGCATGTGGCTTAACAGGCAAACCGCTGCAGGCTGCTACCAAAAAGGTACAGTCCACGACAGGTCTGCAAAATCATTACTGTTTGCTGCATAATACCGTTCAGAGAGAGATAAGTTTGCAGCTGGAGTACGAAAAGTGCAATGGGGTAGCAGGCCCACATGAACATAAGAACATAAGAAATAGGAGCAGGAGTAGGCCAATCGGCCCCTCGAGCCTGCTCCGCCATTCAATAAGATCATGGCTGATCGCCTGCTCTTTGTGGCGATGGGCTTACAGTCGGGGGTGAGGTTAGCAAACAGTGGGGGGGGTGGGACTCTGAGTGTGGAGAGGTTGCATCTGGTGCGCGGCGGGCAATTTGGAGGCTGCTGGCTGCGGACTGTGAGTGGGGGGAGGGGGCCACCGTACGCCATCGTAACGCTCTTGAGGTGGCACTGGAAATCCAACCCCAGTAGAACGGCAGCGCAGAGGTCGGGCAGGACCAGGAGTTTAAAATTATTGAACACAGTCCCGTCTACTACTAGTGTCACCACGCAGTAGCCGCCAATGTCCGCTGACTGGGACTCGGAGGCCATAGAAATCCGCTGGTGTGCAGGCAGGACTGGGAGAGAGCAACGCCGCACCGTGTCGGGGTGGATGAAGCTCTCTGTGCTCCCGGAGTCAAAAAGGCAGTTTATTGCATGGCCGTTTACCTTAACGTCCATTTTGGACCGAGCTAGCTGGTGCGGTCTCGTTTGGTCCAGCGTCACAGAGGCCAGCGTAGGGGTCGGTGTGTCGCTGCGGGTATCAGATGGGGGGGGGTTGGCGATCTGCTGCGTCCCGGCTGGTGTCCAAGATGGCGGCGTCCATGATTCCCATGTGGCTGGAGTCGTCCAAGATGGCTGCTGCTGCGGTGGTTCGCACATGGCTGGGGAGGCCCAAGATGGCGGCCCGCACGGCCCACACGCGGCGCTGTTGGGGGCCCAAGATGGCGGCTCGCACGGCCCACGCGCGGCGCTGCTGGCGTTCGGGGTGGCTTTGGCCTTGCAGACGCTGGCGTAGTGTCCCTTTTTCCCGCAGCCCGAGCAGGTCGCATTCTTCGCCAGGCAGCGCGCTCTGGGGTGTTTGGCCTGGCCACAGAAGTAGCATTTCTGGCCTTGGGATACTGCTGTCTGGCTTTGGGACACTGCTGCGGTAGTTGGGCCGTTGTTGGGCTGTGGCTGGGGTGGCACGGTGCTATGGGGCTGTCCTACCGTGTCCCAGGTTGTCGTTCCCCGCGGTGTCCATGGTGCAGAGGAGTAGGCATCCATGCCCCGGAAGGCTGCGTCCAGCGTTAGTGCGATGTCGGAGGCTTTGTCGAGGGTGAGGTCACTCTGCTCCAGCAGTCGCTGTCGGGTGTAGTTGGACCTGTGGCCCGCTACGAAGGCATCCCGGATCAGTTCCTCCGTGTACTTAGTGGGCGTTACCGCCTTACACCCACAGGCCCGGCCAAGCACGGACAGTGCTTGGAGGTATTCCTCAGTCGATTCCCCAGGTTGTTGCTTGCGACTCCCCAGAAGGTGCCTAGCGTATACTTCGTTCACAGGGCGCGTGTACTGGGTCTTGAGGAGCTGGAGGGCGGCTGTGTACGAGGTCGCGTCCCGGATGACTGAGTACACTCGGTGGTTCACCTTGGAGATCAGGACAGACAGTTTGTCCGCATCCGTTTCGACCGCAGTGGAGGCAGTCAGGAATGTCTCGAAGCACGTGAGCCAGTGAGCAAACTTGGTGGAAGCGTCTGCTTCCCGACTGTCCAGGTCCAGGCATGCTGGTGTGAGGATCTTCTCCATTATAAAAATTTAGTTAATAAAATTGATGCGCCATCAATTACTCAAAAGACTGAGGTTGAGCGAGTAACAATCAGGCTTTTATTAACTAAAGAATGAAGGTCTTGTCTCGAGTGGTCGACCCGTCCAGAATACTAAGGGACTGGGAGGTAGTCACTTATATACCTGGAATAGTGGGAGGAGTCAGCCGAGGCATGTCCAGACCTGTACCTAGTGGAATACACATACAGACACAGACAGGTATAACAGTGGTTTACCACAGAGTACGAAAAGTGCAATGGGGTAGCAGGCCCACATGAACATAAGAACATAAGAAATAGGAGCAGGAGTAGGCCAATCGTCCCCTCGAGCCTGCTCCGCCATTCAATAAGATCATGGCTGATCTGATCCTAACCGCCAATCCACTATCACAGAACCATCTCCTGAATCTAACAGAATTAGACACACGAAATAGGAGCAGGATCAGGCTACACGGCCCCTGAGCCCGCTCCGCTACCCACAGGGCCATGACCGATCCGAACCTAGACTCATCCAAATTCCTGCCCGCTCCCTGTAACCCTTAATTCCCTTTACTTCTAGGAAACTGTCTATTTCTGTTTTAAATTTATGTAATGATGTAGCTTCTACAGCTTTTTGGGGCAGCATATTCCATGGACCTACCACCCTCTGAGTGAAGTAGTTCCTCCTCATCTCAGTTTTGAAAGAGCAGCCCCTTATTCTAAGACTATGCCCCCTAGTTCTAGTTTCACCCATCATCGGGAACATCTTCCCTGCATCCACCCGATCCAACCCCTTCACAATCTTATATGTTTCAATAAGATCGCCTCTCATTCTTCTGAACTCCAATGAGTAGAGTCCCAATCTACTCAACCTCTCCTCATATGTCCATCCCCTCATCCCCGGGATTAACCGAGTGAACCTTCTTTGTACTGACTCGAGAGCAACTTTGTCCTTTCTTAAGTATGGACACCAAAACTGTACGCAGTATTCCAGGTGCGGTCTCACCAATACCTTGTACAACTGAAGCAATACCTCCCTATTTTTATATTCTATCCCCCTAGCAATGAAAGCCAACATTCCATTGGCCTTCTTAATCGCTTGCTGCACCTGCATACTAACCTTTTGAGTTTCGTGCACCAGGACCCCCAGATCCCTTTGTACTTCAGTACTTTCCAGTTTCTTGCCATTAAGATAATAACTTGCTCTATGATTTTTCCTGCCAAAGTGCATAACCTCACACTTTCCAGTATTGTATTCCATCTGCCAAATCTCTGCCCACTTACTTAGCCTGTCTATGTCCCCTTGCAGGTTTTTTATGTCCTCCTCACTCACTACTTTCCCTCCCATCTTAGTATCATCTGCAAACTTTGATATGTTACACTCGGTCCCCTCCTCCAAATCGTTAATATAGATTGTAAAGAGTTGGGGACCCAGCACTGACCCCTGCGGAACACCACTAGTTACTGATTGCCAGTCTGAGAATGAACCATTTATCCCAACGCTCTGCCTTCTGTTAGACAGCCAATCCTCTATCCATGCCAGAATATTACCCCCAATCCCGTGATTTTTTATCTTGAGCAATAATCTTTTGTGTGGCACCTTGTCAAATGCCTTTTGGAATTCTAAATACACTACGTCCACTGGTTCCCCTTTATCCACCCTATATGTTACTTCCTCAAAGAACTCCAGCAAATTTGTCAAACATGACTTCCCCTTCATAAAACCATGCCGACTTTCTCCTATTAAATTGTGATTATCCAAATGTCCTGTTACTGTCCCCTTAATAATGGACTCCAAAATTTTACCTACCACAGATGTTAGGCTAACCGGTCTATAGTTTCCAGCCTTCTGTCTACTGCCCTTTTTAAATAAGGGTGTTACATTAGCAGTTTTCCAGTCTGCCGGGACCATTGCCAAGTCCAGGGAGTTTTGGAAAATTATTACCAATGCATCCACAATCCCTACCGCCACTTCCCTCAAGACCCTAGGATGTAAGCCATCAGGTCCAGGTGATTTATCCGCCTTGAGTCCCATTATTTTACCGAGTACCACTTCCTTAGTGATTTTGATCGTGTTTAGCTCCTCCCCCCTTTAGCCCCCTGTTTGTCCAGTGTTGGGATATTCTTAGTGTCTTCTACTGTAAAGACTGATATAAAATATTCATTCAGTGTTTTTGCCATCTCCATATTTCCCACCATTAATTTCCCGGCCTCATCCTCTAAGGGACCAACATTTACTTTAGCCACCCTTTTTCTTTTTATATAACTATAAAAACTCTTACTATCTGTTTTTATATTTTTTGCTAATTTACTTTCATAATCTATCTTCCCTTTCTTAATCAATCTTTTTGTTATTTTTTGCTGTCTTTTAAAGTTTTCCCAATCCTCTATCCTCCCACTAGATTTGGCTACCTTATCTGCCCTTGTTTTTAGTCGAATACTATCCTTAATTTCTTTACTTAGCCACGGATGGCTGTCTTTTCTTTTACACCCTTTTCTTCTCAGTGGAATATATATTTTTTGGAAGATGTAAAATAACTCCTTAAATGTACACCACTGACCATGTATCGTCTTACCCTTTAATCTATTTTCCCAATCCACTCTACTCAATTCCGCTCTCATACCTTCATAGTCTCCTTTATTCAAGCGGGGAAGGAGGAAAGATGTGGAGGGCCATAATTTCAGGCAGCAGAGCAACCTGTTAACTCTGTCATAGAGAACTACCTCCAGTAAGTAACTTCCATTCCCACCTACCATTTTTCATCAAATGATATCCAATGGTGTGGAGGCTCCACAAATAGCACATTCTCTGAACTAATCCTGACCTGGTACATTGTCCACAATGAAATAGGAACGGGAGTAGGCCATTCAGACTCTCAAGCCTATTCTGCCATTCAGTTAGATCATGGCTGATCCACTTACCTGCCTTTTAATCCATATTCTTTGATACTCTTACCTAAAAAAAATCTACCGGTCTCAGTCTTGAAATTTTCAATTGACTCAGCATCCACAGCCTTTGGGGAGACAGTTTAAGATTTCCATTACCCTTTGTGTGAAAAAGTGCTTTCTGATTTCACTCGTAGATGGTCTAGCTCTAATTTTAAGATTGTGCCCCCTTGTTCTGGATTCCCCCACCAGAAGAAATGGTTTATCTGTATCGACCTTATCAGATCACTCCTCAATCTTCGAAACTCCAGGCAATACACGGCAAGTTGATGCAACCTGCCCTCATAATTTAACCCTTTAAGCCCAGTATCATTCTGGTGAATTTATGCTGTACCCCCTCCTGAGGTTTGGTGCCCAGAACTGAACGCAGTACTCCAGTATTCATTGCACTTCTAACCAAACAATACTGAAACACTAGATGGAAGGGGAGAATAAAATTTCATAATTTATGACAGTGGCCTTACAACAGTGAGGTGATCTATGTTCTGTAGCAATGCTTCCTATTGTGACTGTCTGAGGTGTGTTTGATCTACTTCTCAACCATAAACTGTGCTGGAGTTCCTGCCAGCACTGATTGTTAGGCATGTGGGCTCGGGCACTGTTCAGGATTGGTCTTTGGGTACAGTATTGACAGGACTTGTGTCTGTCCCCTTTTCCAAGATGTTGACTTAGATGTTTAAGGAGGTGGGGTGGGGTGGTGGTTGTGAGTAATACGAAAGTGCTAACAGCCTGCCTGGCACTTCTCCAGGTGTAGTTGAAGTCCACACATCACACATTCTGACCCACACATGTCCGATTGCTGTTTTGCTCACAAGTTGGTAGTGGGGGTCAAGGGTTGGTGTGCCAACACAGAAAAGCGAAGGACTTTCTTACAGCTGCCAGTGGGCATTGCAGTAGCCTGGCACAGCTGGGAGGATGGGGCGGGCGAGTGTTGTCTGGTCTCTGGTGAAAGTCTTTAACCCTCTTGTGCAAATGTTATTGTGCATCCAGAATATAGTACTATTGTCAGCTCAAAGATTAACTAAAAACAGAATCAATCACCAATATGGCATTTTACATGTTATAGAGAATGATGTTAAAGCTATAGGCTTAGATTTTCTTCTTCCCACCAGAGGAGAGTCAGGGTGGGACTTCCTCCTGCTGTCCTGACCCCACCACATCGTAACCCCGACCAATTTCCTGTGCCGGGCTCATTAATCATGAAGGGCGGGCTCTTGGCGAGATTCCCTCTAACAAAAGGGAGCCTGTTGCTGTCCCCGAGGAAAATTCTGGTGGTGTGCAGTGGGACTGAGGTGGGACCATTTACAGGGGGCAGAATTCAAGGAGGGTCCTGCAGCTTTTAGGCTTTGGACTGGGATAAGAAATAAAAAGGGATGGCTCTGAGGCCTAATATGAGGGTGAGATGCCCTACCATGGAGTCCTCTGGGGCATTGGAGGGGCTCCCATCACTGCCCCAGGGATTACTGCAACCCATCTCCTGATCGTCCTGGGATGGCAAAAGGCAAGGAAATGAGTTGACTTGCCGAGCGCTGCCCACCCCCCTCCCCAAGCATCATTTACATATGGCAGGTAGGGAAGTAGTGGCCAGCAGCTGTCCCAGCAGGGGTAGGGGGAAGGAAATTGAGGTTCTGATGGAAATGCAGTGGTAGGCCTGACTGCTCAATTTTCCTGCCTTTTTCTCTGCTACCCTGCCTGATTTCACACGGAATAGCAGAGGAAAATCCAGGCTATTGTTCAATAGAGTTCAAATAACAGCTATGAACCACTGACTTACTGTATTGGCTTGTAATTGCTTCAATAATTATCCATTATTCCATATACGATTGCTATTTTTTTGTAAAATGCAGGTTCCAAGAAAGATTTGCATAGTTTGTATACTGTTACTAATTTGGCTTTAGCTACACTCTAGTAGAAAACTGTGGATGTTGGGTTTAGTTACCCATCTTTTAACTGTACTAGAAACATTGGCCTGTAATTTGCGGTCAGCGGCGAAGCAACGGCGATTGATGTTGACCTCGAAGAAAGCTGCCCAAAAAAATCTCGCAATCTCTGTGGCGAGAGCTTTAGCTTCCTCAACGTGTAATTGATTGTAGCACTATCAATAGGGGATTCATAGCATAGAGCAGCAGTGATGTCATCAAGCTGTCTAAGCAGCCAGTCGCATTGAAGAATTCTCACAGACAGCAAACCAGGAAATGAAAAGCACTGATTATCTGCACTTTTTACAGAGAGCGAAATAAAGATTGGGACACACATGGGGTTAAGGTAGGAGCTGAAATATCATGACTAAACTAAAAAAAAATGATCTTTTAAATATCCAGTAATTTTTATCATAATGGAGAAATATGACATTCCACAAGTATAAAATTAGTTTTTCAGGGCCAGAACGTTTGTTTACCATTCAATACGCTGTTAAAACCCCAGTTACACCTATTCCAACAAGGCTTAACATTTAACGGGGTATTTAACAGTGATATCAGTGTGGAAAAGCTTAAGTTTTCGTCAATTCCACTGATTTCACTGATTGCCGGCTATTGCGGGTGGGTGGGGGAGGGGGTGTAGTTGGTCCACAGGGCAGCCTGTGTCGGACCAGTGAATGATTTCTGTGTTTCGCTGCGCATGCGCTAAACCCTGAAGTTACAGTCAGTTTCAGAGGGGTAATGGCGGCAAACACTGACAGTTCACCGTCATTATCCATGGCAAATTCCGGGCCAATTCCTTTAAAGTACGCATAGTGGTGGGAGGGGTCATTGGTGGTAATGAGATTATCAGACTGTGACAGAGGATTTTAATACTGGGACTTTGCAGTCATAGTCACTGGAGCTGGGATTAGCAGCAAAGGTCAACAGTACTTCCTAGTACCAAGAATAAGAAAATTCAGCATAGCACGATACAGATAGTCTAAGGCTTTACATCCTCACCCTAAAGGATTATAACTGAATTACATATCTCAAAGAAAATACATAGGTGCAGAGCCCTAGAAATGTTTCAGAGTTGGGATTGTTATTTGAGCAGAGAATTTATTTTCAGAGAAACCAGAAGGTACATTCTAACTTGCAGGCTGAATTTAATTCTTCTTATTTGTGGGTGGCTCCCATGTTGAATCAAGAAGGAAACTCAACATGAAATAATATAGGAGTGGATTAATTTTATTATTTATACAAGTTTGTTTCTATTCATTTTCGATGGTCCAATAATTCTTAATGATAAACAAGTTCTGTCTTTTTCACTGCAAGTGTGCGCAACAAAATAATTCAGGCTACTGGGAGAAATGTCAGAGTCTGCTAATGGTTCAGTTCAGACACACGCAGTCAATTTTTAACCATTCTGTGTTCATTTGTGTTTCTAAAAAAAAAAGTTAAAACAACAGCCTACGAAGAAAGTCTATTCATGTTGTTGATCAAGCTAAAGAAGAACTTTTGATTCAGCCCATAAAACAAGCCAGACTAAAAATATCAGAGTCTGTAAACTCTCAGTAAAATCATTGTCAGACTCAACAACTAATTCTGGAATACTTTTCTCAAATCGTACACAAGGACACGTTTTTAGCAATCTTTTTCAAAATGCTCCTCTATTCTTTTAAATCTGTTTAGTTACAGTCCCAGTTCTTCTAGACAATGAGGCAAGATACTAGTATTTAATTTACTGCTAATAGGCTTGAATCGCACAATCGCACATGTGCAGCAAAACATTTTTTTTTCTGGGATTCAATCAGGGAGAATGGAAAATTACAGTGAGATGTACAATTTCACAGGATTTGTGACCCTGTGACCTCTACATTAGAATGACAACCCTGAATCTAGTCTTGTTAGTACTACAGTTTTATCAAGCATGTTTGAAGCAATTGATGCAAATAGTATGAAAGTAATGGAGAATTTTAAATGCCTTCTTATCTTTAAAACCTTTATTCCTCATTCTAGAAACCCCAGCTTGAGAGTAGCAGCCAATCTTGTCACCCTGGAATAAAAAAACTTGCCTTTACATAGTGTTTTTTACGACCTCAAGATGTCCCAAAGCACTCCATAGCCAGTGAAGTATTTTGAGCTGTAGTCTGTTGTTTACATACCGCCTTTACATAATCTGCCATCTACACTTATGCAGCTTTGACCTGTGCTTCAACAGGTGGGGAGACTTTTGGCTCCAAAGAGGGCCACTACGATACTGCACCTCCTGTAACAGGGCTTCCAATGAATTGGGGCTAGGTGACGGAATTTTCCCCATTGGCATTATTGCACCCAGTTTGGTAAGGAAACAATCTTGACCTTCAGCCAGCCACAACAGTTCATCACTGTACTGAATTCCTCCTTAATGGTGAGCAGCAGCCCTTTAAGACCTGCTGGATTGCCCAATATTGTTCCTCCCAGCAAAACAGTATGCACATGTTCTATCTGCAGGGAACATTTGGAAAATGAAGGGATGAGGCTTGCCACACAACATTCTGCACGGCCCACTCTTCTCACTGCTAGAGATTATGTTAATTATTTCTTGCTGAACTTGAAAAATCGTGGCTAATTTATTCACTGGTTCTTCAGTGAGCCTTAGCATCCTCACACAGCAGTCCTCAGTAAAAGCAAATAGCTTCTTTCCCCTTAATAAACAAGCTGTCTGGGGTACTGGTAAGTCCTGCTGGTCCTCCAATGTCCTCTGGCCTCCCTAGCTCTGCTTGATCCTACTCCTCTAACATGTCCAGCAAATTGAGACTTGCTATTGGGCTCATGCTGCTGTGTGAACTGAAACAGTTAAGTCAATGGGGTAGAAATTGGTTTGTGTTGCACCCTTTATCAGGTGTAAAATGAGCATAAAGCATACCAATTTAGCAGTGAGACATCCTGTGCCCAATCTGCACAAGTGTTGGTCCCAATGTTCCCTTCCTCTGGTCCTTCCATGCATGCACGGTATTTTGAATGGGCCGCCTAGCCCATTAAATTTGTTTGGATGTGCGGCCCCTTTAACAGGAACATTGGTTGGTCCCACTGCTAAATTAGCTGGGACCATTTTTAGGCACCCTAGGTGGATGCCTAAAACAGGCATTAGGCCCCTTAAGTATGTTAATGCCTGTTTAAGGTCCCCTTTAAAAAATTAGTTTTCGATGATCGGGGCAGGCATTGGACTAATGTCATATGATTAAAGTGTCTCAGAAGAGCCTTTTTAAAATGTACCTATATTAAACATGTAATAAAGAACAAAATTTCAGGAAATACAGGATTCAAATTATAAATAAAAACAAAGATATTCAAATGAGCTCAAATTGCACATGCAGTGTTTAAACAGTACAGGAAACTTTGGTTTATCTGGAGGTTAACTGCCCGGAATGCTCGAGCCACCAGCAAAAATCAGGAGCCGTTTCATTAGTTTTTTTTTCTTTTCGTTGCTTTTTTTTCACCAGTCAGGCTCTGCAAGGTCTCGCTGAAGCTGTTGCTAAACTACAGAGATGCTTGCAAGGTACGGCCAACTGTTTAGAAGCTGTTGCTAAGCAACAGGGTTTGTTGCCAGATATGGAGCTCAAAATCTCCGTATGTTTCAACATTAGCGCTGGTTTGTCCGGCAGTTTTGATGGGACGGCAACAGCTCGGTCCCGTCGGTGCCGGATAGCACAAAGTTTCCTATAATATTATTTACTTAATATATATCCTGTGACATGTGTTAGTTTCCAAGCTTCACATTCTGCAAGCCAGATTGAAGTAATTCTCTGTGATGCATGTGAACTCCTCATCAAACAAATGGTTTACCACAGTCAGTCGAGTCCCTGAAATATTGGTGCTGTACAACAGATATCTTCACAAATGTCAACGTCTCTCTTCTGTTCAATGGACAACTGTTGCAGTAATTCAGGAAACAACAAAATGTACGGTCATTCCTTTTGTTGTCTATATTAATTAAGTGCCCACTTTGGTAAGTGGAACGTCATTTTACAATTATCTATGAGGTGGTTAAGGTTATGCAGGAGGGATATCATATGGCTCTAATACAATAATGATTCCACATTGTAAACTCAGACCCTGAACTAACCAGGAACTGCCTGCATGGTAAAATGACTCACAGTGATTGCCAGGAACAGGGCAGTGTTGCAATCTGCAGCATCATCATTTGTCTCATAGCTTTCACACCAACATCTTGGACCAGGATGGCCATTACATCATCAGGCACATGATATCACCACAGGTACAGTATTGTGAAATGCTCCACTCAGGTGCCAGCACACCATTAGTCACATTTCAAGTTAAGAAAGTAAAAACCCATTCAGGTTTACCATTTATTATGTCCCTGTAGTAAAGTCCACAAGCATTAATATCGGTTCTGTAACTCTGGCCGTGATTTTGCTCACCTCAGCGGGTCCGTGGCGGGTGATGTTGGCGGTGGGTCCCAAGCCTGCTGCTGGCTCCATCCCGCTGTTTAAAATAAATTTCCCTTGATACGGCTTGTTAAGCCCGCCCAGCACGTTTCCCGGCCAATTAGAGGAAGCAGGTCTGGTGAAGTAATTTGATGCCGCGTCATCAGCCAGTTTCCTTAAAAGGACCATGTCCAAATTTATTTTGACATTTGTGCTGTCAGTGTTCTACAGCATTGAGGTGCTGCAAACACTGACAAGCACTGCACAAAGGCACAGGGCTGCACCCAGGCTCTCCCATGACTCCCTCCATCTGCTTATGGAGGGAGTCACAGCACGCAGGGAGGTCCTCTTCCCTTCCCATGGGCGAAAGAGACCTCCCCAGGAGATCAACACAGCCTGGTTACACATTGCAGAGGAGGGCACAAGCAGGGATGTGGTCAGGAGGACCTGAGTGCAGTGCCGCAAACGTTTCAGTGATCTCAGTAAATCATGAAATGTTACTACAAAGGCACACTCAACCTCGTCCTCTCATCACATCCCCATCACTCTGCCTTCCCTACCCTACTCCTGCACATCCTTACTCACACCAACTTACCTTGCACCTCCACACATCCCTCTCTCTCTATCTACATTATCATATCCCCATCTCACTAGACACCCCTCACACTCACCCTCATCCTAGTGCATTCATATCAACTAACAACACACAAGGGTAGCCACTTGGGTGTTTTATCCATTGTTCATGTAAAGTTTCTGTTAATGTGCTGCCAAACATTGAAACCTTTATTTTCAACACTTTGCGTTCTTGGACTGATTTGTGTGCACCTTTGGATGTGGCTTCGTGAGTTGCAGTGAATGGTGAGACATAAGGGTGTGTGTTCCCCCCCCCCCCCCCGCAATGGCGATGAGTGTGAAAGGAATGGCTTGGGCATTGTAGGGATGTTTATGGTGTTGGTGTGGGGTGATGCCAATCTGGCACATCATGTGGCAGCCAGGGTGTACAGCATCAAGTGAAGTAAATCAGGCTATGGTGAGGCCATCCCTGGCATCCCAGGCAGCAATGTGGTCGGGTACTGATGCCCTCTGTCTTGTGCAGCATCAGTTGATTGCAGAGAAGGTTGGTGTTGTTGGTGCTGGTGCTGCTGGTCTTGGGGCTGATCATGGTAGGATTTTGAGGACCAAGGTGAGAGAGTATAAAGGGCACCCATGTTGCTGGAACAGGTGAAGTTGAGACGACAGAAGCATTCTGTCAATGGTGAGAGAGGTTGTTCCAATATGGTGACACTGGATAGAGAGTTTGCTCCAAATACTTGCAACCTGCATAAAGCTCAATCTGTGTTCTAAATGCAGTAAGCAACAGTTTCTGAGCTTGGAAAGTGAAGAGCTGTGAGGTTGGAGCTTTTATAGTACATTTCAAGCTGTCAAGTAATCAACTGATTCAATGGCCATTCATCTCCTGCCTCAGCTTAACAGACGTGATCCCCGAGCAGCGAGGACCCTGTGGCTGAGCATGTAAAGTAAAAAGGTAAGCTAAAATGTATTAATGATGTCTAAACAAGGTCGTAATGAGCTTAATTTGGTCCCCCGCTGCTGCGTGTCAGGTCTGCTCAGCGCTGACAGACCCAACATTGGGAAAGGCGTGGGGTCCCGACCCGTTGTGGAAAAAAAACACTTTCCCATCTGACCCGCCACCGATCCCGCCCGCTGACCGCCGGGAAAATTCCGGCCTCTGTTGTATAGCAAATAACAGCTGTGCATTGGTCTGCTTAAAGTCTTTGTAAAAAAAATTAAAAAGCATAGGGAAGTTTATCTAGCTTTTGAACAGCATCCAGCTCCTTCTCTCTTTATTGTAGCTTGTTACTGCATGGACAGCATCCAGAGCATTTTCACTTTGCTCTGACAGAAACAATCCATCAAGGTGACTGATGTGGGTGGTGAAGTGCAGAAGGAGGCTGTCTGTGCAGTTGTGTCAAAGAGATACAATTCAGTCTATTGAGATACAGAGGCCAGTATTTTCAGTACTGGCTACAGGTGCCAAGCATTTTGGAGGCACAATAGTTACAGTACTGTCGCAAGAGGACAGATTGCTTTGTGCAGTGCTGCGTTAGGAGTCACTAGATTGTTTATTTTTACATTTGCTAGCACAGCATTTTCCAGGTAAATTTAAGATTATTGCCCGTGAAATTTTGTAAAACCGTAGCTGAACCTTAATGACAGTTATTGACAGTACACCTGAATTTGTATTATTTATTACCACGTTGTGGAGAGGAAATTACTACAATTGACGTGTGGGAAGGGCTTTCTAGTGAAATTTCAAGGTTTTTTGCAATGGCTGACTGGGCTTGACCAGCTGACCATAAAGGTAACAAATAGTGTCATTGTGTTATCATCCATTTAAAATGCAGGGGGAAGGTGGGATCAGTCTCATGGATACCTTCCTGCAATTATGAAACCAGTTTAGCTTTGGTGGGAAGGTTTGTTGGTTATGCAACTAGGAAAGAAATGTTTCATTAAACTTCCACCATTCTGCCCAGCCAGGGATAACTGCTGTCATTCTAGTGGGCTGATGTAAAAGTGCGCCAATAATGCATTTTAATCACATGATGAATATATATTTGTTAGAGCAAACCTTTATTTGAACTACTGAATAAATGTAATTTTTGCACCATGGAACTTGGGACTGCATTTGACATAAGCAAACTAAGCCAGGAACCTACCACTTGGAACTTTAGACTGGGTGCGTGATTTGATATATGTAGCACATCAGAACTCACTTTAGCGAGAAGAGAAGCCACATTCTCAACTCCACACTAGATTTTTGTGGATTCTAGATTTGCTGTTACTATTTTCCATCAGGATTTCTGCAAACAGTAGGCTGCCAATATCATTATTACCAAAACAGGTGATAAAGAGGCCCTGTTTTCATGTGCTACATTAATACAGTACATTTCTATGGGTAACATCATGTTGTCATTACTCTTGTATGCCCCATTGACCATAAAAGGTTAGTTATTACTTGAGCCAAGGACACTCCCCTGAGGAACACCTACAGCCATGTCCTGTGGCTGCAATGATTGGCCTCTGACAACCTCAACCATCTTGCTTTGTATCACATATAACTCAGCCATTGGAGAGTTCTCTCCCCCATGTACCTCAATTTTGCTATGGCTCCTTGGTACAATATTCAGTCAAATAATGCCTTGATGTTGAGGGAAGCTACTTTCACATCTCCTCTGCCATTCAGCTCTAACATCCATGTCTGGATTAAGGCTGGGATGAAGTCTGGAGCTGAGTGGTCCTGGTAAAACCCAAACTATTGGTGAGTAGAGGTCACTTGATGGCACCAGTGATGACTCCTTCTACTTTCCTGATTGTTGGGAGCGAGTTAGATTTAACTGTTTTGTGAATAGGATATACCTGAACAATCTCCCACATTGTTGAGTAGATGCCAGTGTCATAGCTACACTATACAGACACCAGTCTAAGACTGGTATCTATGGGATGGCTAAAGCCCAAGATCTTTTTACTCTCAGATATTGAAATCAAAGCATCGATGCTGTGCAAGAGGTTGCATTACCTCTCAATGATTTTTCACAAATGCGGTGTATGAAGTTTTAGGGCTGGTATTCGGCTAAAAAGAAAGATGCCCTCACACAATATAAGAGTGTGGCATATCTGTTTAGATGCTCACAAGATCACTTGTCTCTGTTCATTATAACCTTTCCAGTTGGATTGTATTGAAATTTCCTGCGAAAAATACTTTTAGATTTTATTTATGAAGGAATCCTTTGAAGTTGCAGTGTTTCATACACTATTTAACCCTGCATGATGGATTAGGCTATCTCTTTTTTTATTCTCTTGAAGAGGCCCCTTCTTATCTGACTGCAGGATATTAATCAACTGAGAGGCTACGAAGAAGAAAAGAATAAACCTCGGAACATGATGCAGTGCTTACTACCTCTAAGCACATCAGTTTCTTTTTTTCTTAATGTGGTGTTATTCTAACTAAATAGATGAAAACATTCAGCAGCCTTTCATTGCAATGTTATTGAAAAAAACTGTCAACGTGAAAGGATGCAAGTACATTTTTAGGATTTTGTTTCCCTTTTTTTGTATGTCTTTTTTCTTTTTTTCTTTTCCTTTTCTAATTTTGCCCCCCTCTACTTCTGTAGGAGATGGTTCATGCTGGGCTACTGTTCCGCAGCCATCCAGTGTCTCTTCCAAGTGGTCACTCTTCATATGTGAGTGTCTGGAGGTAATTCAGCTGTGGGAGAGCATTACATCCAAACCGGACTCCATTCTCACCTGAGATTCTCCCACACACAAAAAACACATGGATTTAAATCAAACTGTGCAAATGTCATGCATCTGTGTTAAAACAGAATTTTTTTTAAAAAAGCACAAAACATATACCTGTAATAAAACTGCATCATAGAGAGTTATTAGGTTGTATGAAAGGAAGGATTAGGAAGAAAAACCAAATGCTTCACTTGTTGGTAGCTTTTGTGCAAATCTTAATGATTTAAGGAGTAATTATATGAATTTGCGCCCCAGGTGTGGAGCTTTGCCTACCAGGATCGTGCATCGGGAATTCACGCATGTGCACCCTACAATTTTCCTTCCATTCATAAAAGGATCTCTTTAGTTCCTTTATGGCAGCATTAGACCCTATTTTTTTCCAAAGGCCTTGGAATCTGCTTCAGTACAGTGTATTATTCACTTGCACTCTGTTATCTCCATTAAATTAGCCCAGCATTGGTTAGTACAAATGATACTTTGTGTCTTCCATTGTGAAGGGTAATCTTCCTGTACATGAACCAATGCCAAACTATTTTCTTACATTTTTTTCCCCTCCAATTTTCTCCTCCAGAAGCTGATTCTTGGTGGGGTACAGTGACACAGGTGCCAGCCAATGGCCGGTACCTCATCCAGGTAGCTATTCTTCATGTGTCAGCCTGAATAGTGAGTGTTGATAAGCTACTTTCCCCACTGGACGTCACAGCCGAGCCTGATCGTGTTCTCATCCAATGTCCACATGAGTGCACTTTCAGCAGGAGTCTCTGGATAATAATTAGGTTGGTTTTTCACCTGCCTAACCCAGGGATATCGAAACCAATGGCAGTGCTGAACCACTTTCCTTGACTGAGATCAGATAGTCAAAGGAAAACAAGGATCGAACTTTATACCTTCCTGGTCTAGCAGGCTCAGTTCCACACTGGGCAATGCATTTCCCAACTGAGTAATCAGAACACCTACCTAGTTTTATGTAAGCTTCAGTTTGTTTTTCATAGTTACAGTCCCAGGGTCTGTATTCTAAAAGTAGAAATAGCTACTCGTTCATTTCCATGTGTGCATACAATTACAAACTTAGGTCAAGTTTACTCAACAATAGTTAATGAGATTCAGTGATTTCATGACTGATTTTATAATGTTTCTTCTCAAAGCTGGCTGTGTTGACTTGTGGGGAAACTGGTAAGATGATATCAGGGCTCAGCAACTCCTTTGTGACTGTGAACATGAACATTATCTCCTTGTCCTCCTCAATCTCTTAATGATCTTCAAAACAGTTGAGCACTCCATGCTCCTCTCATCTATCATATATCTGGGTGGTACTACCTCCTCATGATTCCACTCCTACTTTCCCAATGCAGACAGCAATAGTTTCTCCTGCCTTAGCACAGTTACCTCAGGAATGCGCCAAGACTCCATACTTGACCCTCTTCTGTTTCTCATCTATATCCTGGCTCTCAGCAACATTACTTATATGCATAGTGTTGGTTTCCATATGAATGCTAATGACATTAGCTTTACTTCTGCACCACCATCCTCAACTCCATGGCTGTTACTATGCAGTCTGGCTGCTTGTCAAACATCAAGTTTCTCGTACCTTTGCTGAACTAGAGCTTTCTCCAGTTTAATATTGCCTTCCATGTAGCTCCTTTGAAATGCTCCATGATTCCAATCTCCTCTCTGGTTCCTCATGCAGGATGAGCCCAATGATGAACAACTTCATTTTTTTTAGCTCAATATGAGCTTTCAAACTCCACATCATATTCATCAGCAAGATTGTCTATCCATAACATCACTTGCCACCATTCCGATCTCACCTCCATTGCCACTGGAATTCTCATCCATGCCTTCATCACCTCCAGGTTCAACTTTTCCAGTTCTGATGAAAGGTCATCGACCTGAAACATTAACTCTGTTTCTCTCTCCACAGATGCTGCCTGGCCTGCTGAGTATTTCCAGCATTTTCTGTTTTTATTTCAACTTTTACAACAGTTCCACCCTACACAAACTTCGACTTATTAAAAACTCTGCTACCTGCACCTTAAACCATACAGTACTAACCTGTCACTTCTGTGCTCATTGGCCTCCACTAGTTCCCCCATCCCCAACACACTGATTTGAAAATCATCATCATTTACAAATCATCCATGTCCTAACCTCTACTAGTCCCCCAGTCCTACTTCCCAGCTTGCACCCTACATTCTCTGACTCTGGACTTCCAACAAAACTTCCAACCATTTGAGGATTGCTGTGCCACGTCTAAAAATAGAACAGGATTTTCCTAAGATCTTACTAGAATTAGAACAAGGTGTTGAATGTGAGGAACCTGAAATCATTATGGCCTGAAATATTCAGCAACTATTTTTCATCCTAGAAGAGGAATGTCTGACTGGCTATTTCTGAGAAACAAAGCGATTTAACTGTTAAAGGGTTAAAACAGAGGGCTTCTGCTAGTCATGTGGAACATAAGAATGAACTTCAGAATTTACTAATTCAGGAGCAGTGAACCAAATTCTAAGACTAAAATGCCTGAATTGAGCATTAGTTTGGTAAATATTCAAATCAGGCTCCACTAAAATATATAGTCATATATATGTATTTTCTACAATGTCCTTGTGCAGAGGAACAAGATACTGCTCAGTATATGTGTTCCAGTTTGCTGAATGTGCCATAACTGTTTGTCACAGTGGTTGGTGGGCAAGCAGCTGCCAGCTGTGACTTAAATCAAAGGGACAAAGGTAGGTACTTAAAAAAAAATGTAAGAAAAGAAAGATGTGCTGGTTTAACGGTCCAATTCTCTGTTAACCAGCCTGTCTGATTCCTGGCAGTCTAATAGGCTTCCATCTGGTTCTTTAGTGGCCTAGTGTTGGGTTTTCATGCATATTTCTTAGTGTTACAGTTAATGGATATGTCCATTTTCCTTAGTAGGCTAAAGAAGCTAAAGTGCCTGGCCTGCAATAATCAGGAAAAATTTCAGCCAAAAATACTCATGTTATAGGCTGTTATGTTAAACTAGAAGGTGAATCCTCCAAATCTTGTACACGTATCTCTCACCACTCAGTGGATAGAAAGCATTAGAGGACATTAATGACCCTAAGACCATTTTACTCAGATATAGTTTTGGAAAGTAAGTGATAGCCATTTTGAATTGAAGCACACATTATCTACCTTATTAACATTGCAATCAGGCCAAAGAGGCAAGAAGATAAAGTGCCGAACATTGATCAACAGAAATTCAGATGAATGCCATCAGTATGTCACCAGGATCTCTCCACTTTCTTTGCCAGCAACATTTAACCACATGCTGTGTGGCCCAGCTCTGCTAAATGATTAAGGATAAAGCTTACACTTAAATTTTTTGCCCCCTTCCCATATTGAGGAATAGGTACATCCCTATCCCTTACCATGGGACAGTAAGGGATTAGGTACATACCCCTCCCCTATCACCAGCTCAATTCAATAGCTAATGAATGATCAGACCACTAGAAATATAACTAAAAGAAAAACAGTTCTACTTTTGTTGCCCTCGTTCCAGTTGTAGGCAGCAGATGCTGTGGTGGATTTGAAAAGAAATTCATGGCAGACCACCAAAAATGCCACTACATGCAGAGACACTGTGTCCCTCTGCACATGCCACTTCTATTCTTAAAGGAACATGCACATCCAAACCTGAATTCTGCCAATTTCTCATTTTTCCTTACTTCCACCTGACAACATCTAAATCCGATCTGGCTTAGCTTACTAGAATCAATAATAATGATGATATAATTCAAGGAATATATTGAGATGCATCTTTAATATGAAGCATGAGTAAGAAAATAAATGTTGCAGTTGTGAGGATGTCTGTGTAAGCATTTATAAATCACTTGAATCCATTTGAAATCAGTCTGTTTATTTATTTCCTACTAAAAGCACTTCCAAAGTATTAAAAGTCCACTGTAACCATATATTATTGCTTAATAAATATTGTGACAAATCCATTTCTGAATCAGCTCCATGAAATCTTTAACATTTCCCATTTAGATTTCTGTTAATTTGATCTAATTCCTAACAGTGGATAATGGCTATCAGCACTGCATAATCCTGCATAATTTCATTGTGTGTCATTGTAATCGTATCAGCATATATATCAGCAGCTCCAAACTGCTCACTGTGCCAGTCATGAATCATGCATCATGTGACTTGGAATCACTAAGAGCCTATCTTCCATCATAGCCATAGCCCTTGCCCTCTCTGCAGTCGGTTGTCTAAGCAAATATTAATAAAGGTCTCCCTCTTAAAATTGCACTACTCTAAATGGTCTTTAAGGGACCAGGCAGTAATCTCAAGATCCCTATATTTTAGCTCTAAACTAGGACAGAGGAATTAATAAAAGTCCTTTCTGTGTAAACTGCTACTTGCTCTAAGGCTATATCCTGATGTCAGGGCATTGAGAGAATTTT
Organism: Somniosus microcephalus; assembly: GCF_052327205.1. Taxonomy (NCBI): domain Eukaryota; kingdom Metazoa; phylum Chordata; class Chondrichthyes; order Squaliformes; family Somniosidae; genus Somniosus; species Somniosus microcephalus. The sequence goes on from NC_140996.1 coordinate 153,012,372, forward strand.
AAATGTGCAGGATGGATTGTTTGTGTAAGGAAAACGAAACAGGGGGCAAAGGCTAAGAGACTTGAGAAAATTGAAAGACTGCCAGGGATGCTGAGATGCAAATAGCAACAAAACAGGGATAAATGCTGCTGCTCACATATTCAGGAGTACTGGCAAAAAAAAGGTTATTAATTTTCACAAGGCTGATCTTACAGCTGGTAGCTCAGCATCAGTTTCTGCGTAATGAAAATGGTCTGAGTGGAAGATAAATGGTTCATAAAGTGGACCATTTAGATGCAATCGAGGCTCAATCTGTCCGGTGACTAATCACGTTCCCCCCAGTATAGCTGAATTCCAGTAACAGACTTTTTCTGCTGCTCCCGATGAATTGTAGTCGGGTCTAAGTTCAAGGCAGGAAGAGAATTATCTTGATTTATTAGCACGCTGTCTGGCCGTGCCACTCGCACTGCTGTGGCTTTGTGGGCTTCTGCCCTGTTGCTGTCTGTGTGTAATTTTTACTGCTCCCCTGTGACTAGTATACAGCATCATTCCAGCTGCTGGAAAAATGGTCTGCTTCTGCACCTGTAATTTTTCTTGCTTGGAGTTGAAGGAATATAATATATCTCTAAAGTGCATAATAAGTTTCTGAAAAGGTGTTTTTAAAACAAATTGATTATCATGGTTTATGGGCCTGAGCTAGACGATAAACTAATGCCAGTTTAGATCAGCTTGTCTAGTTAAGAAGGCGGTATAGCTTTTGATGACTTGCATGTAAACCTGTTTAATAGGTACTATAATTGGCTGCTATAAGTTGTTTCCTCACTTTTTAATGGCTCAAATTGAGAGTGTATCTCCTTATATAAAAATAGTATTTGGATCAGGCAATAAAGTGGTATGATTTCTGATCCCTTCTTACCAGCTTTCATACTGTGGAGGCTTCTTTGTTCTGGGATTTTTTTTCCAAATAGCCACATATTTTTTTCTATTTGTTCCTATCTCTGCAATCCCCTTCACCACCCCCTCCCCCCCCCCCCCCCGATAAGATATCTGCGCTCCTCTATTTCTGCTCTCTTCAGCATCCCTGATTATAATCGTTCAACCTTTGGTGGCCGTGCCTTCTGTTGCCTAGGCCCTAAGCTCTGGAATTCCCTGCCTAAACCTCTCCACCTCGCTACCTCGCTTTCCTCCTTTAAGACGCTCCTTAAAACCTACCTCTTTGACCAAGCTTTTAGTCACCTGCCCTAATTTATCCTTATGTGGCTCAGTGTCAAAAAGTTTGTCTTAAAGTACTCCTGTGCAGCGCCTTGGGACATTTTACTATATTAATACAAGTTGTTGTTGTTGTTGTTTGCCAAATGCGTGACACAATGATGTAAGCCACATCATCACATTGCATAAACACCACTGTGCTGCATGCCTGTGATGTTATCATTCCAAAACTAATAGATAGATCTCCTACTACCCCTTAAGCTAGAGAAAATAAATTAATGATAATGCTTATTCTACAAAAACCTTTTCACACGTGACCATGCCCCTATAAAATTTGTTAGCTTGACTCGCATTCTCCCTTATATGGTCTATCATAGGAACTGTACTGTACAATAACAAATGTGTGTCTTGTATCCTTACGTTATTGCAGAGTCTCCAGTTACCATTTAGTTTTCATTACTAAATCATAAGCTGTACTGGGTAATCTATTATAAGTTTTATTGGACATAGAATTTACCAGCCATTAGAGACAGATTATTTCTCAATAACTGCACAGTAATGAACCAGCTCATCATTGGAAAGACCAAAGACATCCAAAAACCCTGCACCATGATTCTTGATCCCATCCCCCACCCTGACTACTCATACTAGTTCAAGATAATATATCCTTACATTATTGCAGAGGGTTTTCAAAGGGTTTTCACCCGAAAAGTTGACTCTATTTTCTCTCCACGGATGTTGCCTGGCCTGCTGAGTTTTTCCAGCATTTTCTGTTGTTATTTTAGTTCAAGATAATGGTGTGCAACCTCAGGGTCCTATCAAACCTGAGCTGACTCCACATCCAACCCATTATCAAAATGACCTATTTGCACCTCTGAAGCATTGCTTACCTCATTCCCTAACTCACCCACTCCCCGCCATTAAAGTCCTCTGTACTTTATTTTTTTCCTATTCAATTTTAGATAGGCCAATATGTTGTGAATTTAAAATGCAATTCTGTTAGCTTCATTCTGAAAAGAATTCCTTTGTTTTGGTACCTGGGATAAAGAAAAATACAAATAATGTCTGGAGGTAGCTAATTGTTCCAAGGGAGGTGGTCCACAAGACTGCCTGGAATCAGAATTTAATCAGATCAAGTTGTGTTGACTGTTACCTCAAGTTATTGAAATGATAATGTACGCTAACTAGTTGCTGTGGGGTAGATGGAACTCATTTGTCTGTGATTGATGCAATCATTAAGGAAGTATCGTCCCAGACGGAAATTCTGATCTACTTTGTTTCACACCTGGCCAAGTAAATGACTCACCAAATAGCCACTGGGCTACTGTTCGCATCCCATCAATTTGAGTAGTAGAAATAATCACTTTTCAAATATAATCTGGGATATCTTCAACAGAACATGTCTACTTTAGAGGCATTGCTTTGACCTTGGGTGTCAAAACCTTCTTGGGAGTACTGCTGGCTTTCCATATGCTGTGGCTCCCCTGGACCTATCTGGATCTGTCTATTACAGTAGGGAGATGGAACCCATGGAGCAAAGAAGCACCCACGTTATGTTCAGTAAACTTAGTGAAAGATTTTGAAAAGAACTGTAAGATTTCAGACACTATTATTTTTGAGAGTTGAGAGTTGAAAGTGTTGTGTGAGTCCAGCATTATATTTCTGATTATCTAATGCATTCCTCTGCTTCTGTGTAATTATAAATCTTGTAAATTAATCTAACTACTCCTAGTTTTAGCCTGAAAGATACAGTCTAACAGCATGTTGATTTCCACTTTTCAGAGTAGACAGGAGCGCAAGCTGGACAGATCATACAACCTTTACAGCATGTATAAAAGATATAAGTTTCAGATCATAGGAGAAACAGGTCTGCTTATGAAGACTGCACTTTGCTGTTAACATGAATAAAGAAAGTTGGGAGAGAGCAGGAATTGTAACATCCTCACCCATGATTTTGTCAATTCCAGACTTCACTTGTCCTGTGGTCTCCTTGCTGATGTCCCGAGCTATACCCTACATAGATTCCAACCTATCCAGAATTCACTTACACCCATCCTATATCAGACAAGGTCCTGTTCATCTATTGCCTCTGTCATCACGTACCTCCACTGGTGCTTTCACCCAGTGCATTCACCTCAAAATCCTTGTCTTTATTTACAAAGCCATCCAGGTCTGACTCCACCCTACCTCTGCAGCTTTCTCCAACTCTGTATCCCAGCTCACACCTAAAAATAAGGGCCGAAAATTTGTGGTCGGAGGCTTCCCGCGGGCGGATGCCTCCGACCTGTAAAAAATCTACGAATTTACCTGGTGGCCCGGGAGGTATGGAGACTTGCGATCCTTCTCCGGGTATGCATGGGCAGAGGCCCACATATCCCAGGGGTGCATACGGTTTGCAAGCGCCCCTGGGATCATGTGGGCTGGCCCAACCAATAAAAGAAGGGAATCCCCATTCATACTTATGGGAGTTCCATACATATGGAAACTCCATAAGTATGATTGGAGATCAATTAAAAAATACACAAACACATGAATTCATTTTTTTTTTATTACATATTTAAATTGAATTAAAATGCCAAATAATTTTTGGGGGAGAAATTCAATATCGCTTGAGGCACAATTATCGGCTGGGTGCAAAGTTTAGCGCCTGTCACTAATTATCGCCTTTGACTGCAAACTTGGCTTCTATCGCCCTTGGAGGTGATTGAAGCGCTAAATCAGGTGCTACATACCTCTCTTAAGCTGCTAACGCTGAGGAGCGAGGCGCTACCTCAGAGCGATTGTGAAGCTCATGTGATGTCAGTTAGCAATGGATCACAGACACAATGGCACCGGCCAGTTCTTAAAGGGGAGGGTCGATCTTGCTCTACATCCACACCCTGCTCATTGAAGCCTTGAATCTCGGCCTGGAGAGACCTGTACATCAATTCTGCTGGAAAGAACAATGGAGAGGCCCAGGGAAAGAGCTCAGAGTACAGCCCCCATAGTCTCTTCTAAATCGATGCAAGGAAGGTCAAATCAAAATGAAGTTGCAAAGTGCTGCTCAGTACCCAAAACTCCTTCACACAACGTTGCATCTCTCCAGAAGTCTCTCTCTCTCTCTCAGAATGCCTGGTGCAAAAATGTCGCTGACAACAAAAGGCAGGAAGCGGTCGCCTTTAAATAGCGCTTCCCCAGTCCCTTCCCGATTGCAAAACGTTCCCCTCTACCTGTTGTTGCTAGCGGCAGGCGGAAAGACAGGGGGTGCCACTCAATATCCGGTCCGGGGCATTGCATGCTCAACTGACATCACAATCTGCAGGCGCAGGAGATCGTGGCGGTAGTGTTTAGCGCTGCCGCAAAATGTCTGGTAAATTTCGCGAGCGGCGCAAACATCGCCGCACCCGGGCTCTAGTTGCTTTGCGCCCCGTTAGCGCCCTCTTACGGGAGGCACTAATCAACCAAATTTTTCCCCCATGTTTTAACGGGGCTAAAAATAAACCTACCTTATTGGACAGGATTTTGAATGTATAAATGAGTGAGAAAATTTTATTTTTCTATTTTTTAAGACTCTTATGCTGGTAAAAGCAGGCCTTACACCTGCTTCTACCAGGTGTAAGAATTTCACGGGCATTCAGCGGGCAGAAGTTGGTCAAATAGCGCAACTCTCCGCCCACAGAGGCCGTTCTCCTGACGATGCAGATGATCTGTTAAGATTCGCATGCCTAAACCCGGAACTTGCATGGCCCCAATGGGTGCCTACATACCTCGTACACACCCGTAGGGGTTGCAAAATACGGCCCATTATGTACCTGGACTGCTGTGCCCCTCCTCCCTTCACACCAACATCAATAGCAGCATCTTCAGCCATATTAGCTCTGCACTCTGCAATTTGTGGTTTCTGTGTCTCTTCTGCCAAAGTTGTGGTGGACAAGCCGGAGAAGCTCTGTGGAAATTCACCCCTTTTTGTAAAAATTAATTTTGAAGTTGCCCCGTAACTTCTTTCTGGGCGGACCCTGACACCCTCACCTCCTGGCTCGGCCACCTACACTGGACTTTGCAGACTGTTTCCAATAGCAGGTGCTCTAGATGCATCCCTACTACTGCATTCGCTTGCCATTCGCATGTAAATCAGAGGACTTCCCTCGAGCCGTTGGCTCTCGGCAGGGTCAGCAGCAGAGATCCAGGATGGGTGCATTACGCCGGAATACGCCTCATTGTGGATTTTTGGGGCCCACGTGTGGTACATTACTGTTGTCTCATTCAAAATGGCTGCTTAAGATTCTTTTCACAGAATACTTTATGCACCAAATGGTCAGTTTCCATGACATAACATTCTATAACTATAAATACTGGGGAATTCTGGCATAAATAAAGCTGCTGTTGAAATTTGTTTCAAGTCTTTAGTTATCAGCTGAATTAGCTGAAAGATGTAAGCAGAGTTGGGTTTGGTTGACTAAGATATTTGCATACTGTAAAAGATCCTGAACATACATATAACTATGATGACAGTGTAATAAGCTTTGCAATGTTATCCAAATATTCTATTATTTGTTTCAGTAATTGGAAGAATATTTCATTATTCTAATGATCTGGATCAACCTTAACTTAATCGATAACACTGAATTAAAATTGATGAAAACCCCTCCTATGAAAAGTGGTTTAACAGCGGTGTTGTGTCAGTATTTTTCTGGTTCTCTCAGAACGTCTTATGTAAGGAGATACTGGCCAGGAAACTCTCAACCTTCGCGCCGACCGTTAACGGCATATTGCTTCAAAAAATAGTGTCTGCTTCACTTCCACCTGCTTTCGACACGGGACACGGCACCACCATTTTGGAAAGGTCGATAGCGCTGCTGTTGCCAGCGCTCACCTCTCCAATCCGAATGTGCAGATCGTGATGTCAATCGGCGTGTAATGGCTGATTGGACGCAAGACTGCGATTTTGGATGCCGCCGCATGCCATAACACCTAACCAGGCATGGAACAACGTGTGTGCAGCAGTACTGCAGAGATGCTGTCAGTGCTTCTTAGAGACAAACACATCTTTCAGGTAATTTTTGATTTCAGCTTTTTTTGTTTTATTGAAGTAGTGGCTTAGTGCAATTCATTTAAAAAGTTGTTAAGGTGTTCAGGGAGTGCTGCTGTACCCTTGTAAGGCTTTGTATGTTATAGGAAGGCCTCTGAGAAGACAGAAAATGCTGGAAATACTCAGTAATTCAGGCAGCATCTGTGGAGAGAGAAACAGAGTTAACAGATGCTGCCTGACCTGCTGAGTATTTCCAGCATTTTCTGTTTTTATTTCAGATTTCCAGCATCTGCAGTATTTTGCACCCGAGAAGACCACTTGCTCACGGTCCTGGGGGGCACACGGAGATGAAACAGAGGCAGCAAAGGGGACAAGCTGCTCGCAGGAGGAAGAGGAGGATGCAGAGGAGGAGGAAGCAGAAAAGGAGGAAGCAGAGGAAGGATGCAATCCAGACAGCCCCTTTCTGGCCGGGATATCCGGGATGGAATCATCCACCTGTGGTACCAGTGACCACAACCCCAATTCCCCTTTCAACATTAGCCCCACATCTTACCTTCCCTCTGTTACTGACCATCACAGCATCCTCTTGGCCACAATGCTGAAATAAAAGCCATCACAAAGCAAACTTTTCAATGCAACTTTATTCATATATGCAACCAATATGACATCAAGAAATCAACTAATCACCCTTGTGCATTCCCTTAGTGACTGCCTTGCATCTGCCTTTGCCTACCCTAGTGATGTCAGCAGTGCTACCCCAGTGGCTGCAGCATGGCTGGTGGAAGGCTGCTGACTTTCAGTGGGGGACACTGCAGATGGCCTTGCTGGTTGACCTCGAGGAGCTGGTGGCTGGGAGTGTGAAATCGAGTGATGGGGTTTCTTCATCATCTTTTTCACTCTCCTCTCCCTCTTCTTGGTCAACTGCTGGTTGCGCAGGCTGGATTTCTTGGGTGTCTGAAATGATGAAGGCACAAGGGTAGGGTTGTGGTGAAGGGAGGGCAAGAAAGCAAGAGCTGCATGCTTACACCATGTGCAGCTTGTACATCAGAAGATATTGTGAGATGAGGGGGAAGTGGAATGTGAAAAGGAGGTTAACATATGAGGATACCAGCATCTTGTATTCTTTCAGCCCTGCCGCTGGCCAAGGGCTCAGCCATGCTCCTGCCAAGAATGCCAGCACTGTCTCCTCCAAGGAGGTGAGGTGAAGGTGGCAATGTGAGGTGTGCCTCATGTTTGATTGAGATTGTTGATAGGTGAGTGATGGGAGAGTGGTCGTGCATTGACCAATGTGTGAGGCTGGTGACTCAGTTGGTAGAAGACAGCTTTTGAAGACGCATTCACTGACCTTGACCACTGGTCTAATGAAACTTCTTTGGGCACTGGAGCCAGGTGGTGGGGGCAACACTGCTGGCAGTGATGGCCTTGGTGATCTGGTCCCACATCCTTCTTTCTGGAGGGCCTCCTGGCCCACTGTGGGTGGAGGACCTCTCTTTTACTTTTGACCCCCTGTACAAAGCTGAAAGACCCTAGATGCCCTTTCCTTGGCCGGTTGAGCCATTTGTGTTAGTGCTGAAGCAGTTCAGCTTTAAGAGCTGAAGACTGCCTAGTTTGGAATGATTTTTTATGGGTTTTTTGAGAAGGCAGTTGAGCTCTAAGGGCTAGAGACTGCCTATTTTTGAATGTTTTTTTTTCAGAAGGCAGTTCCCCTTTAAGGGCTCGAGACTGCTTTCTAAAATGACAGCCTTGCTTTAAGAAAAGGCAGCCTCACTCCAGGGACGCTACAGGAATGCTACCTTGGGTCTCCTGCTGAGTGCACAGCCTGAAGCAGCGCGTTGATCACTCGGCTGTGCGCTGAAATCATTCCAATCAGCAGGCAGCACCAAAATAACGGTGCTGCTTGCGATTTTTTTTTATGGGCATGAGCAAATCTCACCCCGTGGTGGCACCGCCCATTTTCGGACCTTATCGAATTTCTAGGCCACTAGCTTTTCAGGCTCTGTGCTACTTTCGCTTGTTACTTATTTAGAGCAAAGATCTCTGGGTTAGCAAAATTAAACACATTTTCAGTACTAAATGCCAATTCCAACGATTTCTTATAACGTACATTGGGGCCTACATGACTAAATTGGTTAAGTGCTCTGTCCTTAGAGTGCATTTGAGCCAAGTTAAGACGGGTTTAACTTGAGCCCCTGCATAACTTAAGTCCCAGCATCAACTCATTCAAACATAGATATTCTGTAATAGGTTTAGAGGAATGGACATGCTGAGAGGGCCGAAACTGAAGCCCCAACCAATAAATTAATTCAAACTCACCTCTTGACTGTATGTTTACTTTATTGGTTAACTTAGCTGAGGTATTTCCACTAGTGTAATAGCTAGCTCTGGGAAGATGAAATCAGCAAGAAGTAATCCTTCTCCTCAAATCCTCCTCCTCCCCTGCTGGTTAATACAAAGCAGTTTTGAGGGCAGAGGCAGAAAGGCTGCAGCTTGGACTATCCTGATCTCCGAGTGAAGGGACAACATGGGCCATGCAGCATTTTCTACAGCTCTGAAAGTTCAAGGATGCGTTGAAGTGAAATGCAGACTATAAATACTGGTATTGAAAGCAATGCCAATATTTACAGTCTCTGCAATTTACAGCTCTGGGGGTGAGGGAGTTGTAGAGTATCGGTAAAATTCCTTTTTGTTGTGCACCACTGATGAGATGGTGTCTGCCATTACGGGTGAAGAAGAAGGGAACTTTGACATTCCCAGATGGATAAAGAGACCCATAGGCCAGTTTGTGTTATTGGGATCAAACTTCTTTTCAGGTATACCAGAATGTTAGGGGACCTGAAGCCTGAAAAAGCCTGACTGTTTATTGCTGATATAATGATGCATTTGCCTCAGTCCTCTGCTTCTTATATTGGATATTGTTTGGCATTTTTCTCCATTCAAATTCCTGCTTTACCCCTCCTTCCTGAAGACTTTGAATAATGAAGCCAGGAATCTTCCAGTAGCTCAATCTAGTGACCAGTCTTCAGACGTGGCCTAGACAGTGGGTGTCAGTAGACTATTTGAACTGTGGGTGATATGAATGGCAAGATGTAATCCCACCCCTGCCCCCCCCCCGCCTGCACTCCACCCCACACATAGAAACATAGAAACATAGAAGATAGGAGCAGGAGTAGGCCATTCGGCCCCTCGAGCCTGCTCCGCCATTCAATGCGATCATGGCTGATCATCCAAATTCAGTACCCGGTCCCTGCTTTCTCCCCATACCCCTTGATCCCTTTAGCCTTAAGAAATATATCCAACTCCTTCTTGAATATATATTTAATGTATTGGCCTCCACTGCCTTCTGTGGTAGAGAATTCCACAGGTTCACCACTCTCTGGGTGAAGAAATTCCTCCTCATTTCTGTCCTAAAAGGCCTACCCCTTATCCTTAGACTGTGACCCCTGGTTCTGGACTCCCCAACCATCGGGAACATCCTTCCTGCATCTAATTTGTCCAGTCCTGTCAGAATTTTAAAAGTTTCAATGAGATTCCCTCTCATTCTTCTAAACTCCAGCGAGTACAAGCCCAATCACTCCTCATACGTCATTCCTGCCATCCCAGGTATCAGTCTGGTGAATCTTCGCTGAACTCCTTCCATGGCAAGAACATCCTTCCTCAGATAAGGCGACCAAAACTGCACACAATACTCAAGATGTGGTCTCACCAATTCCCTGTACAACTGCAGTAAGACATCCTTGTTCCTGTACTCAAACCCTCTCGCTACGAAGCCCAACATACCATTTGCCATCTTAACCGCCTGCTGCACCTGCATGCTTACCTTCAGCGACTGGTGCACAAGGACACCCAGGTCTCGTTGCACTTCCCCTTCTCCCAATCTATTGCCATTCAGATAATAATCTGTCTTCCTGTTTTTGCCACCAAAGTGGATAACCTCACATTTATCCACATTATATTGCATCTACCATGTTTCTGCCCAATCACCCAACCTGTCCAAATCATCCTGTAGTTTCTCGGCATCCTCCTCACAGCACACACGCCCACCCAGCTTTGTGTCGTCTGCAAATTTGGAGATATTGCATCTAGTTCCCTTGTCCAGATCATTAATATATATTGTGGATAGCTGGGGTCCAAGGACCGATCCCTGCAGTACCCCACTAGTCACTGCCTGCCACTCGGAAAAAGACCCGTTTATTCCAACTCTTTGCTTTCTGTCTGCCAACCAGTTCTCTATCCAAGTCAATACCTTGCTCCCAATCCCATGTGCCTTAACTTTACATGCTAATCTCTTATGCGGGACCTTATCGAAAGCCTTCTGCAAGTCCAAATACACCACATCCACTGGTTCTCCCTTATCTATTTTACCAGTTACATCCTCAAAAAATTCCAGTAGATTAGTCAAGCATGATTTACCTTTTGTAAATCCATGTTGACTTTGTCCGATCCTGTCACTGTTTTCCAAGTGCTCTGCTATTACATCTTTTATAATGGACTCTAGCATTTTCCCCACTACCGATGTCAGGCTTACCGGTCTGTAATTCCCCGTTTACTCTCTACCACCTTTTTTGAATAGTGGGGTAACATTAGCTACCCTCCAATCCATGGGTACTGTTCCAGATTCCATTGAATGTTGGAAGATGATCAGCAATGCATTTACTATTTCTAGGGCCGCTTCCTTAAGTACCCTAGGATGTAGATTATCAGGCCCTGGGGATTTATCGGCCTTCAATCCCATCAATTTCCCTAACACCATTTCCCTACAAATGCTGATTTCTTTCAGTTCCTCCCTTTCATCAGACCCTATGTTCCTCGACATCTCTGAGAGGTTATTTCTGTCCTCCTTTGTGAAGACAGAACCAAAATATGTATTTAATTGATCAGCCATTTCTTTGTTCCCCATTATTAATTCCCCTGATTCTGACTGCAATGGACCTACGCTTGACTTCACCAATCTTTTTCTCTTCACATATCTATAAAAGCTTTAACAGTAAGTTTTTATGTTCCCTGCAAGCTTACTCTCATATTCTATTTTCCCTTTCTTAATTAATCCCTTTGTCCTCCTTTGTTGAATCCTAAACTGCTCCCAATCCTCAGGTTTACTGCTTTTTCTGGCCAATTTATATGTCCTCTCCTTGGATCTTATGATAGCCCTAATTTCCCTTGTTAGCCACGGTTGGGTCACCTTTTTTGTTTTATTTTTATGCCAAACTGGGATGAACAAATTCTGTAGTTCATCCATGCGGTCTTTGAATGATTGCCATTGCCTATTCACTGGCAACCCTTTGAGTGACATTCCCCAATCAATCCTACCCAACTCGCGCCTCAGACCATCGTAGTTTCCGTTATTTAAATTCAGGACTCTAGTCTCTGAGTCAACTACTTCATTCTCCATCTTAATGAAGAATTCAATCATATTATGATCGCTCCGACCCAAGGGGCCTCGTACAACAAGATTGTTAATTAATCCTTTCTTGTTCCATAATACCCAGTCTAAGATGGCCTGACCTCTAGTTGGTTCCTCGACATATTGGTCCAGGAAACCATCCCGTAAACACTCCAGGAATTCCTCCTCAATAGTATACAGCTCATTGGGTAAAAATCTCACCAATTTTTCCTTCCCCAGCCAGGGATATTAAGGCGAACGTTTAAAAGAAACCGTTAATAATCATAAACAGCAGTTTATCTACAAAGAATTGCAATCACTAAACGTCTGTATTCGACTGCATTATTCATCAGCAATAAAAAGCAAAGTTGCTCTAAAAAAAGCTTAGTTATGTTATTTCTCTGTGAGTCAGTCACCACTTAAAGTCAAGGTCTATAACAGCTGATATTTTGTAGCACAAACAGAGTAGCGAAAATTAAGTTCCACCTACAAATCTGGTTTAGTGGAAAATTGTTATGAATAAAGTGCTGCTGCTGGGCCCAGATCATTGAATTTGCAGACCAAATAATATATTGAAAATTTCACTTGTGAAGAAATTAGGTCTAAATAATTGTTAAATTTTGTTTCTTTGGAACCTTTTGGCCTTTGTAATAGAAAGTAAAAACACATTTCAGTTATTAAAGCCACATAAATTCCCAGAAGTATGGGAAGCTTTTAATTTGAGCCTAAGCTCTTCAGGGCTATTTGATAGTACTGGAAAAATATTCTCCTGTATTGCAGCTTAGAGTTTTGGGCCATCCTCTCTGGGGAATGGAGGGAAAGATGATAAATAAGCAGTTTCTTGTACCCAAGATAGAGAAAAATATACAGGCTTATAAATGTTTTCTTGAGTGCTAGTAATAACTAAAGTCAAGGATGTCTGATATGTCGAATAATTTCCCCCCTGCAATATTATAAGCGCAGTTCTTTATAAACACTGAGGGCTATTAAACCTAGAAAATATAATTACCTCAGGCGGTTGCAGATGGGCCAAGTCCAGTTGCATTAGTTCTTATTATTTAATACTGGATACAATTTACTTTGGAATAGAAAAACAAATACTAGATAAAGTGGTGATTGTGCTATTATGAGTAAACTGGGGTATTTTTATCCACAGTGAATAATGAGAACTGCCACATCCAAAGCAAAATGAATGCAGCTTGCTACATTTGAAATACATAACTTTTTTCCTCTTTGATTTTTCAAGACTACAATTCATTTACCAGCATTATATGTGATGATTTTAAATCTGATCAATTACTGAAGGAATGTTAAAGGGGAAGGAAAGTATAGGGAACAAATATTTTCCATATAAATGGTCCCTTAATGTTTGCCTTGGTGCCTTTAAATAAAAGAATCATGAATATTGCCTGATTAAAAATGATTCTTTATGTCAGGAAGGGTTGCCTAGATGCCACCATGTAATTGCCAACATCATGGTGATGACATCAATATGAATAAGAGTGTAACGCTTTCTTGCAATATGATAACAGAGCGCTGACTGTCTCTCTCACTTTTTTTAGCGCTTCAACAACGCATCATTAGCGTGATTGTAGCACATTGCAAGAAAACTTCAAACTTGTGTCTCCATTATAGATGTCATCACCATGATGTTACAATTTAAATGTGCAAAACACATCCACTTGGAAACTTTACTGAAAATGCACTGTTCTATTCCACTTAAAGAAAATGTGTACGGAAATAATACACAGTACACTGCAGAGAGCAAGGCAACACTAATCCAACATCCCTGCAGCACTTTACAGTCTCCATCATGTACCAGCCTGCTACCACCATGCTCCAGCATGCTGCTAACGCTCTGTGTATCACCTCAACTCTATATCATGCCCTTAATCTCCATTGTCCCAGCTCCACTCTACACCTTAGCATCATTGTCCAGTATGCCACCACTGTTCCATAACATGCAATCCCTCTCCATGTTGCTGCTGCTCTGCAGGGTGTCATCACCGGCCTTCAGTTTGCCTACACTATGGCCTTCAAGCTGAGAGGGTACACCAGCCATTTTACTTGTTTAGAACAAACAAAAAAGGCCCAAATATGCACTGCAAATTTGTAACAATAAACAACAAAGCTCAAAAATGTGCAATAATTGTGATTAGAAATTAATTGATGTATAATAAGTTATTTCATCTAGTCAACTCGGATTTAAAGGTTTTTGTCTGGAGTCTACATTTGCAGCAGAATTGTATAGATTTAAAAATATTTCTTTCAATATTGTCAAGCACATTACCTTTATTGAAGAAAGAGTTGAGAATGTTCCAGTTTCCAGAATAACCAATAAAACTCCCCTATCAAAATAAGTAAAATTAGCATTTATTTGTTGACACTGAAAATACACCTAAAATTAATTGCTTAAATATAAGTCATTCATACTCCTGAGGTCTCCACCTTCACAGAAGCCAGTCTTCAGCCAATTCGATTCACTCCACGTGATATCAAGAAACGGCTGAGCACACTGGATACAGCAAAGGCTATGGGCTGAAGACTTGTGCTTCATGACTAGCCACGCCTCTAGCCTAGCTGTTCCAGTACAGCTACAATACTGGCATCGATCCAACAATGTGGAAAACTGCCCAGGTATGTCCTGTCCACAAAGAGCAGGACAAATCCAACCCGGCCAATTACTGCCCCATCAGTCTACTCTCAATCATCAGCAAAGTGATGGAAGGTGTCATCGACAGTGCTATCAAGTGGCACTTACTCACCAATAACCTGCTCACTGATGCCCAGTTTGGGTTTTGCCAAGACCACTTGGCTGCTGACCTCATTACATCCTTGGTCTAAACATGGACAAAGGAGCTGAATTGCAGAGGTGAGGTGAGTGTGACTGCCCTTGACATCAAGGCAGCATTTGACCGAGTGTGGCATCAAGGAGCCCTAGTAAAACTGAAGTCAATGGGAATCGGGGAAAACGCTCCAATGGCTGGAGTCATACCTAGCACAAAGGAAGATGGTTGTGGTGATTGAAGGTCAATCATCACAGCCCCAGGACATTGCTGCAGGAGTTCCTCAGGGCAGTGTCCTGGGCCCAACCATCTTCAGCTGCTTCATCAATGACCTTCCCTCCAACATAAGGTCAGAAATGGGGATGTTCGCTAATGACTGCACAGTGTTCAACGCCATTCACAACTCCTCAGATAATGAAGCAGTCCATGCCTGCATGCAACAAGACCATGACGACGTTCAGGCTTGGGCTGATAAGTGGCAGGTAACATTCGCGCCACAGAAGTGCCAGGCAATGACTATCTCCAACAAGTGAGAGTCTAACCACCTCCCCTTGACATTCAACGGCATTACCATCGCCGAATCCCTCACCATCAACATTCTGACCAGAAACTTAACTGGACCAGCCACATAAATGCTGTGGCAACAAGAGCAGGCCAGAGGCTAGGTATTCTGTGGCGAGTGTCTCACCTCCTGACTCCCCAATGCCTTTCCACCATCTACAAGGCACAAGTAAGGATTGTGATGGAATACTCTCCACTTGCCTGGATGAGTGCAGTTCCAACAACACTCAAGAAGCTCGACACCATCCAGGACAAAGCAGCCCGTTTGATTGGCACCCCATCCACCACCTCAAACATTCACTCCCTCCACCACCAGCGTACCATGGCTGCAGTGTGTACCATCTACAAGATGCACTGCAGCAACTCGCCAAGGCTTCTTCACCTCCCAAACCCGCGACCTCTTCCACCTAGAAGGACAAGGGCAGCAGGCGCATGGGAACACCATCACCTCCAAGTTCCCCTCCAAGTCATACACCATCCTGACTTAGAAGTATATCGCCGATCCTTCATCGTCGCTGGGTCAAAATCCTGGAACTCCCTACCTAACAGCACTGTGGGAGTACCTTCACCACATAGACTGCAGCGGTTTAAGAAGACGGCTCACCACCACCTTCTTAAGGGCAATTAGGGATGGGCAATAAATGCTGGCTTTGCTAGCGATGCCCATATCCCATAAGCGAATTTAAAAAAATTGTATGATTTACTTGTAATAATATTGGATTATGCTTCTGAGTTTCTTCAAAATAATAGAAAGAGGAAATGACCTCACAGATTTCACCAGAATTACTGGCGGACAATCTATGTGTGTTTGCATTAAACCAGCCAGAATCTAGTGAGATAAATAAAGTTCAAATACCTGCTCTGGTTTTTACTTTTACTTTTGACCAATGCACCAAAAACAACAAAAACTAGTACAACTGGCAAAAAACAGCCAATTTAACACAGAAAATCAGTAAAAAGTAAACTGAAAATGAGAGCAGCTAAAATCTTTACAACTTATGATTATACATAATTGGGTGTGTCGCATATAATACATAAATTATTTTAAAGTGTCTAAAATCTGAACATCTCATGTAAAGTAAGGGGAGACACTCCCCCTCAAATCAAATTATTCATATTTTATCCACTTTGTTCTTCACTAATTGTTAATAAAATATTTATCATTACATCATCTAATGTACTAACTCGATGTATTGATGATACAAAAATGGTTTGCATCTTTCCAACTGCCTAAAATATAGTTATTACAAAGATCACAGAAGACTAGAAAACTACAGTTGCAGCGTGTGACAGGAAAGTGTAGATACTAAAAATATTGCTTTTATTTACGTCAGCTTTACCTAAAGAAGAATTAAGGAAGACACATTACGGGTGAATGATTAAAATGGTGCTACAGTATCACATACCCATACCCCAAGAGATTTCAGGTGCAAATCCCCCAAAAGTGACTCTCCTATCCTCCCCAACCACCGCCCCCCCACCTAAAAAAAAAAGTGACTATAAAGTTCTGGAGTTAAAACTGAAAATCAGACAGTTTAATGTGAAGAAATAGATGAAACCAAGTTTATTTCTATTAGTTTCAGAACTCAATGGAGAACAATCATTACTTGACGGAGTTGCTTCTATTTGCTAAACTGGCTGTCTGCCACTATGACAAGTGTGTGCAGTTATGTTCCAAATCGCATCTAACGATATTGGCAGCAGTAATATTTGAACCAGAGCAAGTCAAACAAGGACAATAAAAGCTGTGTGTGCAATAAAAATTGCTGTTTGTTTTTCTTCAGATTAACTGGAGGCATGAAAAATGTCTTGAAACGCTTGAAATCACCCATATTCTCTGATGTTTTTGTTATTCCATTTTTTTACCTCAATTTTGCTATACTTTCCACTGAAACAAAACATAACCCAGCCATCATGTGCCACCTAACTTAAAAAACTACAACCACAAAATGATGTGCCTATGTGTGCTGTTTTGTTTTTTTCTATCATTACTGGGTGGATTAAAATTTTATGCGATACCCATCCTGTAATTTCCTGGTAATACACAATTAATTATTTCTCAATAAACCTGCAGTGATTCTGTTGGTCATTAATTTTGTAAAATGGATGGCAACATGCATCTTCGTTAAGAACCCCTATTGACAAAATAATAGCATCCAAACTGAATGAAGTACAACATTCACAGTACATACTGGGGGGTAGGTTTCCCTGTCTTTTGAACGGTGGTGCTGGACTAAAGCATGTACTAGGGATCGGGACTGTCTGGCTAAAATCCACAGAGCTGGATCTACGCAAATTGCACAATGTGCATGATTTTCCAGCGGACTTTTTAAATCAGCTTAAATACTTCATGCCAAAAATGATCCATAATACATTTAAATGAACAGTAACACAATTTTCCATATTCTTAGGCTAGGATTGAGCTGAGAGCTCACTTCTTCCGTTTGGTATGGGCCCGAGGGAAGCTTCATGAGCAATGGAGTACTTAAGGGCTGCAGGTTTTTTAGGCTTTTTGTATTTTCCACTATATTTTTAGTATAGGGTTTTAGCACATTTTTGTTGACATTCTTACAAAACATTCATCATTTTGAAAAAAAGGAGGGTTTTTTCCCTTCACCCTCATAGTGGTTTGTAGTACCTAAACTAGCTGAATATTGTTTCTTAATTCATTGGAAAACTGACTGTATTTGAAGCATTTACCAGAACCGCTGAAAAAAGAGGGGAAATGAAAAAGGGTGTCCCATAATGCAAACTTGCACAGGAGCTCAAGGATCCACAAGGTACCTAAGAGAGTCAAGTTCAACCTAGTGATGGAGGTTTTGAAGTGTCTCCATCATAGTATTTCATGGTTGAAGTAGTACAAGATGAAAGAAGACATGCCAGGGAGATCAACAGCTATCAGACTTCAACTGCCTGCACCCACCAACATGATAATGACTGTGCTCAGAACCAGTTATACAAATCTGTGCCATCTGCTGCAAGGACACCTGCAGTCAACTGGCCTCATAAGGATGGCACTGCCAATGACAGACAACTTTTTGAAGTGGATTATCCTCAATGTTTTCACCATCACCCCCTGCCAGGCATCCTACTGTGTTCTTGGAAGGGTACCCTAGAGTGGCAAAGGGGCCAACACTTCTCACACCTATCTCATATAGCAGCTCCTCCAATTTATTACCCATGAAACAGAGGGTTTGGATGCTGTGCCACTCCATCACTTGTCCACAGGTTATATTTCCTGCCTCCAAATTTATTGTGATGACCACTGGATTTGTTCATCCATTTTTTTGTGCACCAAACAGCAGGTTCTTATCTTTATTTCATGAAACAGTGGGCATGGATCCTGTTCAGTGTCCTCTGCTGGAAAGTGTCCATGTATTGCTGTTGGGCATGGTTGAACTTGTCTTTGATGTCTTTCACAGTAAATATCCCACTTCCTTTCACTGTTTTGACTCATGGTGATAGAGAGACTGCTTAGGCAAGATCGTGTAGGGCTGATAGTGCCCATACAACAATGCCTCACTGTGATTGAACACCTTTAGGAGAAGTGTATGGGGAGAAAATTGGGGGAAATAAATGAAACACAGATATCTTGTAGTAATGGTGTCAGCCTTGGCTCAGCAGTAGCACTTGCCTCTGAGTCAGAGCACAATGGGTTAAGTCCCACTCAAGAGCCACGAGCACATAATCTAGGCTGACACTTCAGTACAGTACTGAGGGAGTGCTGCACAGTTGTAGGTGTCAGTTTTTGGATGAGACATTCAACAAGGCCCTGTCTGTCCTCTCAGGGCACGTAAAAATCATGTAAAAAAAATCCCATGGCACTATATGAAGAAGAGCATGGGAGTTCTGCTGGCCAATTTTTATTCCACAACCAACATCATTAAAACAGAGTAAAAACAGAAAATGCTGGAAGTACTCAGCAGGTCAGGCAGCATCTGTGGTGAGAGAAACAGAGTTAACGTTTCAGGTCGATGACCCTTCATCAGAACTGGGTGGCATTGTCAGAGCAGATGAGACGGAGATGGAGAACCTGGGAGAATGGAATAGAGCCCTTACAGGAAGTGGGGTGGGAGGAAGTGTAATCCAGGTAGCTGTGGGAGTCAGTGGGCTTGTAGGGAATGTTCCTAGTTCTCAATCAAATGATTGTTTTATAGTATTGTGTGTTATTTCATGGTAATCAACTGCAGATTATCACTCAATAAACACAGTTATCATTATCACAATTGTTATTCCTTAACTGTGAACATCAAGGACATAGAGACCCTGAAATTCCATGGGGATTCTACCGGTCTCCTGCCGTAACACTGGTAAGAGATTGGTAGAACCCATCACAGAATTTAAAGGCCATTAGTGTCTACTATGACGGTTGTCATTGGTGAAAAAATAGATCAAAAACTCAAAGCAACATTAGTCATGAAAAAGGTAAACATTTTTATCTGTTTAGCGATGAAGATGAACCAGAAAAGTCACGCATCATTTTCATCATCACAGTTGGCACTGACAGGCTATTCTATTGTGGAGGGCATCACAATCGAGCTCGGTCTTATTCTCACCCACACATGTACACTTTCCAGGAGGATGGACCTTGGCTGTTTTTCTCTTCCCCAGTCCAGGGATGCTGGAGCCAATTATAGCACCTTACTGCCAACCTGGTTAAGATTCATTCAGCACAGAATCAAACCTGAGACCCTCCTTGTCTGCATGGCTCTTTTCTAGACTGGGCAGTGCACTGACCAACTGAGCAATCAAGGAAGCTAAGATAAGTTTCATTAAACTAATTTGAGAACTGGAAGTTAGTATTTGTTGCAGGAAGGTAGTGTGTTTCCTTATTTCCTGCTAAGTGCCATACTCCTGTGACCTGTAGTGAAAGGGTTGACTGTAATTAAGCCAGTTGGTCTCAGAGTGAGGCTTTCTCACAGAAAAAATGATGCATGCAATCCACACAGAAAAACAGCTAATCAAGCCCTATACAATCACTTGAGGAATTAGCCAGGTAACCTATCACGGGTCAAAGAGTCTTGTTATCCATTGGCCAAATGTTCATTTTACGGAGCACAAAGTCCATTTATATTATGACTGGGAAACCGATCACATATAACGCTGTGTCTCAAGCCTGCCCATTGAATAGTGGTGTTGTACATTTGACCAAAAGCTGATCATCCACGTTATATCAATAGCTTTCTCACACTGGATTGTGTAAATTGATCTTTACAATTTTTCTCTGTGACAGATTCTGTAACCAACAAGATAAATCATTCCTCCTGTGGCTTTTTTTATTGATTGCATGGACCTATATAGAAACTACACCTCTCCTGCTGTGACCAGAAAACCCTTAGAACAGCGGACTTTTTCCATTTGAACAGAGAGTATAGATACATTTGTTTCAACTTCAAAAGCTTTGTCTACAAACTGATGACAAGTCAGTATGTCCACTGCAATGAGGCTTTTCTATTTTATATTCTGTTCTATGAATTTAATTTTTTCCATGCAGTAGTTTGTGCTCCTTTTGTGTTTATGACATTGTTAGATCTGCATAGATTAAAGAATAACACGGATCTAAACCCTGCCAAAACAAGGGGACAGTATTTGAATTTCAGTGAAGGTGAGGAATCTATGTAGAGTATAGCCATTTAGAAAGAGGATGCTTGGTGCTTGTTGGTGAATTATGAATAGTAATCCAGTTAAAGGGTTCAGATGACAGAGGGCAAATGCTTCTGCATTTTATGCGAACTTGATGCCCTAAACTCTCTGCACTCTCTGGTATGTTTTACAATATATACTGGCTAGTGAATTTGTCAGTGATCCTAATATGATTTTTTGTGGGTGGAAACACAATATTGATTGATGGCGGTTCATTGCTTTGATGTTGTGACTGTCTATTCCCTTTGAAGAAAATTAGTGCTGTACAATGTATGACCTTAAGGAATATGATCATTGTACGAAGTTACCAGAGGGGAAGATTTTCACTGATGCCTATTTCTAGTCAAATGGTAAATTCATTATTTTAGAATTCTTTTATAATTTTGCTACAAATAGAGACCAGAGAATGTCTCTCCTCCCCCCGCCCCTTCCCTCCCCACTCCACTGCTTCATCCAGACTACTTTGAAATATTTACCATCATGTACTCTACAATGTGAATGGCTTACACCCTGGATTTTACACTATAGGGGTATTTTACTGATTCATGCACTCAACATGGTGTTTCACCTTTCAGGAATGCATCTTGGGAATTTAGATCGACTCCCCTTGTGACTTTGTGCCCATTAAAATTAATGGATGGATAATCATGGAGACTGTGCAGTGTTCCCTGTAACCTGTGCAGCTAGCTTGCTGGCATTTCAATGTAAAAACCACGAATGCATGGTGTTTTGAATGGCCCGTGCAGCCCCTTAAAGGGGCCACGCAGGGCCCAAAAAATTACAGGGAATGTAGAGAGGGTGTACACAAATTCCCTATATTTTTGGCATTCCCGGCAGGTGAACTCTGCACCAGGAATGCAAATTTGTAAAATTACCTTTTTTTTATTATAAATTATGCCAATTTAGTACCATGCTGAAAACACATTACTTTCTGTAATAATAGATTTAATAGCTTGACTTTACAATCATCATATTATTCATGTGTGTAATACAGACATGTCAATAACCTCATACGTCCCATTCACTATTGTTTTCCAATGCACCATCATAACAACAACATCCATTTATTTAGCTCCTTTAGTGAAATAAAATAGACCAGAGCATTTCACAGAGTTTAGGGGAAAAAGTTAGGGGAGATGACAGAAGGCATGACCAACCAGATTTGTTTTTTGGGGGATTCAGAAGGTGAGTGGAGATTTGGGGAAAGTGCTCCAGAGTTTGGGTCAACATAGCTGAAGGGTCCACGATGGAAGTTGGAACAGAGTTAAGGAGGGCAAAAGAACAGAGGCCACATGTTGGTATAGAGGGCTGAAGGAGATTGCAATGGTAGAGAGAGGCAAAGCCATAGAGCAGGTAGATGAGGGCAAGGATTTTGAATTCAGTGCATGTTGGAAATGAGGAGAAAATGGAGTTTGGCAAGGAGTGTTGTACTAGCATGTTGATCACTGAAGTTGACAAAGGTATGGATGAGAAACTCATAATATTTATGAGGGTAAAAATTTCAATCAGTGCTTCACATACTAGTACCACATTCCTCTGTGTGCTTGTTATACACAGACATCAATCTACTTAAAATAATTGGGTTAACACCTATGACAAATGAATGTACACAGGAATATATGGGTTACTTCCATGATCCCATGCTCTTAGCATTGAAGTCCTGATTGTCTGATCCATATTCTCTGGGAGCAGAGAATTATCCTTGCGTTAAGCGTTGATAACCTGAAGTTTGCCAAGTGGAGTTTCTACCTTATAAGTAGCCAGCAAGCCGCAGTTGGTGCCTGTCTTCCCTAGCATTACCTTTGCCAAAACAGGGCAGTGTCCTAGGCCCAACCATCTACAACTGCTTCATCAATGACCGTCCCTCCAACATAAGGTCAGAAATGGGGATGTTCGCTGATGATTGCATAGTGTTCAGAGCCATTCACAACTCCTCAGATAATGAAGCAGTCCATGCCTGCATGCAACAAGACCTGGACAACGTTCAGGCTTGGGCTGATAAGTGGCAGGTAACAATCGCGCCACAGAAGTGCCAGGCAATGACTATCTCCAACAAGCAAGAGTCCAACTACCTCCCCTTGATATTCAACAGTATTACCATTGCCGAATCCCCCACCCTCAACATCCTGGGGGGGTCACCATTGACCAGAAACTTAACTGGACCAGCCACATAAATACTGTGGCAACAAGAGCAGGTCAGAGGCTGGGTAGTCTGCGGCAAGTGTCTCACCTCCTGACTCCCCAAAGCCTTTCCACCATCTACAAGGCACAAGTCAGGAGTGTGATGGAATACTCTCCACTTGCCTGGATGAGTGCAGCTCCAACAACACTCAAGAAGCTCGACACCATCCAGGACAGAGCAGTCTGCTTGATTGGCACCCCATCCACCACCTTAAACATTCACTCCCTCCACCACCAGCGTACCGTGGCTGCAATGTGTACCATCTACAAGATGCACTGCAGCAACTCGCCAAGGCTTCTTCAGCAGCACCTCCCAAACCCGCGACCTCTTCCACCTAGAAGGACAAGGGCAGCAGGCGCATGGGAACACCACCACCTCCAAGTTCCCCTCCAAGTCACACACCATCCTGACTTGGAAGTATATCGCTGATCCTTCATCGTCGCTGGGTCAAAATCCTGGAACTCCCTATCTAACAGCACTGTGGGAGTACCTTCACCACACGGACTGCAGCGGTTCAAGAAGGTGGCTCACCACCACCTTCTCAAGGGCAATTAGGGATGGGCAATAAATGCTGGCCTTGCCAGCGACGCCCACATCCCATAAACGAATGTAAAAAAACATGTTTGTCAAGCCTTTCTTCATTTGTTTACAACCGCATGATGCAATGTAATAAATTGCATTGACACACATTGTTATGTCAATTGTGCAGTTTCACCATAACAAAAATAACACATAGCTGTTCTGACTCTTCCTCCTCGCAACCAAAACAAAAGATAGCCAAAAATATTTGTGAAGCTAATGCTCCTCTAGCATCAGAATAAGCATCGTGAAAAAGTAAGAAATGTAGCTATTTTCATCAGTACAGCAGCAGACTCGCAGACTACAGATTCCCTGAAAACACTTTGAAATGCTGGTATCTCTGATAATACCATAATCTAAAATATTTGGTAACTTTGATGTTTTAAACTGATAAGTTTAAGCTGATAGTTTTGACTAGTTATACAAATTTTACGTTCTAAAAGATCTTCCTCATCTGTGTTTTATTCTTTTCTCTCTCAATATTTTGCCCTACCTTCTTCTCCTGAAGGTATTGATTCCATACTGGGCTATGGTTCCACGAGAGCCCTGTCCACTCAGGCAAGTGGCTGTTACTCGTATGTGAGCCCAGACAGTGAATTGTCAACAGGCTATTTAACTACAGGAGGCATCAGAGAAAAACCCAATTGTGTCCTCACCCGACATCCACAGACACCCCCTCCCCCCCAGTTCCAATAAAGGTCACTGGTCAGTGATCAGAAGCGAGAATCCTGGCTCTGTTTCACCTCAGTAACTTAGGTCACTGAAAACAATTGTAACACCCCCTACTGAGATCACCGCAAGCTTAGTGAGGACCGAGGATTGGACCTGGAAACTTAGTGGTGTGTATAGTTCAGCCGAATCAACTCACTGAGCCAATGGGAGGAACCTTTGTTTTATTCTTTGTATCCACCCTCGTAAGTGAAACTGAATGAAACAGAGGAGAGGCTTTCAATCAGTGGGTCAGCATGGTTATTAATCAAGAGCAATCGTTGTTGTTGTGTTGGTCCAGAGGTTCCACACCTTATTCTGTGTTCCAGTGATGCCATAATGCAGCAGATACAATGCTGGAGGGAAACAATGATGTTTTCTAACACTAATGACATGCTATGCTATGTGTGACAAAGGCAGAAAAAAAGTTATGGGAATGACTTTCTTCTGGGCCCTTTAAGCAATGTGATTAAATGCTTCCATTGAACTCTGCCACAGACCGGAAGAGTGCGAGTTTGTGCCGACAGTTGTCTCGTGAATTCCTGAACTCAGCCACACTGTCCCGGCCCTCTATCACAAGGACACAGGAAGAGGCAATCTACCCACCTGCACTGCCACAAATGTGCGCAGTGTGGGGAAGTCAATGAAGGGGAAAGGAAGAAAATTCTAAATACCTTAAAAAATAAAGATGAAGTCAGATAAATAATCAATTGCTAAAGTACAGAAGCACAAGTTATAACATCAGTGCAAATATTAATATGGAGCACTTCTGTTGTTTTTAAATAATACTGCAGGCAATTAGTGTCAAGAGAACCTGTTAATGGCTGAGTTATCAGTGACCTATTTAAGCAAAGGCAATTTCCAGCTCCACCCCTAGTTCCTCACTGGAGGTGACTGTGGGAAAAGTCGTTTTCTTCCCAGCTGGCCTTCCAAACCTAATGAGTTAACAATTGAAATATAGGAAGTTGCTTCAAAGGTCAGGAAGGCACCATTTTGACAATACTAAGGGGTTCAGAAATGTGCTGCTATAAACGGGGGCATTGCATGTTGAACCTTTGACGAGTTTAAAAAAAAAGAAAAGTGGCAGAAGGAAGTGAAAGATGATCTGTGAAATAGTACATGAAAAATGAGTTATTTTCAGATCACCTTGTTAGATGTGAGAGTAGCAAAGGCCATCAGACTGGAACAATGGAAAGGTCCTAGGTTGAATAACACCAGGGAATATTAACCTGGGACCTCCAGGTCAAGCATGACTGAATGAAAGAAAACATTGGAACAGCAGTGGTCCGAGAAGGGAAAGTGCAAAAGTCAAAGGGTTAAGGAGGAGGAGTCTCTCGGTTATCAATTAGAGTCAAGACGAAGGTCCTCACTAAGCTACTAAAGGCTAGGGACAGCTCTTAAGTTCACTTGGTGCAAGTCCTGTCGATTAGATTTTAACTTTTAACCACCTCATACCAGATTATGAATAGTGATAAAACATACTCCAAGCTTCCTCTCTGGTTTATGGTTAGTGCTTGACAAACATTTGAGTAGCAGGTGTCTTAAATTGTTACACTAAGCTCTGATCTCAGCATGTCATTGAGGTGCTGTGCCGAGTGAAGGGCATGCACTTCATAGGAAGGGAGGAATAATTGGAGGGCAGCTCTCCCCAGGAAGTTCTCACACACTCTGGCAGACAGTTACAGGACAGCACTGGCAGAAGGAGGTCACCTATATGCTCTCTTGCCTGTTACATGTGTGACACAGAGACAGAGAACTAAAGAGGTTCTTTGGGAAGCAAAATACAAAAGGACTTAAAGAAAACCATAATGGACAACTAAAGTCAGCGAATGCGCAGGCACATTTTAGTTGCTCATTAACCTGATCATGTGGTGTAGTCTGAGCACTTTTACATTATTTTTGTCTTCATGTTGTTGTCATGCTCAAATTTAAAATCAACCAGGCAGTGTAATAGTGCTGACTTTCTTCACTGAACCATTAGTATGCAGTCGCTAAACAAGATTGGGAAGATATGTTACCCACCCCCCCCCCCCCATTACCACCCCCCCCTCTACCTGCCACCATTAGAGCAGAAGCAGTTTTGATTATGCTGCTATCTGTATGCCTGTCCATAAACATTGGCTTGTCAGCGCAATAAATTAAAAATACTTTGCTGTGTTTAACTACACTCTCGCCATCAGACATTGGGGCCTTGAAATTGTGCCATAGAACGTTAGTGTACAATACTGAATATATTTGTCTGAAATTCCTTTCCTCACTGTTTTAGTGGATGTGTTACCACGTTTATTGTAATGCCTCTGCCAAAATAGTTCAAATAGGAATTTCAGATGAATGTGTTAAGCATCTGCGGGAGAGAAATTCAATATCGTTGCACCCGTTCTTTGGGCCTAAAAGCAACATTGGGGGGAACTAATTTCAGGTCACGATTTCTTGGGCCCAATCTCCCCCGGAAGTACGCCAACTGCCAAACTGGAAGCCAGCAATTATGTGTGCAGGATGCCCGCCTGAAATCGGTCACTTTGGAGGCGACATCAGGGCACCACATCGTGACATCATCAGACAAACTCACCAATATTCCCTCTAATATCGGGTGTAGAATTCTGATCAAAATTAATCTGCAATCAATCCAGTTGTGCTGGGTCTTGAGCAGTCTAACCAAGGGGCCTTAGAGGGACCCCATGAAACTGCTCAAAAATGGCCAGAAAACTTATTAACAGTTTTGTTTCAGTGGAGTCAGGAGGAGCAGGTGTGCTGCTCCTGGCTCCACAAAAATACTCCAGGCCACTACCTAAGCAAATGTTGACAGGTGTGTTCCTCATATTGTCCCGTGGGCTCCTTTCAAATATGCACATACATTTAAAGCTGCTTTTGCATTGGTCTTCAACAGTTGGCTCCCATAATGTGAGTTTCACAAAGCAAGCGGCCACATTAAAATAAACTTGGTGGATTTTTGTAGATTGGAGGCCAGGAAGCCCCATTTGTGCTGCAGCTTCTGAGATCAGTAAATGCACAGCGTTGGCAGCAGGCATTGCACTTTGGAGGTGACATCATGGCACAATGTCACGACATCATCAGACAAACACATCAATATTCTCTCTATAGTGATTTCATGGCACAACGTTATGAAGTCAATACTCCATCCAAAACCTCAGGGTTGGTCTGCACATATGTGGAATGGTGGCTCAACAGTGCAGCTGATTTACCAAAGACTATTTCTACATTACAAAGGTAAATGTAGAAATGTGGCAGAGTTAGCTCACTCTCCCAAAACCCAGGCTGCAATCTCAGTGCCAGTCACTGATATTTCTGAAATCATTCTGTACATAAGTGCCAAATTGTCAACTCATGGGCCTAGAAATTCGAGCGTACCCAAAAACCGGCGTGCTGGGGTCACAGGGAACAGTCTCTGCACCTGAATGGCTAGGACGAGGCACACGTGATATAATCGAGCTGGCAAGCTGCGGATGCCTAATGGGCATCCCCAGGCAGCTTGCCGGAGAGGAGGCCTGGAAGATCAAGCTGCTACATCAACGGCAGCAAAGTCATGTAAGTCCTTAAAGGGGAACATAAGAATTAGGAGCAGGAGTAGGCCATTCGGCCCCTCGAGCCTGCTCTGCCATTCAGTAAGATCATGGCTGATCTTCGACCTCAACTCCACTTTCCCCCCATCTCCATATCCCTTGATTCCCCTAGAGTCTAAAAATCTATCTATCTCAGCCTTGAATAATGATTCAGCATCCACAGCCCTCAGGTAGAGAATTCCAAAGATTCACAACCCTCTGAGTGAAGAAATTCCTCCTCATCTCAGCCTTAAATCGCCGACCCCTTATCCTGAGACGATGCCCCCTAGTTCTAGACTCTCCAGCCAGGGAAAACAACCTCTCAGCATCTACCCTGTCAATCCCCCTCAGAATCTTATGTTTCAATGAGATCACCTCTCATTCTTCTAAACTCCAGAGAGTATAGGCCCATTCTACTCAATCTTTCCTCATAGGACAACCCTCTCATCCCAGGAATCAATCTAGTAAACCTTTGTTGCACTGTCTCCAAGGCAAGTATATCCTTCCTTAGATAAGGAGCCAAAAGCTGTGCGCAGTACTCCAGGTGCGGTCTCACCAAGGCCCTGTATAATTATAGCAAGACTTCCTTACTCTTATACTCCAACCCCCTTACAATAAAGGCCTAATTGCTTGCTGTACCTGCATACTAACTCTCTGTGTTTCCTGTACGAGGACACCTAAATCCCTCTGAACACCAACATTTAATAGTTTCTCAACATTTAAAAAATATTCTGTTTTTCTATTCTTCCTACCAAAGTGAGTAACCTCACATTTCCTCGCATTCTACTCCATCTGCCACCTTACTGCCCACTCACTTAACCTGTCTATAGCCCTTTGCAAGCTCTATGCGTCCCCCTCACAGCTTACTTTCCCACCTAGCTTTGCATCATCAGCACCTAATCTAGGCTGACACTTCGGGCTCGATTTTGCCAGGCACGAGGAGGCAGGTTTGGAGGCGTGTAAGATGATAAAATTGCAAAAAATGACACGCGGGCCCGATCTCGATCCCGCCTCCACCCCGCCTCCAAGCAATTTTCCCAGAATCGGGGTTTCAGATCCCATTTCCATCCCGCCTCCAAGAGGCGGGATAGGCCCTTAAGGCCCTTAACAACCACTTAATTGCCTCTATAATCCCATTTTTAGAGGCCTTTCTGATTTTTAGACATTTCCCACATGCTGCACGCCTCCTCTGGAACACGCCAGTTAATCCTAGCGGCCTCACAAGTGGATTGCTTACTAACAGCTGCAGCTCCACCATTAAAAAGGAGTTTTCAGCAATCATCATTTGCAGGTGGCAGAACTTTGTTGTCTCAGGTCTGGGGGAACTTTTAGCGGCCTACTGATTGTTGTGGAAGTTTGGAGTCTGAGACCCATCTCCAGTGTGACCTCCTGGGAAACCCCTCTCCCCACCTTGACTGAGCGCTTCCTCAACTGAGGTATATAGCAGAAACATGGGAACCATTTATTTCCTTTCCTCCTGGACATCAGGTTCGGACGAAGACCAGCCGCAGCAGCAGCAGAACCCTGAACAACCGCACCACCAACAGCAGGAACAACAACAGGAGCGCCAAGCTGCTGCTCACCCACCTGAAGCTGCACAGGCCAGAAGGCACGAGCGCGCGACCACATTGCTGCCCGGGATGCAAGGGATGCACTCATGTTGGCCAGATTTGCTTAGCCTGCACAATCAAACACATTTGTCTTGCACCTTCTTACCAGAGCATCGACAATGGACAAGAACCTGCGGATTCCTATCACTCTGACCACCATACTGACAATTCCAAATCGCCCTAAGCCCTCAATGTAAAAGTCCCATTTGCGAAATGACATAGGCCACAACTTCAACAGTTTGCCATCAAATCTGTTTATGATACCATGACAAGAATGGCTGGTCCAAATACAATACATCACAGCACCCAAGTGACTACCCTTGTGACTACTTGTGCTTTATCTTCCTCTTACGCGTACTCCTATGTGGTGCTTCCCCTGTGGCTTCAGCAGATGTGGAGGCCCCTTGCTCACTTTCTTGCTGTTCCTGTCTCGACTCCTTTGGCGGGTGTCCTCTGGGGTTGCGAACCTGTGAGGGCTTGGCAACTGTCTGCTGCTCCTGCGCCTGTGCAGGGGCTAAGATGCCCATCTCAGTTAGGTGAGGACTCTGGTGGGGCTCTGACCAGGGCTTTGCAGTGGCATGGTTATGTGAGCTTGGAGAGGAGCCCCCATTTCCTTGCTGTCTGCCACCAACATCCCTCTCATGGGTCAGCCCCACTTCAGAGCTAGCAAGTGGCTTGACTGCACCTTGCTGCACTTCAGGGGGGCCATGAGGGCCCATTTCTGCACTGGAAGTCCTACTCCAGAGGGCTTCCATGAAGGTCTGGTTTGTATGCTCAATAGCTGACCATTGCTCCTCAAGAGATGTCATTCTATTCTGAACAATGACCGTGTTTCCAAGACCCTGTCGACTAATCTCCTCCATGGCCATAGCCATCCTTCCTCTACCATAGCCATCCTCTCCGCTACGGTAGCCAGCCTTACCACAGAGGTAGCCATCCTTTCCACAGAGGTTGCCATCCTTTCCACGGTGATGCGTTCATGCGCCAATGCCTCCCCAAAGGCTCTGCTCATGTTCGCGATGGACTCCTACATTCGCTCCACATTCGCAGCGACCCTGGAGACAAAACCTGCCAGAGACTCCTGCACCTGTTCCTGTAGTTCCAGCACCGCTCTCCTTCTGGATGGACCCGGAGGCACAGGGTCAACATGCAGCTGAGCTGGGCTGGCAGAGTCCTGCACCCTCCGACAAGGACTCTCCACTGCTGTCCCTGTCTTCACCATCTGCTGATGCTCACTTGTGAACTGTGATACACCAGGTGCCAACACTATATCTCGCAAAGGTCCCACCGAGGTGTGAGTGTCTGCGCTGGTGCTGGGTGCGTTGAATTCTGCTGACGCTGCACTCTCAGAGGTTGCAGCTTCCTCTGAGGAGTCTGGAAGCTCAGGCTGTTCCTCCTGGACAGTGGGGACGGGAGCTTTCGATGGTCCTGTGGGGGAGTAAAGGAAAGAGTTAGAGATGTGAGGTCAAGGTTACATGCACATTGAATAGTGCAGATGATCATAAGTCAATCTGTTAGAGCATCAGAATCATTATCAGTGACTCATGCAATGTCAATGAGAGAGAAGTCAAACTATTCTGTCACCAGCTTGCTGTGATGCGCCCGTCAGTCCGTCCCCCACTTGGGAATCCTCCTCGATCCCGACGATTTCCAGGGCCGCCTCCTCCCAGGCGGTCAGCTGGGCTACTGAGGGTGGCCCTCCTCCTGTCCTTGCTCTTTCCCTCTTATTGTGAGCTCTCTTTTCCTGCAATGAGGGACACAAGTGGAGTTTGAGTGAGAATGAAGGAGTGCGTGTAGAGAATCCATAGCATAGATGCTTAGAAGGAGACAAAGGGCCTTCCCTGTGTGTTGTAAGTTGTTGTTGTTGTTGCATCACTGTGATAGGGAGTGTGAGGGCTACATGGTCGAATAGTTAAGTGAATGTGACCATAGAGAGAGAGGCAATGGGTAAGGGTGCAGGGATGTAAGTGTCAAGTGGGATGTGGAGGAAGTGGTTAGCAAAGCAGAGTGCTGGTGAGGAGAGGCGATGGGGATCAGGTTGAGGGAGATGGGAAAGTCATACTCACTTTTCCTGTGCGGAGAAGGTAATGAAACCTCTTCCTGCATTGCAGCCATGTTCTGCGGCTCATCGATATGGAGTTGACCTCCTGGGCCATTTGCAGCCACACAGCTTTAGCCTGCTGGGTTGGCTTTTTTCCTCCCTGAGGAAGGGAAGAACATCTCCTTATTCAATCTTGCTCCCTCCACCACAGCTTGGAGGGAGGGCTCATCGAAGCATGGAGCACACTTTTGCCTGCTGGTGGGCATAGTCGATCAATGAAGTCCTTACTACAATCACCATAAAGTTTGCAGTCTCCAGAAGAAGCAAGGCTTGCAGGCCTTAAATCCAGCAGCATTGATGACATCATCGGAGGCGACTTTCTGTATGAAAAGACTCGTTGGGCCAGGGGTTCCCACACGCTGGAAATCAATTGCCCAATTAGGGGAAAATCGCACTTTTTCCCCACTTCACTTCGGAGTCGGGGTTCTGACACGAATGTCATCTGACACGCCCTAGCCCGTCCACACTGGCAAAATCGAGCCTTTCAGCTCACTACTGAGGTAGGCCACTTTTCGGATGAGACATTAAACCAAAGTCCCATCTGTCCATGCACATAAAAGACCTTCAACAAAAAGCAGGGAGTTCTCCCAGTGTCTTGAGCACCTGAGTTGCATCCCTAGTGGCGCGAACACCGGCAACAGTATGTGAAGGGGCTGACCTCCCACTGGGCCCGCTTGCTCCGGAGGTCATGAGCAGCCATAATCCCGGCATACCTGCTGGGATCGTGTCCCCACACAATTTACATAAAACACTTTCTACCTTCTTTCTACTCATCATCAAAGGTTGGCGATGTTAGAATTTACGCAGGTGGAGAGGCCATCTGGAAGAGTTGTTCTGATACCGGAAACAATGTGCATCACCAACAGTGAAAATGCAAAAGAGATCACACTATCATTCTGCATGGTGGCAATGGTCTACACTATCTGCTGTATGTGTTTTTCCCTTTTGTTTCTTCTGCCCTTTATAGACGGATAATAAAGGGATCAGCCAGCACTCTGAGATCAATGCACTCTCAAAGACATGGTTCATTTTTTTACTCAGTTCATCAGATGTGCTCAGTGACCGTGCTTAAGTGCTTAGATGTGGGGCCACGAACCTCATCCTGTAAACAGTGTCGTGAGTTGGAACGATACACGTGCTCTCCGTCTGCTGAAGCTGCACTGAATCTGTAGCAACATATATATGCAGAATAAAGATTACACAAGTACAAAGTAATGCCCACTTTTCACTTCAGACACATCTGTTGTGCGGACCATCACTAAAATGGCATCAATGGATTTTGCATGAAAAAAACACGGAATTGCATTTGCAGTTTTTTTGATGGGGATGGTGGAAATTAAGTCCACTACAGGTATCTCAATCAACTCTTCTCCCCGGAGGTTATGGGCATTTGTTATATTTTGAAAATAGAGCAGTTCTGTAACTGGCTAGGCTGAAGGGCTATTTTATTATGTGTTGTGTGATATGTGACATGCTTGAGGATACTCTTCCTCATGCAGTGTCTTCCATTAGTACATTTATTCTGTATATGGCTATCCTTTTTCCTCCGTACAAAAGTAAATACGTAATTAAAATGTCATATAGAGGAGATTTGTCAAAGTGACTATGAGCCTGAGGAACAAAATTAATGTTTGCCACTTCAACCCAAAGGCCATCTCAGGTACTTCCATGTGCCTCCAGTAGAGCTTTGTGCTGTGGTTGATGTGTGTGAATTGTGATTCAATGTCATGCGGAAAAGAATCATAACTGTCTTGTCAAAAAGAGACGCTGGTGGGGTTTTGGCAGAGGCCATGCGGCCTTGCAATTGGAAAAAAAAGTATAGATTTTTTTTTAAACTTCTTGAGAGTGTGATAAAATATCTGATTGGGATCTATTGCCTAAGTAAATGCTTGTGTGCTCATGTAGCTAGGCAACTCCTGTATGATTCTATTGTCATTACATCCACAGAAACAGGATGTCCAGTGAATCCTGCACCAAAAAAACATGATTAACTTCTTGCAATTGGACAAGGAACTGGGTAGAGCGCTGATATTTCACCTCGGAGCCCCGAGTTCAAGTCCAGCCAACAATGTGGGATGAAAATCCCTGTCTGCTGGTCGTGAGCTGATTTTGTCAAGTTGCAGTTTCTAGTGTGCTCTGGCTGCACCAGAGTTAATGTTAATGAGTGGAAATTCCTAAGGGATTGACTGACTTTTACATCCAAATTCCTGATAATCAATTTCAACAGGCAAAGTCCCATACTGGGAGTGCAAAGTTGTAAAATTACCCCTATTAACCCAGGTTTATTACCCATACTTTCAGTTCTGAACTTTTCACTCAAGTATTTTATCTGCAATTAATCCTGTATCTAAGCAATGCCAGGAGAGCATGACACTGACATTGGACACTGAAGGAGGTCAATTGGATAGCGCTGGCCCACCCAGTGCAAACTGGGTGCAGGGAACAATCCCTGTGCTGGATTGAGGCACACTTGATATTGAGCCTCGTGCCTCATTTAAATTAGACCAGCGAGCTGAGGCTGCCTGTTCCCAGGCAGCTCGCCCATGAAGCAGATTTAAATGTTGGGCATTACATTTACACTTTTTACTTATATTTTTTTCCACCCCTTTGTTTTGGATCTTCCCTTCCCCCCCCCCTTTCCTTTTTTTTTCTCTCTCCCACACGGCAGCTGTCTCCCATCCTGCCAATACACTTCACACCTAATCTTGCCGTCTTTTGTCTCCACTGTCCTATTACCATCTCGTCTGGTTTTGAATACCTCTTAATGTCTCTTTTACTTCTTTTGTTCTATCGCAGCCCTGCCTTCGATCTATTTTATTTCCTTTCCAGTTTGAAAAAGGGTTTGACCCGAAACGTCACTCTAATTTCTCTCCACGGATGTTGCCTGGCCTGCTGAGTTTTTCCAGCATTTTCTGTTGTTATTTTGGATTTCCAGCATCTGCAGTATTTTGCTATCGTTAAATGTTGGGCCGTTGCTTTGCTAGCAGAGGCCCGCAAGTAGGTCCTCAGGAGGGTGGATTCTTTCAAGAAGGAGGGGGCAATTCAGTGGCAGGGGCCAATAGAGAGGGAGAGGGTGCTTGGAGGGAGGGGACGATCGAGAGGGAGAGGGTCAATTGGGAGTGAAGGGGTCAATCGAGAAGAAGGGGTGATTGGGAGGGAGGGGTGATCAAGAGGGGGGTTGCTTGGGAGGGAGGGGGTGATTCAGATTGAACTGACGATTGGGAGAGAGGGGCAATTGTAAGAGAGATGATTGGGAGGGAGGGGGTGATTGGGAAGGAGGGGGTGATTGGGAAGGAGGGGGTGATTGGGAAGGAGGGGGTGATTGGTTGGGAGGGAGAGGGTAATTGGGAGGGGGGTGATTGGGAGAGAGGGGGTGATTGGGAGGGAGGGGTGCTTGGGAGGGAGAGGGTGATTGGGAGGGAGGGGGAGATTGGGAAGGAGGGGGTGCTTGTAAGGGAGAGGGTGATTGGGAGGGAGGGGGTGATTGGGAAAGGGGGTGATTCGGAAGGAGGGGTGCTTGTAAGGGAGATGGTGATTGGGAGGGAGGGGGTGATTGGGAAGAAGGTGGTGATTGGGAGGGAGGGGGTGATTGGGAGGGAGGGGGTGATTGGGAAAGAGGGGGTGATTCGGAAGGAGGGGTGCTTGTAAGGGAGATGGTGATTGGGAGGGAGGGGGTGATTGGGAAGGAGGTGGTGATTGGGAGGGAGGGGGTGATTGGGAGGGAGGGAGTGATTGGGAGAGAGGGGGTGATTGGGAGAGAGGGGGTGATTGGGAAGGAGGAGGTGATTGGAGGGAGGGGGTGATTGGGAGGGAGGGGGTGATTGGGAGGGAGGGGGTGGTTGGGAGGGAGGGGGTGATTGGGAGGGAGGGGGTGATTGGGAGGGAGACAGGTGATTGGGAGGGAGAAGGTGATTGGAGGAGGGGCTGATTGGGATGGAGAAGGTGATTGGGAAGGAGGGGGTGATTGGGAAGGAGGGGATGATTGGGAGGGAGGGGGTGATTGGGAGGGAGGGGGTGATTGGGAGGGAGGGGGTGATTGGGAGGAAGGGGTTGATTGGGAGGGAGAGGGTGATTGGGAGGGAGGGGTGATTGGGAGGAAGAGGGTGATTGGGAAGGAGGGGGTGATTGGGCAGGAGGGGGTGATTGGGAGGGAGAGGGTGATTGGGAGGGAGGGGGTGATTGGGAATGAGGGGGTGATTGGGAGGAGGGAGGGGGTGATTGGGAGGGAGGGGGTGATTGGGAGAGAGGGGGTGATTGTAAGGGAGAGGGTGATTGGGAGGGAGGGAGTGATTGGGACGGAGGGAGTGATTGTGAGGGAGGGGGTGATTGGGAGGGAGGGACTGATTGGGAGGGAGGGGGTGATTGGGAGGGAGGGGTTGGTTGGGAGGGAGGGGGTGATTTGGAGGGAGGGGTGATTGGGAGGGAGGGGGTGATTGGGAGGGAGGGAGTGATTGGGAGGGAGGGGGTGGTTGGGAGGGAGGGGCTGATTGGGAGGAAGAGGGTGATTGGGAGGAAGGGGTGATTGGGAGGGAGGGGGTGATTGGGAGGGAGGGGGTGATTGGGAGGGAGGGGTTGATTGGGAGGGGGTGATTGGGAGGGAGGGGTTGGTTGGGAGTGAGGGGGTGATTGGGAGGGAGGGGGTGATTGGGAGGGAGGGGGTGATTGGGAGGGAGGGGTTGGTTGGGAGTGAGGGGGTGATTGGGATGGAGGGGGTGATTGGGAGGGAGTGGTTGATTGGGAGGGAGGGGGTGATTGGGAGGAAGGGGTTGATTGGGAGGGAGAGGGTGATTGGGAGGGAGGGGTGATTGGGAGGAAGAGGGTGATTGGGAAGGAGGGGGTGATTGGGCAGGAGGGGGTGATTGGGAGGGAGAGGGTGATTGGGAGGGAGGGGGTGATTGGGAATGAGGGGGTGATTGGGAGGGAGGGGGTGATTGGGAGGGAGAG
The DNA here is from genome assembly GCF_052327205.1 of Somniosus microcephalus. Classification (NCBI taxonomy): domain Eukaryota; kingdom Metazoa; phylum Chordata; class Chondrichthyes; order Squaliformes; family Somniosidae; genus Somniosus; species Somniosus microcephalus. Next base: position 153,048,622 of record NC_140996.1, read on the forward strand.
GGTGATTGGGAGGGAGGGGGTGATTGGGAAGGAGGTGTTGATTGGGAGAGAGGGGGTGATTGGGAGGGAGAAGGTGATTGGGAAGGAGGGGGTGATTGGGAAGGAGGGGCTGATTGGGATGGAGAAGGTGATTGGGAAGGAGGGGGTGATTGGGAAGGAGGGGATGATTGGGAGGGAGGGGTGATTGGGAGGGAGGGGGTGATTGGGAGGGAGGGGGTGATTGGGAGGGAGAGGGTGATTGGGAGGGAGGGGTGATTGGGAGGAAGAGGGTGATTGGGAAGGAGGGTGTGATTGGGCAGGAGAGGGTGATTGGGAGGGAGAGGGTGATTGGGAGGGAGGGGGTGATTGGGAAGGAGGGGGTGATTGGGAGGGAGGGGGTGATTGGGAGGGAGGGGTGATCAAGAGGGGGGTTGCTTGGGAGGGAGGGGGTGATTCAGATTGAACTGACGATTGGGAGAGAGGGGCAATTGTAAGAGAGATGATTGGGAGGGAGGGGGTGATTGGGAAGGAGGGGGTGATTGGGAAGGAGGGGGTGATTGGGAAGGAGGGGGTGATTGGTTGGGAGGGAGAGGGTAATTGGGTGGGGGGTGATTGGGAGAGAGGGGGTGATTGGGAGGGAGGGGTGCTTGGGAGGGAGAGGGTGATTGGGAGGGAGGGGGAGATTGGGAAGGAGGGGGTGCTTGTAAGGGAGAGGGTGATTGGGAGGGAGGGGGTGATTGGGAAAGAGGGGGTGATTCGGAAGGAGGGGTGCTTGTAAGGGAGATGGTGATTGGGAGGGAGGGGGTGATTGGGAAGGAGGTGGTGATTGGGAGGGAGGGGGTGATTGGGAGGGAGGGGGTGATTGGGAAAGAGGGGGTGATTCGGAAGGAGGGGTGCTTGTAAGGGAGATGGTGATTGGGAGGGAGGGGGTGATTGGGAAGGAGGTGGTGATTGGGAGGGAGGGGGTGATTGGGAGGGAGGGAGTGATTGGGAGAGAGGGGGTGATTGGGAGAGAGGGGGTGATTGGGAAGGAGGAGGTGATTGGGAGGGAGGGGGTGATTGGGAGGGAGGGGGTGGTTGGGAGGGAGGGGGTGATTGGGAGGGAGGGGGTGATTGGGAGGGAGAAGGTGATTGGGAAGGAGGGGGTGATTGGGAGGGAGAGGGTGATTGGGAGGGAGGGGTGATTGGGAGGAAGAGGGTGATTGGGAAGGAGGGGGTGATTGGGCAGGAGGGGGTGATTGGGAGGGAGAGGGTGATTGGGAGGGAGGGGGTGATTGGGAATGAGGGGGTGATTGGGAGGGAGGGGGTGATTGGGAGGAAGGGGTTGATTGGGAGGGAGAGGGTGATTGGGAGGGAGGGGTGATTGGGAGGAAGAGGGTGATTGGGAAGGAGGGGGTGATTGGGCAGGAGGGGGTGATTGGGAGGGAGAGGGTGATTGGGAGGGAGGGGGTGATTGGGAATGAGGGGGTGATTGGGAGGGAGGGGGTGATTGGGAGGGAGAGGGTGATTGGGAGGGAGGGGGTGATTGGGAAGGAGGGGGTGATTGGGAGGGAGGGGGTGATTGGGAGGGAGGGGGTGATTGGGAGAGAGGGGGTGATTGTAAGGGAGAGGGTGATTGGGAGGGAGGGAGTGATTGGGACGGAGGGAGTGATTGTGAGGGAGGGGGTGATTGGGAGGGAGGGACTGATTGGGAGGGAGGGGGTGATTGGGAGGGAGGGGTTGGTTGGGAGGGAGGGGGTGATTTGGAGGGAGGGGTGATTGGGAGGGAGGGGGTGATTGGGAGGGAGGGAGTGATTGGGAGGGAGGGGGTGGTTGGGAGGGAGGGGCTGATTGGGAGGAAGAGGGTGATTGGGAGGAAGGGGTGATTGGGAGGGAGGGGGTGATTGGGAGGGAGGGGTTGATTGGGAGGGGGTGATTGTGAGGGAGGGGTTGGTTGGGAGTGAGGGGGTGATTGGGAGGGAGGGGGTGATTGGGAGGGAGGGGGTGATTGGGAGGGAGGGGTTGGTTGGGAGTGAGGGGGTGATTGGGATGGAGGGGGTGATTGGGAGGGAGTGGTTGGTTGGGAGGGAGGGGGTGATTGGGAGGGATGGGTTGATTGGGAGGGAGGGGTTGATTGGGAGGCAGGGGGTGATTGGGAGGGAGGGGGTGATCCTGGCTCTACATTCAGGAAAAATTTTATTTTTTTAACTTACCTTTCTGTTGGCGGCCTGTTTCAGATATGGGCCTGGGTTGCCTCTATTTCAGCCTTTAACAATATGGCAGGCAGCGCACTTCTGGAGCGGAATACATGCTTCTCATCATATCAGATGCTTAGGTACGCGTCAGCAAACTTGTAGCCTCAAAATTCTTCCAATTTCCAGCACTGAAATCTTTCCCCGTCATTGCACTACATTCAAACCCAATTTTATTTTAAAAAGAATGGTTAACTTTATTTATATTCATTGTATGGAAAGGAAGGGATGAGGGAGAATATATATATATATATTTTTAAATCATTGCCCCAAGCACAATATTATATCAATTTAGCATTCAGGCACCAAATTCAATAATGATACATGCTTCCATAGCACTTGATGAAATAAAAATCTAAATAACTGCTGTATGAGTCACATAGTACAATAGCACTGCAGAATAATCACTGGAGCCTGCATGAAAACTAACCCCCAACTTTACAGCTGATTTTCCTGGATATATTACGTGGAATAATGCATCGAAGTGTGTGGTTCCTGACAGTAGCACATCTTCATGTTTAGAATACATTGGTGAACTGCATATCCTAGCTAAGTCAATGGGACTTGGACAAATATCATTATTATTTCGTTGCTGCTGTGTTTGACTCGTGGAATTCCCTACCCAACACCATTGTGGGAGCACCATAATCAGAAGGATTGCAGTGATTCAAGGAGAAGGCACCAGCACCTTCTCAGGGCAATTTGGGATGAGCAATAAATGCGGCCTTGTCAGGGACACGCAAAGCAGAACAAATAAACCAAAGTTACAAAGGCCCCCCAAAGCGTGTGGTTCCCAACTTGCTCCGAACGATACCATCAATGTCAACGTGTTATTGTAGTCTCCTCTCAGTACCCTGTACAGCAACTTTAGAAAATGAATGCTGGGATTTTTTTAATGAATAAATAAATTTAGAAAAATGGAATATGTTGCCATAAGTGGCTGTTGAAGCCAAATCAGTTGTGATATTTAAGAGGGATTAAGAGAAAACACTTGAAGAAGCAAAGTGTTGAAAGAGTTTGGAGAAGGAGCATGGGAATTGAATTTGAGTAGATAGCTCTGATATGGAACTAGCACGAGCACTTTGGCTCATATATATTGGGCCAAAGCCTCCTGATGTGCTGAAGTTTTCATGATTCTATGATAACTGGTAAACATAAGAAAATACATCTAACTTATTATAGTTTGAAAGATTTAAATTTTCTATCTAACAGGCTTAGGTCATAGTAATACAAACTGTAACTAACTGCTTCTTCTGTTTGCCCTTTGGCAGGCTCAGTATTGCCACATTTTCTGCTTCAGCTCTGCCCTTGAACTATGGATTTCCCTTTCCACCTCCATTGTTAATTCAGCTGCAGTTTTAAATCTCAAACTTGCATTCAGAAAACTGCTCCAGTCCCCCTTTACCTTTATTTCTTCCTAAATTACAGCTACAGTGAAAACACACAGTGCGATTTATTATTTGCAGCGATCACACATTTTTAATCCTGCAGATACATTTGTTCCAGTCCAGGATCCTCACTGCAAGTCTGCTATAAGCAGATTTTGTAACCTTAGGGATATCTCCCTCTGCCCATTTATTTCAGCAGCGTTTTATCTATGCAAAGTATTAAAATAATAAATCAACTTTCATCAAAAGTTTAGGATCAGGACAAGGTTATATTTCATAAATAAAAACAGTTAGTATTGATCTGATTACTTTCTTTGACATTCTTAACTTAATATTTCTTATGAAGTTTGATGGTGAGCTCTGATTTGATCTCCATTTATTAGTGCATTTAGCTTTACTGTATCAATTCTTGAAAAATGCATCTGGTTGAACATCAATTGGCTCCCAATCTCTTTAATTTATGGTATTTGTTACTTTTCACCACATTGTAATCATTATTATACATGGCTCGAAGCAGCCATTCTATCAAAGTATTCATGAAGCAAGCTCTTTAGTCCAGTGCCTCTTGACTGCAGGGTTGGCTCATGCTGCATAGTACTGCATGTGGATTTAGACCATGCTGAAAGTGAATAAATAAATGTTCTGTCATTGAAGCAGTGTGGTATTTGTCAATGTCCTGCTCTGTTCATGCAGTTAAGTATGCTAGGGAAACCTGGGAATATTGGCTGACAGAACCTCTAGCTGTGTTAACGTCAAGAGCCATCGTACCGTTGCCTAGTATAGCTCATCGTTTTTCAGGATCTCAAAACGCAGAAGCTCCTTGCTTCCCTCGATCTTTTCTTCCTCGTACAATCAACAGACTTTTTAAAATGCAAGCTCAATATCACCTAATCAGTGCTTCTTCATTTAGCTCAAACTTTCACCTACTCTTTTCAACCTGTAGTGATGTCCTGCACTATGGACCTTGGCCTTTCACCTAAATTTCTCAATTAAAAAAAAATCTACAATATCCTTAGTTGGTTTCAATCAGGACTAAAAGGAATAAGTTGACTGTTTTGTGCAAATTGATGACTTTCTTATCACGCTAAATGAGGTACTGTTAAAAAAAAATCTACGGGGGATAAATTGGGTTGCTTTGCACCTCCTGTTAGCTCCCCGGGGGGCCGCTAACGGGGCGCAAAGTTCCTAGCGCCTGGGTGCGGTGCCGCTAACGCCTCCTGCGAAGTTCAACGGGAGGTTAGCGACGGTGGTAGTCGGTAACGCCCCACGGTGCTGCGCCTCCGGCGATGACGTCATTGCCGTGCGCAGTGTCCCGCTTGCACCCTGTCCACAAACGTCAGTCGCGCCCCCTGACCTACCGCCGGACGATATGTCCAACAGGGTCAGGGTGGTGTTTTTGCGACCGCGGCGGAGCAAATTAAAGGGCAGGTGCCAGGTTGCCATTTTTTGGGCCGCCTGCCAGCACCTGCCCCCTCTCGCTTCCTGCTGTGGGGTGCCAGCCATGATCGGGCAGCCCGCCACTCCTCTTGAGTGCCGGGCTCTTTTGCCGGCACCCTGCTCCCCGGTGGTCCAGCAGGGCCCCGGTGTGTGCTGCGCTAGGCCCCTCCCCTTTAATCAGGGGAAGAGGCCTGTAATACCACAGAGCTGTTGCACATAGGACCGCGATATTGAATGGTAGCACCCCAGGAAGGAGGGGGAGCACTTCTAGTAGTGCCCCACCTCCTGCTTGGGGTGCTACTACTCAATTTTCAGTGCAGGGGCGCTAACCTTTTCGGGCGCTAAAAGTAGCAAAAGATTTTTTTACTTCCCAGTGTAGCTGATTCAGGAAGAGGGAGAAGCACAATGTAGGAATTGTTCAGTCTTTAAAAAAATTGCATTTACTTAGACTAACTCCATGTATCTGTTTGTAAGCAGATAGCATGCAAAACTGTCAACTTAATGTATGGTTAGTTTGTCAGTTAAAGTTAGTTGAGATATCTGGGCATGGTAGCATTGTGATTATGGTAGTCAACTAGCAACTCAAAGGTTGTAAATTCAGATCCTACCATAGAAAATTGTGGAATTAAATTTAATATTCTGAATCAGCCATAAATATCAGGTCCATGGCGCTAGGTTCCATATGTACATTGACAAAACGCAGCCCCTACCTCACCATCACCTCTCTGGACTCCTCCATCTCCTCAGTTTTGTCAGCCTGCTTGTCCGACATCCACTCCTGGATGAGATGCAATTTCCTGCAATTAAACATTGGATAGACTGAAGCCATTGTCTTCAGCCCCCACCACAAACTCTGTACCTTCGCCACCGATTCCATCCCCCCTCCCTCACCACTGTCTCAGGTTGAAGCTGACTGTTTGCAACTTCGGCATCCCATTTGACCCCGAACTAAGCTTCCGACCCCATATCCTCTCCATCACAATAACTTCCACCTCCATAACATTACCTGTTTCCATCCCTGCCTCAGCACAACTGCTGCAGAAACCTCATCTATGTTTTTGTTAACTCGAGACTCAACTCTTCCAATACTCTCCTGGCCAGGCTCCCATCCTCCACAAACCTCACCTCATCCAAAACTCTGCTGTCCATATCCTAACCTGCACAAGTTCCTGCTCAGCCATCAATCTATGCTCAGTGACCTACATTGGCTCCAGGTCCACTAATGCAGAAAATTTAAAATGTTCATTCTCATTTTCAAATCCCTTCACGGCCTTGTCCCTCCCTATCTCTGTAACTTCCTCTAGCCCTACAACCCTCTGAGAACTCTGAGTTCCTCCAACTCTGGACTCTTATGTATCCCCCACTCCCTTCACCCCACCATTGGTGGCCGTGCTTTAAGCTTGGAATTCCCTCCCTAAACCTCTCCGCCTCTTTACCTCTCTCTCCTCCTTTAAGATCCTCTTCAAAACCTACCTCCTTGACCAAACATTTAGTCATTCCTTTCAATATCTTCTTCTTGTTGTCAATTGTTGTCTCATTATGCTTCTGTGAAGTGCCTTGGGATGTTTTTCCATGTTAAAGATGTTATATAAATGCAAGTTGTTGTTGAATGGGAATGTATGTCGATTAGTGCACCTGACTGAGGAAGGAAGAAACGTAGCAAGAAGAAAGTTTTAACGTGACATTAAAAATACATGTGATCATGTTATGAAATTGACAAAATCAGAACTTTGGATCAATAGCTGAAAACATCAGAATTGCAAGCAGAGATGACTTAATTGAGCGGATTGAGGCCTGAGTTGGATAATCAGAAGCAATAGCCTACAGATGATGATAAGGAAGATCAGATACTTTTATTCATAGCTCTATATTCTGAGTACTTTTGTAAACTTTTGTGAAGTTAAAATCTCTGTGCAGATCTAAGCATTGTTCACAGATTTTGTACACAGGCCCTGATGTTTTATCCTCAAACATCATATGCATAGAGAGGACTGAGCAGCATAGTGGGTTGGGAAAATTGGCTTTTATCACTGGGATCTGGATGCAAAATGAGATCAAACTGATTGGATTAAAGTCTCCTCTCTCTGCCAGCGTCCTTTGTGAAGCAAATTTAGTCAATCTCAGTCTACTTCCTGGTGTGGTGGACACGGGTCTTCAGCACAAAACTGTCCTGAATTTATTCTGCACAAATTTTCATAATACTGAAAATTGCACTCAAAGAAGCTAAAAGGATGGCTGAGTCACAACAGAAGTAAGGAAGAACTTGCATTTACATAGCACCTTATCACATTTCTCAGAAACATCCCGAAGCACTTCACAAACAATTAATTTCTTTGACGTGGAGTCATTGCTCATGCAGGTATTAGGAGCAACCATTTTGCACACAGCCAAGATCCAACAAACAGCAATGAGGTGAATGACCAGTTAATCTATTTTGGTGCTGTTGGTTGAAGGAGGAATATTGGCTATGACATCAGGAGACACCCTGCTCTTCCTCAATTAGTGCCTTGGAATCTTTGAAGTTCCCTGAAGTAGCAGAGAGACAGAGTGGCCTTGGTTTTAATGGCTGGAATTTTGTGGTATCCGTGCGGGCGGGATTGGAGGCGGGTCAGGAGTGAAATTTGAAATAACTCGGAGCGGATTGGGATCCCGCCTCCACGCCCCTTTCCCCTAGGCGCGTTTGCCAGTGCGACAGTGACCCAAATGCAGAGGCGGCTGAGCTAATTTAGATGATTATGAGATACTTGTCAGTCCTTTAATTGTCTTTTTAACTCTACCGTTCCAATTTCCTTGGATGACCACGGGAATCATGCAGCTCGGGAACCATGTCTGTGAACCTGAGGCGGAAGTTCAGTGGCCATTGATCCAGCTCATTACTGCACAGCATGGAAAGTACAATCAATAAATCCCACCTGACACCTGGTTACTATCCTAAGGCAGATGCTGTTGCTGAGTGCATTGTCAGCACAGATTGAGCTTTCTAGAAGTTACAAGTGTTTTCAGCAAAGTCGGGATCTACAGCCACCTCATTGGTAGAACCTATCACACCATTGACAGATTGATTCTGTTATCTCTACTTGACCTGCCATCTATTACATAAGCATGGGTGCCATTTATACTGTCTCACCTTGGTCCTCAGAATCGGACCACGATGAGCCCCAACACCAGCAGCACCAGTCACACCAGCAGCACCAACAACAACACCACCAACCTTCTCACCAACCTGATGCTGCTCAGGACAGAGGGCATCAGCGCAGGGCTGCACTGCGCCAGAGGCGATACACCCAACACAGGGTATACAGGCAAAGGATGAGCTTCCTCAACAGGACTGAGCAGCTGTGCCAAAGGAGGCTCGGGCTATCGCGCCAGATTGTCGCAGACATTTGCTGGACCAAGACCTGCAGACCAGAGGAGCGGGTGGACACGCCTTACCAGTGGCTGTCAAAGTCACCACTGCCCTCAACTTCTTCACCTCATTCTCCTTCCAGGGATCTGCGGCAGACATTTGTGGCATCTTGCAGTCAGCCACCCACAGATGCATCACACAGGTCACTGATGCCCTGTTTGACAACTCAGTCACTTATATCAACTTTGCTACTGATGAAGCCAGTGTTACTGAGCGGGCGCTCGGCTTTACCGCTCTGTCTGGCTTCCCACGGGTGCAGGGTGTCATCGACTGCACACATGTGGCCATCAGGGCACCCCATCATCACCCAGGAGTGTTTGTGAACCACAAGGCCTTCCACTCCCTCAATGTGCAGCTCGTCTCCAACCATAGGAAGATCATCATGCATGTTGTGCCAAATTCCCTGGCAGCTGTCATGACTCTTTCGTCCTGTGCCAGTCCACCCTCCCTCAGCTCTTTGCTCCTCCAAACAGACATTCCGGCTGGCTGCTTGGAGACAAGGGCTCACTGAAGATATGGTTCATGACACCCTTGAGGAGGCCAAGTACTGAGGCCAAGGAGAGATATAATGAAAGCCACATTTCCACCAGATGTGTCATAGAGCAGACAATAGGCATGCTGAAAATGCGCTTCAGATGCCATGACAGATCTGAAGGAGCCCTTCAGTATGCACCAGCCAGGGTCTCCAGAATCATCGTGGTCTGCTACACCCTGCACAAAATAGCACAGCAGTGAGGATTAGCATTGCATGAGAAGCAAGGCTCTGAGTGCACAGCCTCTTCAGAGGAGGAGGAGAAGGAGGAGCATAAGCTGGATGACAAGCAGGAGGAGGAGCAGGAGGAACCTGTGGTCCAGATCCCACCATCACCCGAGCACACTGCTGCCTGGGAGGCCAGGGATGGCCTCATCATGGCCAGATTTACTTAACTCCAGGCATTACACCAATATGGCTGTCACATGCTGTGCCAGGCTCCCAACACCCCACAGCAACACCATAAAGCATCCCTACAATGACCAGGCCATTCCTTTCATACTGACCAACATTGCTGGAGGTAACATTATGTCTCACTATTCACTCCAACTCACTAAGCCACTTCCAAAGTTGCAGACCTGAAAGTGGTGAAAATAATAATTTTTATCTGTGACATCAGATTAACGGAATCTTCACACAAAGTTATTAAAACATTCAAGTAATTACCCTTGTGCATCTACTTGTGTGTCATCTTTCTCTTATGTATGCTTCTACAAGTTGCTACCCCTGTGGCTTCAGCAGAGGTAGAGGCAGCCTGCTTACTTCCCTGCTGCGACTGCATAGACACATTTGGCGGACATCCTCTGGGTCTTGGAGCCTGTGATGGCCCCGTCAAAGCCTGCTCCTCCTGTGACTGTGCGGGAGCAGACTCAGCCATCGGGATCCTAGGAGGCATCTGGGGCTCTGACTGAGGGGGAGGCAATAGGAAAGAACTGTTAGCACTTTGAGAGGAGCCTCCACTTCCATGTCCCCTCTCACGTCATCCCTCTCATGGGCCACCTGCACTTCCCTGCTAGCAAGGAGCTGGAGAGCACCTTGCCTCACAGCAGTGGGGCCATGAGGACCCAAGTCTACGTTTACATTCCTCCTAGAGAGGAGGTCTATGAGCGTCTGCCATTTATTCTCCACAGATTCCATGTGCTCCTGTGAGTGGCGCATTAGCTGCTCCATTCAGGTGGCCATCCTATCCATGGAAGAACATACAGTTGCGACATGGTGGTGCTCATGTTGGAGATGGAATCCTCCATTCTCTGCATGTTTGCAGACATCGCGGTCGCAAATCCTGTCAAAGCCTCCTGCACTTCTTGCTGCACCTCCAGGATCGACCTCTTTCTAGATAGCCCCCAAGGTTCAGTGTCTGCATGCAGCTGAGCAGAGCTGGGAGTGTCCTGCGCCCTCCGGCGAGGAGTCTCCACTGCTATCCCTGTCTCCACCATCTCCTCTTGCTCACTTGTGAATGGTGAGACACCAGGTAACAACACTACTCTATCTCTTGTCGGACCCACCGAGGTGTGCGTATCTGCACTGGTGCTGGGTGCACTTATGTCTGGTGGTGATGCACCCACAGAGGCTGAAGGCTTCTCTGAGGAGTCATCTTCCTCTTCCTTTTGGGCAGTTGGGGGCTCTTGATGGACCTGTGGGAGAGTAAAGAGAGGATTTAGAAATGTTATATCAAGAATGGGTAACAATACCATTATGCACATGATCAACATTCACTCGCTGCTGACATCAGTCCCCATATGAGTGACTGCTGTATGCCATGTGGTTGTATAAGATGTAATTCTGTCACCAGTTTGCTGAGATGTCCCCCTCGCGCCATCTCCCACCTCCAGCTGCTCTGTGACTCCTGAGACTTCCAGGGCGACCTCCTCTGCTGCAGTTAAAGTGGCCAATGATGGAGGGCCACCTCCGGTTCTCTTCCTCTCCCTCTTATTGTGGGCTCCCTTCTCCTGCAAGGAGGCAAAGAAGAGAAGTTTGAGTGAGAGTGCTGGAATGAATGTAAGGAATGGATGGGTAACATCTTTAGAGGGTGACTATGATGGAGTGGGTGCCAATGCCAAATGGCCTCCTTGTGTGTTGTTAGTTGGTATGATTGTATTAGGATGAGGGTGAGTGTGAGAGGTGGTTAGTCAGATGGGGATGTGATAATGTAGATAGAGAGAGAGGGATGGGTGGAGGTGCAAGGTATGTTGGTGTGAGTAATGCAGGATTAGGGTAGGGAAGGCAGAGTGATGGGGATGGGATGAGAGGCACAGCAGGATGAAGTTGAGTGTGGCTGTGCACTCATCTTCCCTGATCTAATGAGATAATTGAAACATTTCCGGCACTGCACCCAGGTCCTCCTGGCAATATCCCTGCTGTTCACCTCCTCTGCAATCTCCAACCTGGCTCCTTTGGTCTGCTGGGGAGGTCTCTTCTGCCCATTCGAAGGGAAGAGGACCTCCCTGCGTGCTCTCACTCCCTCCACAAGCATATGGAGGGAGTCATCTGAGAACCTGGGTGCAGCCCTCTGCCTCTGTACAGTCATGTTTCCAGGTGTTTGGAACACTCCAATGCTGCAGTACAGTGCCTGTACAATCCTAGATGAACCTTCAAATGCAATGTGGCCAGGGCTCCTTTAAATATCCTGGCTGAAAACACGTCATCGATGACGTCATCAGACCCGCACCATTTAATAGGGCTGGGTAACGCGCAGGGCGGTCTTCATAGGTGCCATTAAGGGAAAGTCGATCTCAGGAGCGGAATGGAATGAGGAACAGGGTCGCAACCCGCCATGGCGACCACTCGCACACGACCTGCCCAGGTACAGAAAACTCTGGCCAATGTCTTCCCACCTCCAACAATATAGCACTGTCTCAGTAGTGCACTGGAAAGTTATTCTAGATTATGTGCTCAAATTCTAGAGTGGGGCTTGAAGCACAGCCTTCTGAGTCAGATGATGAAAGTGGTACCAATTGAGCCAATCTGATTGGGGGAAATGTAAAAATGAGCAATGATACAATAAGGGACGCTCTGCTGAGGTTTGGTTAAGCTATATTGCTAGGACAGATTATAAAACCTTTGCTCTGTATTTGACTAGTGTTGTACCTGACCTAGAAGTGCTTGCTGCTGGGTACAAAATGTGACAGTATAACTCTGGAATGCAGTCTCATAAAACTTTGGTTTAACATTCCATAATGTAGCAAGTTTAAAAGTAGTCTGGGCGGTCCTTTGTGATCCGTAGGCTCTCTCCTATCCAGGAGAATTCGAACTGGATGTAAAGAGAAGTCAAGTAGTATAAGTACAATACCTGGCTGTAACCTATACTGTCTGAGACTGGTAGCTAGTTTATAAGTGCACCCTCAAATGTTGATCCCAAGAAGTGGCAGCAGGCATTAGCATTAACATGGTAAAAGGGAAAATAAAATCCTTTTTCTCATTTCAAACCCTTGAGATCTCCTTCAGTTCGCATCATGATGACCCAGATTGAATGTGATTTCCCCTGAGTTTATAGTAGAGGCTGCACCCAGTCAGTTCCTATGCTATAAGGTCTTAAATTTAATTAATTACCTACCCCACACATGCATTGACTTTTAATTTACAGTTTAAATCGGCAAGTGATTTGCATCAGGTGTTTATACCAGCCTAATATGAATCTCCTGTTTCACAGCCCCAAATAAAACCGAGGGGAAGAGGTGGGTGTTTTTAATCTCTAAAACCAATCACATAAATAATTCACCATTTTTACTTCTTCAGTTACTGCAATTGTGGTGCAAAATCACAACAATTGTGAATTTTCAGCACACATATGAATAAGGTATTAGACTGACCATGGTACTTTATCACTCGTTCTCCTCAGCTTCTCTGCAGCCTTTGACCACATCAGCTTCCTTCAATGCCTCTGCTCCGCTTTCCAGCTTGATGGAACGGCCCTCACTTAATCCACTCTTACATACCTGATCATAGATCTTGTCTATCACTTCTCTATCAATGGCTTTTCTTCCCACCCCTGAACTGTCACCCCGGGAGTTCCCTAAGGCTCTTTCCTTGACCCCTGCTCTTCCTTTTCTATATGCTGCTCCTTGGCGACATCAACCGCAGATATGAAATCAGTTTCAAACTGTGTGCTGGTGACACCCAGCTCTACCTCTCCACCACTTTTCTTGACCGCTTTACTGTCTCTGTGTTGCTGGAGTGCTTGTCAAACATACATTCTTGCATGAGCTGCAATTTTTTTTATTCATTCCCGGGATGTGGGCGATGCTGGCAAGGCCAACATTTTTGCCCATCCCTAATTGCCCTTGTGAAGATGGTGGTGAGTCGCCTTCTTGATTTGCTGCAGTCCGTATGGTGAAGGTACTCCCACAGTGCTGTTAGGGAGGGAGTTCCAGGATTTTGACCCAGTGACGATGAAAGAACGGCAATATACATCCAAGTCAGGATGGTGTGTGACTTGGGGGGGTAACTTGCAGGTGATGGTGTTCCCATGCGCCTGCTGCCCTTGTCCTTCTAGGTGGTAGAGGTCGTGGGTTTGGGAAGTGCTGTCGAAGAAGCCTTGGCGAGTTGTTGCAGTGCATCTTGTAGATGGTACACACTGCAGCCACGGTACGCCAGTGGTGGAGGGAGTGAATGTTTAAGGTGGTGGATGGGGTGCCAATCAAGTGGCTGCTTTGTCCTGGATGGTGTCGAGCTTCTTGAGTATTGTTGGAGCTGCACTCATCCAGGCAAGTGGAGAGTATTCCATCACAGTCCTGACTTGTGCCTTGTAGATGGTGGAAAGGCTTTGGGGAGTCAGGAGGGGAGACTCTCGCCGCACAATACCCAGCCTTTGACCTGCTCTTGTAGCCACAGTATTTATGTGGCTGGTCCAGTTCAGTTTCTGGTCAATGGTGACCACCATTGGTGCGGGATTTGGTGATAGTAATGCTGTTGAATGTCAAGGGCGGTGGTTAGACGCTCTCTTTTTGTAGATAATCATTGCCTGGCACTTGTGTGGCGCGAATGTTACTTGCCACTTATCAGCCCAAGCCTAAATGTCGTCCAGGCCTTGCTGCATGTGGGCATAGACTGCTTCATTATCTGAGGAGTTGCGAATGGAACTGAACACCGTGCAATCATCAGCAAAAATCCCCACTTCTGACCTTATGATGGAGGGAAGGTCATTGATGAAGCAGCTGAAGATGGTTGTGCCTAGGACACTGCCTTCAGGAACTTCTACAGGTATGTCCTGGGGCTGAGATGATTGGCCTCCAACAACCACAACCATCATCATTTGTGCTAGGTATGGCTCCATTCAGTGGAGAGTCTTTCCCCTGATTCACATTGACTTCAGTTTTACGAGGGCTCTTTGATGCCGCACTCGGTCAAATGCTGCCTTGATGTCAAAGGCAGTCACACTCACCTCACCTCTGGAATTCAGCTCTTTTGTCCATGTTTGAACCAAGGCTGCAATGAGGTCTGGAGCCGTGTGGTCCTGGCGGAACCCAAACTGGGCATCCGTGAGCAGGTTATTGGTGAGTAAATGCCGCTTGATAGCCTTGTCGATGACACCTTCCATCATTTAGCTGATGATTGAGAGTAGACTGATGGGATGGTAATTGGCCAGATTGGATTTGTCCTGTTTTTTGTGGACAGGACATAGCTGGGCAGTTTTCCACATTATCGGGTAGATGCCAGTGTTGTAGCTGTACTGGAACAGCTTGGCTAGAGGCATGGCTAGTCCCGGAGCACAAGTCTTCAGCACGACAGCTGGGATATTGTGGGGGCCCATGGCCTTTGCTGTATCCAGTGCGCTCAGCCATTTCTTGATATCATGTGGAGTGAATTGAATTGGCTGAAGACTGGCTTCTGTAATGGAGGGGACCTCAGAAAGAGGCCAAGATTGGTCATCCACTCAGCACTTCTGGCTGCAGATGGATTCAAACACTTCAGCCTTGTCTTTTGCACTCGCGTGCTGGGCTCTGCCATCATTGAGGATGGGGTTAGTCGTGGACACTCCTCCTCCCATCAGTTGTTTACTAGTCCACCACCATTCATGACTGGATGTGGCAGGACTGCGGAGCTTTGATCTGATCTGTTGATTGTGGGATCGCTTAGCTATGTCTATTGCTTCCATTGTTTAGCATGCATGTAGCCATGTGTTGCAGCTTTCCCAGGTTGGCACCTCATCTTTAGTTACACCTGGTGCTGCTCCTGACATGCTCTTCTACACTCCTCATTGAACCAGGGTTGGTCGCCTGGCTTGATATTAATGGTAAAGTGAGGGATATGCCGGGCCATGAGGTTATAGATTGTGGTGAAATACATTTCTGCTGCTGCTGAAGGCCCACAATGCCTCATGGATGCTCAGTTTTGAGCTGCTAGATCTGTTCTGAATCTATCCCATTTAGCACGGTGGTAGTGCCACACAACACGATGGAGGATGTCCTCAGTGTGGAGACAGGACTTCATCTCCACAAGGACTATGCGGTGGTCACTGCTACCAATACTGTCATGGACAGTTGCATCTGCGACAGGTAGATTGGTGAGGACGAGTTCAAGTAGGTGTTTCCCTCGTGTTGGTTCTCTCACCACCTGTCGCAGGCCCATACTGGCAACTATGTCCTTCAGGACTTGGCCAGCTCGATCAGTAGTGGTGCTACCGAGCCACTCTTGGTGATGGACATTGAAGTCCCCCACCCAGAGTACATTCTTTGCCCTTGCTACTCTCAGTGCTTCTTCCAAGTCGTGTTCAACATGGAGGAGTACTGATTCATCAGCTGAGGGAGGGCGGTAGGTGGTAATCGGCAACAGGTTTCCTTGCCCATGTTTGACCTGATGCCATGAGACTTCATGGGGTCCAAAGTCACTATTGAGGACTCCCAGGGCCACTCCCTCCCGACTGTATACTAACCACTATGCAGCCACCTCTGGTGGGTCTGTCCTACCAGTGGGATAGCACATACTCAGGGATAGTGATGGAGGAGTCTAGGACATTGACAGAAAGATATGGATTCTGTTAGTTTACCTATGTCAGGCTGTTGCTTGACTAGTCTGTGGGACAGCTCTCCCAATTTTCGTACAAGTCCCCAGTCCCCTAGATAAGGGTCTAGTGAGAAGGAGGAATTAAAGGAAATTAGTATTCATAAAAAAATAGTGCTGGAGAAATTAATGGAACTGAAAGCCGATAAATCCCCAGGGCCTGATAATCTGCATCCCAGAGTACTAAAAGAGGTAGCCATGGAAATAGTGGATGCATTGGTTGTCATCTTCCAAAATTCTATAGATTATGGAACAGTTCCTGCAGATTGGAGGGTGGCAAATGTAACCCCACTATTTAAAAAAGGAGGGAGAGAAAACTGGGAACTACAGACCGGTTAGCCTAACATCAGTAGTAGGGAAAATGCTAGAGTCTATTATAAAGGATGTTATAACAAGACACTTAGAAAATATCAACGGGATTAGACAAAGTCAACATGGATTTACGAAAGGGAAACCATGTTTGACAAACCTACTGGAGTTTTTTGATGATGTAACTGGTAGAATAGACAAGGGAGAACCAGTGGATGTGGTGTATTTGGATTTTCAGAAGGCCTTTGATAAAGTCCCACATAAGAGGTTAGTGTGCAAAATTAAAGCACATGGGATTGGGGGTAATATACTGGCATGGATTGAAAATTGGTTAACAGACAGGAAACGGAGAGTAGGAATAAATGGTTCTTTTTCAGGGTGGCAGGCGGTGACTAGTGGGGTACCACAGGGATCAGTGCTTGGGCCCCAGCTATTCACAATATATATCAATGATTTGGATGAGGGAACCAAATGTAATATTTCCAAATTTGCTGATGACACAAAACTAGGTGGGATTGTGAGTTGTGAGGAGGATGCAAGGAGGCTTCAAGGCGATTTAGACAAGTTGAATGAGTGGGCAAATACATGGCAGATGCAGTATAACGTGGATAATTGTGAAGTTATCCACTTCGGTAGGGAAAACAGAAAGGCAGAGTATTATTTAAATGGTAATAGATTTGAAAATGTTGATGTACAGAGGGACCTGGGTGTCCTTGTACACCAGTCACTGAAAGCAAACATGCAGGTGCAGCAAGCAGTAACAAAGGCAAATGGTATGTTGGCCTTCATTGTAAGAGGCTTTGAGTACAGGAGCAAGGATATCTTACTGCAGTTATACAGGGCCTTGGTGAGACCACACCTGGAGCACTGTGTGCAGTTTTGATCTCCTTACCTAAGAAAGGATATACTTGCCATAGAGGGAGTGCAGCGAAGGTTCACCAGACTGGTGGAAGGACTGTCGTATGAGGAGAGATTGGGTCGACTAGGCGTATATTCACTAGAGTTTAGAAGAATGAGAGGGTATCTCATTGAAACGTATAAAATTCTGACAGGGCTAGACAGACTGGATGCAGGGAGGATGTTTCCCCTGGCTGGGGGATCTAGAACGAGGGGTCACATTCTCAGGATACGGGGTAGGACATTTAGGACTGAGATGAGGAGAAATTTCTTCAATCAGAGGGTGGTGAACCTGTGGAATTCTCTACCACAGAAGGCTGTGGAGGCCAAGTCACTGAATATATTTAAGAAGGAGATAGATAGATTTCTAGACACAAAAGGCATCAAGGGGTATGGGAAGAGAGCGGGAATATGGTATTGAGATAGAGGATCAGCCATGATCATATTAAATGGTGGAGCAGGCTTGAAGAGCCGAATGGCCTACTCCTGCTCCTATTTTTTTTTGATGTTTCTATGTTAGTGAGGAGGACTTTGCAGGGTCGACTGGGCTGGGTGTGCCATTGTTGTGTCCAAAACCAATGCCAAGGTTGATGCCGGGTGGCTCGTCCAGTTTTATTCTTATTATTGTTTCTTGTAGCCATTTGTTATAACTGAGTGGCTTGCTAGGCCATTTCAGAGGGCAGTTAAGAGTCAACCACATTGCTGTGGGTCTGGAGTCACATATAGGCCAGACCAGGTAAGAACGGCAGATTTCCTTCCCTAAAGGACATTAGTGAATTTGCTTCGGCTAAACATTGGGAAAGCCAAAGCCATCGTCTTCAACCACCAGCTGAAAGTCCCTACCGTCACCACCAACTCTATCCTCATCCCCAGATACTGTCTCACACTGAACTATACTGTTTGCAGGCTTTACATCATATTCAACCTGGATCCGAGTTTCCAACCCCATATCCTCCCCATCACAAAGGCCACCTCCAGCTTACCAATCACCCCTGTCATCACCGACCTAGATTGGCCCCTGGTCTCCCATTGCCTCAGATTTGAATTTCTCATCCTTGTGTTTAAATCTGTCCACGGCCCTGCCCTTCCCTATCTCCCTAAACTGTGCGACAACCCTCCCCCGAGTTCTCCAGTCCTCTAACTCCAGCATCTTATGCATTGCTCCTTACCTTCACCCCCACCATTGCGAGCCATACCATCAGCCACCTAGGCCTCATGCTCTGAAATTCCTTCCCTAAACCTTTTCACCTCTCCACCTCCTTTCCAACCTTAAGACACTCCTTAAAAATAAATTCTTTGACCACTCTTCCTGACATCTCCTTCTTTGGCTCAGCGTTCATTTCTTCCTTACACCTCTGTGAAGCAACTTGCAACATTTTTTTATATTAAAGGCATTATATAAATGCAAGTTCTTGTTGTGGTTGTTGAGATATTTAGAGGAGCAGTGCAAGGTATCTCCCAAATTTGGATGAGCTCTCTTCACCACAGGGTGACATTTCCAGTTTTCGCAGGACAGGCTTGTCAATCAGAGCTGAAACTATGACTACTGACTAACTGTAATTGCACCAGGTTTTATTATACTCCAGGAAGGTTTTACATTGTGAAGAATAATTGATCCTCTTTATGTAGAGCAGAACTTTAACAGGCTGTTGGACATACAAGACTTCATCTTTTACAACACATAATTAAAAGTAATACAGCCTTTAAACTTGGGCGGTGAAACTGAGTGAGCTAATGACCTGAGCTAAGCCCTGTATTCTGTAAGAAATGAATGTGGTTAGTTCTCGTTCTGGTCTCAGTGGCTAAGGTAAAACTTTTACCTTAGGTACTGAGATCAGAATCAGAATTAAACAAAGTGTGATTTCTTACAGAATGCATATTTCAGTAAATGCCCATTTGCAAACAATAACAAAACTGTTTCTAAACAGAAATAAAAAGTATGGTGAAATACTAAGCTGTTTCTACACAGATTGATTGGAATACAGAGCCTGTTTTCTATTAATACAAATTGCATTTTCTGAAGTATTTCTATGGGAGGCTTTACATTCAGAGAAACTTCTATGACATTTCTGTAAAAGGTTCCATACATGGGCGGACACATTGATGAGTGTGAATTAGTTTATGGGTGAAGAGAAAGAATGGTTCTGATTGACAAAGAGCCATTGTAAAAAATCCACTGAATGTGGTTTCACTCAGCCTCAGAAGCTTTTATTGTTCTGTATGAGAGGGGCTGCAACAAAGTCAAGCTAATTGTAGACAGTTACTGAAAATCAATTCAAACTTTGTATCAAACATAGGCAGAATCTGATGGTAATAATGAACTCTAAGGTCTGCATTTATCTAAGCTGGAAAGCAGAAAGGTGGTCAGAACGGTCTTCTTCTCTCTTAGGCAGTCCCTCGGAACCAAGGATGACTTGCTTCCACATTAAAAATTAGTTCTCAGGTGACTGATGAGTCCAATGCGGAACCTACAGCCTCAGTTACAGGTGGGGCAGACGGTGGTTGAAGGGGCGGGTGGGTGGGGTGCTTGGGTTGACATGTGCTCCTTCCGCTGTTTGCGCTTGGCTTCCACTTGTTCCCTGCGAAGAGACTCGAGGTGTTCGCCGCCTTCTCGGATGCTTCTCCTCCACTTTGTGCGATCTTGGGCCAGGGATTCCCAGGTGTCGGTGGGGATGTTGCACTTTTTCAAGGAGGGTAATCCATATTTAGAGAGCATTCACCTATCTCGCATTGAAACAAGGGGGTTAGAATTTAACTATCGGGCAGTCGACCGGCAGAGCACGCCGGCTGTCTGCTCGATGGTGCCAATGGTAGGGTAAGCCTGGTCTATTTTGAGAGCCAGGCTTTGTTAGCATAGGGCTATGGGCAAAAAATGAGCTCCGCGGGGCAGTCTGGCTGGCTCCAAGCCACTGAAATATTGGGCGGCCTAGCCATCCAGGCTAGAAGATAGTGAGGGGGCGGCGGGGGAGATCAAGTGCGGCAGCAGCCCAGGTTGTTTTTGTAGAGCCTGGAGGGGAACTTCTGCTCTTCTCAGCCCTTCAAGAGTAATACTTAGCTACTGGGCTTCTCTTCAGCTGGACCGCCATCTGATCATGTGCATAGCGTGCACAGTGCATGCTCTGCCCAGTACTGTCTTAAAATGGCATTTTGGGTCCTATGTATGTCATAGGACCCTGGTTTATATATTAAAAGGGCCTATCGCCTGACTCAGGCAGCTGCTCCTGCCATCCAACGATAGACCCTTTAGCCAAAGGGGGAATGGGGCAGTAAACTTGTTCCCAACATTTTAGGAGTGCTACTGCCCTGTTTCTACCAGTGAAAATCTACCCCAAGGTGTCATAACCGCAATCCTGAGGAGGTGAACGCGTGCCTGTTATATTTAATCTGAGGATAGTACTGACACAGCTAACAGGCTGACAGAATAAAAAGTATTCAGGATGGAAAGAAAAAAGCTGGATGAAGCTTGAGTTTTAAAGAAGTGTAAATTTTGGCAGGCAGGGAGGATGGAGGTAAATAAAGAATTCCACAGTTCTAAAGCCAAGGGAAAGAATGAGTTAGACTTGAAAATGTTGTGATAAGTATTGATGTCAGCACAAGATAGCAAGATAAATGTAGATAAAGAAGTTCATTCGCCCCAACTTAGCTCATCCATCCAGATAAAAAATATTAGTTCTTCCCAGCATGTCATCCAACAGTGCCTTGACTAAATCTATGGTTTTCACCTCCACCATCCTACCCCAAAGACCATCTGAATGAGAATTAGAAGGATTCTCTGCAGGGTTAAAGGAAATGTGCCGATGATTAACCAGTGAATGCTAAGAAATCTGACCCAAATGACTAGTAAGATTATGAAAAATCTTTACCAGATTGGAAAAGCTCTGGAAAAAGAATGGGAGAAATAAAAAGTGAATAAGACAAGGAGCTCCTAAGCACACTCGCATTGTACAGATTATGAGGGCTGTGACTATTTTTTTGTAACTCTTAGCAGCCTCCACATTGTTTATTTTTGAATGATATAAGTGGATGGAGTTAAGATACAGATCAGCCATGATCCCATTGAATGGCAGAACAGGATCGAGGGGCTGAATGGCCTACTTCTGTTCCTATGTACTGCCCTGGTATCATAATGTGGTTCTTAGTTTTGGAATTCCTATCAACCACGTGCACATAACACGTGCACATAACACAGGCCACCTACCTTCAGTGCAGCATAAACTCCTCATCCACATCTCCACTACAGCCTACATCCTGTTCTCTTCTGCTTCAATTTCATAGACCTATGCACAGCTAAGATCCTTAGCTTTTTTCTATGTCATTTGGAAATGTTGCCACTCTTTTAAAATTTTATTCCCAGCATAAACCACCTTGATGCTACTTTCCTTTAGTTAACAGGGTGAGACAGCCGAGGCAATGAACTTCTCAATCATTCCTCTCATTGCTACAGTATATTAATCAATTAACAGAAGGCACACTTTGCAGGGCAAAATATGCATCCTGAATAAATTTTCCTTTCTCTCCATCCTCCAGGATGGCAACTGGAAGCCATCCTTTCCAACAACCCTGCTGAGAATGGTCAAAACACAGCCACATATGATACTTACATTAAAACGTCTGTTGAAGCTGTGACAAGAACCCTCCGATTGGAAGTCCAACATTACCCACTTGAATTTCAAGCTTCAATGCGCTATCTTCTGTGGATTCCTCAGGAATTGATTTCCTCACTCTTACCAACTAAAAATACTCCATTCAGCTCCTCATTGAAAACTTGGTCAACTCCTGGCTATATTTGCATTTGGCACTGCATTATGGGATGATTATACTGGTTTGAAGTAAAAAAAAAAGTTGGAGCAGAGCTTTTGAGCCAAAAGTTGGGTTTCAACCAAATTTGTCCACTTTTACTCTATTGTCTTTCTTAGATTTATATCAGTATTAATCTGTACGATGCACCATATAATGGTGACATTTTTTTGCATATTTGTCTGCATAGTTATTGCTCATGCAAGGAATTTACTCAGCTTGGTTGACTATCCGTGGGTGCTCATTTCTTTTGAAGTGTTAATTCATTGATATAAAATGTGTAAAGCTAAGAAACAAACTACAAAGCAATGTAACATCAGTATAAAACCAATTTTTTACTTGAATGAGCATCGAGCTGCTCATTATGTGCCCCATAGTATCTCTCTAGAAGTAAATATTTGTATAGGCTTTGTGTAACAATTGAAAACAAGTAAATATGGGCTACGATGCTTTTAATAAAATGCATTTAATGAGTAACAATAAAAAACAGAATCCATCAAACAACTGTAAACAAATACTGACAAAATAATTGTAAGCTCAGATACACATCACTGAAAATGCAGAATGACTTTGATAGCACAATTCCATTCAAGTAAATAATTTTTTAAAAATAACTCTGGAGTCTTCCTTCTCCATTTGATGATCCTCAAAGACATACGCAAAAAACCTGGGCCTCAATAACTCCAATGTCAGTGGTTACACTCCAGGATTATTTCAGACAAGTAATATTTGAATGCTGATCATGACAAGTCCGAAGAATATTTGATTATGTGCACGCAGGCACAAGTATTGCGAATTGTTTAAACAAATACCGCCATCTTTACTTTTCAATTAGATTTCTATGTTGCGAATCAATGAGCTAGCTTTCAGTTTATATTTGATTTGATCCTGCTCCAAGCTCAAATAAAAGTGTTGTGATTGGTTGCTGGCATTGTAAATGATTGAGGATATCCTCAGCAGTGATGGTGTCTGTATACTGAACAAACCATATCAAAAGCTCATAGACATTCGGGGTGATTGAAATATTACCTCCCCTAGTGGAGACAAGGCAGCTGGGCAGTGAAAAATCGCCCAAAACCCCTGGAGCAGCCAGGAGCTAACCTTCCAACATGGTCAGCACAGGCAGCAGGCACACTCGTCCAAAGCCAACGGGTCCTTTTTAGTATATGACGTCATCGGGACACGACTGCAATTTTTACTGTTAGGCCTGAGCGGGAAACAGCAGTGAGTTTCCCACCAGTCCAATCCAACTAGGATCAGGGCCAAAACGTAAGCTTACATTTTTTTTCTAATTTTCTTGTGGGGCTAGGAGGAGTAGGTGTGCTCCTCTGGGCCCCACAAGGAAATCTTAGGCCTCTGCTGCCACAAACACTGCACCACCCCAATCGCAGGGACCCCTGCGGAATGGCCCGACAGCCCATCATGCTCTTGGCAGGAGGTCTCCAGGCCGCCTGAGTTTGCGACGCTACCCGCCAACGTCCTGCCCGAATGGGTGGGAGATCACCCAGCATGATTTAAATGAGGCCCGGGAGTTGAAATACCACCCGGGCCTCATTTTTAAACTGACATCAAAACTCAACTTCAAAAACTGGCCCACAGTTACAATCAAGGTCAATCTTTACAGCTCCCCCATTCCCCCACCCCATTTGCAACATGTCAATAATAGGAGTAGGGTACTTTGAATAAAATTAGAGGACGTTTCCTCAAAATTGCTGTGTGACAGAGACCAATATATATGGAGATACTGCTAGACAAGGGAACTGGGCATAAGCAGATCCACTGAAGGACTTAACATGACAGTCTGAGCCTCCCTAAGCTTTAGTCCCCAATACTCTGCCTGTGCCTATTGGGGAAGACATTGGGCTGGATTTTCATTCTGGAGGTGTGTAGGAGGCGGGACTACAACTTTTGGGGTTGTAGTCCCGCCTCCATTGAGTTGTGGCCAACCCACACAATTTTCACTTGATTGACCTTGTTGAGCTGCTGGGCGGGCTCAGCAGGCAAATTAAGAGCCACCTGGCAACAGGTGAAGTCACAGATTGGTATTTCATCTGTCAAGAGCTTTTGACAGATGAAATATCAGCGTTTGATAGCTCTTTGAAGCTGTCAAACACTGACAATCTGTACTCTATGTTAATTCCTTCCTCTCAGGCTGATTTAGAGATCTCTCCAGAACAGAAAGCTGAATATTGCAACTTTTGACAGCTCGCGGCCATTCTGCTTTCTGCGCCGGTGAGATGAGGGACTCCCAAGACCTGAAGGAAGGAAGGCTGTAAAGGTAAGTAAAGGTAATTAAACTTCTTTAAACACTTTACACACACCAAACACACTTACCTCTTCACTCATGCACCCATCACTCACCTGAACACCGGACATCTTGAACCCTCCAAGTCCTTCAGCCCGACGGCCCGCCTCACTAACTTGGCATGGTTTGACGCCATCGGGAATCCCACACTTCAGGAATAAAAATAGGGATTAGGCTAAAAACTGCCTGTTAACTACCTGTTAACAGGCAGTTAATTGGCACTAATCCCCTTCCCGCCTCGGGAAGGCAGGTCCCAGCACAGGTCGGGTATCCGCCTCCTTTGAAACTGGCATGGAGGCGGGTTGGAGGCGGGATGGGTTCATGCCCCCTGATTTCGAGATTTTAACCCCCCCACACGCCTCCAATCCCGCCTCCACGGCCCAATGAAAATCCTGCCCATTGAATCCTATTTTATCCATTTTTTTGGCGTAAAACTGGGGCATAAACAACCAATTTCATGGGGCCTATTTCCAGTGCCCAAAGGGTGCCTGAAATACAACCACGCCATATCGGCTCAGGCCGCCTGAAACAGGCAGTATGCCCCTTGCATAAGCTAATGAGGGTTTAACAACTGTTTTGGGCCCCTTCTCAGAAATTCATTAGCACTGAGTTTATGCATGGGGCATGCTGCTCTCAGTTTTTCAGATTCTTGCTGCAGCCTAACCAGTGGTCCTTAAAGAGACTGATGGAGGCCATCAGCAAACAGGTAACTTTTTCAATTTTAACTTACCGTAATGTGCAGCCAAAAGAAGCAGGAATGCTCCTCCTAGCTCCATAGCACTACCGCGGGCTGCTGTCGGCCCCGCTCAACCCTCACTCCTGGTCTCCTTCCCACTTTCCAGGGCCTACCTCAGTGAGGCTGCCGGTATTGCAGCCAGCCCATATTGGTGTACTACAAGCCGACGATCTGTCTCTGGACGCCCAACTGGTGTTCGCAGCTCACTAGACTTCTGCTGATGAGGCCCGAGGTCCAATTTCAGATTCTGGTGTGTCCTCTGAATGCACCGACCATTTCGGGCTTGAAAATGAGCCTAACCAAATCTCCAGCCCATTGTTTCTTAAAATGTAGCTTCATATACCAGAGTCAGTATGGCTATAGCGTTCTGAGTAACGCGCAGTGTCTACTACATTTCAGGGATGCTAATATCCAATACAAGGAGAATTGCATGTTTATCTAAACCATGTTCTTGAAATAATTAATTTGTTTTACCTAAGATTCTTGTATGCTCACGAATAATTTTGCGAGCCTGTTAAACTATGCTTAGTGGGATTCACAGCCTAAAGCCAAATGCAAGACAAAGAAAAAACACCTTGCCATTTACACCTGTATATGTTTATTAGGAAACCAGTTTCAAGCCACATTTTTCTGCCGTTAGTAGGACCTAGATAGTGGTTCCATGCATTTAAATCCCAGAAGCAGCAAAAGTGTCAAACATGCAGTGCAAGGAATAAAAATTGATTTTCTGTTTAGGAAAAAATCCAATCACCCGTTAGTTGTCCAGTAATTTTTAAATGGTTTCAGCGCGGTACATTTCACCTTGATGCATATCTTGCAGCCCATATTCCTATCTGTAGCCATTCTGCTCTCTTCTATTAACTGTATACTTTAACTGCCAATTCCTCTCGAATGTTATTTTCTCTAGATTGCACAGTAACTACATTTCAGATGAGCAGTGCATTTGAAGTCACTTTTTCTGCTGTGTTTGTGTAAAATTTGTGAGTGAGTGCAACAGAGGTTGCCCCCACCCCAAATAAAATCACAGACATCATGCTCTGCGCCACTTTTCTTCAGAGAAAGAGCCAAGCTATAATTCCCCTCCCTTCCACTCCTTGTCCACTGCTGTGGTGTGTGGCTCTTTTGTGATCTGTTAATCAGCAAGAATGAGTTAACTAAATAGTCAATATGTAATTAATATTTAATTATCTTTATTAGTTGTAAAGTTTAGTTTACACAACGGTTAGCTCAATGCTAATTGTACTGCATAAGTTCCAGCTCAGTGTTTGTTTCTGACAAGTGCATTACATTTGACTGATATCAAATAGTTTGCCCACTTAAGAGGAATTGGCTGTGGCCTGAATGTGGCATCTGAGAAGCCCGATCGTACTGCATTCCTGTTCACTTATATCAGAAAGAATAAGTGTTCATATTTATATTAGGGCAGCCTACAGCCACAAATGATAATGTGCAAATATTATGTAATATTAGTAAACCAGAATCCTTTACACCCAATCTAGTTTTGTTAATTGTAAAATAATAAATGCACTTAAAATCAGAATAGTTTCGGACTTGAAACACACAACGTAAGGGAAGTGAACACTGCAGTATTATAATCAGAATGGCTTCACTGTTTATTTGCAACCAGTAACATAATGTGACTGATTTACAAGAATTTAGCTCAAGTGTTAATCTGACAGTTACAAAAAGCTCCTTGCTGGCAGAATCACTTTCACTATCATATTAGTTGCCTCCTCTATTAAAGCAGCGTGGTCGATAATTGGAATGCTTTTATGTCTAGTGCTTCTGACGAGACTCTCTTTAGGTCACGTACAGACGGTCGCTCAGCGCACAGCTGAACAGTCGCAAATAATTTAAGCTGTGAAAGTATTGTTCTCCTTGTATTGTGGGACAAGGACAGTTCAAGGGAAGTATAGTCTTGTGCTGACTACCTGCTGATGTGTGGTGAAATAGGATGGCAATGACACTATGTATGCAGACAATTAAATGTATTTTACACAGAAATGTCAGTCCAGAGGCAAGTTTCCACATGGCCGTGCTTTATGATCTTTATGTAGGATGAACTAGTAGATTGAAGTAGTGCAGCTGAACTTCCTGAGGATGAGAAAGCAGTCAGCAGCACATCCAAGCTACAGGTTTCTCATATAGTCTGCATCATGCTGGGTTTTTATAGCTCCTGGCTTTCAAAAAGCCTGTTTCAAAGAGGTTTGCGCTAGACTGGGCATGCAGTTTAGCTCTGCAGATATTGTCGCTACTGATTCAGTGGAATGCAATTAGGAAGCCTAAATTAAGTGGTAATGGAGAACCAGCTCTCGAAACTGGGGTTGCCATGGTAACCACTGCTTACAATACAGCCTCCAGTAGTTTCCCACTTTATCTGCAAAATGCACAATTGAGCTTTGAAACAGCTCAGTGCTGAAAAGCGTACTGTAAACAGATGTTTGGTCAGAGTTTCACCATTTTAAAAAAGTGAAGCATCAAATAGAATCCATTTGTTCGCACAATTCTTTTAACATCACCTGATTTTACAGGGGGAAAAGAGAAAGGAACCCTTTACAATGATTTTTTTTTAAATCAGACACTATATTACAAATAGTGAATGCTCCACATTAGTCAGTTGTGAATGAATGATGATACGCACAGAACAGTTCCTTGTTCTCATAGTTCAAGCGCTGCTGGTTATTTTAGACCCAAATTTTTTTATAAAGTAGTTCACTGAATTTTAATGAAATTATCATTAGCCATTTAGTACTTAAATTTACTTTGCCCCTTGTGTAAAAGAAGATCACTTGCCAATGAATTGAAGACCTTTCTTATTAAATCATTAATACATTTAGTATTATATGACTCACGTGTAACCTTGTCATATTTTAGGCTGTGTTGGGTAAATTCCTGCTTAAATCATGGAGTAGAATAGTAAGGATTATAACGTAACATGGTTCTTGTCTGGTATGCTTTACCTGATGAAAATGAAACTGATTTTTGGCACTGATGAATTTGTGGTAAATGGCTCTTTTTTGTTTTATACTTTGAATAAATTTATAAATAGGCAAATTCCATGCATAAAGGAAACATTACACCACATTCGAACAGATTCTATACAGTCGGCATATTTATCTTAAATGGCATCATTTAGAAATGTTAATGGGAACTCTAAGAATCTTGTGCGGACCTGATTTTACATAATAGCCATTAAACACAGTCTGTGGAGGTCAATGGAAGAAGGACGTCAATTCTTTGAAAAGGTTAAGCATCTCTTTTTCGAATTGCTGCGACAGCATTTCAAAATTCTAATAAAATGCTTGCTATAAGCAACTATGTCCCATGTAGTGTCTTTAAAAAAAATCACAAATCCCTTAAAATTGTACTAAGTCATTTTATAGACTCATAAAACCAACAAGCTTGTTAAAAGGTGTGACTATGGTAATGTTCAGCACATTTATTGAAAACCATGAACTTTATTGGGAGGCTAAAATTAGTCAAATGTTGCTTCAGTTTTGTTTTTATGCTGTTCTATATAAACTGATAGTAAAACACAATTGGATCTCCTATGTTAAAGGCACTATATAAATGCAAGTGGTTGTTTTATTAATCCATGAAAGTGCCTTTAACCCTTTGAGAACAGAAGATTCTTTGCAGGTTCTCTAAGAAGTCAATGTTCTGGAATATGACAGTTGTAATACTTTATTAGTCTCTGTTGCTAATCAGTATACTATGGAGTTGACCTGTCTCATGATTGTCAAGTTCTCAGTGTATCATATAATAACTTTTAGTGCCAGCCTTGGCACAGTGGCAGTACTCTTGCTTCTGAGTCACAAGTTCATGGGTTCAAGTCACCTGCAGAGATTTATGGCCATAATAATCTAGGTTGACACTTCAGCACAGTACTGAGGGAGTGTTGCACTGTTGGAGATGCTGTCATTAGGGTGAAACATTAAATCAAGGTCCGATCTGCTGCTCAAGATGGACATTCAAGATCCCATGATGCTATTCAAAGAGCAGGGGACTTCTCCCTGTGTTCTGGCCAACATTTATCTCTCAACCAACATTTAAAAAAATGATCTGGTCATTTATTTCATTACTATTTGTGGGACTTTGCTGGGTACAAATTGGCTGCCAGATTTGCCTATTTTGGGCCGGATTTTGCGATGGTAATGACAGCAGAGTTGTCAGCATTCACCGTCATTGCTCCTCTGAAAGTGACAGCAACTTCTGGAGTTAGTGCATGCACAGATAAATGCGGAGATCCAAAATTTGCTGTCAGTCATTCCTTGCTCCTCCACAGGTTGCATTGTGGAACTCCCCAGAGCCGGCAATCAATTCAAATCACAGTTCCTGATGATAAATTCCCCTATCACTGTTTAACCACCCCCGCCCCAAAACAAAAAGTTAAGCCTTGTTGAAAGAGGTGTAACTGAGTTTTTAACGGTGCATTGACTGATGAACAATCGTTTTGGCCCTGAAAAACTAATTTTATATTTCTGGATTGTCAAATTTTTCCATTAATATGATAAGAATTACATGGCTTTTAATATAATATATATATATTTTTAAGTTTGTTTATGATATTTCAGCTTCTACCTTAATCCTATGTGTATGCCCCAATCTTTATTTCACTCTCTGTAAAATTTATAAAAAGTAAATTATAATCTGTTCACTTTACTTCCTGGTTTGCTGTCTGTGAGAATTCTTCAATGTGTTTGGCTGCTTAGCCTGCTTGATGACATCACTGTTGCTGGACACTAGAGATTCGTTTCATTTGGCACCAGATTCAAATTAAGGGCGGGAGAGCTGAAATTCATGCCATAGAGATCGCTAGATCTTTGTGGGCAACTTTCTTCGAGGTCAGCTGTGAGCGTCGTCACTTCGCCACTGACTGCAAATTCCGGGCCATTATAACAGTGCCTACACTTCAAAAGTATTTCATTGGCTCTGAAGTGCTTTGGGAAGCACTGAGGAGATGAAAGCCAAGATATAGAATGTCTTTCTTTTGTATTGGATTCATCATGATATGTCACATAGCACATAGATGTACAATATTCCTCCTCAGGGGCTAGCTTCAAAATCCCAATGATACTAACTATATCACATAAGGATTTGGAGACACAATTAGTACTGTTCTCGATATTATAGTTAGTCCCTAGCTGTTGGACATGATAGGTTTACTTTAAACAATAAGCAATGACTACAAATTATTAAAACACTGTCGCAGGAAACAGACACTTGCCGATGCCCTTTGCCCTCAAATTTGAATCTTGTGCTTGCAGCCCTAAAGAAAACAAAGCTCCGTCAAAGGAATTTCATATAATTGCTTAAATATTTGTGTTCTAATATCATAATTTCAAGGCAGTAGTGCTTTTAGTCACAGTAAGGACATTGTACAACAAATTCCAGTCTTACCTTAGTATTCTCTTGGATACATCAATGTTAATCACTCCCATAAGCACTCTGAGTATACTACATTTATGGGTGCTCCTAATATCTAACCATACAATACTACAACCCAAGGGTGTAACAATAGTATCCCCTTGTGCTCTGAACTGGATATTTGTGTCTTCATTACATGCCCTACTTACACCTCTCTAACCTTTTAGTAGGCAGACAGAAAACACTTGGTAGCAGATGGCCAGATATGAATCATTTCAGCAGCCTTATTTCACAGTGAGTGGATGTACAGAGCAACACTTATGATCAGATTCACTTAGTACAATCAGTATAACTTGTCTTATAATAATACAAAATAACAAATACATTTCCCCACATCAGTGGGTCACATTGCTTGACTTAAACAAAATATATTTGAACTCTCTTCCTGCATTCTAGCTTCCTCAGTCTGGTGAATGCCTGCCCATGCAGCTTTCAGTTTAAAAACAGAACCAATTAGTGTGTGTTTCTGTCTCCCTGTGTCCATAAGAACATAAGAAATAGGAGCAGGAGTAGGTCATTTGACTCTTTGAGCCTGCTCCGCCATTCAATAAGATCATGGCTGATTTTCTACCTCATCTCCACTTTCCTGCACTATCCCCATATCCCTTGATTCCCTTAATATTCAAAAATCTATCGATCTCTGTCTTGAATATACTCAACGACTGAGCCTCCACAGCCCTCTGGGGTAGAGAATTCCAAAGATTCACCACCCTGAGTGAAGAAATTTTGCCTCATCTCAGTCCTAAATGGCCGACCCTTGTTCTGAGACTGTAACCCCTGGTTGAGACTCCCCAGCCAGAGGAAGCATCCTCCCTGCATCTACCCTGTCAAGCCCTGTAAGAATGTTGTATGTTTCAATGAGATCACCTCTCATTCTTCTAAACTCTCGAGAATATAGACCTAGTCTACTCAATCCCTCTTCATAGGACAATCCCCTCAACCCAGGAATCAGTCTGGTGAACCTTTGTTGCACTCCCTCTATGGCAAGTATATCCTTCCTTAGGTAAGGAGATCAAAACTGTACACAATACTCCAGGTGTGGTCTCACCAGGGCCCTATATAACTACAGTAAGATGTCTTTACTCTTATACTCAACTCCTCTTTTATTAAAGGCCAAAATACCATTTGCTTTCCTAATTGCTTGCTGTACCTGCATGTTAACTTTCAATGATTCATGTACAAGGACACCTCTGAACACCAACATTTCCCAATCTCTCACGATTTACAAAATACTCTGCTTTTCTATTTTTCCTACCAAAGTGGATAACTTCACATTTCTCCACATTATATTCCATTTGCCATGTTCTTGCCCACTCACTTAGTTTGTCTATATCCCCTTGAAGCCTCCTAGCATCCTCCTCACAACTTACATTCCAACCCAGCTTTGTATCATCAGCAAACTTGGATACATTACATTTGGTCCCCTCATCCAAATCGTGAATATAGATTGTGAATAGCTGAGGCCCAAGCACTGATCTTTGCGGTACCCCACTAGTTACAGCCTGCCAACCCGAAAATGACCCGTTTATTCCTACTCTCTGTTTTCTGTCCATTAACCAATCCTCAATCCATGCTAGTCTATTACCCCCAATTCCATGAGCCCTAATTTTGTGGCACCTTATCGAATGCCTTCTGAAAATCCAAATACACCACATCCACTGGTTCCCCCTTATCCATTCTGCTAGTTACAACCTCAAAATTTTTTAACAGATTTGTCAAACACAATTTCCCTTTTATAAATCTGTGTTGACTCTGCCCAATCCTATTATTATTTTCTAAGTGCCCTGTTACCACATCCTTAATAATAGATTCTAGCATTTTACTTACTACTGATGTCAGGCTAACTGGTCTGTAGTTCCCCATTTTCTCTCTCCCTCCTTTCTTAAATATTGGGGTTACATTTGCTACCTTCCAATCCAAGGGAACCATTCTAGAGTCTATGGAATTTTGGAAAATGACAACCAATGCATCCACTATCTCTATAGCCACCTCTTTCAAAACTCTAGGATGTAGGCCATCAGATCCAGGGGATTTATTGGTTTTCAGTCCCATTAATTTCTCCAGTACTATTTTTTTACTAATACTAATTTCTTTCAGTTCCTCATTCTCACTGGACCCTTGGTTCTCCACTATTTCTGGGAAGTTTTTTGTGTCTTCTTCCGTGAAGACAGACACGAAGGGGGTGAATTTAGCTCAGGTGCGGGCTGTTGTTGTGTTATCCGAATTTCGTGTTTCCCACACGAATCTAAATGGATTTGGGAGATTGATGCAATTTTAACTGAATTGGCCAATTGATTTACAACGTGTGGGAAGCCTTTGCAAGGGGGTTTTTCATGACTGAAAGACCCCTCTGATGACATCATCATTGCTGCTGCATTTAAGGTCCACAGCAAGCCTTGCTTCTTCTGCAGACTGCCAAGCTTCCTCCATTTGGTGTCAGAGGGACCTGCAGGAGAGATGACAAGCGGGAGGGCAAGAGCAGCTCCTCGCTTTGACGAGGCAGCACTTCAGGCATTGGTGGATGGGGCTAGGGCCAACAGGGAGGTCCTGTTCCCTTCATCAGGGAGGAAGAGGCCTTCCACTCAGACCAAGGCTGTGTGGATGCAGGTGGCTGAGGAGGTCAATTCCTTGGGAGTCACCCGCAGAACCGGGACACAGTGCAGGAAAAGATTTCATGACCTTCAGCGCACTGGAAAAGTGAGTATGAATTTCCCATCACCCTCAAGCTGATCTCCATTGCCTTTCCTCACCAGCACTCAGCTTTAGCAATCTCTTCCGCCACATCCCACTTGACACTGACATCTATGCACCCTTACCCATTCCCTCTCGCTCTCTATGTTCACATTCACATAACTATTCGACCATGCAGCCCTCACACTCCCGCTCACTCTGATGCTTTGAACACAACTGACAACACACAGGGAGGGCCCTTGGTCTTGCAACCTCACTCCATCTTTGTCTCCTTCTAAGTATCTATGCAATCTCTACACTCACTCCTTCATTCTCACTCAACCTCCACTTGTATCCCTCATTGCAGGAAAAGAGAGCTCACAACAGAAGAGAGCGAGCCAGGACAGGAGGAGGGCCACCCTCAATAGCCCACCTGACACCCTGGGAGGAGGCCGCCCTGGAAATCATTGGTATTGAGGATGATTCGCACATGGGGGACGGACAGACGGGTGCAACACAGCAAGCTGGTGACAGAAAAGTTTCCCATCTCTCTCTTTGACATTGCATGAGTCGCTGATAATGATTGTCAAGCTGTGACAGATGGACTTATGAGCATCTGCAAAAAGCTATGTGCATGTAGCCTTGGCATCACATCTGTAACTCTTTCCTTTACTCCCCCCACAGGACCATCACAAGCATCCGTCCCCCCTAGCCAGGAAGAAGAGGCTGAGCAGCCAGACTCCTCAGAGGAAGCTGCAACCTCTGAGGGCGCAGCGTCAGCAGAATTCTGCGCACCCAGCACCAGCGCAGACACTCACACCTCGGTGGGACCCTCGGGACATAGAGTAGTGTTGTCACCTGGTGTATCACAGCTCACAAGTGAGCATCAGCAGATTGTGGAGACAGGGACAGCAGTGGAGAGTCCTAGTCGGAGGGCGCAGGACTCTGCCAGCTCGGCTCAGCAGCATGTCGACCCTCTGCCTCTGGGTCCATCCATGAGATCGGCGGTGATGCAACTCCAGGCACAGATGCAGGAGCCTCTGGCAGGTTTTGTCTCTAGGGTCGCTGTGAGTGTGGAGCGAATGGAGGAGTCCATAGTGAACATGAACAGAGCCTTTGTGGAGTCATTGGCGCATGAACGCATCAACACGGAAAGGATGGCTACCTC
This sequence comes from Somniosus microcephalus, assembly GCF_052327205.1. Taxonomy (NCBI): domain Eukaryota; kingdom Metazoa; phylum Chordata; class Chondrichthyes; order Squaliformes; family Somniosidae; genus Somniosus; species Somniosus microcephalus. The sequence goes on from NC_140996.1 coordinate 153,082,903, forward strand.
CATGTTAAGGCTGGCTACCATGCAGGAGAGGATGGCTACGGTAGAGGAGAGGAGGGCTCATGCCATGGAGTAGCTTAGTCGCCAGGGTATGGAAAACATGGTCATTGTTCAGAATAGAATGACATCTCTTGAGGAGCGATGGGTATCTATTGAACAGAGAAACCAGACCTTCATGGAAGTCCTTCTCAGTAGGGCTGCCATTACAGGTACGGGTCCCCATGGCACCCCTGATGTGCAGCAAGGTGCTCTCCAGCCACTTGCAGGCGCTGAGGGGTACCTGACCCATGAGAGGGAGGTTGGTGGCAGGCCTCAAGGAAGTGGGGGCTCCTCTCCAAGCGCTTACACTTCCATGCCACTGCAGAGCCCTCGGTCAGAGCCCCACCAGAGTCCATACCCAAGTGAGATAGGCGTCTCAACCCCTGCACAGCCACAGTATCAGCAGACTGTTGATGAGCCCTCACAGGCTCGCAAACCCCAGAGGACGCCTGCCAAAGGTGTCAAGACAGGAGCAGCAGGAAAGTGAGCAAGGGGCCTCCACATCTGCTGAAGCCACAGGGAAAGCACTACGTAGGAGCACGCGTAAGAGAAAAATTCTGCACAAGTAGTCACAAGGGTAGCCACTTGGGTGAGATGTTGTGTTTATTGTAAAAATGCCATCAGTTGGTTCTTGTACATAAAAATTCTGATGGCAACTGTTGCAGTTGTGGCGTGTGTCATTTCACGAATGGGACTTTCACATTGAGGGCTTAGGATTACTTACACTTGTCAGTATGCTGGTCAAATAGCTAGGAATCGGCAGGGTCTTAGCCATTGTCGATGCTCAGGTATGAAGCTGTGAAGCAAAAGTGTTTGATTGACTAGGCTAAGCAAATCTGGCCAGGATGAGTGCGTTCCTTGCATCTCGGGCAGCAATGTTCTCGCGTAATGCAGCCGCTGGTTGATGGGCCTCTGCAGGATCTTTACTTTTCGCCCTGCTCCTCCTCCTCCTCTGAGGAGGAGGAGGAGGATATGTGAGGAGTCACTTGGTCCTCAGAAATCTGCAAGCCACGATGCTGTGCCATGTTGTGAAGTACACAGCAAATCACGACGATTCTGGAGACCCTGGCTGCTGAGTACTGCAGGGCTCCACCTGATCTATCCAGGCATCTGAAGCGCATCTTCTGCAAACCGATGCTTTGCTCGATAATGGATCTGGTGGAAATGTGGCTGGAGTTGTGGCGCTCCTTAGCTTCGTTGGCTGGCCTCCTCAACAGTGTCATTAGCCACGTCCTCAGGGGATAGCCCTTGTCTCCAAGTAGCCATCTGTTAAGTTGGTCTGGCAGACTGAATAGCGGAGACACACTAGACTGGCGCAGTATGAAGGAGTCATGGCAACTGCCAGGGTACATGGCACAAACATGCAAAATCTCCTTCTTGTGGTCACACACCAGCTGAACGTTAAGGGAGTGAAAGCTCTTGCGGTTGACAAAAATACCTGGATTGCGATGGGGTGCCCTAAGGGCCACATGTGCAGTCAACGACACCCTGCACCCTTGGAAAGCCTGCCAGGTGAGCTAATCCAACCGCTCGCGCCGTGACACTTGCTCGATCCTTGGTGAAATGGATGTGATTGTGCATGAGGGCAAAGAGGGCATCGGTTACCTGCATGATGCAAGTATGTGCGGCCACCTGGGAGATGCCGCTGATGTCTTCTGCTGATCCCTGGAATGAGCTTGAAGCAAAAATGTTGAGTGCGGTGGTGACTTTGATGGCCACTGGTAATGGTTGTCCACCTGGTCCTCTGGGCATCAGGTCTTGCTGTAGTATTGCGCAAATGCCAGTTACTACCTGTCGCGAAAGTCGGAGCCGCCTTTGGCACTGCTGCTCAGACATGTTGAGGTAGCTGACCCTGCATCTGTAGACCCTGTTTGGGGGGTATCTCCTGCACCGACGGGCTTCCAGGCACTGGCCCCTTCTGGCCTGTGCAGCTTCAGGTGGGTGAGCAGCAGCCTGGCGCTCCTGCTGCTGCTGCTGTTGCTGGTGCTGCTGTTGTTCCTGGTTCTGCTGGTGCCGCGGCTGGTGCTCGAGCTCCTCTAATGCCCAGATGGGAAGGAAATAAATGGCTCCCATTCTTCTGGTATATGTCTCCGTTGAGGAAGCGCTGAGTGAAGGTGGTGAGAGGGGTTTCCCAGGAGGTCACAATGGAGATGGGTGTGAGGCAGCAACCTTCCACAGGTGTGGTTAAGCCTTCTAAAAGTTGCCCCAGACCTGAGACCACAAAGTCCTGCCACCTGCAAATCATGGCTGATCAAATCTCAACTTTAATGGTTGACCTGCAGTTGATAGTCACCAATCCAATAGTGCTCCCGCCAGGTTTCACAGTCGTGATTCCCACCAGGCGTGTTTTACGTGAGAAAAGGGTTAAAGTTGCACGGGCCTGTTAAAATAGGATTATAGAGGCCATTTAGTGGTAATTAAGGGCCTTAAAGACCAGTCCCGCCTGTTGGATGCGGGACAGAGTCGGGACCATCAGACACGCCTGGGTTAAAATTGCTCGGAGTCGGGAACCAGTTGGGGGGGGTCCCGGTCCCGCCCGCCATTTTTTGCGATTTTACCACCCCGCCCACCTCAAAGCCTGCCTCACGGCCCAATGAAAATCCAAAGTATTTGTTTAGTTTCTCTGCCATTTCCTTATTCCCCATTATAATTTCTCCTGTCTCAGCCTGCAAGGGACCGACATTTACTTTCACTAATCTTTTCCTTTTTACATACCTATAGAAGTTTTACAATCTGTTTTTACTTCTCTCGCTAGTTTACTCTCATATTCTTGCTAAATTCTAAAATCCTCCCAATCCTCAGGCTTACTACTCTTTTTGGCAACATTATAAGCCTCTTCCTTTGATCTAATACTATCTTTAACTTCTCTTGTTAGCCACGGTTGGACCACTTTTCCTGTGTGGTTTTTGTGCCTTAAAGGAATGTATATTTGTTGAAAATTATGTATTAATTCTTTAAATGCTAGCCATTGCTTGTCTACCATCATACCTTTTAATGTAGTTTCCCAATCTACCTTAGCCAACTCGCTCCTCATACCTACATAGTTTGCTTTGTTTAGATTTAAGACCCGAGTTTTGGATTTAACTAAATCACTTTCAAACTCAATACAAAATTCTATCATATTATGGTCAGTCTTCCCTAAAGGCCCCTTTACTACAAGGTTATTAATTAACCCTTTCTCATTGCACAATACTAGATCTAAAATAGCCTGTTCCCTAGTTGGTTCCTCAGCATACTGATCTAGAAAACTATCTTGCATACATTCCATCAATTCATCCTCCACACTATTACTGCAAATTTGGTTTGCCCAATCTATAGGTAGATTAAAGTCCTCCATGATTATTGTATTACCCTTGTTACGTGCACCTCTAATTTCCTGATTTATACACTGCCCTACATTACAACTACTGTTTGGGTGCCTATAAACAACTCCCACCAATGTTTTCTGCCCCTTGCTGTTTCTTAGCTCCACCCAAACTGATTCTACTTCTTGATTTTCGGAGCTAAGATCCTTTCTCTATACTGTCTTCATCCCAACTTTTATAATCAGGGCTACCCCTCCTCCTTTTCTATGTTGCCTATCTCTTCTAAAAGTTAAATATCCTGGAATATTTAGTTCCCAACCTTGGCCACATTGCAACCACATCTCTGTAATGTCTATTAGATCCAACCTAATAATTTCTATCTGCGCTATTAATTCATCTATTTTGCTGTGAATGCTTTGCACATTCAGATATAGTGCCTTTAGCTTTGACTTATTTCTATTTTTCCCTGATGCCACTTTAGTCACTGATGCCTTATTACCTTTGTTACTCTCTCTGTCCCTTCCTGACCCACTCTGCTTATTTTTACCCAAAACTCTACTCTGCTCCAGAGCCTTGACATTTCACTCACTGCTTTTAAATTTACTCTTTCCTGAATCCTCCCACCCCCCTTCATTAGTTTAAAGCCCTGTCTACTGCCTTAGTTATTCGGTTCGCCAGGACACTGGTCCCAGCCCGGTTTAAATGGAGCCCATCCCAACGGAACAGCTCCCTCTTTCCCCAGTATTGGTGCCAGTGCCCCATGAACTGAAACCCCTTCCTCCCACACCAATCTTTGAGCCACGCATTTAAACCTCTAATCTGTTTGTTCCTATGCCAATTTGCGCATGGCTCAGGTAACAATCCAGAGATTATTACCTTTGAGGTTCTGTTTTTTAATTTGGATCCTGGCTCCTCAAACTCCCTCAGCAGAACCTCATTCCTGGTTCTACCTATGTCATTGGTTCCTACTTGGACCACGACAATTGGATCCTCCCCCTCCCACTCCAAGTTCTCCTTCAGCCGCGAGGAGATGTCTTTAACCCTGACACCGGGCAGGCAACAAAACCTTCGGAACTCTCGGTCACGGCTGCAGAGAACAGTATCTATCCCTCTGACTATACTGTCCCCTACCACAACTACATTCCCTTTCACTCCCCCAACTTGAATGGCCTCCTGCACCATGGTGCTATGGTCAGCTTGCTCATCCATCCTGCAGGCTTTTCCTTCATCCACACAGGCAGCAAGATCCTCATACCTGTACAGTCTGGTCCAGCCTCAGACAGTGGCCAGGGAGAGTGATGGAGTTGGTGGCTAGGGAATGGAGTTTGTGGCGGGGACCAAAGACAATGTCTTCTGTCTTCCGGATGTTTAATTGGAGGAAATTTCTGCTCATCCAATGCCGGATGTCAGACAAGCAGCATGACAAATCAGAGGCAGTAAAGGGGTCGAGAGAGGTGGTGGTGAGGTGGAGCTGAAGGTCGTCAGCGTACATGTGGAACCTGATGTTCAAGGGTGATACCAGAAATGCGAGGGTATACCTATCAGGGAAGGATGAACAGGCTGGGTCTCGTTTCACTTGAAAAAAGAAAGCTGAGCGGTGACCTAATTGATATCTTTAAAATTCTGAAAGCTTTTGATAGAGTAGATACAGAGAGAATGCTTCCACTGGGGAAGAGCATAACTAAAGGCCATCAATATCAGATAGTCACCAAGAAATCAAATAGGGAATTCAGAAGAAACTTCTTTACCCAGAGAGTGGTGAGAATGTGGAACTTGCTACCACAGGGAGTAGTTGAGGCAAATAGTATGGATGCATTTAAGGGGAGGCTAGATAAGCATATGAGGGAGAAGGGAATAGAGGGTTACGCTGCTAGAGTTAGATGAGAAAAGACAGGAGGAGACTCGAGTGGAGCATAAACGCTGGTATGGACTGGTTGGGCTGAATGACCTGTTTCTGTGCCGTATATCCTATGATGTGTTTTCAGATGATGTTGCCGAGGTGCAGCAGGTAGATGAGAAATAGGAGGGGACCAAGGATAGATCCTTGGGGAGATCTAGAGGTAACGCTGTGGGATCGGGAAGAGAAGCCATTGCTGGCTATGACTGAATAGATAGGAATGGATCTAGACAAGGGCAGTCCCACCCAGCTGGACGACAGAGTAGAGGCGTTGGAGGAGGACAGTGTGGTCAACCATGTCAAAGGCTGCAGACAGGTCGAAGGATAGTTTACCACGGTCACAGTGCAGTGCAGTAATGAAGGAATGTTGCATTGTTGGACGTACTGCCCTTTGGATGAGATGTTAAATGAGGCTCTGTCTGCCTGCTCTGTTGATTCAGATGGACGTTAAAGATTCCATGGAATTAATTAAAGAACAGCATGGAATCCTCCCAATATGAAATGAAAGATGCTGCAATCTGAAATAAATACAGGAAATGCTGGAAATACACAGCAAGGCCATTAGCATCTGTAAAGTGAAAAGACAAGTTAACATTTCAGGTATAGATTCCACAGTCCATTAGCAGCTGCAAAGAGTTGAGACAGCTTAATGTTCTGGGTGTAGACTCAAAATGAAGAGTCTACACCTGAAATGTTCACCTGTCTTTTCTCTTCAAAGATGCTGTTGGACCTGTTGTTTATTTCCAGCACTTTCTGTTTTTAGTTCCCAATGTTCTGGCCAGCATTATTCCCTCAATCAACCCCAAAAACTAGATTAACTAGTTGTTCTTCTCATTGCTGTTTATGTGATCTTGTTGTGTGAAAATCGGCCTACATAACAGCAGTGACTGCACTTCAAACTAATTCATTATAGGTGAAGAGCTTTGAGTTATTTCTGAGAGATCTGATATGGCACTAGTTAACATCTACCTTTTTTCAAGTCGTTATCAGTTCTTGGGAGTAACTTTTTTTTGGAGGGGTGGATTTACAGAGGCACTTACAATGGGAAAGGATTTTTTTTCCACTCCCCTCTATTGTGTTGATACTGGCATTCTATTTAAAAAGTATATTTCACTTCTTCATATTGCAAAATTTTGACTTCCCTATCACCCAATCCAAACTTATTTCAAATTGATATATACCTAATATGAACTTTCTGCAGATTTTAGTTGCAAACCAAAAGTTAGCATTTAAGCCAGACATTTAAATTAATATAATACAACCTAATGATTGAAGAGGATTGTGGAAGTTCTTGGGGATTGCATGATGCTGTACATTGGAGTACACACACAGGAAAATAGAGAGAAGAATACATAATATGAACAGAAAATGCTGGAAATACTCAGCAGGTCAGGTAGCATCTGTGGAGAGAGAAAAGCAGAGTAAGGCCTAGAAATTCACTATGGCCCCGCCAGCTGGCTAGCGCCCAAAAGTTAGCGCTGGGCGGGAAGCCTATAACGATCGGCAGATATTCATTGTTAGCGCCCCAATTCGGAAGCGGGCGCTATACCAGGGTGTGCCCGCCTCCGCTTGGTGCGCTGACACTGAATATCACCGCTCTTGGTGCCGCTGCGCCAGGCGCTGCGCAGCGGCAGGCTGCGGTACTGCAGGCCTCCTCCTTCTCTTAAGGGGGAGCTGCCTGCAACGGGGAGATCGCCGCTGGATAGTGCCGGCAAATGAGCCCGGCACCACGGAGAAGTGCCGGGCTCGCGGAAAGCAGCCGGCAATGCCGCGGGGGGGGGTGGTGGAGGAGGCCGGGGAAGGAGGTGCGGGCAGGCTGCCGCCGCAAAAGCAGCCGGCCGCACCTTCCGCTTTAAAGCGCCCCACTAAGGCAGCAGGACGGCCCCGTTTTCTGGTTGCTGTTTGCGGCCGCTTCGGAGGAGGCGGCCGCAACTAAATACGGGGATCGGCGCGGTTTCGGGGCGGAACCGGGGCACTGCGCACACCGATGACGTCATCGGTGCCGGCGCAGCGCTAACGGCTACCGCCGCCAATACCGCTGCGCTGAATATCTGCGCAAACTCATTTTTGGCGCAAACTCACCCTTTAGGCGTTAACTGGGCGCAAAGCTGGCAGCGCCTTAATGAATTTCTAGGCCTAAATGTTTCAGGCCTGTGACCAATGTTCCCTGTAATTTTTTTGGGGGCTGCGCGGCCCATTCAAAATTCCGCACATGCGTGTTTTTTTTCAATTTAAAAGCCGGCTCACCGGCTATGCGGGAGTGCAAGACCGCTGCACAGCCATGCAGCTTAAAGGGAACGTTGCCTGTGACCTTTCATCAGAAGTGGAAAATGTTGCAAATGTAATAGGTTTTAAGAAAGTGCAGAAGAATGGACTTTTTCCAGTTCTGACGAAGGGTCATCGACCTGAAACGTCAACTCTGTTTCTCTCCCCACAGATGCTGCCTGACCTGCTGAGTGTTTCCAGCATTTTCTGTTGTTATTTCAGATTTCCAGTATCTGCAGTATTTTGCTTTTGCAGAAGAGTGGATGTTCAGTTTCCCAATCCGGACTCCCTGAATGATAAATGGAGCTTGGTATCTCCCCAGTTGGGGAAAACTGAACAGAGTTTCTGTATGTCTTCTCGCAGCTAGAGTATGATTAGCAGTGGCCTGGCATCAATTGGCCACCCACTTGGGCACAGACAGTGTATAATCCGGTGAGAACTGAGCAAGAGGAAGAAGAAAAATAAAGAAAAACTAGCATTTGTATAGAGTCTTATCGCTCCTCTCAGAAATACCTCAAGCACTTCATGTACAACAAATGACTTTAAGTGCAGAGATTGTGGTTACGTAGCTATCAACGGAATCTGTATCCTCGTAAAATAAAATTTGTGAATCCAAGAGAATATATTCATTTCAGGTCATCACAAACCAGACTGAACATAATCTCAGTGTTTATAAAATGTACTTGAGTTTAAAAATGAAGCTTAAGACTCATTTACAGAAGCAAAGTAGAGTCACTCCATGCAACATGACTTTGTATAATTACACTTCAGTTCTGAGCTCAGTTCACAGGTCTAGACTAGTGGGGTGTGGGTGTAAAATTGGCCCACATCGATAGCACAAAATGAGTTGATAGCGAGGCGGCAGCCTGATTTACACAGCAACCATTTTTCTTTTCTATTATATTCTCTGTCTCTAGATGTTTTGTTATCTCATCTTTTAACATAAAATCTAGTACCTTTCCTACCACTGACATTAAGCTAACTGGTCCAGAGATCCCTAGATTAGTTCTATCTCCTGTTTTGATATAGGAATTATATTTGCTGTCCACTAGTCCTTTGGCACTGTTCCTTTTTTGATTGAATTTTTATATATAGATGGATACCAGTGCCTCTGTTATCTCCTCCCTAGTTTCTTTGAGTATTCAATGGTGCAATCCATCTGGACCCAGGGTTTTGTCCTCAAGTTTGGGAAGTTTGGCTAGTAGCTCCTCTCTTTCTATATTAGCTGTTGTAATTTCTCTCTTGTCTTCTGTCTATGTGCTTTGTGCCTTCCCATAATGCTCCACACTGCCACTGCTCCCATTTCCCCCACGCTGTTTTAAAGCCTTGCTGCAATGCTCCTCATCTTTATTTTTGATAAATTGGTGGACTTATATAAAATGCTCAGCTCCAAAACAACATGATCAGCTTTGTTGTTTTACCTCAGTTACCATTTTCTGTCCATACATATGAATGTGAATACAATTGTCTTATTCTGTTGAATTTCAAGTGAGCATCCAATTGGGTGTTGTAATTTATTACCAGTGTGTATCAGAATATACAGTGTTTGAGCACGTGTAGTACATAAGAAGAATGCTGTGGTCAGTAAACTCATAAACCTTATAAGGTATGATACTTAAAAAGGGATCAGAGAAGTCCATAATCCCTTCACCTCAAGTCCTTATCAAAGAAGGAAAGGACTTGCATTTATATAGCGCCTTTCACAACCGCAAGTCGTCCCAAAGGGCTTTACAGGCAATGAAGTATTTTTGAAGTGTAGCCACTGTTGTAAAGTAGGAAACGCAGCAGCCAATTGCGCACAGCAAGCTCCCACAAACAGCAATGTGATAATGATCAGCTAATCTGTTTTTTAATGATGTTGACCATCTAGAGATTTACCATCTATGTCTAGGAATTACTGGATGCCTTAATTTGGCTCGCATGAACCATTAATGTTACATTAACCAGACCAAATTATATTAATCTTTACAAAACCTACCTCTTTTCAGAGGACCAGCGCTCTACTCAGTGAATGAATTTATCTCTTCTTGCCAAAAGCATCAGAGGAAATCAGATAATGAAGTCATGAAGTAGCATTTCTTTACTAACACTTTTATGATAATACAATTAGTAGCATTTTTAAATTAAACATTAAGGGGGAATTTTAACTCTTCCCCACTTGTCGAGAACAGAACGGGCAAGCAGTTAAAATTGAATGGCTCCATTTCCTGCTCCGTTCCACGAATTTCTCATTTTAATGTGAGAAACATAATTAATAAATGCAAATCAGGGTCCCAACACGTACGTCGGACCCCAGTGGCCATTTTAAGTTGTGCCTGAGTGACTTTCCCATTCGCTCCTGACAGATAAAGCTGTTGGGAAGCCAGCAAGACCACTAAAGGTACATTAAAAAACTTTCATTGTGTGTTCTATTGTGTGTTCTCCTCCCACCTGTGGTGGTGCTGTCACAGGAGATAAATGGTTGGGTGTTCTCTGTTAAGTTTAGCTCTCTTTGTTTGGAACTTTCCAGAACTTCCTTTCCTTCCAATAAAGCACTTCATGTTTGAATCTCTGAGTTCTGAGTCCTAAATTGTGTCTAGGTAGAAAGTGCCGACACAACAAGTGGCAACGAGGAGCGGATGAATCTGCGTACGTTACGGGTGCAGTGAGTAAACAGAAAATTTAATTTGAAACGTGAGATGGCTACTATATTAGGAAACATCGGTGATTTTGATGAAAATGTGGAGCAATGGAGCGCTTATACAGAACGTTTTGACTATTTTGTATTGGCGAATGCAGTGGCAAATGAAAAGGTCGTGCCTACCTTTTTGAGTGTAATCGGGCCGAAGACATTCAATTTACTTCGCAGCCTCGTGCAATCAGATAAGCCAGGAACCAAAACATATAAGCAACTGGTGGAAATTCTTGGAGCACATTTTTCACCAAAACCTCTGGTTATTGCTGAGAGATTTAGATTTCACAAACGGAATCAAGAGGAGGGGGAATCAGTGACGATGTTTATTGCTGTTTTAAAAAGGTTGTCGAAACACTGCCAGTTCAAGGAGGTGCTGAATGACACCATTACAGACAGACTTGTGTGTGGTCTGCAAAATGCAGCCACACAGAAGCGCCTTCTTACTAAGGACAACCTTACTCTTGAAAAGGCCATTGAAGTTAGTGTCTCCATGGAGATGGCGGAAAAGGAGGCTCACCAGTTGAGTTCAACAGGGAGAGTTCACAAGGTGTCGTCTGAGCCTAAAGGTGCGTGGAACGGCACATGTTACCGTTGTGGGAAAACGGGCCATCACGCTAATGACTGCTGGTGTACGGAGCTGGAATGCCGAAATTGTGGCAAAAAGGGTCACATTGAACACGCCTGTAAAGGTAAAAAAAGAACAGACAGAGCTGGGAAGCATGGAAGCAAAATGTCTGTATTTGGACAAGAGAGGAAAAAGAGTGTTCATTCAGTGCAGTATGATGGAACAAGCAAAACGGAGGGGAGCGACACCTCTGAGGAGGAAGAGGTGCACATACTGACGGTTGCAGGTGATTTAAATGGCTACTGGGTGTCACCACTGGTGGAGGGACAATCAGTGCGGATGGAGGTGGACACAGGTGCGGCTGTGTCCCTTGTTTCAGACACTATCTACAACAAAATGCTAAAGCATCTTACCCTTCAGCCAACAAACATTGTGCTAAAGACGTATACTGACGAACCTGTGGCCATGAGAGGCGTCATTGAGGTGACAGTTAAATTGAATGGACAGACTGCAAAACTGCCACTATATGTGGTAAAGGGAAATTACCCATCGCGACTGGGACGTGCGTGGCTAGAGAAAATCACGCTGGGCTGGCCTGCAGTCCGCATGATGTCAAAAGGGGAGTCAGGTCTGACTGCAGTGTTAAACAAACATGCAGAACTCTTCAATGGGGAACTTGGGAGCATGAAAAAGATCAGCGTGAGACTGGACATTAAACCTGACAGCAAGCCGAAGTTTCACAAAGCCCGACCTGTACCCTATGCAATTAGGCCAAAAGTTGAGGCTAACTTGGAGGCCTTAGTCGAGAATGGAGTCCTGGAGCCTGTGAGCGTGAGCAAATGGGCCACACCCATTGTTCCTGTCCTGAAAAAGGATGGATCTGTTCGAATCTGCGGGGATTTTAAAGTGACTATTAACCCGGTGCTGTCTGCGGAACAGTACCCTCTTCCCCTCATTGATGATCTTTTTACGAGCCTGGCCGGAGGGCAAAAGTTCAGCAAAATAGACTTATGCCAGGCTTATCTACAAATGCATGTCGATGACAAATCAAAGGAGCTGCTGACAATTGTGACACACAAGGGGCTATACGGGTACTGCTGCCTTCCGTTTGGAATTACGTCGGCCCCTGCTCTATTCCAAAGGGCAATGGATCAGATTTTGAGTGGACTGCCAGGAGTCCAGTGCTACCTGGACGACATCCTTGTCACTGGGACAAATGAGGAGGATCATCTTCTGAACTTGGATGTGACACTACAACGACTGAAAGAGTACGGACTCAGAGTTCGTAAAGACAAATGTGAATTCTTTCAGTCTTCAGTTGAGTACCTGGGGCATGTGATTGACGCTTCTGGCCTGCATAAGGTGCCGTCAAAGGTCAAGGCGATCGTGGCGGCCCCAGCACCCCAGAATGTGAGCCAGTTACGTTCATTTCTGGGGCTACTTAACTACTATGGGAAGTTTATTCCAGACTTAGCAACATTGCTGAAGCCGTTACATCAGTTGCTATGTCAAGGCAAAACATGGAAATGGACTGAACTGTGCAACGAAGCTTTTGCCCAAGCAAAGAAAGCATTGCTGAAATCGGAGGTCCTGACACACTTCGACCCAAAGCTACCCATGCAGCTAGCATGTGATGCATCACCATATGGTGTGGGAGCAGTCATATCCCACATCATGCCTTCGGGTGAAGAGAAACCTATCGCCTTCGCATCACGCACCTTGAACAAGGCCGAGAGTAACTATGTGCAGATCGAGCGCGAGGCCTTGGGAATCGTTTTTGGAATTCAAAAATTTCATCAGTACCTGTTTGGGAGAAGGTTCACACTCCTGACAGACCACCGTCCATTGACTTCAATCTTCGGGCCCCACACCGGAATTCCGTCTCTCGCTGCAAGCAGGATGCAAAGGTGGGCTTTACTGTTGTCAGGACACACATACGACATCAAATATCGCAAATCAGACTTGCACGACAACGCAGACGGTCTCTCGAGGCTGCCCTTGCCTGTTACTCCCCCAGAGCCTCGTCAGATAGACATCTTCTACTTTAGACAAGTGGAGGATGTAATGTCCGTATGTAATTGAGACATGGACTGCAGAAGTTGGTTATAACAGGTGTTTACTGAATGGAGACAAAACTGGAACTACTATACAAAGTTAGTACGCAGGCTTATATACAGGGGTGGTCACTACTGGTACTGCAGTATACAGGGGCTGCAGAATATAGTTCCTTCTTCAAGGTACATACACTACAATTCCTTCCCTTTTAGCTAAACAGTACATAACATTTGATTAATAATTAAATAACATATTTACAATTACAGTTGCTATATACATTAGCTGAAGTTAATCAATTATAAATTCAGTCTTTGAGGAGACTTCCTGATTCTGTCCAGATTACGCCTCTTTGGGGTATCAGGTTCTTCTGGCAAAGTTGATTCGGGATCAACGTCATTGTTTGGTTCATCTGCTTCCAATATCACCGATTCTGAGGTAGATGCAATTGGTACTTCGGTTTCATCACCAGGTGTATAGGATCGTGGTGTAGATTTGACGTTTTCCAGTGACTCTAGAATCTGGTCAGCATGGCGTCTTACAATGCTCTCTCCAACGTCCACGGTATACATTAGAGGTCCTTGCCGTGTGCAGGTCGTTCCTGGCTGCCATTTCTCTGTGCGATAGTCCCGGGCCAAAACTGGTTGACCTATCTTGAAACTCCTGGTTGGCCTTTCATTCATATTCTGAAACTGCCTGTTCTCCACATCTCTTCTGATGTTTGGCTTAACCAAATCCAAGCGGCATCTTAGTCTTCGATTGAAGAACATCATGGCTGGAGTTTGGTTGGTAACCGCATGTGTCGCATTCCGGTAGGCAAACAAGAAGTTATCCACCTTGTGTTGTAGGGGCATGTCTTCATTACACATTGCCTTGATAGCCTTCTTGAATGTTTGAACGAACCTCTCAGCCAATCCATTGGTGGCTGGATGATATGGGGCGGATGTGTAATGCTTAACACCATTGTTCTTTAAGAACCTCCGGAACTCTTCAGACACAAACTGTGGTCCATTGTCAGAGCAAATCTGTTCAGGCAGCCCATTTCTGGTGAATATGGTTCGTAAGACTGTGACAGTTTTTTCTGTGGTGGTTGAGGACATTTTTATTACCTCTGGCCACTTTGAATGTGCATCCACCGCAATTAAAAACATCGAGTCCATAAATGGACCAGCAAAATCAATGTGTACCCTTTGCCATGGAGATGAGGGCCACTCCCATGGATGTAGAGGGGCTTGTGGTGGGGTGTTTTGGACCTTCTGGCATCCTGTACAGCTCTTGGTTATCTCTTCGATTTCTCTATCGATTCCTGGCCACTACACAAACGCCCTGGCTAAGTTCTTCATTTTTACCCCTCCCAGATGACCTCATGAAGCTCATTGAGCACTCTATCCTTCAATTTGGGTGGAATTACTACTCTGGATCCACACATCAAGGTTCCTCGGCACACTGACAGCTGTTCTCTTCTCGGCGAGAATGCTGGCAACAGTGGTTCGCCATGTGCTGGCCATCCCTTCACCGTTAAATCATAGACCCTGGAGAGTGTCGGGTCATTTCGTGTTTCCTTTTCTATGTTTGCATTCGTCACAGGTAGACATTCGACTATGGTTGAGTGGAATATCTCCACAGGATCCACTGCAGGTGCTTCTTCCACCGTCGGCAACGGTAGGCGCGACAATCCATCAGCATTCCCATGCTGTTTAGTTCCTTTGTACTCGATGTCATATTGGTGTGCCTCTAGGAAAAGGGACCACCTCTGTAGCCATTGTGCTGTCATTATCAGGACGCCCTTCTTAGGGTTGAAAATGGAGACAAGAGTTTGATGATCAGTTAGTAGAGTAAATTTCTGTCCGTGCAGGTTGTGATTGAACTTCTTCACCCCCCACACCAGGCTGAGGGCCTCTCTGTCAATCTGGGCGTGGTTACGCTCGGCTGCAGTTAACGAGCGTGACGCAAAAGCTATCGGCCTCTCTGAACCATCAAGGGATTTATGTGACAGTACCGCTCCAACGCCGTAGGGAGACGCATCACATGCCAGTCTTATCGGTAGTGATGGGTTGTAGTGAGCCAATACTTCTCTTGAAGTGATCAGGCCTTTACACTTCTGAAAGGCCCGCTTACATTCATCGCTCCATTTCCATGCTACTCCAGTTTGTAGCAGGGTGTTCAGTGGGTGCAGAATTGTGGACAAATTCGGCAAAAACTTATGGCAGTAATTCACCAATCCGAGGAATGACCTCAGTTGCGACACATTTTCAGGCGCTGGAGCCTTAACTACCGCTTCAATTTTGTCAGGGGACTTATGTAACCCCTCTTCATCAATCACATGGCCACAATACGATATTTGTTTCTTTAAAAACCTCGCACTTGGGGCAATTGGCTCGTAGCCCATGTTCTCTTAGTCTAGTGAGCACCTGCTCTAGGTTGGCAAGGTGTTCACTGTCATTTTCACCTGTCACTAGGATGTCGTCCAAGTCACACTGAGTCCCCGGAATCCCTTGCAGAATTTGTTCCATCGCTCTTTGCCATATAGCCGGAGCTGATGCTACTCCGAATACCAGTCGATTATACTGGTAAAGACCTTTGTGAGTGTTTATCGTGAGATATTTCCTAGAGGATTCTTCAACCTCCATCTGCAAATATGCTTGCGCTAGGTCAATTTTTGTAAAACGTTTCCCTCCAGATAGTGAGGCGAAAATATCTTCTCTCCTCAGAAGAGGATACTGTACTGTGTGAAGGACTGGGTTCACAGTCACCTTGAAGTCCCCACAGATGCGAACCTTCCTTGGCTCCTCAGACTTATTGTTTAACGTTTTCTTCATGACAGGAACAATGGGTGTCGCCCACTCGCTCCAGCCTACCTTAGGTAACACGCCTACATTCTCCAGATTCTCCAGCTCTGCCTCGACGGCTGGGCGAATTGCATACGGTACCGGTCTTGCTTTGAAAAACTTGGGAATTGCATTCTCTTCTATTTTTATCGAGGTGGTTACGCCTTTAAGAGTTCCCAGTCCTTGTTGAAACACCTCTTTAGCGTTAGCTAAGATTTTTGACAATCGTCCAGGTGTGACGTCGTCATCCTTTTTACCAGCCACAGTCAGTGCCTGAATGGAGTGCCAGTCTAAACTTATCTTTCTGATCCATTCACGTCCCAATAACGGTGGTCCTCCATCTTGCAGTATGTACAGATACAATTTCTGTATTTCCTTGCCGTTGTATTCGACAGGAACCCTTATTTTCCCTCTGGGTATACTTTCTGCCCCGTATATGTCTTCAAGACAATGGATGTGTCTTTCAAGGTTATGTGTGAGAATAGCCGCTCGTAGTCTCGTCGATTCATGATGGTCAGGGCTGATCCTGTATCCAATTCCATTTTGACTTGGGACCCTGCTATCGTGAGGGTGACCCAAATGGTTCGGTGATCCTCTTTTGCGATTACGTTGTGTAGTTTGAGACAGCTTAGTCTCTTGTTCCCGGATTCACTATCGCTCTTCTAGTCTTCGGAACTACTGTCCGTCATCTTTTGTACTTTCCTGTACTGTTCCTTAGTAGTCTTTTTGTTGTCGTTAGTCTTCTTCCCAGACCTGCAAACTCGTGCAATATGTCCCATCTTTCCGCATTGCCTGCATGTTTTGTCCTTGGACCAGCAGTCCGTCTGGTCATGCGTTGTTCTGCCGCAGCGATAACATTTTTCAAATCCCCGTGTCATTTCATGGGTGCCGTATTCCTGTGGCTTTTGCTGTATTTCCGCAGCTCCCCTTGCTGCTGCTTCGTACGATACTGCCACGCTGAAAGCCTTATCTTGCGTTAGCTCTTTCTCTGAGAGTAACCTCTTCTGGGTTCCTTCACTCAGGAGTCCACAGACAAATTTGTCCCGTAGGGTATCTGCCAGTCCTGCTCCGAACTGGCAGTGCTTTGATAGCTTGCGTAGTTCCGTAAGGTAATCAGCATTGCTCTCATCTTTATGCTGATTTCTCTTGTGGAATTTAAATCTTTCTGCTATCAGCAGCGGTGTATGATTTAGGTGTTCCTGTAGGATATCAACAATTTCGTTAAAACTCTTCGCCATCGGTTTGACTGGAGTGATCAGGTTCCGCAATAGGCCGTACGTTCTTGCGCCCATTAAGTTTAGTGGTACCGATGCCTTTTTCTCATCGGCTACTTCATTTGCCTTGCCTTGCAATATACTTCGACTCTTTCCACATACGTGGTCCAGTCTTCTATTGCATTATCGAAGGCAGTGATATTGCCAGTCTTCGGCATCTTGGAGATCTAAGATGGCGCCTCCCACGCTTTGCCTTCTTCCCCGATTGAACAAAATGGCGCCTCCCGCGCTTTGCCTTCTTCCCTGCTGGATTAAGATGGCGCCTCCTGCGCTTTCTGCCTTTTCCGCTGCTGCCAGCGCTGTTGCTGGCGTTTTTATGCCTTGATGGCGACGCCCTATGGCCTTCGCGCGCTTCCCCCCGCGCTGCTGCCAACGCCGCGGTCCCCGTGGCAAACTGCAGATCCTCGCGGCTTTCTGCGCTTCTAATTTCTTTTTCTTTTATTTTAATTACTGTTCCCGTCATCAGAGCAGACCCTATGGGACACTTCCCTCCCTCTTCTCGGGTCTGTACGCTGCCATGCTTCGTAGCACCGGCCACGCCCTGTGTGCTCCACCCTCTCTCCTCTTCCCGACAACGCTGCTCGGCCCCGTTGAAAAGCCACCCGATCGAGCTCTAGCCCGCCGCAGCCCAGGAAGGATCAGTGTACTACCTGCCACCAGCCCAATTAGCTGGAACACCATAGACTGGATAACCAAGCCCAGCTCTCGACAGCCTCTCCTGCAAATCTTCGAATTCGATGAATCAGAGGGCGGTTGCCCACGGTCGACGCCCGTTTCTTCTGGGTTTTTTTGGATTTCTTCCTTCTGGCTTCGACCTCTAATAATTTCGCTTCAGGGATGGATCCCCGTGAGGTGGTGCAGAACTGCAGGTAAGTTCGGATCTGTTCGTCGCCAATGTAATGTCCGTGTGTAATTGAGACATGGACTGCAGAAGTTGGTTATAATAGGTGTTTACTGAATGGAGACAAAACTGGAACTACTATACAAAGTTACTACACAGGCTAATATACAGGGGTGGTCACTACTGGTACTGCAGTATACAGGGGCGGCAGAATATAGTTCCTTCTTCAAGGTACATACACTATAGAGGGAGCACCTGTCACTGCAGTTCAGGTGCGAAGGTACACCCGCAACGATCCAGTCCTGTCTGAGGTAATGGACAATGTCATTCGAGGGAGAGCTATAGGAGATTCTCCTAGTTTGAAACCTTACGGTTCAAAAAGAAATGAGCTCTCCGTCCAGGCAGGTTGTCTTCTTTGGGGACGCCGTGTCATCATTCCGCCACCTCTGAGGGAACCTATACTGCAACAACTTCATACAGGCCACAGTGGGATGGTTCGGATGAAGGAAATGGCAAGAAGCTACTTCTGGTGGCCAGGTCTCGATGGGAATATTGAGGAGAAAGCCAAAACATGTTCCCCATGTCAAAGGATCCGGAATGTTCCACAGCTGGCAACCCTACACCCCTGGGATTGGCCTGCAGAAGTGTGGCAGCGAGTACATGTGGACTTCGCCAGTCCTTTCAAAGAGAAGATGTTTATGGTGGTTGTGGACGCTCGTAGCAAGTGGCCGGAGGTCGCTGTGATGAGGTCTACCACGGCAGAAAAAACAATTGAGAAACTTGGTGAGATGTTCAGCCATTATGGCTCACCGGAACAACTCGTAAGTGACAACGGTCCACAATTTGTATCACAGGAGTTTGCAACCTTCCTGCATGTGAATGGTGTCCAACACATCAGGTCTGCGCCCTATCATCCCTCTACTAATGGCCAGGCAGAAAGGTTTGTGCAAACTTTGAAGCACGCCTTGAAGGCATCACAAGGTCAGGGCTCAATCCACCAACGTTTGAACAGCTTCCTGTTGTCCTACAGGAACGAGCCGCATGCCACAACCAAAACTTCCCCCGCTTCGCTCATGATGAAGAGGCAGTTGCGGACAAGTTTTGACTTACTCAAACCTCCAAGGGCAGAACAGGTTGTCCATTGTCAACAACAAGCTCAAGTTGAAAAGAGAGAGAAAAGAGCCAAGGAGAGACGGTTTCACCCTAGAGAGCACGTCCTAGCTCGAAACTACAACACTGGACCGAAATGGGTTCCTGCTACGGTGATCGCGCAGACGGGCCCTGTGTCTTACACGGTTGAGACTGCTGAGGACGTCGTCTGGAGAAGACACACAGATCAACTGTTGCTAGGAGCAGAGACAGCCACAGAGGCTCCAACGGCTGGTTGGCCTGAACTGTTTCCGGATGATACCGCAAACCAGCATCCTTTGCCACAGTGCTCTTCTCCAACACAGGAAGTCAAAGAGACTGTTCCACCTGTGCAAACTCCTGACTTTCGACTGACACAGGCACCTTCTCCATCCAGGCCTGTGTCAATGCCTACTGCTGTGGAAGCCAGCGATGACCGCCGGTATCCTGTCAGAGAGCGGCGGCCTCCAAGACGCTTGGATCTGTAGGCTTAGTGACTTACCCACAAGACTGGGGCAGAATAAACCCCAGGGTAAAGTCAGGGTTTGAGGCAGTCGACCTCTACCCTAGGTTCATTGAGTGCATTGAAAGTAACTTACCTGTTGAGGAATAATGTGGACCTTCCATTTAAGAGGGGAGGAAATGTTATGTATTGTGTGTTCTAAAGTGTGTTCTCCTCCCACCTGTGGTGGCGCTGTCACAGGAGATAAATGGTTGGGTGTTCTCTGTTAAGTTTAGCTCTCTTTGTTCGGAATTTTCCAGAACTTCCTTTCCTTCCAATAAAGCACTTCATGTTTGAATCTCTGAGTTCTGAGTCCTAAATTGTGTCTAGGTAGAAAGACTTTCTATAGGGACCGGGTACTGAATTTGGATGATCAGCCATGATCTCATTGAATGGCGCAGCAGGCTCGAAGGGCTGAATGGCCTACTCCTGCTCCTATCTTCTATGTTTCTTCTATGTTTCTAGGTACCGACACAACACATGGTGGGGCCAGGAGGAGCAGGAGTGATTCTCCAGGCCCCATAAGGAAAGTCTATGGAGGAAAATTTTGGTATTACCCATTTTGAGGCGCTAATATCGGCCGGGCGCAAAGTTTAACGCCTGGCGCTAATTATCGCCTCCGACTGCAAAATCCGCCTCTATCGCCCCTGGAGGTGATTTGAGCACTAAATCAGGCTCTACACACGTCGCAAACATCAGGGAGCGAGGCGCTACCTCAGAACGCTACCGAAGCTCAGGTGATGCCAATTACCATGGAAGCCAGACAGACTGGCGCCATCCAGTTCTTAAAGGGGAGGGCCATCTTGCTGACCAGCCACACCCTGCTCATTGCAGCCTTGAATCTCGGCCTGGAGAGACCTCAAAAGCAATTGTGTTGGAAATACTAATGGATAGGCCCAGGGAAAAAGCTCAGCGCTTAGGAACCACAAAAGTGGTGCTGAGGGCCAAAGCTCCTTAGGACAGTGTTAAAACCAAACATTTTGCCGACAAGAAGAGGCAGGAAGCGCCTGCCTTTAAATAGCACTCCCCCAGCCCCTTCCCGACTTGAAAACATTCCCCTCTGTCATTCCTAGCGGCAGGCGCTAAGGCAGGGGGCGCGACTCAATATCCGGCCCAGGGCGCTACCGGGGCGTTGCACACTTGACTGCCGTCATGATCTGCAAGCGCAGGAGATCGTGGCGGTAGTGTTTAGCGCCGCCGCAAAACGACTGGTCAATTTCGCGAGCGGTGCTAAAATCGCTGCGCTCGGGCGCTAAGTTCCCAGTGCCCCGTTAGCGCCCTCCCAAAGGTGCTAACGGGAGGCACTAACCAACCGAATTTTTCCCCCTAGGTCTCTGTCCTGGGCTCATCCCCACAACACTCACACCACCCCCACCCCCCCATGACTTACCTTGTTGCTGGTAGCCTACTCTTGTGCCAGCGGGTGGCCTCCAGCTGCCCAATCTTCATCCTCCCCCACTGGCTGTCTCTATTCTACCCCAACAATGCATTGTAACCCCCAACTTCAGAACAACACCTGCTGCTGCACGACTGTTATTATTCAATCTCCTGCACTTGTCACCTTTTTTCGCCTCTTTGAATGAGCTTTCCAAGTTAGTGCAAATTGATGCTGTGGCTTACTAAGAACCTTGGTGGCCCAGAATGATTTCACACAGCAGCCGACATGGGGATGAGATTTTCATTCCATTAGTTTGGGTTGGATTCAAATCCAGGTGGCAAAGGTCAAAGTCTGTGTTAACTCAATGTGGCATCTAGTAAGTAGATCAACAAAATAAGAGACAGGTCAATAATACAGCTTTAAATGGTTCATATACAAATTATACTCTTCTCAACATAATTTTCAATGCATTACAAATTATTTTTTTAAACTGTGATAAATACTAAGTCATAATTTTACTTTGCCTGTGTAACAGCGCAATTGTCAAAATAAAGTTTTCCACATTTTCATTAATAACTACACTATATGAGCATTATCTTTGTGAAACTTAGAGGGCACATTTGTTATGCTACATGGGAGAACATATTAACAATGTGCTAATTAGTGTGATTTACATATTCTAATTAGGTTAATTACAAAATAGATTTTCCTCTATAACTCAAAAACAGTAAGGCCTATCTTTATGAAAGTTGCAGAATATATTCATTATGTTAAGAAGCCGCATATCAGTGCATGCTGCTCATTAGACACACTTTATATATGCAAATTAGGTTAATTACAAAGTACAGTTTCCCCAATAAGCCAAAAAATGTTTGTCCTATCTAAATGAAACTTGGAGGTTATAACCATTATGCTGTTAAGTATAACATATGAATGAATTATGCTAATGATGTCTGATTTCAATGTTTTGGTTGATTATGTAATAGTATTTCACTTTAATTTCAAATAATGTAAATGACTGAAATGACTGTTGCAAAAGAAAAGTGCTGTATCAATGGCTTATAGTTGCAGCCTTTAAATAGAGATACTTCACTTAATTTTGGTTTTATCAAATTTGGATTATATTTTTTTAAATTCAAGACCAGAGAAATTGTATAATCGATGCTTTCACAAAGGTTAGTTAACTTGCACTGCAACTTCCCAGAGTGCAGAAAGTTTGAATCATCTGACTTAAATATGTGTGTTCACTAATGGTGAGTCCCACTCTCTTGAAGCTACCTCTGCACTCTCCACCTCCAAGGCTAACTGTCATTGAATGAATGTTCAAACAGTCTGGTGTAAAGAGAGAATGAGTGGAAGTTTATTGGTATTATGTGACAACACAGCTGACTTAAGGAGAGCAGTGAGAGTAACTGTGCCCCAAAGTTAATATTGGAGGTGTATTGCTGAATTTAATGCTCTCAAACTGATGCAGAAACAGCTCAGAAGCTTGATTTATCTTCCTTTAAAAGACATTCCCCCAGCTTATTAATAAAGGAAGACAAATTGTATTTCTGAGCAGTTTCTACATCAGCTTGATAGCATTAAATTATCAATGCACCCCAATTATTAACTCTAGAGGGTAGTTGCTCCATCTGCTCTCCTTATGTTATGACACCTATATACTTCTACTCACCCTTTGGCTATGTACTTGCGCACTTTGTGTTCCCCTTCTCAGACTGGCAGAGGATAGCTTGTCCAAATGGGGACTGCAACATTCAACAATGTGTAGCCAGGGATCTCTGACATTAAGGAGTGGTTGCTGGCCTACAATTCAACATCACTGAACTGGTAATCAGAATTGGTGGTGGCTGCCAGTGATCTGTCTGAGAGCAGTGACAAGTCACCATACATTGACTGAAGAAAATCCAGGATGAGAAAAGTCTTTTCAGCCGATTAAAGCTGATGGTCTAGAATCTCCTCCAAATGACTTACACCATTGTGGAACCTTTAAAAAAAAAAGTGTTGCATCCACAGTTGGCCTCCAGAGGGAGACACACATGAGTTTCTCGGGTCTGCTGATTTGCATACCCATTGGTGCAAGAATTGGTGTAAAACTGGTACAAGCAGCTGAACTACCTGGAAACCTCTGTGCAGCCTTTAAAAAGAGAGAGTTCAGACTGCATGCTTCAGCAGCAAACTGGGGGACAAAGAGTTAAAGAAGGAACAGTGCTTGGCTTTTGCACCTCACTCTCTAAAAACTTCACTGCATGTATTAGCAATGTTTTATTACACTTGTAGAGAATTATGACTACTTAAGCACTATCTGTGCCCAGATAACATGGCACCAAGCCAGAGGTGAAGAATGCACAACTTCACTCATTCAGACCTTCTTGGACAGCATTGAAGCAGGACGAACAGACTCCTGGGTGGACGTACCTCCAAGTCACCCAGGATTATCAATCGTGTCACCTGGTAGAGCTGGCACTGACCACCAACTCCCTCACCCTCAGGACTACAGAACAGTGCCACAAGAAGTTCCACATCCTCAGCAGGGAAGGTAACACACTGCATACCTCTCCCTTTTGTTGCTGCCCATCCTAGGCACCAGCACACTCTTCACCTTCTTAAAGCAACACTTCCACAACTGAACTTTCACAGTGCTCTCTGATTAAAGAGGGCTCCAACTCAGCATCTTGCACTATGACTAGCAAGCTCCTCTCACAGCAAATACACGCACAACCCTAAAACCCTTTCTCAACTTTAGCAGCCTCATACCCTCACATCTCTTACTTCACCTCTCCCATGCTGCTTGCACACGCAACTGCTAGCCTTATCTTCATTCACTCTATCTTCTTGCAGGGCAGATTGTCACACAATGGCACACCACAGGTAGGCCACTGTAGGTCAGTCCCACCTTTAAACCCCCTATACTGTCACCCTGACATCCCTGTGAAGCACAAGTCTGTCCACAGGATACTCGAGGTCTGACGCCACTGGCTCTCACTTTGACATAATCAAATGAGGCTAATAGCAATTCAGTCACCAGATGGCAGGTGAGCTGCACAAGTGCAAGGAAGCCCGGGGAGAAGGCGTTTCAAATGTGGAAGCTGGATGATAAAGGCTTCCACCCAACTTTCCTCACAGAAATAGTATCCGACAGCATTGTAGCATGGTAAGTGTGCTGGAAATGTTGAGGTGGTTCACCCTCTTATCTATCCAATTGTGGCATCTTCCATGGAAACAAAAAAAAGCAGACATTAATACGATTTCACAGAAATGTTATTGTCACGGTTACAAGTATTCTTTAAATGAACGTAGTAAAAGACAGATAAGTCTATACCTAATGCATGCCATTATTGGTAATGGCATGTGTCCAGCCATTATAGCTGTGCTTCATATCAATGAAAGTGTGGAACACTGAATGACATGGAAAAGAGAAGACAAATAAGACCTTTCTGGCCTCAGTCTCTTCTTCCAGAATCTCAAGGCCAAAGAGTTCCACCACAGCACTGCCTACGTCCTGAGATCCTGCATCAGTGGTGATCATGGCCTGGTGTTTGAAGATCATTTTTTCTTTGGTGGTCTTCTGAGCATCATGAAACTATTTCCTCATCGCTTGCCAGGTTCCTCAGTTAGCGGAGGTGTTGTACAATCAACTTCTTCCTGCCAAGCATGTTTCCTGCCAAATAGATTAGGAGAAGGGTACATCCCTGTGTATCCTGATGGTGAATTACAATTCTACGCCTGCAACACCTGCCTTTCTTGTTTTTGGAGCTGCAGTTTGCATGTTTCCAATCAACTTGTCTGGATTACTGGATGAATTGTGTGGATATTGGCTCGTTGTGCTTATTAAGGAGCTAAGTAGTGATTATCGAATTGAATTGGGTGGTTTAACTTCCTGCTGGGCAGAGGTCAGGCTGCTGCTGACCGGTAACTGTTACCTTCCCAGTTGTTGGGGAGCTGTGTAGCTTGCACAGGAACAAAATTACTGAATTCAAGATTCCAGCAGACAACACTTGGAAACCCTGCCTTGCTGAGCATGAAAAGTGAAAAAAGTGATCCACTCCTGAGCACAGACATTCCTCGGCTTGATGAATACAACCCCAAACTCTAAATTTAAAAGAAGATTTCATCGTCAATACATTATCTGTGCCAACTTACAGAAAAGCACCAATGTAGTGACATCACATCACAACACTAGTGTTCTCCTTTGTCAGCAGATACACAGCAACCTTCAACTAGCACTCTAATTTAGTGACTGAGTTTGTGTTTAAATAGCATTAGCAACAGATTTACTCTAAGTTAAGCCACATCAAGTGAGATTACTTTGGAGTGAACTTGGGGAATAGGAAGATTTTAAAACCATCCTAGGAATGGAAACTAAAATTTTCCAGACAGGTTAGAAATTACTGTTGCCAATAAAAGTAGATGATTGCTTAATGTATTTGTCAAAGACATCACTCTGCCTTCTATTTCAGCAGAGGAGTTAATCCTTTTGTTTTAAATGAATTAACACCTCCATTAAAATAGTGGACGTAGAATTGTCCACTATTACCGCCAACCATAATTTCTAACCTCAGGTCTTGATGACTGAAAAGTCTAGCAGCACTCACTGTTTGGGCTCATGCACAAAGAATAGCTACCGGTACCAGATGGCTGCCAGTGCTTGTGGAACCTTGTGGAGATTTAAATAAACTGTGGATTTGCTTGGGAGGAAGCCAATGTCTACATAAGCTTTGAGAAACCTGACAAGTTTCCATGAAGCTGCTCCTAACCATCTTCCCACTGCTGTTATACCATTAGTATCCCTTTTAAAAATCACATCTTTTCTCTGCCCACTTCCTTGATTTTTATTGGAAGATTTTTCTTAAATGGTGAATGTTAATGACATCAAAGAATTTGGCCTGGAAGAGTCTGGCAATTGAAAGCTGAATTAAAGCGAACCTTCATTTTATCAAAATCTCTTGTCCAATTAACTATCATGCCCCAAACATTATTACACCTTCCATTGTACCGATCCTCTCTTGAAAGATATCTATCTATTTTTTTTATACATATAAAGCAGTTTGTTTGTCTGTCTGTCTGTCCGCTATACACTCAAAAGTTATAGAGCGTACCTACACATATGTTATATCAAAAGAAAGGTTATGATCAAGGGAGTGTCATAGGCATATTTACTTTTTGGTCAGACAAAAATTGTTCGGACAGTATACAAAAAACGTTCAAAAATCCGCTCATTAGTGGTTGACCAATCCTACCGCTCATTAGCGTTGAGTGACGTGATGGTTGACCAATCCTACAGTTCAGTGACCTGATGGTTGACCAATCGGTGCATCACGGGGGGCCTTTCATTCTGTGTGTGGGCAGGTCTAATCCTGCAGCCTCCTGAAACGTCGCCACCATTTTTTTCATACCGACAGCGACAGCACCAGCACAACAAACCCCCACATTGCGGCTCCGGCACAGTATCCCGCTCCCGGCCAGCCGGACCAGGAGGTGAGTTTGCCACACTCGGGCCGGGCCGGGCCTGACAACCGCTCGGCCCAAGACACAGAGCAGGGGAGCGGCAGCGGCCGGCCGTCAACCGCGCGGCCCTGTAAACTGCCGTTCCACAAAAAAGCCTAGGCAACGCCGGGCCCCCCCAGTTAGTATGTAATAAATTATGTTGTGGTGGATATTCAGTTTAAGTTTCCCAGTGTGCTTAGCAAATTGAAGACATGAATAAGCTGAGCTTGTGGCAAAACCACTAAGAGACTCTTACAGTGACTTACATAATTGTCTGTAACCAATGTTATTACCTCTAGCATTAATTGTCTGTAACCAATGTTATTACCTTTCAAGTTGGCTCTGGTTAAACAGAGCTAGATCGACAGCATCGCGATCTGACGCGATGACGTCATCACGTGGGTCACGTGACGTCCCCTTCGGCGGGAAACGTCATGACGTCAGAGGTAGAGGGCGGGGCCAGCCAGTCCTCGTGTGGATTGAAAGAGAAAAGACCTGTTTTGAGCTTCTCCTGTAGTTTCTTGTTTTGTAAAGTTCTTAGACAATAAATTCAGTTTGTTAACTTCCAGTAAGTTATAGATTCTTTGTTAGGAGTGCAGAGACTCCTACATTGGTGACCCCGATTCCTCGCGATCGTTTTTCGCGGTGAACGCCGAACACAGGCCAGTGATGGAGGCCAATGCAGTGGCCTTGAATCTCCCCCAATTCTGGGAACAACAGGCAGCCTCTTGGTTTGTGCAAGCCGAGGCGCAATTTGAGCTCCGCAACATCGTTCAGGATCAGACCAGATATCTCCACGTGGTCTCCGCCCTCAAGAGCTCCACGGCGTCGAGAATCATCAGCCTGCTGGAGAGTCCTCCGACTGCTGACAAGTATGTCGCCATCAAGACACGATTGCTGCAGGTATTTGGTCTCACCAAAGCGGAGCGCGCTCGCCGTTTACTGGCTCTACCAGGGTTAGGAGACTCCAAACCCTCGGAAATGATGAGTCATATGCTGACTCTCCTGGGGTCCGAGCCCCAGTGCTTTCTGTTTCATGAACTGTTCCTTACTCAACTTCCTGAGCAAGTACAGGCATCCCTCGCCCGAGCAGAGACCGCAGACTGCGTCGCGCTCGCCGAAGAGGCGGATAAGATTTACGCGGTCCGGCAACAATACTGCGCCCTCGCGCAACACCCTGCCACGAAGAGCCCGGCCCCGGCTCCGACAAAGGCGCCTCCGATGACCGGTTTCTGCTACTACCACGCCCGTTTCGGCCCGAAGGCCCGCTGCTACTGCTCGCCGTGCAGTTTCGTTACCAGACCGTCGAATAGACCGCCGCGAGTCAAGCACGCCGGTCCCGGTACTTCCCCCGCGGCCGCGATGGCGATCGGTGCTTCCGGGAATCTCACCTACGTAACCAACTCCATCTCCGGCCATCGTTTTCTATGCGACACGGGGGCGCAATGCAGCATACTGCCCGCCTCGGTCATAGACCTTCGCTCCGGCAGCCGTGGTCCCCCTATGCAAGCGGCCAACGGGGGTTCGATCCGCACTTGCGGGAAGCGCCTCGTCCGAGTATGTTTCGGTGGATAGTTTTTCAGCTGGAATTTCATCACCGCTCAAATCTCACAGGCCCTGTTGGGTGCTGACTTTTTAGGCGCCAACGGCCTGTTGGTGGACGTGAAAAATCGACGCCTCGTTCGCGCCGCCACGCTCGACGATATTTCGGGGGCGCGCAGCACAGCTGCGTCACACACAATTTCATGTGTGCGGCCGCAGCCCGATGATTTCGCCTGTCTCCTCGAGGATTTCCCCGAGCTGACGAAGCCCAACTTTTCAGCTCCGACCATCAAGCATAGGGTGGAGCACCATATTTCGACTACCGGCTCGCCCGTTTACGCCAGGGCGCGAAGTTTAGAGCCCAGCAAGCTAGCGGCAGCAAAGGCGGAGTTCGCCATGATGGAAAAAATGGGGATCATCCGTCGGTCCAGTAGCCCCTGGTCCTTCCCTCTCCACATCGTCCCCAAGCCCGGTGGGGGATGGCGGCCCTGTGGGGATTATCGCCGCCTCAATGACATAACGACGCCCGACCGCTACCCCATTCCCCATATACAGGACTTCTCAGCGCATTTGGCGGGGACGTCCATCTTCTCCAAAATCGACCTCGTCCGTGGTTACCATCAGGTGCCGGTGCACCCTCAGGATGTCGAAAAGACAGCGGTAATTATCCCCTTTGGACTCTTTGAATTCCTGCGAATGCCCTTTGGGGCTTAAGAACGCGGCACAGGCGTTTCAGCGCCTCATGGATTCAGTCCTGCAGGACCTTGACTTTCTGTTTGTTTATTTGGATGATATTCTGGTTGCCAGCACCTCCAAGGAGGAACACCTCGAGCACCTTCAGGTCCTTTTCAGACGGCTTCAGCAGCACGGCCTCATCGTTAACTCGGACAAATGCCATTTCGGCCTATCGCAACTGGATTTCCTGGGCCACCGCATAACCCCCACGGGGGCAACGCCACTTCGGGTCAAGGTGGAAGGAATTGTGGCGTTCCCGAAACCGAAATCCGTGAAAGCTTTACAGGAGTTCCTGGGAATGGTTAACTTCTATCATCGTTTCATCCCCAGGGCTGCACAGCTCATGCGTCCTCTATATAAGGCCCTCAGAGGCTCGACGGGAAAGGGCTCTGTGGTATGGTCACAGGTCATGGATCGCGCTTTCGAGGAGACGAAAGACGCACTCGCCAATGCGACCATGTTAGCACACCCCCTGCCAGGAGCCACCATCGCTCTCACGACGGACGCGTCAGACTACGCGGTGGGGGCCGTCCAGGAGCAGTGGGTCGATGGCGCGTGGCAACCCCTGGCCTTTTTTAGCCACCAGCTAAAGCGGCATGAACGCCGGTACAATACTTTCGATCGAGAGCTGTTGGCTTTGTTTTTGGCCATCTGCCATTTCCGTTTCCTCCTCGAAGGATGAGGCTTCATCGCGTTTGTCGACCACAAGCCATTGCTGTTCGCAATGGCCAAGTCTGCGGAACCATGGTCGACTCGGCAGCAACGGCAGCTGACGTACATATCGGAGTTCACATCCGACATGTGGCCGGTAAGGACAACGTCGTCGCTGATTGCCTATCCCGCGCCGCCGTCCAGGCCGTCCAATTGGGCATTGACTACGCACAGATGGCAGTTGACCAAGTGGACGACCCGGAGACCCAGGGTTTTCGTTCGGTTCCAAACAGCCTCCAGCCGAGGGATGTGCCTTTCCATTCCGCAGGTACCACTCTGCTCTGCGACGTTTCGCTGGGTGCACCCCGTCCAATTGTCCCGTCTAAATGGCGTCGTCTGATTTTCGATGCCTTACACGGCCTATCGCACCCTGGAGTGCGGGCATCGCAAAAACTGCTGGTCTCCAAATTCGTATGGAGGGGAATACGCAAAGACGTCAGGGACTGGGCGAACACTTGTGTTGTTTGCCAACGGTCCAAGGTGCAGCGCCATGTCAGAGCCCCGCTCGCCACCTTCGAGGTCCCGGAACGGCGATTTGATCATATTCACATCGACTTAGTGGGACCACTCCCACCTTCCCGGGGCTTTACGTACCTTTTGACGATGGTGGATCGCACCACGAGGTGGCCGGAGGCAGTTCCCCTGACGTCCACCACATCTGCGGACGTTGCTCGAGCTTTCGTTTCATCCTGGGTAGCCTGTTTTGGTGTCCCTGTGGATATTTCGTCGGATCGGGGGCCGCAATTTTCGTCCGAACTGTGGAACGAGGTGATTTCCGTGTTGGGCGTTAAACTCCACCGCACTACGGCCTATCACCCACAAGCGAACGGCTTGTGTGAGCGGTTCCACCGCTCCTTGAAGGCGTCGCTCAGGGCCAGCCTGCTGGATGCATCCTGGGTCGACAAACTACCGTGGGTGATGTTAGGACTCCGCACGGCGTCGAAGGAAGATCTCCAGTCGGCGGCGGCGGAGATGGTTTACGGGCAACCGCTTCGAGTCCCAGGTGAATTCCTGCTGTTACCTACGCGACCATGGTCCGCGGCCACACAGAAAGAGACCCTCCGGGATGCGGCCCGCTGTTTCCGCCCAGTTCCGACCTCACGGCATGGTTTGCTTTTTTCCAACGTCCCAGGGGAGTTGTCGAAAGCCAAGTTCGTGTTTGTGCACCAGGACGGCCATCGTACCCCGCTCGCACCGCCGTATGCCGGACCCTTCAAGGTTTTGCAGGCAGGGGACAAGAGTTTTGTGATTGACGTCGGGGGCAAACCGGATCACATCTCTGTCGATCGCCTCAAGCCTGCGCACCTGGACCTCGAACGACCGATCAAGCTGGCGCAGCCTCCGTGCCGCGGCCGGCCGCCGGCCACTACCACACCTGACAACGCCGTGCTGCCTACCAGTTTGCCGCCTGCTCAGCGTTTTCCCCTCCGGGAATTTCGGAGTCGGTCCAACAGACTTGTCCGACCTCCTCAGCGATTGACTCTTTTCGTTAAAGACAATTCTGGGGGGGCGTATGTGGCAAAACCACTAAGAGAGTCTTACAGTGACTTACATAATTGTCTGTAACCAATGTTATTACCTCTAGCATTAATTGTCTGTAACCAATGTTATTACCTTTCAAGTTGGCTCTGGTTAAACAGAGCTAGATCGACAACATCGCGATCTGACGCGATGACGTCATCACATGGGTCATGTGACGTCCCCTTTGGCGGGAAACGTCATGACGTCAGAGGTAGAGGGCGGGGCCAGCCAGTCCTCATGTGGATTGAAAGAGAAAAGACCTGTTTTGAGCTTCTCCTGTAGTTTCTTGTTTTGTAAAGTTCTTAGACAATAAATTCAGTTTGTTAACTTCCAGTAAATTATAGATTCTTTGTTAGGAGTGCAGAGACTCCTACAAGCTGATATTTTTTGTTGGGAGGGGAGGGAAAAGGAAGAGAGCGATCGAAAGAGAAATGAATGTTTTTTGGAGTAACAGTATAGGGCAGTGAGCAGAGAGACTTATTTGACAAGCTTAGTAATTTTGTTACTAATGACCTCATAGGCTAATTGCAAAATGATCACGCCTGCATGCTGTAAGGAATCACTTACATAGATGGGGAAAGCTCTGTTTGAAGGGCAATGTTTTGATAAAAAAAAGTCTTTAGCAAACCTTGTATCTGTTTAAGGAGAGAGTGAAGCCAGAAAAGACATGCATCATCTTCATTAAAATAGTGCCTCACACACAAATGACACAATGATACAATTAAACATGATTTAAATCATTGGGCGCGCTTTTCCCAATGGAGGCGGGTTGGAGGCGGGTTTCAGTTTGGGTGCATTCCAAATCCGCTTCCACTGTCAGGTGGGAAAAAATTGCGATTTTTTTTCCCCCTAATTGGCCAGTTACTTTCAGAGGTGTGGGTTCCCCTGGGCCAATTAGTCTTTTGGGACTGAAACTCGCCTTTGCTGACGTCACTTATCCAGCTTCATTTAAGGGCTGCTTGCTGCCTTGTCTCATTCCACTGGTTTTTGGTCAATGGTGCACCACCTCCAAACTTTTATCTCCTTGAAGAATGGCCAGCTCCAAGGCAAGGGCCTCCCCGAGGTTCTCGGATGAGGTGCTGGGTATGTTGGTTGAGGGGGCGAGAGCTAGCAGGGAGGTGCTCTTCCCCTCATCTGGGACGAAGAGGCCTCCCAAAGAAACCAAGGCTGTGTGGGTCCAGCTGGCAAGGGATATAACCTCCAGATCGGTGTGCAGATTGGGTGATTGTTTCTGTTTATTGATGAAATGCCATCCCTGTGTGAATGTATTAAAATTAGGTGATGGCAAACTGTTGGCATGATGGCATCTGTTATTTCGGCTTAGGCAACTCCACATGGGCTCTGCGACACCTGCGTGGTCAGGTTGGTGGACAGAATGAAAGGAGGCCAGAGAGTCATGTCCATTGTCTATCATATGTTAAGAAGGAGCCAAGCACATGTGCCACAATGGTCAACCTATGCAAATCTGGCCAGGATGAGTGCACCCCTTGCATCACGGGCAGCCACGTGCTCGCGTGCTGCCGCTGCTGCTGGTCGATACGCCGCCGCTCGGTCCTCCTCCTCCTCCTCATCGGAGGAGGCTATGAACTGAGCCACTTGCTCATCAGGAAGCTGCAAGCCACAACGCTGTGCCATGTTGTGCAGTGCACAGCAGACCACGACCATTCTGGAGACCCTGGCTGCTGAATACTGCAGGGCTCCACCTGATCTGTCAAGGCATCAGAATAGCATCTTCAGCAAGTCAATGGTTTGCTCGATGATGGACCTGGTCGAAATGTGGCTGGTGTTGTAGCGCTCCTCAGCCTCGTTAGCTGGCCTCCTGATCAGCATCATTAGCCACTTCTTCAGGGGGTACCCTTGTCACCAAGGAGACATCCATTAATAACAACAGAAAATGCTGGAAAAACTCAGCAGGTCAGGCAACATCCGTGGAGAGAAATTTGAGTTGACGTTTCGGGTCGAACCCTTCTTCAAAACTGGAAAGAAAAGAAACTAGATCGAAGGCAGGGCTGTGATCGGACAAAAGAATAAAAGAAACAAAAGAAGTAAAAGAGATTAGAAGCTAGACGAGATGGTAATAGGCTGAGATTAGATGTAAAGTGTACTGGCAGGGCAAGAGATAGCTGCCAGGTGTGAGAGAGAAACAAAAGGAAAGGGCGGGGGGGGGGAAAGGAGTGGAAAAATTACAAGAAAAAATGAAATAGGGGCCGAGCTTATGATCTGAAATTGTTGAACTCGATATTGAGTCCGGAAGGCTGCAGAGTGCCTAATCGGAAGATGAGGTGCTGTTCCTCGAGTTTACGTTGAGCTTCCGTGGAACAATACAAGAGGCCAAGGACGGTGAGGTCCGAGTGGGAATGGAGCGGTGAATTAAAATGACAGGCGACCGGAAGCTCGGGGTCACCCTTACGGACTGAACGGAGGTGTTCCGCAAAGCGGTCACCCAATCTGCGTTTGGTCTCCCCAATGTAGAGGAGACCGCATCGTGAGCAGCGAATACAGTATACTAGATTGCGAGAAGTACAAGTAAATCACTGTTTCACCTGGAAGGGGTGTTTGGGGCCCTGGACAGTGGGAAGGGGGGAGGTATAGGGGCAGGTGTTACATCTCCTCCGCTTGCACGGGAAGGTGCCAGGCGAAGGGGAAGGGCTGTTTGGGGTGATAGAGGAGTGGACTAGGGTGTCTCGGAGGGAGCGGTCCCTGCGGAATGCTGAAAGGGGAGGGGAGGGGAGGGGAAGATACGTTTGGTGGTGGGATCACTTTGGAGGTAGCGGAAATGCCGGAGGATGATCCGTTGAATGCGGAGGCTGGTGGGGTGAAAGGTGAGGACAAGGGGAACCCTATCGTGGTTCCGGGAGGGAGGGGCAGGGGTGAGGGCAGAAGTGCGGGAGATAGAACTGACATGGTCGAGGGCAGTGTCAACCACAGTAGAGGGGAATCCTCGGTTGCGGAAAAAGGAAGACATGTCTGAAGCACTGGTGTGGAAGGTGGCATCGTCGGAGCAGATACGGCGGAGACGGAGAAACTGGGAGAATGGAATAGAGTCCTTACAGGAAGCGGGGTGGGAGGAAGTGTAGTCCAGGTAGCTGTGGGAGTCAGTGGGCTTGTAGTGAATATTGGTCGATAACCTATCCCCAGAGATGGAGACGGAGAAGTCAAGGAAGGGAAGGGAAGAGTCAGAGATGGACCATGTGAAGGTGAGGGAAGGGTGGAAATTGGAGGCAAAGTGAATGAAATTGTCAAGTTCGGGGCGAGAGCAGGAAACGGCACCGATACAGTCATCAATGTATCGGAAAAAGAGGTGAGGGAGGGGACCCGAGTAGGACTGGAACAAAGATTGTTCCACATAGCCCACGAAAAGGCAGGCATAGCTAGGACCCATGCGGGTACCCATGGCAACACCTTGTGCCTGACCTGCTGAGTTTTTCCAGCATTTTCTGTTGTTATTTCGGATTTCCAACATCTGCAGTATTTTGCTATCAGACATCTATTAAGTTGGTTTGGCGGATTGAAGAGCAGAGGAACACTAGAGTTCCGCAGGATGAACGAGTCATGGCAACTACCACAGAACTTGGTGCAAACATGCAAAATCTCCTTCTTGTGGTTACACACCAGCTGTACATTGAGGGAGTGGAATCCCTTGCAGTTGACAAAGATAGCTGGATTTTGATGGGGTGCCCTAAGGGCCACATGTGTGCAGTCTATGACGCCCTGCACCATTGGCAAGCCTGCCATATTTGCAAAGCCAACTGAACACGTGGTTATACTTGCTTGTTCCCTTGAGAAGTAGATGTAATTGTGCACCTTTGCGAAAAGGGCATCGGTAACCTGCGTGATGCAACTGTGGGCGGCCGACTGGGAGATGCCGCTGATGTCTGCTGATGATCCCTGAAGGAGCCTGAGGCAAAAAAGTTGAGTACAGTGGTGACTTTGACAGCCACTGGTAAGGTGTGTCCACCCACTCCTCTGGGCTCCAGGTGTTGGTGCAGCAGTGTACCGATGTCTCCAACAACCTCTCGCAAAAGTCTCAGCCTCCTTTGGCACTGCTGTTCAGTCATGTTGAGGAAGCTCATCCTCTGTCTGTAAACCTTGAGAGAGGGGTATCTCCTGCAGCAATGTGCTTCCATGTGTTGGTGCCTTCTGCCCCTGCAGCATCAGGTGGGTGAGCAAAAGGTTGGCTCTCCTGCTGCTGTTGCTGCTGAGCTGCCTGGTTCTGCTGCTGCCTTGGCTGCTCCTCATCCGAATCTGAGGTCAATGATGAAAGGAAATGAATGGTTCCCATGCTGCTGGCAGATACCTCCGTTGGGGACGCGCTCAGTCCAAGCAGATAGAGGGACTTCCAAGGAGGTCCCACAGTTGAGAGATAGAAGCTGCAGCACCTCCAACTTCGGTAGGCCTGCTAAAAGTGCTGAAAGACCTGTGGAACAAAAGTTCTGCCACCTGCAACTGCTCCCTGATGAAAGCTCCGTTTTTGTGGTGGAGCTGCAGCTGTGAGGGGGCCACCCACTTGTCAACCCGCCAAGATTAGCTGGCATGGTTTAGGAGGGTCGTGCAACGTGCACAAAATGTGGCAAAATAGCAAAGGCCTGTTAAAATAGGAATATAGAGGACCTTAACAACTATTTAAGGGTCTTAACTACCTCTCCCGACTGATGGAGGCGGGACCGAATCGCGCTCACTTTTTGCGATTTTGCCAACTGTCCCACCTTCAAGGGGCTGGGAAAATCACCCCCATTGTGTCATGTCAAAAATATGTTTATCAAGTGTTTTTTTATGAAAATATAGTTGGACCTTCATTTGAAATTGGCAGATGAAAATGAGAAAGTTATTTGCATGCCTCTGAATGTTTTCCAGGAACTTCTTATTTAACATGCACACTGTAGATGACAAGATCGCTGAAATACCGCGAGTTAATCACTATGCATAGTGATGTTAATTTATAACTTACCTTCGTGCTGGGGACTGTTCCTGTGGCTCGCAGGCAACAACCTCCTGCCACCCGAAATCCCACTCCTGCCCCCCGGCCACGTACTAACTCCTGACCAGGATCGGGTGGGAGATGGAAATGGGGCCCAGGAGTTAACATTTCCTCCAGCATGGCCAGGCAAGCATGATGTGGGCTTACCCCGCTGCCCCCACACCGAACCAGTGCCTGAGTTAAAATTGGGGCTTACATACCAGCTTGGTTCTAGTGCTATATGTATAATCCCTTGTGGATTCCTACTCTAACGCTATGCCCTGATGGAAACTTGATGTAAAAACAGTAAAACACTGTTCCTAATGCAAAGATGTTTTATGGATTAAAAGAGTTTTACACTTTAAAGTTAGAATAGCGACATGCATTTCTACTTTTTTGTGGTGGTGAGGTTGGTGGGGAGGCAAAATCAGGATCTTTTGTTACTTCCTATGGAGTTTTATATTGCAAATAGACTGAACATCATGAATGGTTTTTAGATTTGCAATAATTAACAAAAGGTTTTAGTTACTTAGTTAATGAATGTCAGAATTCCCTGGTATAAGTACAGTATAAAGTTCTCACGTTGACCACACAAATAGCTGAACATGGTGTTCTGCACAGGGACCAAAATATGCCAACAAAATGGATTCAGCCTCTGTCAGGAAAAGCTCTCCATTTGACTGCAATTTTCTCATGGTTGTACTGTTGATACTGGCATCAAACTGGCAATCACTGTGGACCAGTCAGGATTCATGCAGCTTAATCATAGTTTAACCAACTGGATTTCCTACTTTTGCCGCTCATCAAGCTAACTTGTAGATTCTAAAATTTGATGCGACATATTAATTATCATTCATTTACTTGCTTCATTGCAGCTTTTTAAAATGTTTTGTTTGCTGAAATGTTTATATTTGCTGAGCTAAATTTTCCTCCATGGTGGGCTTACTGCCACAACTGTGCCGGAACTGCATTTCTAACTCTGTATGTGACCCCGCAATGAACCTGCGGGATTTTACTCCGTGGGCCCTAATTAAATATTCAGAGTGGGATACCAGCACTATTGTGCATTCTAGGGGGATCTTGCCCCTGAGAGGGGGAGCGTGCAGAAAGGGAAACCCAGTACTTCTGTGTAAGGGGTTTTCTCCGATACTGGTCCCCCGTTACACACAGTTCTTGGACGTCAGGATTTATAAGAACAAAATACACACGGCACAAGGTTTTGGCTCAACCTTTGATTCATTAGTTTATTGAACACACACACACAATTACCTCCCCAGTATAAATCCCTACGATTTATATTAGACTAACAACCCCAAAATACAAACCCCTATTCAAGGGTCATTTGCATTGACACAATGTGACACAGTTAAACCTGTCTGCGATTTGACTGTTACATATAAAGTTACCCAGACTCAATCACAAAACCCTTATTGTGATCTGACTGAAACTTACAAACTTACTCAGACTCAATCACAAAAGCCCCCTCTATGATTTGACTGAAACATACAATCCCTACTCCCGATCGGCTGTCTCCTGGAGTTGATTGTAGGCCTGAATCTTTCTGCTCGCTGTTCTTGCGTTAACTTCCGACGCTGACTCACCTCGAAGTGCCTTACTTTAAACCAAAACCAACTTGCAGTATCTTGAAACACATATCCTGGCCCCCTCCTGTGCACACGATGGCCGTATCAAAATGTGTGAATGTCTCTAACAGAGAACTCTTGATGGCTAATTGTCCCTTGTATTGTCCATTGATTACTTGGGCACTGACTGTCTGTATTGAGGTCCTTTCTGACAATGCAACCTTCCCAAGGTGACTGCATGTGCTAGTTGTTGGTTTCTGTTAGCATTCATATTCAAATGGTTCAGGGCCCGGCCCATTGTCCAGGCCTGCACTGATACCATGGTCCAAGATGAACAATGTAACCCCTTAAGGTAAATGAATTGTGTAAATGTTCCTTTTCAGAAGCATTTATATTTTAGATTGTCTGTGAAAATTGATATCCAGTCTCTTGATGGTTCGTAGCTTCGGCTGCAATGTTTGAATTAACCCTTTATTGCCCATTTTTTTTGCGGGCTGTGCAGTTCTGGGTTTTTATATTTCACAGTCCAATTTTTACCGCTGGGGGAGGAACGGATCCTACATCTGCAGCAGCTGAAAGCACTAAGGCAGCCATTTTGAGCCTGCACCAATTTGGGTCACTGCAATGTCTGAGAGTGGTGATTATTCAGGGCGCTGAACCCCCTAATTTAGTTCAGGTAATTCTATTTGAAATCTGACAAAGGGGCACACAGCTTTCTGGCCCATAGGGAAGGAAGCCCATGAAGGGCATGATTCAGCTTCAGTGGAAAGAGTTGGCCTTAGTAGTGAGTGCTACTTCCAGCAAGGTAACAGGAAACAGTCATGCCATGTAATAAACATGTTTCCCAATTCCAGCCAACCTGCCCTCACTGCATTAATCACCATCTACAACTTATCAGCAATATTCACACTCTGTTCCTTCCCCTGCAAGTATTACATAGCACAAAAAACAGGTCATTCAGTCCAACTGGTTTATGCCAGTGGCACCTTATTTAATGCCTTTTGAAAGTCCATGTACACCACATCCACTGAATTACCCTTGTCAACTCTTTCTGTTACTTCCTCAAAGAATTCAATAAGGTTGGTTAAACATGACCTTCATTTTAGTAATCCAGGTTGACTTTTTTTTATATTCTCCTTTCCTAGATGCTTATTTATCTAATCTTTTACCAAAGATTTTAGTATTTTTATAACTTGCTGGATTATTTCTACCTTCTTTTTTACTGTCTGCCAGTCTTCCGGCACCATTTATTTTTCTAGTGAAATGTAAGGAAGCAGTGGAAAGAAAGGACTTGCATTTGATCAGCTCCTTTCACAACCTCAAGACATTCCAAAGACGGTACCTCTGACAATGCAGCACTCCCTCAAGGCTTCAGGTCAAGCATGGGCAAGGAAACCTCCTGCTGATTACCACCTACCACCCTTCCTCAACTGATGAATCAGTACTCCTCCATGTTGAACACCATTTGGAAGAGGCACTGAGGGTAGCAAGTGCACAGAATATACTCTAGGTGGGGGACTTCAATGTCCATCACCAAGAGTGGATCGGTAGCACCACTACTGACCAAGCTGGCCGAGTCCTGAAGGATATAGCTGCCAGTGGGGGCCTGCGACAGATGGAGAGAGAACCAACACAAGGGAAAAACCTACTTGACCTCGTCCTCACCAATCTACCTGTCGCAGATGCATCTGTCCATGACAGCATTGGTAACAGTGACCACCATACATTCATTGTGGAGACGAAGTCCTGTCTTCACACTGAGGACACCCTCCATCGTGTTGTGTGGCACTACCACCGTGCTAAATGGGATAGATTCAGAACAGATCTAACAGCTCAAAACTGGGCATGCATGAGGCGCTGTGGGCCATCAGCAGCAGCAGAATTGTATTCCACCACAATCGGTCACCTTATGGCCCAGCATACCCCTCACTCTACCATTACCATCTAGCCAGGGGACCAACCTTGGTTCAATAAGGAGTGTAGAAGAGCATGCCAGGAGCAGCACCAGGCGTACCTAAAAATGCAGTGCCAACCTGGGGAAGCTGCAACACAGGACTACCTGCGTGCTAAAAAGCAGAAGCAGCATGTTATAGACAGAGCTAAGCGATCCCACAATTGATGGATCAGATCTAAGCTCTGCAGTCCTGCCACACCCAGTTGTGAATGGTGGTGGACCATTAAACAACTAACGGGAGGAGGAGGCTCCAGACCGCATCCTCAATGATAGAGGAGCCTAGCACGTGAGTGCAAAAGAAAAAGCTGAAGCATTTGCAACCATCTTCAGCCAGAAGTGCAGAGTGGATGATCCATATCGGCCTCCTCCTGAGGTCCCCACCACCACGGAAGCCCTTCTTTAGCCAATTTGATTTACTCCACGTGATACCAAAAAGCAGCTGAGCGCACTAGATACAGAAAAGGTTCTAGGCCCCGATGACATCCCGGCTGTTGTGCTGAAGACTTGTGCTCCAGAACTAGCCGCACCTCTAGCCAAGCTGTTCCTGTACAGCTACAACACTGGCATCTGTCCGACAATGTGGAAAACTGCCCAGGTATGTCCTGTCCACAAAATGTCAAATCCAATCCGGCCAATTACCGCCCCATCAGTCTACTCTCAATCAACAGCAAAGTGATGGAAGGTGTCATCGACAGTGCTATCAAGCAGCACTTACTCGCCAATAACCTGCTCACTGATGCCCAGTTTGGGTTCTGCTAGGGCCACTCAGCTCCAGACCTCATTATAGCCTTGGTCCAAACATGGACAGAAGAGCTGAATTCCAGAAGTGAGATGAGAGTGACTGCCCTTGACATCAAGGCAGCATTTGATCGAGTGTGGCATCAAGGAGCCCTAGTAAAACTGAAGTCAATGGGAATCGGGGGGGAAAACTCTCCATTGGCTGGACTCATACCTAGCACAAAGGAAGATGGTTGTGGTGGTTGGAGATCATCACAGCCCCAGGACATCGCTGCAGAAGTTCCTCAGGGCAGTGTCCTAGGCCCAACCATCTTCAGCTGCTTCATCAATGACCTTCCCTCCATCATAAGGTCAGATGTGTGGATGTTCGCTGATGACTGCACAGTGTTCAATGCCATTCGCAACTCCTCAGATAATGAAGCAGTCCATGCCCGCATGCAGCAAGACCTGGATGACATTCAAGCTTGGGCTGATAAGTGACAGGTAACATTTGCACCACACAAGTGCCAGGTAATAAGCATCTCCAAAAAGAAGCAAGCGTCTAACCACCGCCCCTTGACATTCAGCGGCATTACCATCGCCAAATCCTTCACCATCAACATCCTGGGGGTCACCATTGACCAGAAACTTAACTGGACCAGCCACATAAATACTGTGGCAACAAGAGCAGGTCAGAGGCTGGGTATTCTGCAGAGAGTGTCTCACCTCCTGATTCCCCAAAGCCTTTCCACTATCTACAAGGCACAAGGCAGGAGTGTGATGGAATACCCTCCGCTTGCCTGGATGAGTGCAGCTCCAACAACACTAAAGAAGCTCGACACTGTTAAGTCTGTGAGTTGTTCAAGTAATTAATACTCAGACTTAATCAGTAACAATAAAACAGGTCTTTACTGGTTGGAGGTAGGGACTACACTGAATACAAGATTACTGCACAGTGCTTATATACCGGTGTGTTCACCCCCGGTATTACGTCTACAGCAGCCTGAGAAAGTAGTACATCTCTTAAGGTGGAACAGGCTTAAGCTCTCTTAAGGTGGAACAGGTTACATACACAACACTCCTCCCTTCTTAGCTTTATAGTCACCCCCCCATTTAACATAACGTAATAACATATATACATATATAACTTCATGTTTAACGTAACATATCACAGATTCAGTCTCTGCGGAAAACAGTTCACAGATTCAATCTCTGTGGTGTAGTCGGTTCACGTTACTCATTCAATAGTCCTTTCATGGATTTAACAGCTTGAACTTCCGAACTGATTTGGCTCCGTTCGGAGGGGCCACGTGTGTGATCTGGTAGAGGTGATAATGGTTCAGATGGGTCATCTTCTGTTTTTACTTTTCCTTTTCTGCTTCTTGGAGACTCTCTGGGCTCCATTGTCAGCTGCCACAGCTGCCAGCTGCATGCGCAGTTCCTCCTTCTCTTCCTCCTTTTTTCGTAGTAGAGCCACCTTCTCCCGATGTTCCGTAGACTTTCGGTGCTCCTCCATGATTTCTGTATGGTGGGAGTCGAAGTTACAAGTTGGGCAGGACAGGACATAGTAATATTCGGAGTCGTCCGACAGGTCAGCGAGAGGGTCGTCTATTTCTTCCATACCCAGCTGGACGTTAGCCAGCTCTTGTTCCAAATCCAGACATCTTTCCTGAAGAGACTTCTTCATGTGTACCTCTGCATCCAGCTTTTTCTGGGCTTTCAGCAAGTCGTTTACTAGTGACCTCATTTGTGATTTTAATACTTCAACTTCCTTTGGAGATTGATTGATCGGACTATGCAATCCCTCTACCGGAGCAGCTGTTTCAGCGGTCTGTTGTTCTACATTGACATGAGTCAGCGTACTTTTGGCATCCAATGGCTGCTCTGTTGCAGTCGTTTCAGTCTGTGTCGTCACATCAGCCATCTCAATGACTTTTGAGAGCTCCGAACCCTTTTCCTTTGAAGATCGCAGCTCGTGTTCAAGTTTTTCCCATTTCAGAGTCTTGTCCCTCAGCATATGAAGGAGTTGGCTGACCGTTAACTCTTCTGACACCAGATTATGGCACGCACCTTCAGAACCTGAATCAGCTTTGATTCGTTCGGCCTCCTCGCGCAGATGGTTGGTGTGCTCCTGCTCCATTTTCTCCATCAGTTGCTTCTGTTGCCTTTCCAGATTCTCCCACTCTGTAACAAAGAACTTTTTTATTTCATTCATCTCTTGCTCAAAACGGCGAATCATTTGTTCTAATTGCTGTTGTAGTTTGAAATGGAGTTGAGTTCGAGCCCAGTGTCCCTCAAGAATGTGCATATCAGTAGACTTGACAGACTCAGAATTCTCTGTTAAACTATGTTGTTGTTGCTCAGTGGAATTCTGTGCTGAAACTTTGTCTTTTGCACATGGGTTGGTCTTACCATCATCAGTTCTAGAGTCTGGGCTGATTATCTGCACCGAGTTCTCACTCTTTATGGCTTTTAGCGAATGCCAGTCCATATTTATGTTTCTAAACCACTCCCGGCCTAGTAGTGGTGGACCTCCCTCCGGTAGCAC
Source organism: Somniosus microcephalus (assembly GCF_052327205.1). Taxonomy (NCBI): domain Eukaryota; kingdom Metazoa; phylum Chordata; class Chondrichthyes; order Squaliformes; family Somniosidae; genus Somniosus; species Somniosus microcephalus. The sequence goes on from NC_140996.1 coordinate 153,125,403, forward strand.
ATATAAGTCCATTATTTGACTTCCTTCGCCCTTGTTGGCCACTGCAACCTTTATTGTCCCGATGGGGTACACTCTCTGCCCCGTGTAGGTTGTCAATATAATCTCCGTATCCTGTAGGGGAATATGTTGGAATAACCTTCTGTAATCTTTCTTATTCATGACCGACAATGCCGATCCAGTGTCCAATTCCATTTTTACTTGGACTCCTTCTATCTGAAGAGTAACCCAAATTGTCTGGAGGTCTGCACCCTTACCAACGTTGAGTACCCTTAAGCTAGCCAGTTCAATACTGCTTAAGCCAGCCAGTTCATTACTGCTAGCGTCTGAATCGGACTCCTGTTCGGCCACCTTGTGTACTTTTGCGTATTTTCCTTGCGGTGACTTCTTGTTGCTGGTCTTCTTCCCTGACCTGCATACTCTAGCTATATGTCCAAGCCTACCACAAGTTCTACATTCTTGGTTTTTAAAACAACACTGGTTCTGATCATGCGTTGTCTTTCCACAACGATAACATTTGCCAGAACTCACACCCAATTTGTGTGCACTGAGCTCCGGTGACCGTAGCTGCATTACTGCCGTGCCTCTCACTGCGGCTTCGTGTGCTGCTGCCATAGTGACCGCCTTCTCAAGCGTCAGCTCATTCTCCTCGAGCAGTCGCTTTTGTGTATCCTGTTTAAATAAACCACACACAAATTTGTCTCGTAGTGCATCTGTCAGTCCCGTTCCAAACTGGCAATATTTCGCTAATTTACGCAATTCCAGCAAATATTCAGCATTGCTTTCATGCTGTAGCTGCCTTCTGTCGTAAAATTTAAATCGTTCCGCTAGCATCAGCGGCGTGGGGTTTAGATGATCTTTCAGGACAGTAACAATCTCATCGAACGTCTTATCCGCCGGTTCATCTGGTGATAACAGGTGTTTCAATTGCCCGTATGTCTTCGCACCCATTAAATTTAATAATGTTAGTGCTTTATCAGCCTCACGAATTTTATTGGCCTTACAATCATTTTTAACTCGTTCAACATATATGGCCCAATCTTCGATGTCACTATCAAAGTTGCTAATATTCCCGTGTTTAGGCATTGTAGTACTTTATCAGATTTGCAATTTCTCAGATTTTTTTTTTTGACTGCTATCCAAGATGGCGGCTTCCCGCTCTTGCCGTCGTCCTCCGCCCACAAAATGGCGGTTTTCCCGCGCTTGGCGGTCTTCACCCGTCCCCCGACGCCGTCTCCCTTCAGCCCCGAGTGCGGCCCTTATCTCCGCCGCGATCAATGGCCCACGCTTTTCACCGCGGCTCTCGCGCCTTCAGTGTCTGCCGACGCTGCGCCTTTCAGCCCGAGTGCGGCCCTTATCAGGGATTGCGATCGATGGCCCTTCTAC